>NC_136914.1:33727152-34336321 GCF_949752795.1 Hyperoodon ampullatus | reverse complement strand
ACTTCTTTGTGCATTCCTCTGTTGATGGACATTTTCGTAGCTTCCAAGAGTTGGCTATGGTAAATATTGCTGGAGTGCAGGATTGCCAGCCTGTGTCTTTTTGTGTGTGTGTGTGTGGTATATGGGCCTCTCACTGCCATGGACCCTCCCACTGCAGAGAACAGGCTCCGGACTTGCAGGCCCAGCAGCCATAGCTCACGGGACCAGCCACTCCGCGGTATGTGGGATCTTCCCGAACCGGGGCATGTATCCGTGTCCCCTGCATTGGCAGGTGGACTCTCAACCACTGCGCCACCAGTGAAGCCCAGCCTGAGTTTTTTTTCTTTTTTTTTTTTTTTTTTTGCGGTACGCGGGCCTCTCACCGTTGTGGTCTCTCCCGTTGCGGAGCACAGGCTCCGGAAGCGCAGGCCCAGCGGCCATGGCTCACGGGCCCAGCTCTGCAGCATATGGGATCCTCCGGGACCGGGGCACGAACCCGTATCCCCTGCATCGGCAGGCGGACTCTCAACCACTGCGCCACCAGGGAGGCCCAGCCTGTGTGTTTTTGATTCTCATCCCCTCAGGCGATAGGCCCAGCAGTGGGTATGCTTGATTGAGTGGTTGCTCAGTATTTACCTTTACAAGGCACCTCATTTTTGTTTTCATTACTGGCTCTTACCATGCCCCACGTTGAACCAAGTGTAGGCATTTCTCCAAAACCCCTTCAGCATATATTGTTTGCAGCATTTTTGCTGATGGCCATTTTGACTGGTGTGAGCTGATAGGTTTTTGTAATTTGGATTTGCATATCTTCAATTATTCCTAATGTTCAGCATTTTTCCACGCCTTTTAAAATTTCTGGTACAGAAAAACAGAAAAAAACGGAGAGTACAATTAAGCTCTTGACATTGTCTTCTTGGGTGGTTGCCCTCTTTTGAATTTTTTGGTCAGTTTTCAACCCCAGGATTGTTTCTGAGGGCAGGTGTCATTTACAGGCCTGCAATGAGTGTGAATATTTAGTGACCATTAGCACTGGGTTTAAAGCTGCTGTTGTGGGAAACGGCCACAAGGCGGCAGCATTTCTCCATTCCCAATTCTGGTTACTAGGGCAGCAGAGCGTTTCTGGGACCAATGGAATACAGAAGAAGGCATCACTGAAGTCTAATACAGAATACCATGTCCTGGTGGATGGTAGAATGACCAGCACTGTGTAGGAATTAGGAACTACTGTATGTATATCCTCGGTGGCTTCACTGACTGTCCTGACATCCTTTACCAGGTCCCCAGCAGGCCGCGGGGCTCTCGAGGTCAGGGCAATCCCAGGTTATGGGGCTCACTTGCGCAACTTCCCAGCAGCCCATGGGGCTCACATGGTCAGGTCTCTCCTAGAATATGGGGCTCACCTGGGAGTGTCCCCAGCAGCCCACGGGGCTCTCATGGTCAGGCAACTCCCAGGTTGCGAATCTCACCTGGCAACTACCAAGCAGCCCATGGGGCTCTGGTGGTCAGGCCCCTCCCAGGATACGGAGCTCCCCTGGGCAGGTACCCCGGCGGGGCTGGGCGCACAGGAACCGTGCACATAGCCCTCATTTCAGAGCACCCCAGATCACCTGTCTCTCAGAGCTGACACAGAGCACCTCAGAGCAGGACTTGAACTAAGAAACAGCAGCTCGGACAGTTCTGTGACCCTGGGCTCACTCTGTGCGGCCTCCCTCTGCCTGATCTTCCAGAGAATTCCACTGCAGCCGGGGCACCAGGCCTCTGTCTCCACCCATCACCCCTCCTCGCACTGACTCCTGGGTTCCTCTCATTAGGAGAGGGTCTTCTTGAAGTTGTCTCCCACTCATGGGCCAGATAAAGTGATTCGAAAACAAACCGGAGCTGCAGCCCCTTGTCTATCCTGACTCTCAGGAGCCCACACCTGTTCCTTGGACCTGGCCGCTTCAGCGAGGTCCTTTTTCTGCAATGTGAGCCCCTGAGGGGTGAGGATTGGCTGACCTGGACAGCCTGACCTTGCCGGCCAGCCCTACCCAGGTGTGCCTGTGTTGAGGTCAATATAAACACCGCTCCAGGCAGCAAGAGCCCCTGCAGCTGTGCCTGACGCCATATTCTCTGCCCCGTCAGCAGTCTCGGGCCTGTGCTGGTGGGAGGGAGTGAGGGGCCACGGCTTTGTGGGTGGCCCGGTGTGAGTGGGGCTCTGCTGGACTTTCTGCAGGAGTTTCCAGGCTGCCACCTGCTAAAGAAGAGGATGTGTCACCCATAACTTCTGCTGGAATTTCTCCCTGGGCAGAGGTGAGGAAGGAAAAATGCAGTGGGGGCCGGAACAGGAGGGGTATCTCAGTCAGGGAACTGCAAAGCTTCCAGAAGAGCGCCCGGGGCCAGGACCATCCTGGCTGGCCTGCAAGCACCAAGTCGGCCTGCGTGCTGTTGCTGGTGTGGTTCGACGGCCCTTCCTCTAGGCTTTCAAGTCCTTGTACATATTCAGGTGTTTTACCTGGGAAGGGTGGGAGCAGTTCAGCAGCAGCTGGCCTGGGACTCAGCTCACGTTTACTCACAGATGCCTCGGCACGGTCCCCCAGCTTTGCAATGAGGACGCTCCTTGCGGGGGTGCTGCTGGCTGCATGGGAGATGATTCCCCACCTCTGACCAACTTCAGAATTGTTTACCACTGGAGCAAGTGCCCTGATAGTGTTTTCCTCCTTATAACTGCTGGGTTCCGTTTTTTTTTTTTCTTTTTTGTTTCAAGGTAGATTTTATTCCTCTTTTATGTATTTATAGATATAAGCATGGAAATAATTCATTCATATAAATACATCTGTGTGAAGTGAAGAACTTTTTTCTGTTTTATTTTTAAATTTTATTTATTTTTAAAAATTTGGAATTTAATTTAATTTATTTTTGTATACAGCAGGTTATTATTAGTTATCTATTTTATACATATACATGTATACAGGTCAATCCCAATCTCCCAACTCATCCCACCACCACCACCCCATGGCTTCCCCCCTTTGGTGTCCATACGTTTGTTCTCTACCTCTGTGTCTCTATTTCTGCCCTGCAAACTGGTTCATCTGAACCATTTTTCTAGGTTCCACATACATGCATTAATATACAATATTTGTTTTTCTCTTTCTGACTTACTTCACTCTGTATGACAGTCTCTAGACCCATCGGCGTCTCTACAAATGACCCAGTCTCATTCCTTTTTATGGCTGAGTAATATTCCATTTCAGGTATGTACCACACCTTTATCCATTCGTCTGTCTGTGGGCATTTAGGTTGCTTCCATTACCTGGCTATTCTAAATAGTGCTGCAATGAACATTGTGGTGAATGTGTCTTTTTGCTTTATGGTTTTCTCTGGGTATATGCCCAGAAGTGGGATTGCTGGATCATATGGTAGTTCTATTTTTAGTTTTTTAAGGACCCTCCATACTGTTCTCCATAGTGACTGTATCAATTTACATTCCCACCAATAGTGGAAGTGGGTTCCATTTGTCCACACCCTCCTCAGCATTTGTTGTTTGTAGATTTTCTGATGATGCCCATTCTAACAGGTGTGAGGTGATACCTCATTGTAGTTTTGATTTGCATTACTTTAATAATTAGTGATGTTGAGCAGCTTTTCATGTGCATCTTGGCCATCTCTGTGTCTTCTTTGAAGAAATGTCTATTTAGATCTTCTAACCATTTTTGTATTGGGTTCTTTGTTTTTTTAATATTAAGCTGCATGAGCTGTTTATATATATTGGAGATTAAACCTTTGTCCATTGATTCATTTGCAAATATTTTCTCCCATTCTGAGGGTTGCCTTTTTCCATTCCCGTTTTTTAACAAAAAGATAAAGAAAGAAAAAGAAGCAGAACACAAATTGTGCATAAAATATGCCTCTTGAAACTGTCGTTTTGAAATATGGACGTCTTTTGAATGTTTTGGTCGATCTACGGCCCCAGGATTTGTTTTCAGGGCAGGTGTCATTGACAGGCCTGCAATTATTTTGAATATCAACTGAGCATTAGCGCTGGGATGAAAGCTGCTGTTGTGTGAAACGGCCACAAGGTGGCAGCAGTTTTCCTTTACCAAAGCTGGTTACTAGGGCAACAGAGCCTCAATGGAAGTCGTGTTCTAGTTTCTAATTTAGAATGGAATGTGCCAGGAATAAGCCCCGTCAGTTTGTCTCACTACTTCTTGTTCGATTTTTTCATTTAATTTTTATTTTTTATCACAGGCAGTCTGATTACAATGTTTGGCTTGCTGTAGGTGTGCAAGATGTGGTTCTTTTACACATATACATATGTCTGTTTTTCCTGGGATCCTTTTCCCATATACGTTATGACAGAATGTTGAGTAGTCTTCTCTTGGTATTCTGTAGATGTTTGGTGATTATATGTTTCACCTGTGTTGGTATATGTCTGTTAACCCCAATATCCTAATGTATCCAATCCTCACACCTTTCCATTGGTGATCCATAAGTTTGTTTAATGAATCTGTGATTGATTGCCCTTCTCTGTGGAAGTATCTTCACTGGTATCATTTTTTCGGTAACACCTATAAGTGATATCATACGATATGTGTCTTTCTCTTTCTGATTTACTACGAGTCACGTGATTACCTCTAGACTCAACTACGGTGCTGCAAATGGCACTGTGTCCCTTTTTTCTTTGGCTACTATTCTGTCTGTACATGTACCAGTTCTTCTTTGTCCACTCATCCGTTGGTGGACGTTTTGGTTGCTTCCACGTCATGGCTATTGTAATGCTGCGGCAATGCACATTTGCCTGCCTGTGGCTTTCCAATTCTGTCTTCTTAGGTTATAGGCACAGGAGTGGGCCTCCTGGATCATATGGTAGCAAAATGTTTACCTTGTAGAGGCACCTCCATTCTGTTCTCATTAGTGGCTCTTACCAGGTTACGTTCCACTTAAATTTGAGGGTATTCACTTCTCCACAACACCTTCAGCATTTACTGTTTGTAGTTTTTTGCTGATGTTTGTTCTGACTAGTGTGAGCTGATAGCACTTTGTGGTTGGATTTGCAAGCGTCTCATAATCCCCTGAAATTGAGCTTTCTGGCATGTCCTTCTTTTCTTCAAACTGTGAGTGCAGCTAACTTCTTCAAATAGTTTTCGTGAAGTATGTGTGACATTTAGAAATATTTTGGCCATTACATCCCTCAAGACATTTTGAGGGCAGATTTCATTTACGGCCCTCCAGTACTGGTGCATGTGAAGTGACCCTTAGCACAGGTTCTAAAGCTGCTGTTGCAGGTAACGGCCAGAAGGCGGCAGCATTTCTGCTTCCCCCAATCTGGTAACTAGGGAAACAGAGCTTCCTGGCAGTGGTGTTCCTCGGTTATATATTTGAGTGGAATCTGCCCCCAAATCTGATGTCTCCTTAAGTTTGTTTTATAAATTGAATTTATATATTTTTTTATTGGAGTCATATTCCAATGTGCACATGGACCACTTCTTTGTGCATTCCTCTGTTGATGGACATTTTCGTAGCTTCCAAGTGTTGGCTATGGTAAATATTGCTGGAGTTCAGGATTGCCAGCCTGTGTCCGTTTGTGTGTGTGTGTGCGGTATATGGGCCTCTCACTGCCATGGACCCTCCCACTGGAGAGCACAGGCTCCGGACTTGCAGGCCCAGCAGCCATAGCTCACGGGACCAGCCACTCTGCGGTATGTGGGTTCTTCCCGAACTGGGGCATGTATCCGTGTCCCCTGCATTGGCAGGTGGACTCTCAACCACTGCGCCACCAGTGAAGCCCAGCCTGTGTGTTTTTGATTCTCATCCCCTCAGGCGATAGGCCCAGCAGTGGGTATGCTTGATTGAATGGTTGCTCAGTATTTACCTTTACAAGGCACCTCATTTTTGTTTTCATTACTGGCTCTTACCATGCCCCACGTTGAACCAAGGGTAGGCATTTCTCCAAAACCCCTTCAGCATTTATTGTTTGCAGCATTTTTGCTGATGGCCATTTTGACTGGTGTGAGCTGATAGGTTTTTGTAATTTGGATTTGCATATCTTCAATTATTCCTAATGTTCAGCATTTTTCCATGCCTTTTAAAATTTCTGGTACAGAAAAACAGAAAAAAACGGAGAGTACAATTAAGCTCTTGACATTGTCTTCTTGGGTGGTTGCCCTCTTTTGAATTTTTTGGTCAGTTTTCAACCCCAGGACTGTTTCTGAGGGCAGGTGTCATTTACAGGCCTGCAATGAGTGTGAATATTTAGTGACCATTAGCACTGGGTTTAAAGCTGCTGTTGTGGGAAACGGCCACAAGGCGGCAGCATTTCTCCATTCCCAAATCTGGTTACTAGGGCAGCAGAGCGTTTCTGGGACCAATGGAATACAGAAGAAGGCATCACTGAAGTCTAATACAGAATACCATGTCCTGGTGGATGGTAGAATGACCAGCACTGTGTAGGAATTAGGAACTACTGTATGTATATCCTCGGTGGCTTCACTGACTGTCCTGACATCCTTTACCAGGTCCCCAGCAGGCCGCGGGGCTCTCGAGGTCAGGGCAATCCCAGGTTATGGGGCTCACTTGCGCAACTTCCCAGCAGCCCATGGGGCTCTCATGGTCAGGCCTCTCCTAGAATATGGGGCTCACCTGGGAGTGTCCCCAGCAGCCCACGGGGCTCTCATGGTCAGGCCACTCCCAGGTTGCGAATCTCACCTGGCAACTACCAAGCAGCCCATGGGGCTCTGGTGGTCAGGCCCCTCCCAGGATACGGAGCTCCCCTGGGCAGGTACCCCGGCAGGGCTGGGCGCACAGGAACCGTGCACATAGCCCTCATTTCAGAGCACCCCAGATCACCTGTCTCTCAGAGCTGACACAGAGCACCTCAGAGCAGGACTTGAACTAAGAAACAGCAGCTCGGACAGTTCTGTGACCCTGGGCTCACTCTGTGCGGCCTCCCTCTGCCTGATCTTCCAGAGAATTCCACTGCAGCCGGGGCACCAGGCCTCTGTCTCCACCCATCACCCCTCCTCGCACTGACTCCTGGGTTCCTCTCATTAGGAGAGGGTCTTCTTGAAGTTGTCTCCCACTCATGGGCCAGATAAAGTGATTCGAAAACAAACCGGAGCTGCAGCCCCTTGTCTATCCTGACTCTCAGGAGCCCACACCTGTTCCTTGGACCTGGCCGCTTCAGCGAGGTCCTTTTTCTGCAATGTGAGCCCCTGAGGGGTGAGGATTGGCTGACCTGGACAGCCTGACCTTGCCGGCCAGCCCTACCCAGGTGTGCCTGTGTTGAGGTCAATATAAACACCGCTCCAGGCAGCAAGAGCCCCTGCAGCTGTGCCTGACGCCATATTCTCTGCCCCGTCAGCAGTCTCGGGCCTGTGCTGGTGGGAGGGAGTGAGGGGCCACGGCTTTGTGGGTGGCCCGGTGTGAGTGGGGCTCTGCTGGACTTTCTGCAGGAGTTTCCAGGCTGCCACCTGCTAAAGAAGAGGATGTGTCACCCATAACTTCTGCTGGAATTTCTCCCTGGGCAGAGGTGAGGAAGGAAAAATGCAGTGGGGGCCGGGACAAGAGGGGTATCTAAGTCAGGGAACTGCAAAGCTTCCAGAAGAGCGCCCGGGGCCAGGACCATCCTGGCTGGCCTGCAAGCACCAAGTCGGCCGGCGTGCTGTTGCTGGTGTGGTTCGACGGCCCTTCCTCTAGGCTTTCAAGTCCTTGTACATATTCAGGTGTTTTACCTGGGAAGGGTGGGAGCAGTTCAGCAGCAGCTGGCCTAGGACTCAGCTCACGTTTACTCACAGATGCCTCGGCACGGTCCCCCAGCTTTGCAATGAGGACGCTCCTTGCGGGGGTGCTGCTGGCTGCATGGGAGATGATTCCCCACCTCTGACCAACTTCAGAATTGTTTACCACTGGAGCAAGTGCCCTGATAGTGTTTTCCTCCTTATAACTGCTGGGTTCCGTTTTTTTTTTTTCTTTTTTGTTTCAAAGTAGATTTTATTCCTCTTTTATGTATTTATAGATATAAGCATGGAAATAATTCATTCATATAAATACATCTGTGTGAAGTGAAGAACTTTTTTCTGTTTTATTTTTAAATTTTATTTATTTTTAAAAATTTGGAATTTAATTTAATTTATTTTTGTATACAGCATGTTATTATTAGTTATCTATTTTATACATATACATGTATACAGGTCAATCCCAATCTCCCAACTCATCCCACCACCACCACCCCATGGCTTCCCCCCTTTGGTGTCCATACGTTTGTTCTCTACCTCTGTGTCTCTATTTCTGCCCTGCAAACCTTTTCATCTGTACCAATTTTCTAGGTTCCACATACATGCATTAATATACAATATTTGTTTTTCTCTTTCTGACTTACTTCACTCTGTATGACAGTCTCTAGACCCATCGGCGTCTCTACAAATGACCCAGTCTCATTCCTTTTTATGGCTGAGTAATATTCCATTTCAGGTATGTACCACACCTTTATCCATTCGTCTGTCTGTGGGCATTTAGGTTGCTTCCATTACCTGGCTATTCTAAATAGTGCTGCAGTGAACATTGTGGTGAATGTGTCTTTTTGCTTTATGGTTTTCTCTGGGTATATGCCCAGAAGTGGGATTGCTGGATCATATGGTAGTTCTATTTTTAGTTTTTTAAGGACCCTCCATACTGTTCTCCATAGTGACTGTATCAATTTACATTCCCACCAATAGTGGAAGTGGGTTCCATTTGTCCACACCCTCCTCAGCATTTGTTGTTTGTAGATTTTCTGATGATGCCCATTCTAACAGGTGTGAGGTGATACCTCATTGTAGTTTTGATTTGCATTACTTTAATAATTAGTGATGTTGAGCAGCTTTTCATGTGCATCTTGGCCATCTCTGTGTCTTCTTTGAAGAAATGTCTATTTAGATCTTCTAACCATTTTTGTGTTGGGTTCTTTGTTTTTTTAATATTAAGCTGCATGAGCTGTTTATATATATTGGAGATTAAACCTTTGTCCATTGATTCGTTTGCAAATATTTTCTCCCATTCTGAGGGTTGCCTTTTTCCATTCCCGTTTTTTAACAAAAGAAGAAAGAAAGAAAAAGAAGCAGAACACAAATTGTGCATAAAATATGCCTCTTGAAACTGTCGTTTTGAAATATGGACGTCTTTTGAATTTTTTGGTCGATCTACGACCCCAGGATTTGTTTTCAGGGCAGGTGTCATTGACAGGCCTGCAATTATTTTGAATATCAACTGAGCATTAGCGCTGGGATGAAAGCTGCTGTTGTGTGAAACGGCCACAAGGTGGCAGCAGTTCTCCTTTACCAAAGCTGGTTACTAGGGCAACAGAGCCTCAATGGAAGTCGTGTTCTAGGTTGTAATTTAGAATGGAATGTGCCAGGAATAAGCCCCGTCAGTTTGTCTCACTACTTCTTGTTCGTTTTCTTCATTTAATTTTTATTTTTTATCACAGGCAGTCTGATTACAATGTTTGGCTTGTTGTAGGTGTGCAAGATGTGGTTCTTTTACACATATACATATGTCTGTTCTTCCTGGGATCCTTTTCCCATGTACGTTATGACAGAATGTTGAGTAGTCTTCTCTTGGTATTCTGTAGGTGTTTGGTGATTATATATTTCACCTGTGTTGGTATATGTCTGTTAACCCCAATATCCTAATGTATCCAATCCTCACACCTTTCCATTGGTGATCCATAAGTTTGTTTAATGAATCTGTGATTGATTGCCCTTCTCTGTGGAAGTATCTTCACTGGTATCATTTTTTCGGTAACGCCTATAAGTGATATCATACGATATGTGTCTTTCTCTTTCTGACTTACTACGAGTCACGTGATTACCTCTAGACTCATCTACGGTGCTGCAAATGGCACTGTGTCCCTTTTTTCTTTGGCTACTATTCTGTCTGTACATGTACCAGTTCTTCTTTGTCCACTCATCCGTTGGTGGACGTTTTGGTTGCTTCCATGTCATGGCTATTGTAATGCTGCGGCAATGCACATTTGCCTGCCTGTGTCTTTCCAATTCTGTCTTCTTAGGTTATAGGCCCAGGAGTGGGCCTCCTGGATCATATGGTAGCAAAATGTTTACCTTGTAGAGGCACCTCCATTCTGTTCTCATTAGTGGCTCTTACCAGGTTACGTTCCACTTAAATTTGAGGGTATTCACTTCTCCACAACACCTTCAGCATTTACTGTTTGTAGTTTTTTGCTGATGTTTGTTCTGACTAGAGTGAGCTGATAGCACTTTGTGGTTGGATTTGCAAGCGTCTCATAATCCCCTGAAATTGAGCTTTCTGGCCTGTCCTTCTTTTCTTCAAACTGTGAGTACAGCTTACCTCTTCAAATAGTTTTCGTGAAGTATGTGTGACATTTAGAAATATTTTGGCCATTACTTCCCTCAAGACATTTTGAGGGCAGGTTTCATTTACGGCCCTCCAGTACTGGTGCATGTGAAGTGACCCTTAGCACAGGTTTTAAAGCTGCTGTTGCAGGTAACGGCCAGAGGGCGGCAGCATTTCTGCTTCTCCCAATCTGGTAACTAGGGAAACAGAGCTTCCTGGCAGTGGTGTTCCTCGGTTATATATTTGAGTGGAATCTGCCCCCAAATCTGATGTCTCCTTAAGTTTGTTTTATAAATTGAATTTATATATTTTTTTATTGGAGTCATATTCCAATGTGTACATGGACCACTTCTTTGTGCATTCCTCTGTTGATGGACATTTTCGTAGCTTCCAAGTGTAGGCTATGGTAAATATTGCTGGAGTTCAGGATTGCCAGCCTGTGTCCTTTTGTGTGTGTGTGTGCGGTATATGGGCCTCTCACTGCCATGGACCCTCCCACCGCAGAGCACAGGCTCCGGACTTGCAGGCCCAGCAGCCATAGCTCACGGGACCAGCCACTCCGCGGTATGTGGGATCTTCCCGAACCGGGGCATGTATCCGTGTCCCCTGCATTGGCAGGTGGACTCTCAACCACTGCGCCACCAGTGAAGCCCAGCCTGTGTGTTTTTGATTCTCATCCCCTCAGGCGATAGGCCCAGCAGTGGGTATGCTTGATTGAATGGTTGCTCAGTATTTACCTTTACAAGGCACCTCATTTTTGTTTTCATTACTGGCTCTTACCATGCCCCACGTTGAACCAAGGGTAGGCATTTCTCCAAAACCCCTTCAGCATTTATTGTTTGCAGCATTTTTGCTGATGGCCATTTTGACTGGTGTGAGCTGATAGGTTTTTGTAATTTGGATTTGCATATCTTCAATTATTCCTAATGTTCAGCATTTTTCCATGCCTTTTAAAATTTCTGGTAGAGAAAAACAGAAAAAAACGGAGAGTACAATTAAGCTCTTGACATTGTCTTCTTGGGTGGTTGCCCTCTTTTGAATTTTTTGGTCAGTTTTCAACCCCAGGACTGTTTCTGAGGGCAGGTGTCATTTACAGGCCTGCAATGAGTGTGAATATTTAGTGACCATTAGCACTGGGTTTAAAGCTGCTGTTGTGGGAAACGGCCACAAGGCGGCAGCATTTCTCCATTCCCAAATCTGGTTACTAGGGCAGCAGAGCGTTTCTGGGACCAATGGAATACAGAAGAAGGCATCACTGAAGTCTAATACAGAATACCATGTCCTGGTGGATGGTAGAATGACCAGCACTGTGTAGGAATTAGGAACTACAGTATGTATATCCTCGGTGGCTTCACTGACTGTACTGACATACTTTACCAGGTCCCCAGCAGGCCACGGGGCTCTCGAGGTCAGGGCAATCCCAGGTTATGGAGCTCACTTGCGCAACTACCCAGCAGCCCATGGGACTCTCATGGTCAGGCCTCTCCTAGAATATGGGGCTCACCTGGGAAGGTCCCCAGCAGCCCACGGGGCTCTCATGGTCAGGCCACTCCCAGGTTATGGAGCTCACCTGCGCAACTACACAGCAGCCCATGGGGCTCTCGTAGTCAGGCCCATCCCATGATATGGGGCTTACGTGGGCAGGTCCCCAGCAGCCCACGAGGCTCTCATGGTCAGGCAACTCCCAGGTTGCGGATCTCACCTGGCAACTACCAAGCAGCCCATGGGGCTCTGGTGGTCAGGCCCCTCCCAGGATACGGAGCTCCCCTGGGCAGGTACCGTGGCGGGGCTGGGCGCATGGGAACCGTGCACATAGCCCTCATTTCAGAGCACCCCAGATCACCTGTCTCTCAGAGCTGACACAGAGCACCTCAGAGCAGGACTTGAACTAAGAAACAGCAGCTCGGACAGTTCTGTGACCCTGGGCTCACTCTGTGCGGCCTCCCTCTGCCTGATCTTCCAGAGAATTCCACTGCAGCCGGGGCACCAGGCCTCTGTCTCCACCCATCACCCCTCCTCGCACTGACTCCTGGGTTCCTCTCATTAGGAGAGGGTCTTCTTGAAGTTGTCTCCCACTCATGGGCCAGATAAAGTGATTCGAAAACAAACCGGAGCTGCAGCCCCTTGTCTATCCTGACTCTCAGGAGCCCACACCTGTTCCTTGGACCTGGCCGCTTCAGCGAGGTCCTTTTTCTGCAATGTGAGCCCCTGAGGGGTGAGGATTGGCTGACCTGGACAGCCTGACCTTGCCGGCCAGCCCTACCCAGGTGTGCCTGTGTTGAGGTCAATATAAACACCGCTCCAGGCAGCAAGAGCCCCTGCAGCTGTGCCTGACGCCATATTCTCTGCCCCGTCAGCAGTCTCGGGCCTGTGCTGGTGGGAGGGAGTGAGGGGCCACGGCTTTGTGGGTGGCCCGGTGTGAGTGGGGCTCTGCTGGACTTTCTGCAGGAGTTTCCAGGCTGCCACCTGCTAAAGAAGAGGATGTGTCACCCATAACTTCTGCTGGAATTTCTCCCTGGGCAGAGGTGAGGAAGGAAAAAGGCAGTGGGGGCCGGGACAGGAGGGGTATCTCAGTCAGGGAACTGCAAAGCTTCCAGAAGAGCGCCCGGGGCCAGGACCATCCTGGCTGGCCTGCAAGCACCAAGTCGGCCTGCGTGCTGTTGCTGGTGTGGTTCGACGGCCCTTCCTCTAGGCTTTCAAGTCCTTGTACATATTCAGGTGTTTTACCTGGGAAGGGTGGGAGCAGTTCAGCAGCAGCTGGCCTGGGACTCAGCTCACGTTTACTCACAGATGCCTCGGCACGGTCCCCCAGCTTTGCAATGAGGACGCTCCTTGCGGGGGTGCTGCTGGCTGCATGGGAGATGATTCCCCACCTCTGACCAACTTCAGAATTGTTTACCACTGGAGCAAGTGCCCTGATAGTGTTTTCCTCCTTATAACTGCTGGGTTCCGTTTTTTTTTTTTTTTCTTCTTTTTTGGTTCAAGGTAGATTTTATTCATCTTTTATGTATTTATAGATATAAGCATGGAAATAATTCATTCATATAAATACATCTGTGTGAAGTGAAGAACTTTTTTCTGTTTTATTTTTAAATTTTATTTATTTTTAAAAATTTGGAATTTAATTTAATTTATTTTTGTATACAGCAGGTTATTATTAGTTATGTATTTTATACATATACATGTATACAGGTCAATCCCAATCTCCCAACTCATCCCACCACCACCACCCCATGGCTTCCCCCCTTTGGTGTCCATACGTTTGTTCTCTACCTCTGTGTCTCTATTTCTGCCCTGCAAACCTTTTCATCTGTACCAATTTTCTAGGTTCCACATACATGCATTAATATACAATATTTGTTTTTCTCTTTCTGACTTACTTCACTCTGTATGACAGTCTCTAGACCCATCGCCGTCTCTACAAATGACCCAGTCTCATTCCTTTTTATGGCTGAGTAATATTCCATTTCAGGTATGTACCACACCTTTATCCATTCGTCTGTCTGTGGGCATTTAGGTTGCTTCCATTACCTGGCTATTCTAAATAGTGCTGCAGTGAACATTGTGGTGAATGTGTCTTTTTGCTTTATGGTTTTCTCTGGGTATATGCCCAGAAGTGGGATTGCTGGATCATATGGTAGTTCTATTTTTAGTTTTTTAAGGACCCTCCATACTGTTCTCCATAGTGACTGTATCAATTTACATTCCCACCAATAGTGGAAGTGGGTTCCATTTGTCCACACCCTCCTCAGCATTTGTTGTTTGTAGATTTTCTGATGATGCCCATTCTAACAGGTGTGAGGTGATACCTCATTGTAGTTTTGATTTGCATTACTTTAATAATTAGTGATGTTGAGCAGCTTTTCATGTGCATCTTGGCCATCTCTGTGTCTTCTTTGAAGAAATGTCTATTTAGATCTTCTAACCATTTTTGTGTTGGGTTCTTTGTTTTTTTAATATTAAGCTGCATGAGCTGTATATATATATTGGAGATTAAACCTTTGTCCATTGATTCGTTTGCAAATATTTTCTCCCATTCTGAGGGTTGCCTTTTTCCATTCCCGTTTTTTAACAAAAGAAGAAAGAAAGAAAAAGAAGCAGAACACAAATTGTGCATAAAATATGCCTCTTGAAACTGTCGTTTTGAAATATGGACGTCTTTTGAATTTTTTGGTCGATCTACGACCCCAGGATTTGTTTTCAGGGCAGGTGTCATTGACAGGCCTGAAATTATTTTGAATATCAACTGAGCATTAGCGCTGGGATGAAAGCTGCTGTTGTGTGAAACGGCCACAAGGTGGCAGCAGTTCTCCTTTACCAAAGCTGGTTACTAGGGCAACAGAGCCTCAGTGGAAGTCGTGTTCTAGGTTGTAATTTAGAATGGAATGTGCCAGGAATAAGCCCCGTCAGTTTGTCTCACTACTTCTTGTTCGTTTTCTTCATTTAATTTTTATTTTTTATCACAGGCAGTCTGATTACAATGTTTGGCTTGTTGTAGGTGTGCAAGATGTGGTTCTTTTACACATATACATATGTCTGTTCTTCCTGGGATCCTTTTCCCATGTACGTTATGACAGAATGTTGAGTAGTCTTCTCTTGGTATTCTGTAGGTGTTTGGTGATTATATATTTCACCTGTGTTGGTATATGTCTGTTAACCCCAATATCCTAATGTATCCAATCCTCACACCTTTCCATTGGTGATCCATAAGTTTGTTTAATGAATCTGTGATTGATTGCCCTTCTCTGTGGAAGTATCTTCACTGGTATCATTTTTTCGGTAACGCCTATAAGTGATATCATACGATATGTGTCTTTCTCTTTCTGACTTACTACGAGTCACGTGATTACCTCTAGACTCATCTACGGTGCTGCAAATGGCACTGTGTCCCTTTTTTCTTTGGCTACTATTCTGTCTGTACATGTACCAGTTCTTCTTTGTCCACTCATCCGTTAGTGGACGTTTTGGTTGCTTCCATGTCATGGCTATTGTAATGCTGCGGCAATGCACATTTGCCTGCCTGTGTCTTTCCAATTCTGTCTTCTTAGGTTATAGGCCCAGGAGTGGGCCTCCTGGATCATATGGTAGCAAAATGTTTACCTTGTAGAGGCACCTCCATTCTGTTCTCATTAGTGGCTCTTACCAGGTTACGTTCCACTTAAATTTGAGGGTATTCACTTCTCCACAACACCTTCAGCATTTACTGTTTGTAGTTTTTTGCTGATGTTTGTTCTGACTAGAGTGAGCTGATAGCACTTTGTGGTTGGATTTGCAAGCGTCTCATAATCCCCTGAAATTGAGCTTTCTGGCATGTCCTTCTTTTCTTCAAACTGTGAGTGCAGCTTACCTCTTCAAATAGTTTTCGTGAAGTATGTGTGACATTTAGAAATATTTTGGCCATTACTTCCCTCAAGACATTTTGAGGGCAGGTTTCATTTACGGCCCTCCAGTACTGGTGCATGTGAAGTGACCCTTAGCACAGGTTTTAAAGCTGCTGTTGCAGGTAACGGCCAGAGGGCGGCAGCATTTCTGCTTCTCCCAATCTGGTAACTAGGGAAACAGAGCTTCCTGGCAGTGGTGTTCCTCGGTTATATATTTGAGTGGAATCTGCCCCCAAATCTGATGTCTCCTTAAGTTTGTTTTATAAATTGAATTTATATATTTTTTTATTGGAGTCATATTCCAATGTGTACATGGACCACTTCTTTGTGCATTCCTCTGTTGATGGACATTTTCGTAGCTTCCAAGTGTAGGCTATGGTAAATATTGCTGGAGTTCAGGATTGCCAGCCTGTGTCCTTTTGTGTGTGTGTGTGCGGTATATGGGCCTCTCACTGCCATGGACCCTCCCACCGCAGAGCACAGGCTCCGGACTTGCAGGCCCAGCAGCCATAGCTCACGGGACCAGCCACTCCGCGGTATGTGGGATCTTCCCGAACCGGGGCATGTATCCGTGTCCCCTGCATTGGCAGGTGGACTCTCAACCACTGCGCCACCAGTGAAGCCCAGCCTGTGTGTTTTTGATTCTCATCCCCTCAGGCGATAGGCCCAGCAGTGGGTATGCTTGATTGAATGGTTGCTCAGTATTTACCTTTACAAGGCACCTCATTTTTGTTTTCATTACTGGCTCTTACCATGCCCCACGTTGAACCAAGGGTAGGCATTTCTCCAAAACCCCTTCAGCATTTATTGTTTGCAGCATTTTTGCTGATGGCCATTTTGACTGGTGTGAGCTGATAGGTTTTTGTAATTTGGATTTGCATATCTTCAATTATTCCTAATGTTCAGCATTTTTCCATGCCTTTTAAAATTTCTGGTACAGAAAAACAGAAAAAAACGGAGAGTACAATTAAGCTCTTGACATTGTCTTCTTGGGTGGTTGCCCTCTTTTGAATTTTTTGGTCAGTTTTCAACCCCAGGATTGTTTCTGAGGGCAGGTGTCATTTACAGGCCTGCAATGAGTGTGAATATTTAGTGACCATTAGCACTGGGTTTAAAGCTGCTGTTGTGGGAAACGGCCACAAGGCGGCAGCATTTCTCCATTCCCAAATCTGGTTACTAGGGCAGCAGAGCGTTTCTGGGACCTATGGAATACAGAAGAAGGCATCACTGAAGTCTAATACAGAATACCATGTCCTGGTGGATGGTAGAATGACCAGCACTGTGTAGGAATTAGGAACTACAGTATGTATATCCTCGGTGGCTTCACTGACTGTACTGACATCCTTTACCAGGTCCCCAGCAGGCCACGGGGCTCTCGAGGTCAGGGCAATCCCAGGTTATGGAGCTCACTTGCGCAACTACCCAGCAGCCCATGGGACTCTCATGGTCAGGCCTCTCCTAGAATATGGGGCTCACCTGGGAAGGTCCCCAGCAGCCCACGGGGCTCTCATGGTCAGGCCACTCCCAGGTTATGGAGCTCACCTGCGCAACTACACAGCAGCCCATGGGGCTCTCGTGGTCAGGCCCCTCCCATGATATGGGGCTTACGTGGGCAGGTCCCCAGCAGCCCACGAGGCTCTCATGGTCAGGCAACTCCCAGGTTGCGGATCTCACCTGGCAACTACCAAGCAGCCCATGGGGCTCTGGTGGTCAGGCCCCTCCCAGGATACGGAGCTCCCCTGGGCAGGTACCGTGGCGGGGCTGGGCGCACGGGAACCGTGCACATAGCCCTCATTTCAGAGCACCCCAGATCACCTGTCTCTCAGAGCTGACACAGAGCACCTCAGAGCAGGACTTGAACTAAGAAACAGCAGCTCGGACAGTTCTGTGACCCTGGGCTCACTCTGTGCGGCCTCCCTCTGCCTGATCTTCCAGAGAATTCCACTGCAGCCGGGGCACCAGGCCTCTGTCTCCACCCATCACCCCTCCTCGCACTGACTCCTGGGTTCCTCTCATTAGGAGAGGGTCTTCTTGAAGTTGTCTCCCACTCATGGGCCAGATAAAGTGATTCGAAAACAAACCGGAGCTGCAGCCCCTTGTCTATCCTGACTCTCAGGAGCCCACACCTGTTCCTTGGACCTGGCCGCTTCAGCGAGGTCCTTTTTCTGCAATGTGAGCCCCTGAGGGGTGAGGATTGGCTGACCTGGACAGCCTGACCTTGCCGGCCAGCCCTACCCAGGTGTGCCTGTGTTGAGGTCAATATAAACACCGCTCCAGGCAGCAAGAGCCCCTGCAGCTGTGCCTGACGCCATATCCTCTGCCCCGTCAGCAGTCTCGGGCCTGTGCTGGTGGGAGGGAGTGAGGGGCCACGGCTTTGTGGGTGGCCCGGTGTGAGTGGGGCTCTGCTGGACTTTCTGCAGGAGTTTCCAGGCTGCCACCTGCTAAAGAAGAGGATGTGTCACCCATAACTTCTGCTGGAATTTCTCCCCGGGCAGAGGTGAGGAAGGAAAAAGGCAGTGGGGGCCGGGACAGGAGGGGTATCTCAGTCAGGGAACTGCAAAGCTTCCAGAAGAGCACCCGGGGCCAGGACCATCCTGGCTGGCCTGCAAGCACCAAGTCGGCCTGCGTGCTGTTGCTGGTGTGGTTCGACGGCCCTTCCTCTAGGCTTTCAAGTCCTTGTACATATTCAGGTGTTTTACCTGGGAAGGGTGGGAGCAGTTCAGCAGCAGCTGGCCTGGGACTCAGCTCACGTTTACTCACAGATGCCTCGGCACGGTCCCCCAGCTTTGCAATGAGGACGCTCCTTGCGGGGGTGCTGCTGGCTGCATGGGAGATGATTCCCCACCTCTGACCAACTTCAGAATTGTTTACCACTGGAGCAAGTGCCCTGATAGTGTTTTCCTCTTTATAACTGCTGGGTTCCGTTTTTTTTTTTTTCTTTTTTGGTTCAAGGTAGATTTTATTCCTCTTTTATGTATTTATAGATATAAGCATGGAAATAATTCATTCATATAAATACATCTGTGTGAAGTGAAGAACTTTTTTCTGTTTTATTTTTAAATTTTATTTATTTTTAAAAATTTGGAATTTAATTTAATTTATTTTTGTATACAGCAGGTTATTATTAGTTATCTATTTTATACATATACATGTATACAGGTCAATCCCAATCTCCCAACTCATCCCACCACCACCACCCCATGGCTTCCCCCCTTTGGTGTCCATACGTTTGTTCTCTACCTCTGTGTCTCTATTTCTGCCCTGCAAACCGGTTCATCTGTACCATTTTTCTAGGTTCCACATATATGCATTAATATACAATATTTGTTTTTCTCTTTCTGACTTACTTCACTCTGTATGACAGTCTCTAGACCCATCGGCGTCTCTACAAATGACCCAGTCTCATTCCTTTTTATGGCTGAGTAATATTCCATTTCAGGTATGTACCACACCTTTATCCATTCGTCTGTCTGTGGGCATTTAGGTTGCTTCCATTACCTGGCTATTCTAAATAGTGCTGCAATGAACATTGTGGTGAATGTGTCTTTTTGCTTTATGGTTTTCTCTGGGTATATGCCCAGAAGTGGGATTGCTGGATCATATGGTAGTTCTATTTTTAGTTTTTTAAGGACCCTCCATACTGTTCTCCATAGTGACTGTATCAATTTACATTCCCACCAATAGTGGAAGTGGGTTCCATTTGTCCACACCCTCCTCAGCATTTGTTGTTTGTAGATTTTCTGATGATGCCCATTCTAACAGGTGTGAGGTGATACCTCATTGTAGTTTTGATTTGCATTACTTTAATAATTAGTGATGTTGAGCAGCTTTTCATGTGCATCTTGGCCATCTCTGTGTCTTCTTTGAAGAAATGTCTATTTAGATCTTCTAACCATTTTTGTATTGGGTTCTTTGTTTTTTTAATATTAAGCTGCATGAGCTGTTTATATATATTGGAGATTAAACCTTTGTCCATTGATTCGTTTGCAAATATTTTCTCCCATTCTGAGGGTTGCCTTTATCCATTCCCGTTTTTTAACAAAAAGATAAAGAAAGAAAAAGAAGCAGAACACAAATTGTGCATAAAATATGCCTCTTGAAACTGTCGTTTTGAAATATGGACGTCTTTTGAATTTTTTGGTCGATCTACGACCCCAGGATTTGTTTTCAGGGCAGGTGTCATTGACAGGCCTGCAATTATTTTGAATATCAACTGAGCATTAGCGCTTGGATGAAAGCTGCTGTTGTGTGAAACGGCCACAAGGTGGCAGCAGTTCTCCTTTACCAAAGCTGGTTACTAGGGCAACAGAGCCTCAACGGAAGTCGTGTTCTAGGTTGTAATTTAGAATGGAATGTGCCAGGAATAAGCCCCGTCAGTTTGTCTCACTACTTCTTGTTCGTTTTTTTCATTTAATTTTTATTTTTTATCACAGGCAGTCTGATTACAATGTTTGGCTTGTTGTAGGTGTGCAAGATGTGGTTCTTTTACACATATACATATGTCTGTTCTTCCTGGGATCCTTTTCCCATGTACGTTATGACAGAATGTTGAGTAGTCTTCTCTTGGCATTCTGTAGGTGTTTGGTGATTATATGTTTCACCTGTGTTGGTATATGTCTGTTAACCCCAATATCCTAATGTATCCAATCCTCACACCTTTCCATTGGTGATCCATAAGTTTGTTTAATGAATCTGTGATTGATTGCCCTTCTCTGTGGAAGTATCTTCACTGGTATCATTTTTTCGGTAACGCCTATAAGTGATATCATACGATATGTGTCTTTCTCTTTCTGATTTACTACGAGTCACGTGATTACCTCTAGACTCATCTACGGTGCTGCAAATGGCACTGTGTCCCTTTTTTCTTTGGCTACTATTCTGTCTGTACATGTACCAGTTCTTCTTTGTCCACTCATCCGTTGGTGGACGTTTTGGTTGCTTCCATGTCATGGCTATTGTAATGCTGCGGCAATGCACATTTGCCTGCCTGTGTCTTTCCAATTCTGTCTTCTTAGGTTATAGGCACAGGAGTGGGCCTCCTGGATCATATGGTAGCAAAATGTTTACCTTGTAGAGGCACCTCCATTCTGTTCTCATTAGTGGCTCTTACCAGGTTACGTTCCACTTAAATTTGAGGGTATTCACTTCTCCACAACACCTTCAGCATTTACTGTTTGTAGCTTTTTGCTGATGTTTGTTCTGACTAGTGTGAGCTGATAGCACTTTGTGGTTGGATTTGCAAGCGTCTCATAATCCCCTGAAATTGAGCTTTCTGGCATGTCCTTTTTTTCTTCAAACTGTGAGTACAGCTTACTTCTTCAAATAGTTTTCGTGAAGTATGTGTGACATTTAGAAATATTTTGGCCATTACATCCCTCAAGACATTTTGAGGGCAGGTTTCATTTACGCCCCTCTGGTACTGGTGCATGTGAAGTGACCCTTAGCACAGGTTTTAAAGCTGCTGTTGCAGGTAACGGCCAGAGGGCGGCAGCATTTCTGCTTTTCCCAATCTGGTAACTAGGGAAACAGAGCTTCCTGGCAGTGGTGTTCCTCGGTTATATATTAGAGTGGAATGTGCCCCCAAATCTGATGTCTCCTTAAGTTTGTTTTATAAATTGAATTTATATATTTTTTTATTGGAGTCATATTCCAATGTGCACATGGACCACTTCTTTGTGCATTCCTCTGTTGATGGACATTTTCGTAGCTTCCAAGTGTTGGCTATGGTAAATATTGCTGGAGTGCAGGATTTCCAGCCTGTGTCCTTTTGTGTGTGTGTGTGCGGTATATGGGCCTCTCACTGCCATGGACCCTCCCACTGCAGGGCACAGGCTCCGGACTTGCAGGCCCAGCAGCCATAGCTCACGGGACCAGCCACTCTGCGGTATGTGGGATCTTCCCGAACTGGGGCATGTATCCGTGTCCCCTGCATTGGCAGGTGGACTCTCAACCACTGCGCCACCAGTGAAGCCCAGCCTGTGTGTTTTTGATTCTCATCCCCTCAGGCGATAGGCCCAGCAGTGGGTATGCTTGATTGAATGGT
Source organism: Hyperoodon ampullatus (assembly GCF_949752795.1). Classification (NCBI taxonomy): domain Eukaryota; kingdom Metazoa; phylum Chordata; class Mammalia; order Artiodactyla; family Ziphiidae; genus Hyperoodon; species Hyperoodon ampullatus. The sequence goes on along the minus strand of NC_136914.1, from coordinate 34,314,589 downwards.
TGCTCAGTATTTACCTTTACAAGGCACCTCATTTTTGTTTTCATTACTGGCTCTTACCATGCCCCACGTTGAACCAAGGGTAGGCATTTCTCCAAAACCCCTTCAGCATTTATTGTTTGCAGCATTTTTGCTGATGGCCATTTTGACTGGTGTGAGCTGATAGGTTTTTGTAATTTGGATTTGCATATCTTCAATTATTCCTAATGTTCAGCATTTTTCCATGCCTTTTAAAATTTCTGGTACAGAAAAACAGAAAAAAACGGAGAGTACAATTAAGCTCTTGACATTGTCTTCTTGGGTGGTTGCCCTCTTTTGAATTTTTTGGTCAGTTTTCAACCCCAGGATTGTTTCTGAGGGCAGGTGTCATTTACAGGCCTGCAATGAGTGTGAATATTTAGTGACCATTAGCACTGGGTTTAAAGCTGCTGTTGTGGGAAACGGCTACAAGGCGGCAGCATTTCTCCATTCCCAAATCTGGTTACTAGGGCAGCAGAGCGTTTCTGGGACCTATGGAATACAGAAGAAGGCATCACTGAAGTCTAATACAGAATACCATGTCCTGGTGGATGGTAGAATGACCAGCACTGTGTAGGAATTAGGAACTACTGTATGTATATCCTCGGTGGCTTCACTGACTGTCCTGACATCCTTTACCAGGTCCCCAGCAGGCCGCGGGGCTCTCGAGGTCAGGGCAATCCCAGGTTATGGGGCTCACTTGCGCAACTTCCCAGCAGCCCATGGGGCTCTCATGGTCAGGCCTCTCCTAGAATATGGGGCTCACCTGGGAGTGTCCCCAGCAGCCCACGGGGCTCTCATGGTCAGGCCACTCCCAGGTTGCGAATCTCACCTGGCAACTACCAAGCAGCCCATGGGGCTCTGGTGGTCAGGCCCCTCCCAGGATACGGAGCTCCCCTGGGCAGGTACCCCGGCGGGGCTGGGCGCACAGGAACCGTGCACATAGCCCTCATTTCAGAGCACCCCAGATCACCTGTCTCTCAGAGCTGACACAGAGCACCTCAGAGCAGGACTTGAACTAAGAAACAGCAGCTCGGACAGTTCTGTGACCCTGGGCTCACTCTGTGCGGCCTCCCTCTGCCTGATCTTCCAGAGAATTCCACTGCAGCCGGGGCACCAGGCCTCTGTCTCCACCCATCACCCCTCCTCGCACTGACTCCTGGGTTCCTCTCATTAGGAGAGGGTCTTCTTGAAGTTGTCTCCCACTCATGGGCCAGATAAAGTGATTCGAAAACAAACCGGAGCTGCAGCCCCTTGTCTATCCTGACTCTCAGGAGCCCACACCTGTTCCTTGGACCTGGCCGCTTCAGCGAGGTCCTTTTTCTGCAATGTGAGCCCCTGAGGGGTGAGGATTGGCTGACCTGGACAGCCTGACCTTGCCGGCCAGCCCTACCCAGGTGTGCCTGTGTTGAGGTCAATATAAACACCGCTCCAGGCAGCAAGAGCCCCTGCAGCTGTGCCTGACGCCATATTCTCTGCCCCGTCAGCAGTCTCGGGCCTGTGCTGGTGGGAGGGAGTGAGGGGCCACGGCTTTGTGGGTGGCCCGGTGTGAGTGGGGCTCTGCTGGACTTTCTGCAGGAGTTTCCAGGCTGCCACCTGCTAAAGAAGAGGATGTGTCACCCATAACTTCTGCTGGAATTTCTCCCCGGGCAGAGGTGAGGAAGGAAAAAGGCAGTGGGGGCCGGGACAGGAGGGGTATCTCAGTCAGGGAACTGCAAAGCTTCCAGAAGAGCGCCCGGGGCCAGGACCATCCTGGCTGGCCTGCAAGCACCAAGTCGGCCTGCGTGTTGTTGCTGGTGTGGTTCGACGGCCCTTCCTCTAGGCTTTCAAGTCCTTGTACATATTCAGGTGTTTTACCTGGGAAGGGTGGGAGCAGTTCAGCAGCAGCTGGCCTGGGACTCAGCTCACGTTTACTCACAGATGCCTCGGCACGGTCCCCCAGCTTTGCAATGAGGACGCTCCTTGCGGGGGTGCTGCTGGCTGCATGGGAGATGATTCCCCACCTCTGACCAACTTCAGAATTGTTTACCACTGGAGCAAGTGCCCTGATAGTGTTTTCCTCCTTATAACTGCTGGGTTCCGTTTTTTTTTTTTCTTCTTTTTTGGTTCAAGGTAGATTTTATTCATCTTTTATGTATTTATAGATATAAGCATGGAAATAATTCATCCATATAAATACATCTGTGTGAAGTGAAGAACTTTTTTCTGTTTTATTTTTAAATTTTATTTATTTTTAAAAATTTGGAATTTAATTTAATTTATTTTTGTATACAGCAGGTTATTATTAGTTATCTATTTTATACATATACATGTATACAGGTCAATCCCAATCTCCCAACTCATCCCACCACCACCACCCCATGGCTTCCCCCCTTTGGTGTCCATACGTTTGTTCTCTACCTCTGTGTCTCTATTTCTGCCCTGCAAACCTTTTCATCTGTACCAATTTTCTAGGTTCCACATACATGCATTAATATACAATATTTGTTTTTCTCTTTCTGACTTACTTCACTCTGTATGACAGTCTCTAGACCCATCGGCGTCTCTACAAATGACCCAGTCTCATTCCTTTTTATGGCTGAGTAATATTCCATTTCAGGTATGTACCACACCTTTATCCATTCGTCTGTCTGTGGGCATTTAGGTTGCTTCCATTACCTGGCTATTCTAAATAGTGCTGCAGTGAACATTGTGGTGAATGTGTCTTTTTGCTTTATGGTTTTCTCTGGGTATATGCCCAGAAGTGGGATTGCTGGATCATATGGTAGTTCTATTTTTAGTTTTTTAAGGACCCTCCATACTGTTCTCCATAGTGACTGTATCAATTTACATTCCCACCAATAGTGGAAGTGGGTTCCATTTGTCCACACCCTCCTCAGCATTTGTTGTTTGTAGATTTTCTGATGATGCCCATTCTAACAGGTGTGAGGTGATACCTCATTGTAGTTTTGATTTGCATTACTTTAATAATTAGTGATGTTGAGCAGCTTTTCATGTGCATCTTGGCCATCTCTGTGTCTTCTTTGAAGAAATGTCTATTTAGATCTTCTAACCATTTTTGTATTGGGTTCTTTGTTTTTTTAATATTAAGCTGCATGAGCTGTTTATATATATTGGAGATTAAACCTTTGTCCATTGATTCGTTTGCAAATATTTTCTCCCATTCTGAGGGTTGCCTTTATCCATTCCCGTTTTTTAACAAAAAGATAAAGAAAGAAAAAGAAGCAGAACACAAATTGTGCATAAAATATGCCTCTTGAAACTGTCGTTTTGAAATATGGACGTCTTTTGAATTTTTTGGTCGATCTACGACCCCAGGATTTGTTTTCAGGGCAGGTGTCATTGACAGGCCTGCAATTATTTTGAATATCAACTGAGCATTAGCGCTGGGATGAAAGCTGCTGTTGTGTGAAACGGCCACAAGGTGGCAGCAGTTCTCCTTTACCAAAGCTGGTTACTAGGGCAACAGAGCCTCAATGGAAGTCGTGTTCTAGGTTGTAATTTAGAATGGAATGTGCCAGGAATAAGCCCCGTCAGTTTGTCTCACTACTTCTTGTTCATTTTTTTCATTTAGTTTTTATTTTTTATCACAGGCAGTCTGATTACAATGTTTGGCTTGTTGTAGGTGTGCAAGATGTGGTTCTTTTACACATATACATATGTCTGTTCTTCCTGGGATCCTTTTCCCATGTACGTTATGACAGAATGTTGAGTAGTCTTCTCTTGGCATTCTGTAGGTGTTTGGTGATTATATGTTTCACCTGTGTTGGTATATGTCTGTTAACCCCAATATCCTAATGTATCCAATCCTCACACCTTTCCATTGGTGATCCATAAGTTTGTTTAATGAATCTGTGATTGATTGCCCTTCTCTGTGGAAGTATCTTCACTGGTATCATTTTTTCGGTAACGCCTATAAGTGATATCATACGATATGTGTCTTTCTCTTTCTGATTTACTACGAGTCACGTGATTACCTCTAGACTCATCTACGGTGCTGCAAATGGCACTGTGTCCCTTTTTTCTTTGGCTACTATTCTGTCTGTACATGTACCAGTTCTTCTTTGTCCACTCATCCGTTGGTGGACGTTTTGGTTGCTTCCATGTCATGGCTATTGTAATGCTGCGGCAATGCACATTTGCCTGCCTGTTTCTTTCCAATTCTGTCTTCTTAGGTTATAGGCACAGGAGTGGGCCTCCTGGATCATATGGTAGCAAAATGTTTACCTTGTAGAGGCACCTCCATTCTGTTCTCATTAGTGGCTCTTACCAGGTTACGTTCCACTTAAATTTGAGGGTATTCACTTCTCCACAACACCTTCAGCATTTACTGTTTGTAGCTTTTTGCTGATGTTTGTTCTGACTAGTGTGAGCTGATAGCACTTTGTGGTTGGATTTGCAAGCGTCTCATAATCCCCTGAAATTGAGCTTTCTGGCATGTCCTTTTTTTCTTCAAACTGTGAGTACAGCTTACTTCTTCAAATAGTTTTCGTGAAGTATGTGTGACATTTAGAAATATTTTGGCCATTACATCCCTCAAGACATTTTGAGGGCAGGTTTCATTTACGCCCCTCTGGTACTGGTGCATGTGAAGTGACCCTTAGCACAGGTTTTAAAGCTGCTGTTGCAGGTAACGGCCAGAGGGCGGCAGCATTTCTGCTTTTCCCAATCTGGTAACTAGGGAAACAGAGCTTCCTGGCAGTGGTGTTCCTCGGTTATATATTAGAGTGGAATGTGCCCCCAAATCTGATGTCTCCTTAAGTTTGTTTTATAAATTGAATTTATATATTTTTTTATTGGAGTCATATTCCAATGTGCACATGGACCACTTCTTTGTGCATTCCTCTGTTGATGGACATTTTCGTAGCTTCCAAGTGTTGGCTATGGTAAATATTGCTGGAGTGCAGGATTTCCAGCCTGTGTCCTTTTGTGTGTGTGTGTGCGGTATATGGGCCTCTCACTGCCATGGACCCTCCCACTGCAGAGCACAGGCTCCGGACTTGCAGGCCCAGCAGCCATAGCTCACGGGACCAGCCACTCTGCGGTATGTGGGATCTTCCCGAACTGGGGCATGTATCCGTGTCCCCTGCATTGGCAGGTGGACTCTCAACCACTGCGCCACCAGTGAAGCCCAGCCTGTGTGTTTTTGATTCTCATCCCCTCAGGCGATAGGCCCAGCAGTGGGTATGCTTGATTGAATGGTTGCTCAGTATTTACCTTTACAAGGCACCTCATTTTTGTTTTCATTACTGGCTCTTACCATGCCCCACGTTGAACCAAGGGTAGGCATTTCTCCAAAACCCCTTCAGCATTTATTGTTTGCAGCATTTTTGCTGATGGCCATTTTGACTGGTGTGAGCTGATAGGTTTTTGTAATTTGGATTTGCATATCTTCAATTATTCCTAATGTTCAGCATTTTTCCATGCCTTTTAAAATTTCTGGTACAGAAAAACAGAAAAAAACGGAGAGTACAATTAAGCTCTTGACATTGTCTTCTTGGGTGGTTGCCCTCTTTTGAATTTTTTGGTCAGTTTTCAACCCCAGGATTGTTTCTGAGGGCAGGTGTCATTTACAGGCCTGCAATGAGTGTGAATATTTAGTGACCATTAGCACTGGGTTTAAAGCTGCTGTTGTGGGAAACGGCCACAAGGCGGCAGCATTTCTCCATTCCCAAATCTGGTTACTAGGGCAGCAGAGCGTTTCTGGGACCAATGGAATACAGAAGAAGGCATCACTGAAGTCTAATACAGAATACCATGTCCTGGTGGATGGTAGAATGACCAGCACTGTGTAGGAATTAGGAACTACTGTATGTATATCCTCGGTGGCTTCACTGACTGTCCTGACATCCTTTACCAGGTCCCCAGCAGGCCGCGGGGCTCTCGAGGTCAGGGCAATCCCAGGTTATGGGGCTCACTTGCGCAACTTCCCAGCAGCCCATGGGGCTCTCATGGTCAGGCCTCTCCTAGAATATGGGGCTCACCTGGGAGTGTCCCCAGCAGCCCACGGGGCTCTCATGGTCAGGCCACTCCCAGGTTGCGAATCTCACCTGGCAACTACCAAGCAGCCCATGGGGCTCTGGTGGTCAGGCCCCTCCCAGGATACGGAGCTCCCCTGGGCAGGTACCCCGGCGGGGCTGGGCGCATAGGAACCGTGCACATAGCCCTCATTTCAGAGCACCCCAGATCACCTGTCTCTCAGAGCTGACACAGAGCACCTCAGAGCAGGACTTGAACTAAGAAACAGCAGCTCGGACAGTTCTGTGACCCTGGGCTCACTCTGTGCGGCCTCCCTCTGCCTGATCTTCCAGAGAATTCCACTGCAGCCGGGGCACCAGGCCTCTGTCTCCACCCATCACCCCTCCTCGCACTGACTCCTGGGTTCCTCTCATTAGGAGAGGGTCTTCTTGAAGTTGTCTCCCACTCATGGGCCAGATAAAGTGATTCGAAAACAAACCGGAGCTGCAGCCCCTTGTCTATCCTGACTCTCAGGAGCCCACACCTGTTCCTTGGACCTGGCCGCTTCAGCGAGGTCCTTTTTCTGCAATGTGAGCCCCTGAGGGGTGAGGATTGGCTGACCTGGACAGCCTGACCTTGCCGGCCAGCCCTACCCAGGTGTGCCTGTGTTGAGGTCAATATAAACACCGCTCCAGGCAGCAAGAGCCCCTGCAGCTGTGCCTGACGCCATATTCTCTGCCCCGTCAGCAGTCTCGGGCCTGTGCTGGTGGGAGGGAGTGAGGGGCCACGGCTTTGTGGGTGGCCCGGTGTGAGTGGGGCTCTGCTGGACTTTCTGCAGGAGTTTCCAGGCTGCCACCTGCTAAAGAAGAGGATGTGTCACCCATAACTTCTGCTGGAATTTCTCCCTGGGCAGAGGTGAGGAAGGAAAAAGGCAGTGGGGGCCGGGACAGGAGGGTTATCTCAGTCAGGGAACTGCAAAGCTTCCAGAAGAGCGCCCGGGGCCAGGACCATCCTGGCTGGCCTGCAAGCACCAAGTCGGCCTGCGTGCTGTTGCTGGTGTGGTTCGACGGCCCTTCCTCTAGGCTTTCAAGTCCTTGTACATATTCAGGTGTTTTACCTGGGAAGGGTGGGAGCAGTTCAGCAGCAGCTGGCCTGGGACTCAGCTCACGTTTACTCACAGATGCCTCGGCACGGTCCCCCAGCTTTGCAATGAGGACGCTCCTTGCGGGGGTGCTGCTGGCTGCATGGGAGATGATTCCCCACCTCTGACCAACTTCAGAATTGTTTACCACTGGAGCAAGTGCCCTGATAGTGTTTTCCTCCTTATAACTGCTGGGTTCCGTTTTTTTTTTTCTTCTTTTTTGGTTCAAGGTAGATTTTATTCATCTTTTATGTATTTATAGATATAAGCATGGAAATAATTCATTCATATAAATACATCTGTGTGAAGTGAAGAACTTTTTTCTGTTTTATTTTTAAATTTTATTTATTTTTAAAAATTTGGAATTTAATTTAATTTATTTTTGTATACAGCAGGTTATTATTAGTTATCTATTTTATACATATACATGTATACAGGTCAATCCCAATCTCCCAACTCATCCCACCACCACCACCCCATGGCTTCCCCCCTTTGGTGTCCATACGTTTGTTCTCTACCTCTGTGTCTCTATTTCTGCCCTGCAAACCTTTTCATCTGTACCAATTTTCTAGGTTCCACATACATGCATTAATATACAATATTTGTTTTTCTCTTTCTGACTTACTTCACTCTGTATGACAGTCTCTAGACCCATCGCCGTCTCTACAAATGACCCAGTCTCATTCCTTTTTATGGCTGAGTAATATTCCATTTCAGGTATGTACCACACCTTTATCCATTCGTCTGTCTGTGGGCATTTAGGTTGCTTCCATTACCTGGCTATTCTAAATAGTGCTGCAGTGAACATTGTGGTGAATGTGTCTTTTTGCTTTATGGTTTTCTCTGGGTATATGCCCAGAAGTGGGATTGCTGGATCATATGGTAGTTCTATTTTTAGTTTTTTAAGGACCCTCCATACTGTTCTCCATAGTGACTGTATCAATTTACATTCCCACCAATAGTGGAAGTGGGTTCCATTTGTCCACACCCTCCTCAGCATTTGTTGTTTGTAGATTTTCTGATGATGCCCATTCTAACAGGTGTGAGGTGATACCTCATTGTAGTTTTGATTTGCATTACTTTAATAATTAGTGATGTTGAGCAGCTTTTCATGTGCATCTTGGCCATCTCTGTGTCTTCTTTGAAGAAATGTCTATTTAGATCTTCTAACCATTTTTGTGTTGGGTTCTTTGTTTTTTTAATATTAAGCTGCATGAGCTGTTTATATATATTGGAGATTAAACCTTTGTCCATTGATTCGTTTGCAAATATTTTCTCCCATTCTGAGGGTTGCCTTTTTCCATTCCCGTTTTTTAACAAAAGAAGAAAGAAAGAAAAAGAAGCAGAACACAAATTGTGCATAAAATATGCCTCTTGAAACTGTCGTTTTGAAATATGGACGTCTTTTGAATTTTTTGGTCGATCTACGACCCCAGGATTTGTTTTCAGGGCAGGTGTCATTGACAGGCCTGCAATTATTTTGAATATCAACTGAGCATTAGCGCTGGGATGAAAGCTGCTGTTGTGTGAAACGGCCACAAGGTGGCAGCAGTTCTCCTTTACCAAAGCTGGTTACTAGGGCAACAGAGCCTCAGTGGAAGTCGTGTTCTAGGTTGTAATTTAGAATGGAATGTGCCAGGAATAAGCCCCGTCAGTTTGTCTCACTACTTCTTGTTCGTTTTCTTCATTTAATTTTTATTTTTTATCACAGGCAGTCTGATTACAATGTTTGGCTTGTTGTAGGTGTGCAAGATGTGGTTCTTTTACACATATACATATGTCTGTTCTTCCTGGGATCCTTTTCCCATGTACGTTATGACAGAATGTTGAGTAGTCTTCTCTTGGCATTCTGTAGGTGTTTGGTGATTATATGTTTCACCTGTGTTGGTATATGTCTGTTAACCCCAATATCCTAATGTATCCAATCCTCACACCTTTCCATTGGTGATCCATAAGTTTGTTTAATGAATCTGTGATTGATTGCCCTTCTCTGTGGAAGTATCTTCACTGGTATCATTTTTTCGGTAACGCCTATAAGTGATATCATACGATATGTGTCTTTCTCTTTCTGATTTACTACGAGTCCCGTGATTACCTCTAGACTCATCTACGGTGCTGCAAATGGCACTGTGTCCCTTTTTTCTTTGGCTACTATTCTGTCTGTACATGTACCAGTTCTTCTTTGTCCACTCATCCGTTGGTGGACGTTTTGGTTGCTTCCATGTCATGGCTATTGTAATGCTGCGGCAATGCACATTTGCCTGCCTGTGTCTTTCCAATTCTGTCTTCTTAGGTTATAGGCACAGGAGTGGGCCTCCTGGATCATATGGTAGCAAAATGTTTACCTTGTAGAGGCACCTCCATTCTGTTCTCATTAGTGGCTCTTACCAGGTTACGTTCCACTTAAATTTGAGGGTATTCACTTCTCCACAACACCTTCAGCATTTACTGTTTGTAGCTTTTTGCTGATGTTTGTTCTGACTAGTGTGAGCTGATAGCACTTTGTGGTTGGATTTGCAAGCGTCTCATAATCCCCTGAAATTGAGCTTTCTGGCATGTCCTTTTTTTCTTCAAACTGTGAGTACAGCTTACTTCTTCAAATAGTTTTCGTGAAGTATGTGTGACATTTAGAAATATTTTGGCCATTACATCCCTCAAGACATTTTGAGGGCAGGTTTCATTTACGCCCCTCTGGTACTGGTGCATGTGAAGTGACCCTTAGCACAGGTTTTAAAGCTGCTGTTGCAGGTAACGGCCAGAGGGCGGCAGCATTTCTGCTTTTCCCAATCTGGTAACTAGGGAAACAGAGCTTCCTGGCAGTGGTGTTCCTCGGTTATATATTAGAGTGGAATGTGCCCCCAAATCTGATGTCTCCTTAAGTTTGTTTTATAAATTGAATTTATATATTTTTTTATTGGAGTCATATTCCAATGTGCACATGGACCACTTCTTTGTGCATTCCTCTGTTGATGGACATTTTCGTAGCTTCCAAGTGTTGGCTATGGTAAATATTGCTGGAGTGCAGGATTTCCAGCCTGTGTCCTTTTGTGTGTGTGTGTGCGGTATATGGGCCTCTCACTGCCATGGACCCTCCCACTGCAGAGCACAGGCTCCGGACTTGCAGGCCCAGCAGCCATAGCTCACGGGACCAGCCACTCTGCGGTATGTGGGATCTTCCCGAACTGGGGCATGTATCCGTGTCCCCTGCATTGGCAGGTGGACTCTCAACCACTGCGCCACCAGTGAAGCCCAGCCTGTGTGTTTTTGATTCTCATCCCCTCAGGCGATAGGCCCAGCAGTGGGTATGCTTGATTGAATGGTTGCTCAGTATTTACCTTTACAAGGCACCTCATTTTTGTTTTCATTACTGGCTCTTACCATGCCCCACGTTGAACCAAGGGTAGGCATTTCTCCAAAACCCCTTCAGCATTTATTGTTTGCAGCATTTTTGCTGATGGCCATTTTGACTGGTGTGAGCTGATAGGTTTTTGTAATTTGGATTTGCATATCTTCAATTATTCCTAATGTTCAGCATTTTTCCATGCCTTTTAAAATTTCTGGTACAGAAAAACAGAAAAAAACGGAGAGTACAATTAAGCTCTTGACATTGTCTTCTTGGGTGGTTGCCCTCTTTTGAATTTTTTGGTCAGTTTTCAACCCCAGGATTGTTTCTGAGGGCAGGTGTCATTTACAGGCCTGCAATGAGTGTGAATATTTAGTGACCATTAGCACTGGGTTTAAAGCTGCTGTTGTGGGAAACGGCCACAAGGCGGCAGCATTTCTCCATTCCCAAATCTGGTTACTAGGGCAGCAGAGCGTTTCTGGGACCAATGGAATACAGAAGAAGGCATCACTGAAGTCTAATACAGAATACCATGTCCTGGTGGATGGTAGAATGACCAGCACTGTGTAGGAATTAGGAACTACTGTATGTATATCCTCGGTGGCTTCACTGACTGTCCTGACATCCTTTACCAGGTCCCCAGCAGGCCGCGGGGCTCTCGAGGTCAGGGCAATCCCAGGTTATGGGGCTCACTTGCGCAACTTCCCAGCAGCCCATGGGGCTCTCATGGTCAGGCCTCTCCTAGAATATGGGGCTCACCTGGGAGTGTCCCCAGCAGCCCACGGGGCTCTCATGGTCAGGCCACTCCCAGGTTGCGAATCTCACCTGGCAACTACCAAGCAGCCCATGGGGCTCTGGTGGTCAGGCCCCTCCCAGGATACGGAGCTCCCCTGGGCAGGTACCCCGGCGGGGCTGGGCGCATAGGAACCGTGCACATAGCCCTCATTTCAGAGCACCCCAGATCACCTGTCTCTCAGAGCTGACACAGAGCACCTCAGAGCAGGACTTGAACTAAGAAACAGCAGCTCGGACAGTTCTGTGACCCTGGGCTCACTCTGTGCGGCCTCCCTCTGCCTGATCTTCCAGAGAATTCCACTGCAGCCGGGGCACCAGGCCTCTGTCTCCACCCATCACCCCTCCTCGCACTGACTCCTGGGTTCCTCTCATTAGGAGAGGGTCTTCTTGAAGTTGTCTCCCACTCATGGGCCAGATAAAGTGATTCGAAAACAAACCGGAGCTGCAGCCCCTTGTCTATCCTGACTCTCAGGAGCCCACACCTGTTCCTTGGACCTGGCCGCTTCAGCGAGGTCCTTTTTCTGCAATGTGAGCCCCTGAGGGGTGAGGATTGGCTGACCTGGACAGCCTGACCTTGCCGGCCAGCCCTACCCAGGTGTGCCTGTGTTGAGGTCAATATAAACACCGCTCCAGGCAGCAAGAGCCCCTGCAGCTGTGCCTGACGCCATATTCTCTGCCCCGTCAGCAGTCTCGGGCCTGTGCTGGTGGGAGGGAGTGAGGGGCCACGGCTTTGTGGGTGGCCCGGTGTGAGTGGGGCTCTGCTGGACTTTCTGCAGGAGTTTCCAGGCTGCCACCTGCTAAAGAAGAGGATGTGTCACCCATAACTTCTGCTGGAATTTCTCCCTGGGCAGAGGTGAGGAAGGAAAAAGGCAGTGGGGGCCGGGACAGGAGGGTTATCTCAGTCAGGGAACTGCAAAGCTTCCAGAAGAGCGCCCGGGGCCAGGACCATCCTGGCTGGCCTGCAAGCACCAAGTCGGCCTGCGTGCTGTTGCTGGTGTGGTTCGACGGCCCTTCCTCTAGGCTTTCAAGTCCTTGTACATATTCAGGTGTTTTACCTGGGAAGGGTGGGAGCAGTTCAGCAGCAGCTGGCCTGGGACTCAGCTCACGTTTACTCACAGATGCCTCGGCACGGTCCCCCAGCTTTGCAATGAGGACGCTCCTTGCGGGGGTGCTGCTGGCTGCATGGGAGATGATTCCCCACCTCTGACCAACTTCAGAATTGTTTACCACTGGAGCAAGTGCCCTGATAGTGTTTTCCTCCTTATAACTGCTGGGTTCCGTTTTTTTTTTTCTTCTTTTTTGGTTCAAGGTAGATTTTATTCATCTTTTATGTATTTATAGATATAAGCATGGAAATAATTCATTCATATAAATACATCTGTGTGAAGTGAAGAACTTTTTTCTGTTTTATTTTTAAATTTTATTTATTTTTAAAAATTTGGAATTTAATTTAATTTATTTTTGTATACAGCAGGTTATTATTAGTTATCTATTTTATACATATACATGTATACAGGTCAATCCCAATCTCCCAACTCATCCCACCACCACCACCCCATGGCTTCCCCCCTTTGGTGTCCATACGTTTGTTCTCTACCTCTGTGTCTCTATTTCTGCCCTGCAAACCTTTTCATCTGTACCAATTTTCTAGGTTCCACATACATGCATTAATATACAATATTTGTTTTTCTCTTTCTGACTTACTTCACTCTGTATGACAGTCTCTAGACCCATCGCCGTCTCTACAAATGACCCAGTCTCATTCCTTTTTATGGCTGAGTAATATTCCATTTCAGGTATGTACCACACCTTTATCCATTCGTCTGTCTGTGGGCATTTAGGTTGCTTCCATTACCTGGCTATTCTAAATAGTGCTGCAGTGAACATTGTGGTGAATGTGTCTTTTTGCTTTATGGTTTTCTCTGGGTATATGCCCAGAAGTGGGATTGCTGGATCATATGGTAGTTCTATTTTTAGTTTTTTAAGGACCCTCCATACTGTTCTCCATAGTGACTGTATCAATTTACATTCCCACCAATAGTGGAAGTGGGTTCCATTTGTCCACACCCTCCTCAGCATTTGTTGTTTGTAGATTTTCTGATGATGCCCATTCTAACAGGTGTGAGGTGATACCTCATTGTAGTTTTGATTTGCATTACTTTAATAATTAGTGATGTTGAGCAGCTTTTCATGTGCATCTTGGCCATCTCTGTGTCTTCTTTGAAGAAATGTCTATTTAGATCTTCTAACCATTTTTGTGTTGGGTTCTTTGTTTTTTTAATATTAAGCTGCATGAGCTGTTTATATATATTGGAGATTAAACCTTTGTCCATTGATTCGTTTGCAAATATTTTCTCCCATTCTGAGGGTTGCCTTTTTCCATTCCCGTTTTTTAACAAAAGAAGAAAGAAAGAAAAAGAAGCAGAACACAAATTGTGCATAAAATATGCCTCTTGAAACTGTCGTTTTGAAATATGGACGTCTTTTGAATTTTTTGGTCGATCTACGACCCCAGGATTTGTTTTCAGGGCAGGTGTCATTGACAGGCCTGCAATTATTTTGAATATCAACTGAGCATTAGCGCTGGGATGAAAGCTGCTGTTGTGTGAAACGGCCACAAGGTGGCAGCAGTTCTCCTTTACCAAAGCTGGTTACTAGGGCAACAGAGCCTCAATGGAAGTCGTGTTCTAGGTTGTAATTTAGAATGGAATGTGCCAGGAATAAGCCCCGTCAGTTTGTCTCACTACTTCTTGTTCGTTTTCTTCATTTAATTTTTATTTTTTATCACAGGCAGTCTGATTACAATGTTTGGCTTGTTGTAGGTGTGCAAGATGTGGTTCTTTTACACATATACATATGTCTGTTCTTCCTGGGATCCTTTTCCCATGTACGTTATGACAGAATGTTGAGTAGTCTTCTCTTGGTATTCTGTAGGTGTTTGGTGATTATATATTTCACCTGTGTTGGTATATGTCTGTTAACCCCAATATCCTAATGTATCCAATCCTCACACCTTTCCATTGGTGATCCATAAGTTTGTTTAATGAATCTGTGATTGATTGCCCTTCTCTGTGGAAGTATCTTCACTGGTATCATTTTTTCGGTAACGCCTATAAGTGATATCATACGATATGTGTCTTTCTCTTTCTGACTTACTACGAGTCACGTGATTACCTCTAGACTCATCTACGGTGCTGCAAATGGCACTGTGTCCCTTTTTTCTTTGGCTACTATTCTGTCTGTACATGTACCAGTTCTTCTTTGTCCACTCATCCGTTAGTGGACGTTTTGGTTGCTTCCATGTCATGGCTATTGTAATGCTGCGGCAATGCACATTTGCCTGCCTGTGTCTTTCCAATTCTGTCTTCTTAGGTTATAGGCCCAGGAGTGGGCCTCCTGGATCATATGGTAGCAAAATGTTTACCTTGTAGAGGCACCTCCATTCTGTTCTCATTAGTGGCTCTTACCAGGTTACGTTCCACTTAAATTTGAGGGTATTCACTTCTCCACAACACCTTCAGCATTTACTGTTTGTAGTTTTTTGCTGATGTTTGTTCTGACTAGAGTGAGCTGATAGCACTTTGTGGTTGGATTTGCAAGCGTCTCATAATCCCCTGAAATTGAGCTTTCTGGCATGTCCTTCTTTTCTTCAAACTGTGAGTGCAGCTTACCTCTTCAAATAGTTTTCGTGAAGTATGTGTGACATTTAGAAATATTTTGGCCATTACTTCCCTCAAGACATTTTGAGGGCAGGTTTCATTTACGGCCCTCCAGTACTGGTGCATGTGAAGTGACCCTTAGCACAGGTTTTAAAGCTGCTGTTGCAGGTAACGGCCAGAGGGCGGCAGCATTTCTGCTTCTCCCAATCTGGTAACTAGGGAAACAGAGCTTCCTGGCAGTGGTGTTCCTCGGTTATATATTAGAGTGGAATGTGCCCCCAAATCTGATGTCTCCTTAAGTTTGTTTTATAAATTGAATTTATATATTTTTTTATTGGAGTCATATTCCAATGTGTACATGGACCACTTCTTTGTGCATTCCTCTGTTGATGGACATTTTCGTAGCTTCCAAGTGTAGGCTATGGTAAATATTGCTGGAGTTCAGGATTGCCAGCCTGTGTCCTTTTGTGTGTGTGTGTGCGGTATATGGGCCTCTCACTGCCATGGACCCTCCCACCGCAGAGCACAGGCTCCGGACTTGCAGGCCCAGCAGCCATAGCTCACGGGACCAGCCACTCCGCGGTATGTGGGATCTTCCCGAACCGGGGCATGTATCCGTGTCCCCTGCATTGGCAGGTGGACTCTCAACCACTGCGCCACCAGTGAAGCCCAGCCTGTGTGTTTTTGATTCTCATCCCCTCAGGCGATAGGCCCAGCAGTGGGTATGCTTGATTGAATGGTTGCTCAGTATTTACCTTTACAAGGCACCTCATTTTTGTTTTCATTACTGGCTCTTACCATGCCCCACGTTGAACCAAGGGTAGGCATTTCTCCAAAACCCCTTCAGCATTTATTGTTTGCAGCATTTTTGCTGATGGCCATTTTGACTGGTGTGAGCTGATAGGTTTTTGTAATTTGGATTTGCATATCTTCAATTATTCCTAATGTTCAGCATTTTTCCATGCCTTTTAAAATTTCTGGTACAGAAAAACAGAAAAAAACGGAGAGTACAATTAAGCTCTTGACATTGTCTTCTTGGGTGGTTGCCCTCTTTTGAATTTTTTGGTCAGTTTTCAACCCCAGGATTGTTTCTGAGGGCAGGTGTCATTTACAGGCCTGCAATGAGTGTGAATATTTAGTGACCATTAGCACTGGGTTTAAAGCTGCTGTTGTGGGAAACGGCCACAAGGCGGCAGCATTTCTCCATTCCCAAATCTGGTTACTAGGGCAGCAGAGCGTTTCTGGGACCTATGGAATACAGAAGAAGGCATCACTGAAGTCTAATACAGAATACCATGTCCTGGTGGATGGTAGAATGACCAGCACTGTGTAGGAATTAGGAACTACAGTATGTATATCCTCGGTGGCTTCACTGACTGTACTGACATCCTTTACCAGGTCCCCAGCAGGCCACGGGGCTCTCGAGGTCAGGGCAATCCCAGGTTATGGAGCTCACTTGCGCAACTACCCAGCAGCCCATGGGACTCTCATGGTCAGGCCTCTCCTAGAATATGGGGCTCACCTGGGAAGGTCCCCAGCAGCCCACGGGGCTCTCATGGTCAGGCCACTCCCAGGTTATGGAGCTCACCTGCGCAACTACACAGCAGCCCATGGGGCTCTCGTGGTCAGGCCCCTCCCATGATATGGGGCTTACGTGGGCAGGTCCCCAGCAGCCCACGAGGCTCTCATGGTCAGGCAACTCCCAGGTTGCGGATCTCACCTGGCAACTACCAAGCAGCCCATGGGGCTCTGGTGGTCAGGCCCCTCCCAGGATACGGAGCTCCCCTGGGCAGGTACCGTGGCGGGGCTGGGCGCACGGGAACCGTGCACATAGCCCTCATTTCAGAGCACCCCAGATCACCTGTCTCTCAGAGCTGACACAGAGCACCTCAGAGCAGGACTTGAACTAAGAAACAGCAGCTCGGACAGTTCTGTGACCCTGGGCTCACTCTGTGCGGCCTCCCTCTGCCTGATCTTCCAGAGAATTCCACTGCAGCCGGGGCACCAGGCCTCTGTCTCCACCCATCACCCCTCCTCGCACTGACTCCTGGGTTCCTCTCATTAGGAGAGGGTCTTCTTGAAGTTGTCTCCCACTCATGGGCCAGATAAAGTGATTCGAAAACAAACCGGAGCTGCAGCCCCTTGTCTATCCTGACTCTCAGGAGCCCACACCTGTTCCTTGGACCTGGCCGCTTCAGCGAGGTCCATTTTCTGCAATGTGAGCCCCTGAGGGGTGAGGATTGTCTGACCTGGACAGCCTGACCTTGCCGGCCAGCCCTACCCAGGTGTGCCTGTGTTGAGGTCAATATAAACACCGCTCCAGGCAGCAAGAGCCCCTGCAGCTGTGCCTGATGCCATATTCTCTGCCCCGTCAGCAGTCTCGGGCCTGTGCTGGTGGGAGGGAGTGAGGGGCCACGGCTTTGTGGGTGGCCCGGTGTGAGTGGGGCTCTGCTGGACTTTCTGCAGGAGTTTCCAGGCTGCCACCTGCTAAAGAAGAGGATGTGTCACCCATAACTTCTGCTGGAATTTCTCCCCGGGCAGAGGTGAGGAAGGAAAAAGGCAGTGGGGGCCGGGACAGGAGGGGTATCTCAGTCAGGGAACTGCAAAGCTTCCAGAAGAGCGCCCGGGGCCAGGACCATCCTGGCTGGCCTGCAAGCACCAAGTCGGCCTGCGTGCTGTTGCTGGTGTGGTTCGACGGCCCTTCCTCTAGGCTTTCAAGTCCTTGTACATATTCAGGTGTTTTACCTGGGAAGGGTGGGAGCAGTTCAGCAGCAGCTGGCCTGGGACTCAGCTCACGTTTACTCACAGATGCCTCGGCACGGTCCCCCAGCTTTGCAATGAGGACGCTCCTTGCGGGGGTGCTGCTGGCTGCATGGGAGATGATTCCCCACCTCTGACCAACTTCAGAATTGTTTACCACTGGAGCAAGTGCCCTGATAGTGTTTTCCTCTTTATAACTGCTGGGTTCCGGTTTTTTTTTCCTTCTTTGGTTCAAGGTAGATTTTATTCCTCTTTTATGTATTTATAGATATAAGCATGGAAATAATTCATTCATATAAATACATCTGTGTGAAGTGAAGAACTTTTTTCTGTTTTATTTTTAAATTTTATTTATTTTTAAAAATTTGGAATTTAATTTAATTTATTTTTGTATACAGCAGGTTATTATTAGTTATCTATTTTATACATATACATGTATACAGGTCAATCCCAATCTCCCAACTCATCCCACCACCACCACCCCATGGCTTCCCCCCTTTGGTGTCCATACGTTTGTTCTCTACCTCTGTGTCTCTATTTCTGCCCTGCAAACCGGTTCATCTGTACCATTTTTCTAGGTTCCACATATATGCATTAATATACAATATTTGTTTTTCTCTTTCTGACTTACTTCACTCTGTATGACAGTCTCTAGACCCATCGGCGTCTCTACAAATGACCCAGTCTCATTCCTTTTTATGGCTGAGTAATATTCCATTTCAGGTATGTACCACACCTTTATCCATTCGTCTGTCTGTGGGCATTTAGGTTGCTTCCATTACCTGGCTATTCTAAATAGTGCTGCAATGAACATTGTGGTGAATGTGTCTTTTTGCTTTATGGTTTTCTCTGGGTATATGCCCAGAAGTGGGATTGCTGGATCATATGGTAGTTCTATTTTTAGTTTTTTAAGGACCCTCCATACTGTTCTCCATAGTGACTGTATCAATTTACATTCCCACCAATAGTGGAAGTGGGTTCCATTTGTCCACACCCTCCTCAGCATTTGTTGTTTGTAGATTTTCTGATGATGCCCATTCTAACAGGTGTGAGGTGATACCTCATTGTAGTTTTGATTTGCATTACTTTAATAATTAGTGATGTTGAGCAGCTTTTCATGTGCATCTTGGCCATCTCTGTGTCTTCTTTGAAGAAATGTCTATTTAGATCTTCTAACCATTTTTGTATTGGGTTCTTTGTTTTTTTAATATTAAGCTGCATGAGCTGTTTATATATATTGGAGATTAAACCTTTGTCCATTGATTCGTTTGCAAATATTTTCTCCCATTCTGAGGGTTGCCTTTATCCATTCCCGTTTTTTAACAAAAAGATAAAGAAAGAAAAAGAAGCAGAACACAAATTGTGCATAAAATATGCCTCTTGAAACTGTCGTTTTGAAATATGGACGTCTTTTGAATTTTTTGGTCGATCTACGACCCCAGGATTTGTTTTCAGGGCAGGTGTCATTGACAGGCCTGCAATTATTTTGAATATCAACTGAGCATTAGCGCTTGGATGAAAGCTGCTGTTGTGTGAAACGGCCACAAGGTGGCAGCAGTTCTCCTTTACCAAAGCTGGTTACTAGGGCAACAGAGCCTCAATGGAAGTCGTGTTCTAGGTTGTAATTTAGAATGGAATGTGCCAGGAATAAGCCCCGTCAGTTTGTCTCACTACTTCTTGTTCGTTTTTTTCATTTAGTTTTTATTTTTAGCACAGGCAGTCTGATTACAATGTTTGGCTTGTTGTAGGTGTGCAAGATGTGGTTCTTTTACACATATACATATGTCTGTTCTTCCTGGGATCCTTTTCCCATGTACGTTATGACAGAATGTTGAGTAGTCTTCTCTTGGCATTCTGTAGGTGTTTGGTGATTATATGTTTCACCTGTGTTGGTATATGTCTGTTAACCCCAATATCCTAATGTATCCAATCCTCACACCTTTCCATTGGTGATCCATAAGTTTGTTTAATGAATCTGTGATTGATTGCCCTTCTCTGTGGAAGTATCTTCACTGGTATCATTTTTTCGGTAACGCCTATAAGTGATATCATACGATATGTGTCTTTCTCTTTCTGATTTACTACGAGTCACGTGATTACCTCTAGACTCATCTACGGTGCTGCAAATGGCACTGTGTCCCTTTTTTCTTTGGCTACTATTCTGTCTGTACATGTACCAGTTCTTCTTTGTCCACTCATCCGTTGGTGGACGTTTTGGTTGCTTCCATGTCATGGCTATTGTAATGCTGCGGCAATGCACATTTGCCTGCCTGTGTCTTTCCAATTCTGTCTTCTTAGGTTATAGGCACAGGAGTGGGCCTCCTGGATCATATGGTAGCAAAATGTTTACCTTGTAGAGGCACCTCCATTCTGTTCTCATTAGTGGCTCTTACCAGGTTACGTTCCACTTAAATTTGAGGGTATTCACTTCTCCACAACACCTTCAGCATTTACTGTTTTTAGCTTTTTGCTGATGTTTGTTCTGACTAGAGTGAGCTGATAGCACTTTGTGGTTGGATTTGCAAGCGTCTCATAATCCCCTGAAATTGAGCTTTCTGGCATGTCCTTTTTTTCTTCAAACTGTGAGTACAGCTTACTTCTTCAAATAGTTTTCGTGAAGTATGTGTGACATTTAGAAATATTTTGGCCATTACATCCCTCAAGACATTTTGAGGGCAGGTTTCATTTACGCCCCTCTGGTACTGGTGCATGTGAAGTGACCCTTAGCACAGGTTTTAAAGCTGCTGTTGCAGGTAACGGCCAGAGGGCGGCAGCATTTCTGCTTTTCCCAATCTGGTAACTAGGGAAACAGAGCTTCCTGGCAGTGGTGTTCCTCGGTTATATATTAGAGTGGAATGTGCCCCCAAATCTGATGTCTCCTTAAGTTTGTTTTATAAATTGAATTTATATATTTTTTTATTGGAGTCATATTCCAATGTGCACATGGACCACTTCTTTGTGCATTCCTCTGTTGATGGACATTTTCGTAGCTTCCAAGTGTTGGCTATGGTAAATATTGCTGGAGTGCAGGATTTCCAGCCTGTGTCCTTTTGTGTGTGTGTGTGCGGTATATGGGCCTCTCACTGCCATGGACCCTCCCACTGCAGAGCACAGGCTCCGGACTTGCAGGCCCAGCAGCCATAGCTCACGGGACCAGCCACTCTGCGGTATGTGGGATCTTCCCGAACCGGGGCATGTATCCGTGTCCCCTGCATTGGCAGGTGGACTCTCAACCACTGCGCCACCAGTGAAGCCCAGCCTGTGTGTTTTTGATTCTCATCCCCTCAGGCGATAGGCCCAGCAGTGGGTATGCTTGATTGAATGGTTGCTCAGTATTTACCTTTACAAGGCACCTCATTTTTGTTTTCATTACTGGCTCTTACCATGCCCCACGTTGAACCAAGGGTAGGCATTTCTCCAAAACCCCTTCAGCATTTATTGTTTGCAGCATTTTTGCTGATGGCCATTTTGACTGGTGTGAGCTGATAGGTTTTTGTAATTTGGATTTGCATATCTTCAATTATTCCTAATGTTCAGCATTTTTCCATGCCTTTTAAAATTTCTGGTACAGAAAAACAGAAAAAAACGGAGAGTACAATTAAGCTCTTGACATTGTCTTCTTGGGTGGTTGCCCTCTTTTGAATTTTTTGGTCAGTTTTCAACCCCAGGATTGTTTCTGAGGGCAGGTGTCATTTACAGGCCTGCAATGAGTGTGAATATTTAGTGACCATTAGCACTGGGTTTAAAGCTGCTGTTGTGGGAAACGGCCA
This sequence comes from Hyperoodon ampullatus, assembly GCF_949752795.1. NCBI lineage: Eukaryota > Metazoa > Chordata > Mammalia > Artiodactyla > Ziphiidae > Hyperoodon > Hyperoodon ampullatus. The sequence continues at coordinate 34,293,148 of NC_136914.1, read as the reverse complement.
CAAGGCGGCAGCATTTCTCCATTCCCAAATCTGGTTACTAGGGCAGCAGAGCGTTTCTGGGACCAATGGAATACAGAAGAAGGCATCACTGAAGTCTAATACAGAATACCATGTCCTGGTGGATGGTAGAATGACCAGCACTGTGTAGGAATTAGGAACTACTGTATGTATATCCTCGGTGGCTTCACTGACTGTCCTGACATCCTTTACCAGGTCCCCAGCAGGCCGCGGGGCTCTCGAGGTCAGGGCAATCCCAGGTTATGGGGCTCACTTGCGCAACTTCCCAGCAGCCCATGGGGCTCTCATGGTCAGGCCTCTCCTAGAATATGGGGCTCACCTGGGAGTGTCCCCAGCAGCCCACGGGGCTCTCATGGTCAGGCCACTCCCAGGTTGCGAATCTCACCTGGCAACTACCAAGCAGCCCATGGGGCTCTGGTGGTCAGGCCCCTCCCAGGATACGGAGCTCCCCTGGGCAGGTACCGTGGCGGGGCTGGGCGCACGGGAACCGTGTACATAGCCCTCATTTCAGAGCACCCCAGATCACCTGTCTCTCAGAGCTGACACAGAGCACCTCAGAGCAGGACTTGAACTAAGAAACAGCAGCTCGGACAGTTCTGTGACCCTGGGCTCACTCTGTGCGGCCTCCCTCTGCCTGATCTTCCAGAGAATTCCACTGCAGCCGGGGCACCAGGCCTCTGTCTCCACCCATCACCCCTCCTCGCACTGACTCCTGGGTTCCTCTCATTAGGAGAGGGTCTTCTTGAAGTTGTCTCCCACTCATGGGCCAGATAAAGTGATTCGAAAACAAACCGGAGCTGCAGCCCCTTGTCTATCCTGACTCTCAGGAGCCCACACCTGTTCCTTGGACCTGGCCGCTTCAGCGAGGTCCTTTTTCTGCAATGTGAGCCCCTGAGGGGTGAGGATTGGCTGACCTGGACAGCCTGACCTTGCCGGCCAGCCCTACCCAGGTGTGCCTGTGTTGAGGTCAATATAAACACCGCTCCAGGCAGCAAGAGCCCCTGCAGCTGTGCCTGACGCCATATTCTCTGCCCCGTCAGCAGTCTCGGGCCTGTGCTGGTGGGAGGGAGTGAGGGGCCACGGCTTTGTGGGTGGCCCGGTGTGAGTGGGGCTCTGCTGGACTTTCTGCAGGAGTTTCCAGGCTGCCACCTGCTAAAGAAGAGGATGTGTCACCCATAACTTCTGCTGGAATTTCTCCCCGGGCAGAGGTGAGGAAGGAAAAAGGCAGTGGGGGCCGGGACAGGAGGGGTATCTCAGTCAGGGAACTGCAAAGCTTCCAGAAGAGCGCCCGGGGCCAGGACCATCCTGGCTGGCCTGCAAGCACCAAGTCGGCCTGCGTGCTGTTGCTGGTGTGGTTCGACGGCCCTTCCTCTAGGCTTTCAAGTCCTTGTACATATTCAGGTGTTTTACCTGGGAAGGGTGGGAGCAGTTCAGCAGCAGCTGGCCTGGGACTCAGCTCACGTTTACTCACAGATGCCTCGGCACGGTCCCCCAACTTTGCAATGAGGACGCTCCTTGCGGGGGTGCTGCTGGCTGCATGGGAGATGATTCCCCACCTCTGACCAACTTCAGAATTGTTTACCACTGGAGCAAGTGCCCTGATAGTGTTTTCCTCCTTATAACTGCTGGGTTCCGTTTTTTTTTTTTCTTTTTTGTTTCAAGGTAGATTTTATTTCTCTTTTATGTATTTATAGATATAAGCATGGAAATAATTCATTCATATAAATACATCTGTGTGAATTGAAGAACTTTTTTCTGTTTTATTTTTAAATTTTATTTATTCTTAAAAATTTGGAATTTAATTTAATTTATTTTTGTATACAGCAGGTTATTATTAGTTATCTATTTTATACATATACGTGTATACAGGTCAATCCCAATCTCCCAACTCATCCCACCACCACCACCCCATGGCTTCCCCCCTTTGGTGTCCATACGTTTGTTCTCTACCTCTGTGTCTCTATTTCTGCCCTGCAAACCGGTTCATCTGTCCCATTTTTCTAGGTTCCACATATATGCATTAATATACAATATTCGTTTTTCTCTTTCTGACTTACTTCACTCTGTATGACAGTCTCTAGACCCATCGACGTCTCTACAAAAAACCCAGTCTCATTCCTTTTTATGGCTGAGTAATATTCCATTTCAGGTATGTACCACACCTTTATCCATTCGTCTGTCTGTGGGCATTTAGGTTGCTTCCATTACCTGGCTATTCTAAATAGTGCTGCAGTGAACATTGTGGTGAATGTGTCTTTTTGCTTTATGGTTTTCTCTGGGTATATGCCCAGAAGTGGGATTGCTGGATCATATGGTAGTTCTATTTTTAGTTTTTTAAGGACCCTCCATACTGTTCTCCATAGTGACTGTATCAATTTACATTCCCACCAATAGTGGAAGTGGGTTCCATTTGTCCACACCCTCCTCAGCATTTGTTGTTTGTAGATTTTCTGATGATGCCCATTCTAACAGGTGTGAGGTGATACCTCATTGTAGTTTTGATTTGCATTACTTTAATAATTAGTGATGTTGAGCAGCTTTTCATGTGCATCTTGGCCATCTCTGTGTCTTCTTTGAAGAAATGTCTATTTAGATCTTCTAACCATTTTTGTATTGGGTTCTTTGTTTTTTTAATATTAAGCTGCATGAGCTGTTTATATATATTGGAGATTAAACCTTTGTCCATTGATTCGTTTGCAAATATTTTCTCCCATTCTGAGGGTTGCCTTTTTCCATTCCCATTTTTTAACAAAAAGATAAAGAAAGAAAAAGAAGCAGAAAACAAATTGTGCATAAAATATGCCTCTTGAAACTGTCGTTTTGAAATATGGACGTCTTTTGAATTTTTTGGTCGATCTACGACCCCAGGATTTGTTTTCAGGGCAGGTGTCATTGACAGGCCTGCAATTATTTTGAATATCAACTGAGCATTAGCGCTGGGATGAAAGCTGCTGTTGTGTGAAACGGCCACAAGGTGGCAGCAGTTCTCCTTTACCAAAGCTGGTTACTAGGGCAACAGAGCCTCAATGGAAGTCGTGTTCTAGGTTGTAATTTAGAATGGAATGTGCCAGGAATAAGCCCCGTCAGTTTGTCTCACTACTTCTTGTTCGTTTTTTTCATTTAATTTTTATTTTTTATCACAGGCAGTCTGATTACAATGTTTGGCTTGTTGTAGGTGTGCAAGATGTGGTTCTTTTACACATATACATATGTCTGTTCTTCCTGGGATCCTTTTCCCATGTACGTTATGACAGAATGTTGAGTAGTCTTCTCTTGGTATTCTGTAGGTGTTTGGTGATTATATGTTTCACCTGTGTTGGTATATGTCTGTTAACCCCAATATCCTAATGTATCCAGTCCTCACACCTTTCCATTGGTGATCCATAAGTTTGTTTAATGAATCTGTGATTGATTGCCCTTCTCTGTGGAAGTATCTTCACTGGTATCATTTTTTCGGTAACGCCTATAAGTGATATCATACGATATGTGTCTTTCTCTTTCTGATTTACTACGAGTCACGTGATTACCTCTAGACTCATCTACGGTGCTGCAAATGGCACTGTGTCCCTTTTTTCTTTGGCTACTATTCTGTCTGTACATGTACCAGTTCTTCTTTGTCCACTCATCCGTTGGTGGACGTTTTGGTTGCTTCCACGTCATGGCTATTGTAATGCTGCGGCAATGCACATTTGCCTGCCTGTGTCTTTCCAATTCTGTCTTCTTAGGTTATAGGCCCAGGAGTGGGCCTCCTGGATCATATGGTAGCAAAATGTATACCTTGTAGAGGCACCTCCATTCTGTTCTCATTAGTGGCTCTTACCCGGTTACGTTCCACTTAAATTTGAGGGTATTCACTTCTCCACAACACCTTCAGCATTTACTGTTTGTAGCTTTTTGCTGATGTTTGTTCTGACTAGTGTGAGCTGATAGCACTTTGTGGTTGGATTTGCAAGCGTCTCATAATCCCCTGAAATTGAGCTTTCTGGCCTGTCCTTTTTTTCTTCAAACTGTGAGTACAGCTTACCTCTTCAAATAGTTTTCGTGAAGTATGTGTGACATTTAGAAATACTTTGGCCATTACTTCCCTCAAGACATTTTGAGGGCAGGTTTCATTTACGGGCCTCCAGTACTGGTGCATGTGAAGTGACCCTTAGCACAGGTTTTAAAGCTGCTGTTGCAGGTAACGGCCAGAGGGCGGCAGCATTTCTGCTTCTCCCAATCTGGTAACTAGGGAAACAGAGCTTCCTGGCAGTGGTGTTCCTCGGTTATATATTAGAGTGGAATGTGCCCCCAAATCTGATGTCTCCTTAAGTTTGTTTTATAAATTGAATTTATATATTTTTTTATTGGAGTCATATTCCAATGTGTACATGGACCACTTCTTTGTGCATTCCTCTGTTGATGGACATTTTCGTAGCTTCCAAGAGTTGGCTATGGTAAATATTGCTGGAGTGCAGGATTTCCAGCCTGTGTCTTTTTGTGTGTGTGTGTGTGGTATATGGGCCTCTCACTGCCATGGACCCTCCCACTGCAGAGAACAGGCTCCGGACTTGCAGGCCCAGCAGCCATAGCTCACGGGACCAGCCACTCCGCGGTATGTGGGATCTTCCCGAACCGGGGCATGTATCCGTGTCCCCTGCATTGGCAGGTGGACTCTCAACCACTGCGCCACCAGTGAAGCCCAGCCTGAGTTTTTTTTCTTTTTTTTTTTTTTTTTTGCGGTACGCGGGCCTCTCACCGTTGTGGTCTCTCCCGTTGCGGAGCACAGGCTCCGGATGCGCAGGCCCAGCGGCCATGGCTCACGGGCCCAGCTCTGCAGCATATGGGATCCTCCGGGACCGGGGCACGAACCCGTATCCCCTGCATCGGCAGGCGGACTCTCAACCACTGCGCCACCAGGGAGGCCCAGCCTGTGTGTTTTTGATTCTCATCCCCTCAGGCGATAGGCCCAGCAGTGGGTATGCTTGATTGAGTGGTTGCTCAGTATTTACCTTTACAAGGCACCTCATTTTTGTTTTCATTACTGGCTCTTACCATGCCCCACGTTGAACCAAGTGTAGGCATTTCTCCAAAACCCCTTCAGCATATATTGTTTGCAGCATTTTTGCTGATGGCCATTTTGACTGGTGTGAGCTGATAGGTTTTTGTAATTTGGATTTGCATATCTTCAATTATTCCTAATGTTCAGCATTTTTCCACGCCTTTTAAAATTTCTGGTACAGAAAAACAGAAAAAAACGGAGAGTACAATTAAGCTCTTGACATTGTCTTCTTGGGTGGTTGCCCTCTTTTGAATTTTTTGGTCAGTTTTCAACCCCAGGATTGTTTCTGAGGGCAGGTGTCATTTACAGGCCTGCAATGAGTGTGAATATTTAGTGACCATTAGCACTGGGTTTAAAGCTGCTGTTGTGGGAAACGGCCACAAGGCGGCAGCATTTCTCCATTCCCAATTCTGGTTACTAGGGCAGCAGAGCGTTTCTGGGACCAATGGAATACAGAAGAAGGCATCACTGAAGTCTAATACAGAATACCATGTCCTGGTGGATGGTAGAATGACCAGCACTGTGTAGGAATTAGGAACTACTGTATGTATATCCTCGGTGGCTTCACTGACTGTCCTGACATCCTTTACCAGGTCCCCAGCAGGCCGCGGGGCTCTCGAGGTCAGGGCAATCCCAGGTTATGGGGCTCACTTGCGCAACTTCCCAGCAGCCCATGGGGCTCTCATGGTCAGGCCTCTCCTAGAATATGGGGCTCACCTGGGAGTGTCCCCAGCAGCCCACGGGGCTCTCATGGTCAGGCCACTCCCAGGTTGCGAATCTCACCTGGCAACTACCAAGCAGCCCATGGGGCTCTGGTGGTCAGGCCCCTCCCAGGATACGGAGCTCCCCTGGGCAGGTACCCCGGCGGGGCTGGGCGCACAGGAACCGTGCACATAGCCCTCATTTCAGAGCACCCCAGATCACCTGTCTCTCAGAGCTGACACAGAGCACCTCAGAGCAGGACTTGAACTAAGAAACAGCAGCTCGGACAGTTCTGTGACCCTGGGCTCACTCTGTGCGGCCTCCCTCTGCCTGATCTTCCAGAGAATTCCACTGCAGCCGGGGCACCAGGCCTCTGTCTCCACCCATCACCCCTCCTCGCACTGACTCCTGGGTTCCTCTCATTAGGAGAGGGTCTTCTTGAAGTTGTCTCCCACTCATGGGCCAGATAAAGTGATTCGAAAACAAACCGGAGCTGCAGCCCCTTGTCTATCCTGACTCTCAGGAGCCCACACCTGTTCCTTGGACCTGGCCGCTTCAGCGAGGTCCTTTTTCTGCAATGTGAGCCCCTGAGGGGTGAGGATTGGCTGACCTGGACAGCCTGACCTTGCCGGCCAGCCCTACCCAGGTGTGCCTGTGTTGAGGTCAATATAAACACCGCTCCAGGCAGCAAGAGCCCCTGCAGCTGTGCCTGACGCCATATTCTCTGCCCCGTCAGCAGTCTCGGGCCTGTGCTGGTGGGAGGGAGTGAGGGGCCACGGCTTTGTGGGTGGCCCGGTGTGAGTGGGGCTCTGCTGGACTTTCTGCAGGAGTTTCCAGGCTGCCACCTGCTAAAGAAGAGGATGTGTCACCCATAACTTCTGCTGGAATTTCTCCCTGGGCAGAGGTGAGGAAGGAAAAATGCAGTGGGGGCCGGAACAGGAGGGGTATCTCAGTCAGGGAACTGCAAAGCTTCCAGAAGAGCGCCCGGGGCCAGGACCATCCTGGCTGGCCTGCAAGCACCAAGTCGGCCTGCGTGCTGTTGCTGGTGTGGTTCGACGTCCCTTCCTCTAGGCTTTCAAGTCCTTGTACATATTCAGGTGTTTTACCTGGGAAGGGTGGGAGCAGTTCAGCAGCAGCTGGCCTGGGACTCAGCTCACGTTTACTCACAGATGCCTCGGCACGGTCCCCCAGCTTTGCAATGAGGACGCTCCTTGCGGGGGTGCTGCTGGCTGCATGGGAGATGATTCCCCACCTCTGACCAACTTCAGAATTGTTTACCACTGGAGCAAGTGCCCTGATAGTGTTTTCCTCCTTATAACTGCTGGGTTCCGTTTTTTTTTTTTCTTCTTTTTTGGTTCAAGGTAGATTTTATTCCTCTTTTATGTATTTATAGATATAAGCATGGAAATAATTCATTCATATAAATACATCTGTGTGAAGTGAAGAACTTTTTTCTGTTTTATTTTTAAATTTTATTTATTTTTAAAAATTTGGAATTTAATTTAATTTATTTTTGTATACAGCAGGTTATTATTAGTTATCTATTTTATACATATACATGTATACAGGTCAATCCCAATCTCCCAACTCATCCCACCACCACCACCCCATGGCTTCCCCCCTTTGGTGTCCATACGTTTGTTCTCTACCTCTGTGTCTCTATTTCTGCCCTGCAAACTGGTTCATCTGAACCATTTTTCTAGGTTCCACATACATGCATTAATATACAATATTTGTTTTTCTCTTTCTGACTTACTTCACTCTGTATGACAGTCTCTAGACCCATCGGCGTCTCTACAAATGACCCAGTCTCATTCCTTTTTATGGCTGAGTAATATTCCATTTCAGGTATGTACCACACCTTTATCCATTCGTCTGTCTGTGGGCATTTAGGTTGCTTCCATTACCTGGCTATTCTAAATAGTGCTGCAATGAACATTGTGGTGAATGTGTCTTTTTGCTTTATGGTTTTCTCTGGGTATATGCCCAGAAGTGGGATTGCTGGATCATATGGTAGTTCTATTTTTAGTTTTTTAAGGACCCTCCATACTGTTCTCCATAGTGACTGTATCAATTTACATTCCCACCAATAGTGGAAGTGGGTTCCATTTGTCCACACCCTCCTCAGCATTTGTTGTTTGTAGATTTTCTGATGATGCCCATTCTAACAGGTGTGAGGTGATACCTCATTGTAGTTTTGATTTGCATTACTTTAATAATTAGTGATGTTGAGCAGCTTTTCATGTGCATCTTGGCCATCTCTGTGTCTTCTTTGAAGAAATGTCTATTTAGATCTTCTAACCATTTTTGTATTGGGTTCTTTGTTTTTTTAATATTAAGCTGCATGAGCTGTTTATATATATTGGAGATTAAACCTTTGTCCATTGATTCGTTTGCAAATATTTTCTCCCATTCTGAGGGTTGCCTTTTTCCATTCCCATTTTTTAACAAAAAGATAAAGAAAGAAAAAGAAGCAGAAAACAAATTGTGCATAAAATATGCCTCTTGAAACTGTCGTTTTGAAATATGGATGTCTTTTGAATTTTTTGGTCGATCTACGACCCCAGGATTTGTTTTCAGGGCAGGTGTCATTGACAGGCCTGCAATTATTTTGAATATCAACTGAGCATTAGCGCTGGGATGAAAGCTGCTGTTGTGTGAAACGGCCACAAGGTGGCAGCAGTTCTCCTTTACCAAAGCTGGTTACTAGGGCAACAGAGCCTCAATGGAAGTCGTGTTCTAGGTTGTAATTTAGAATGGAATGTGCCAGGAATAAGCCCCGTCAGTTTGTCTCACTACTTCTTGTTCGTTTTTTTCATTTAATTTTTATTTTTTATCACAGGCAGTCTGATTACAATGTTTGGCTTGTTGTAGGTGTGCAAGATGTGGTTCTTTTACACATATACATATGTCTGTTCTTCCTGGGATCCTTTTCCCATGTACGTTATGACAGAATGTTGAGTAGTCTTCTCTTGGTATTCTGTAGGTGTTTGGTGATTATATGTTTCACCTGTGTTGGTATATGTCTGTTAACCCCAATATCCTAATGTATCCAGTCCTCACACCTTTCCATTGGTGATCCATAAGTTTGTTTAATGAATCTGTGATTGATTGCCCTTCTCTGTGGAAGTATCTTCACTGGTATCATTTTTTCGGTAACGCCTATAAGTGATATCATACGATATGTGTCTTTCTCTTTCTGATTTACTACGAGTCACGTGATTACCTCTAGACTCATCTACGGTGCTGCAAATGGCACTGTGTCCCTTTTTTCTTTGGCTACTATTCTGTCTGTACATGTACCAGTTCTTCTTTGTCCACTCATCCGTTGGTGGACGTTTTGGTTGCTTCCACGTCATGGCTATTGTAATGCTGCGGCAATGCACATTTGCCTGCCTGTGTCTTTCCAATTCTGTCTTCTTAGGTTATAGGCCCAGGAGTGGGCCTCCTGGATCATATGGTAGCAAAATGTATACCTTGTAGAGGCACCTCCATTCTGTTCTCATTAGTGGCTCTTACCCGGTTACGTTCCACTTAAATTTGAGGGTATTCACTTCTCCACAACACCTTCAGCATTTACTGTTTGTAGCTTTTTGCTGATGTTTGTTCTGACTAGTGTGAGCTGATAGCACTTTGTGGTTGGATTTGCAAGCGTCTCATAATCCCCTGAAATTGAGCTTTCTGGCCTGTCCTTTTTTTCTTCAAACTGTGAGTACAGCTTACCTCTTCAAATAGTTTTCGTGAAGTATGTGTGACATTTAGAAATATTTTGGCCATTACTTCCCTCAAGACATTTTGAGGGCAGGTTTCATTTACGGGCCTCCAGTACTGGTGCATGTGAAGTGACCCTTAGCACAGGTTTTAAAGCTGCTGTTGCAGGTAACGGCCAGAGGGCGGCAGCATTTCTGCTTCTCCCAATCTGGTAACTAGGGAAACAGAGCTTCCTGGCAGTGGTGTTCCTCGGTTATATATTAGAGTGGAATGTGCCCCCAAATCTGATGTCTCCTTAAGTTTGTTTTATAAATTGAATTTATATATTTTTTTATTGGAGTCATATTCCAATGTGTACATGGACCACTTCTTTGTGCATTCCTCTGTTGATGGACATTTTCGTAGCTTCCAAGAGTTGGCTATGGTAAATATTGCTGGAGTGCAGGATTTCCAGCCTGTGTCTTTTTGTGTGTGTGTGTGTGGTATATGGGCCTCTCACTGCCATGGACCCTCCCACTGCAGAGAACAGGCTCCGGACTTGCAGGCCCAGCAGCCATAGCTCACGGGACCAGCCACTCCGCGGTATGTGGGATCTTCCCGAACCGGGGCATGTATCCGTGTCCCCTGCATTGGCAGGTGGACTCTCAACCACTGCGCCACCAGTGAAGCCCAGCCTGAGTTTTTTTTCTTTTTTTTTTTTTTTTTTGCGGTACGCGGGCCTCTCACCGTTGTGGTCTCTCCCGTTGCGGAGCACAGGCTCCGGATGCGCAGGCCCAGCGGCCATGGCTCACGGGCCCAGCTCTGCAGCATATGGGATCCTCCGGGACCGGGGCACGAACCCGTATCCCCTGCATCGGCAGGCGGACTCTCAACCACTGCGCCACCAGGGAGGCCCAGCCTGTGTGTTTTTGATTCTCATCCCCTCAGGCGATAGGCCCAGCAGTGGGTATGCTTGATTGAGTGGTTGCTCAGTATTTACCTTTACAAGGCACCTCATTTTTGTTTTCATTACTGGCTCTTACCATGCCCCACGTTGAACCAAGTGTAGGCATTTCTCCAAAACCCCTTCAGCATATATTGTTTGCAGCATTTTTGCTGATGGCCATTTTGACTGGTGTGAGCTGATAGGTTTTTGTAATTTGGATTTGCATATCTTCAATTATTCCTAATGTTCAGCATTTTTCCACGCCTTTTAAAATTTCTGGTACAGAAAAACAGAAAAAAACGGAGAGTACAATTAAGCTCTTGACATTGTCTTCTTGGGTGGTTGCCCTCTTTTGAATTTTTTGGTCAGTTTTCAACCCCAGGATTGTTTCTGAGGGCAGGTGTCATTTACAGGCCTGCAATGAGTGTGAATATTTAGTGACCATTAGCACTGGGTTTAAAGCTGCTGTTGTGGGAAACGGCCACAAGGCGGCAGCATTTCTCCATTCCCAATTCTGGTTACTAGGGCAGCAGAGCGTTTCTGGGACCAATGGAATACAGAAGAAGGCATCACTGAAGTCTAATACAGAATACCATGTCCTGGTGGATGGTAGAATGACCAGCACTGTGTAGGAATTAGGAACTACTGTATGTATATCCTCGGTGGCTTCACTGACTGTCCTGACATCCTTTACCAGGTCCCCAGCAGGCCGCGGGGCTCTCGAGGTCAGGGCAATCCCAGGTTATGGGGCTCACTTGCGCAACTTCCCAGCAGCCCATGGGGCTCTCATGGTCAGGCCTCTCCTAGAATATGGGGCTCACCTGGGAGTGTCCCCAGCAGCCCACGGGGCTCTCATGGTCAGGCCACTCCCAGGTTGCGAATCTCACCTGGCAACTACCAAGCAGCCCATGGGGCTCTGGTGGTCAGGCCCCTCCCAGGATACGGAGCTCCCCTGGGCAGGTACCCCGGCGGGGCTGGGCGCACAGGAACCGTGCACATAGCCCTCATTTCAGAGCACCCCAGATCACCTGTCTCTCAGAGCTGACACAGAGCACCTCAGAGCAGGACTTGAACTAAGAAACAGCAGCTCGGACAGTTCTGTGACCCTGGGCTCACTCTGTGCGGCCTCCCTCTGCCTGATCTTCCAGAGAATTCCACTGCAGCCGGGGCACCAGGCCTCTGTCTCCACCCATCACCCCTCCTCGCACTGACTCCTGGGTTCCTCTCATTAGGAGAGGGTCTTCTTGAAGTTGTCTCCCACTCATGGGCCAGATAAAGTGATTCGAAAACAAACCGGAGCTGCAGCCCCTTGTCTATCCTGACTCTCAGGAGCCCACACCTGTTCCTTGGACCTGGCCGCTTCAGCGAGGTCCTTTTTCTGCAATGTGAGCCCCTGAGGGGTGAGGATTGGCTGACCTGGACAGCCTGACCTTGCCGGCCAGCCCTACCCAGGTGTGCCTGTGTTGAGGTCAATATAAACACCGCTCCAGGCAGCAAGAGCCCCTGCAGCTGTGCCTGACGCCATATTCTCTGCCCCGTCAGCAGTCTCGGGCCTGTGCTGGTGGGAGGGAGTGAGGGGCCACGGCTTTGTGGGTGGCCCGGTGTGAGTGGGGCTCTGCTGGACTTTCTGCAGGAGTTTCCAGGCTGCCACCTGCTAAAGAAGAGGATGTGTCACCCATAACTTCTGCTGGAATTTCTCCCTGGGCAGAGGTGAGGAAGGAAAAATGCAGTGGGGGCCGGAACAGGAGGGGTATCTCAGTCAGGGAACTGCAAAGCTTCCAGAAGAGCGCCCGGGGCCAGGACCATCCTGGCTGGCCTGCAAGCACCAAGTCGGCCTGCGTGCTGTTGCTGGTGTGGTTCGACGTCCCTTCCTCTAGGCTTTCAAGTCCTTGTACATATTCAGGTGTTTTACCTGGGAAGGGTGGGAGCAGTTCAGCAGCAGCTGGCCTGGGACTCAGCTCACGTTTACTCACAGATGCCTCGGCACGGTCCCCCAGCTTTGCAATGAGGACGCTCCTTGCGGGGGTGCTGCTGGCTGCATGGGAGATGATTCCCCACCTCTGACCAACTTCAGAATTGTTTACCACTGGAGCAAGTGCCCTGATAGTGTTTTCCTCCTTATAACTGCTGGGTTCCGTTTTTTTTTTTTCTTCTTTTTTGGTTCAAGGTAGATTTTATTCCTCTTTTATGTATTTATAGATATAAGCATGGAAATAATTCATTCATATAAATACATCTGTGTGAAGTGAAGAACTTTTTTCTGTTTTATTTTTAAATTTTATTTATTTTTAAAAATTTGGAATTTAATTTAATTTATTTTTGTATACAGCAGGTTATTATTAGTTATCTATTTTATACATATACATGTATACAGGTCAATCCCAATCTCCCAACTCATCCCACCACCACCACCCCATGGCTTCCCCCCTTTGGTGTCCATACGTTTGTTCTCTACCTCTGTGTCTCTATTTCTGCCCTGCAAACTGGTTCATCTGAACCATTTTTCTAGGTTCCACATACATGCATTAATATACAATATTTGTTTTTCTCTTTCTGACTTACTTCACTCTGTATGACAGTCTCTAGACCCATCGGCGTCTCTACAAATGACCCAGTCTCATTCCTTTTTATGGCTGAGTAATATTCCATTTCAGGTATGTACCACACCTTTATCCATTCGTCTGTCTGTGGGCATTTAGGTTGCTTCCATTACCTGGCTATTCTAAATAGTGCTGCAATGAACATTGTGGTGAATGTGTCTTTTTGCTTTATGGTTTTCTCTGGGTATATGCCCAGAAGTGGGATTGCTGGATCATATGGTAGTTCTATTTTTAGTTTTTTAAGGACCCTCCATACTGTTCTCCATAGTGACTGTATCAATTTACATTCCCACCAATAGTGGAAGTGGGTTCCATTTGTCCACACCCTCCTCAGCATTTGTTGTTTGTAGATTTTCTGATGATGCCCATTCTAACAGGTGTGAGGTGATACCTCATTGTAGTTTTGATTTGCATTACTTTAATAATTAGTGATGTTGAGCAGCTTTTCATGTGCATCTTGGCCATCTCTGTGTCTTCTTTGAAGAAATGTCTATTTAGATCTTCTAACCATTTTTGTATTGGGTTCTTTGTTTTTTTAATATTAAGCTGCATGAGCTGTTTATATATATTGGAGATTAAACCTTTGTCCATTGATTCGTTTGCAAATATTTTCTCCCATTCTGAGGGTTGCCTTTTTCCATTCCCGTTTTTTAACAAAAGAAGAAAGAAAGAAAAAGAAGCAGAACACAAATTGTGCATAAAATATGCCTCTTGAAACTGTCGTTTTGAAATATGGACGTCTTTTGAATGTTTTGGTCGATCTACGGCCCCAGGATTTGTTTTCAGGGCAGGTGTCATTGACAGGCCTGCAATTATTTTGAATATCAACTGAGCATTAGCGCTGGGATGAAAGCTGCTGTTGTGTGAAACGGCCACAAGGTGGCAGCAGTTTTCCTTTACCAAAGCTGGTTACTAGGGCAACAGAGCCTCAATGGAAGTCGTGTTCTAGTTTCTAATTTAGAATGGAATGTGCCAGGAATAAGCCCCGTCAGTTTGTCTCACTACTTCTTGTTCGATTTTTTCATTTAATTTTTATTTTTTATCACAGGCAGTCTGATTACAATGTTTGGCTTGCTGTAGGTGTGCAAGATGTGGTTCTTTTACACATATACATATGTCTGTTTTTCCTGGGATCCTTTTCCCATATACGTTATGACAGAATGTTGAGTAGTCTTCTCTTGGTATTCTGTAGATGTTTGGTGATTATATGTTTCACCTGTGTTGGTATATGTCTGTTAACCCCAATATCCTAATGTATCCAATCCTCACACCTTTCCATTGGTGATCCATAAGTTTGTTTAATGAATCTGTGATTGATTGCCCTTCTCTGTGGAAGTATCTTCACTGGTATCATTTTTTCGGTAACACCTATAAGTGATATCATACGATATGTGTCTTTCTCTTTCTGATTTACTACGAGTCACGTGATTACCTCTAGACTCAACTACGGTGCTGCAAATGGCACTGTGTCCCTTTTTTCTTTGGCTACTATTCTGTCTGTACATGTACCAGTTCTTCTTTGTCCACTCATCCGTTGGTGGACGTTTTGGTTGCTTCCACGTCATGGCTATTGTAATGCTGCGGCAATGCACATTTGCCTGCCTGTGGCTTTCCAATTCTGTCTTCTTAGGTTATAGGCCCAGGAGTGTGCCTCCTGGATCATATGGTAGCAAAATGTTTACCTTGTAGAGGCACCTCCATTCTGTTCTCATTAGTGGCTCTTACCAGGTTACGTTCCACTTAAATTTGAGGGTATTCACTTCTCCACAACACCTTCAGCATTTACTGTTTGTAGTTTTTTGCTGATGTTTGTTCTGACTAGTGTGAGCTGATAGCACTTTGTGGTTGGATTTGCAAGCGTCTCATAATCCCCTGAAATTGAGCTTTCTGGCATGTCCTTCTTTTCTTCAAACTGTGAGTGCAGCTTACTTCTTCAAATAGTTTTCGTGAAGTATGTGTGACATTTAGAAATATTTTGGCCATTACATCCCTCAAGACATTTTGAGGGCAGATTTCATTTACGGCCCTCCAGTACTGGTGCATGTGAAGTGACCCTTAGCACAGGTTCTAAAGCTGCTGTTGCAGGTAACGGCCAGAAGGCGGCAGCATTTCTGCTTCCCCCAATCTGGTAACTAGGGAAACAGAGCTTCCTGGCAGTGGTGTTCCTCGGTTATATATTAGAGTGGAATGTGCCCCCAAATCTGATGTCTCCTTAAGTTTGTTTTATAAATTGAATTTATATATTTTTTTATTGGAGTCATATTCCAATGTGCACATGGACCACTTCTTTGTGCATTCCTCTGTTGATGGACATTTTCGTAGCTTCCAAGTGTTGGCTATGGTAAATATTGCTGGAGTTCAGGATTGCCAGCCTGTGTCCGTTTGTGTGTGTGTGTGCGGTATATGGGCCTCTCACTGCCATGGACCCTCCCACTGCAGAGCACAGGCTCCGGACTTGCAGGCCCAGCAGCCATAGCTCACGGGACCAGCCACTCTGCGGTATGTGGGTTCTTCCCGAACTGGGGCATGTATCCGTGTCCCCTGCATTGGCAGGTGGACTCTCAACCACTGCGCCACCAGTGAAGCCCAGCCTGTGTGTTTTTGATTCTCATCCCCTCAGGCGATAGGCCCAGCAGTGGGTATGCTTGATTGAATGGTTGCTCAGTATTTACCTTTACAAGGCACCTCATTTTTGTTTTCATTACTGGCTCTTACCATGCCCCACGTTGAACCAAGGGTAGGCATTTCTCCAAAACCCCTTCAGCATTTATTGTTTGCAGCATTTTTGCTGATGGCCATTTTGACTGGTGTGAGCTGATAGGTTTTTGTAATTTGGATTTGCATATCTTCAATTATTCCTAATGTTCAGCATTTTTCCATGCCTTTTAAAATTTCTGGTACAGAAAAACAGAAAAAAACGGAGAGTACAATTAAGCTCTTGACATTGTCTTCTTGGGTGGTTGCCCTCTTTTGAATTTTTTGGTCAGTTTTCAACCCCAGGACTGTTTCTGAGGGCAGGTGTCATTTACAGGCCTGCAATGAGTGTGAATATTTAGTGACCATTAGCACTGGGTTTAAAGCTGCTGTTGTGGGAAACGGCCACAAGGCGGCAGCATTTCTCCATTCCCAAATCTGGTTACTAGGGCAGCAGAGCGTTTCTGGGACCAATGGAATACAGAAGAAGGCATCACTGAAGTCTAATACAGAATACCATGTCCTGGTGGATGGTAGAATGACCAGCACTGTGTAGGAATTAGGAACTACTGTATGTATATCCTCGGTGGCTTCACTGACTGTCCTGACATCCTTTACCAGGTCCCCAGCAGGCCGCGGGGCTCTCGAGGTCAGGGCAATCCCAGGTTATGGGGCTCACTTGCGCAACTTCCCAGCAGCCCATGGGGCTCTCATGGTCAGGCCTCTCCTAGAATATGGGGCTCACCTGGGAGTGTCCCCAGCAGCCCACGGGGCTCTCATGGTCAGGCCACTCCCAGGTTGCGAATCTCACCTGGCAACTACCAAGCAGCCCATGGGGCTCTGGTGGTCAGGCCCCTCCCAGGATACGGAGCTCCCCTGGGCAGGTACCCCGGCAGGGCTGGGCGCACAGGAACCGTGCACATAGCCCTCATTTCAGAGCACCCCAGATCACCTGTCTCTCAGAGCTGACACAGAGCACCTCAGAGCAGGACTTGAACTAAGAAACAGCAGCTCGGACAGTTCTGTGACCCTGGGCTCACTCTGTGCGGCCTCCCTCTGCCTGATCTTCCAGAGAATTCCACTGCAGCCGGGGCACCAGGCCTCTGTCTCCACCCATCACCCCTCCTCGCACTGACTCCTGGGTTCCTCTCATTAGGAGAGGGTCTTCTTGAAGTTGTCTCCCACTCATGGGCCAGATAAAGTGATTCGAAAACAAACCGGAGCTGCAGCCCCTTGTCTATCCTGACTCTCAGGAGCCCACACCTGTTCCTTGGACCTGGCCGCTTCAGCGAGGTCCTTTTTCTGCAATGTGAGCCCCTGAGGGGTGAGGATTGGCTGACCTGGACAGCCTGACCTTGCCGGCCAGCCCTACCCAGGTGTGCCTGTGTTGAGGTCAATATAAACACCGCTCCAGGCAGCAAGAGCCCCTGCAGCTGTGCCTGACGCCATATTCTCTGCCCCGTCAGCAGTCTCGGGCCTGTGCTGGTGGGAGGGAGTGAGGGGCCACGGCTTTGTGGGTGGCCCGGTGTGAGTGGGGCTCTGCTGGACTTTCTGCAGGAGTTTCCAGGCTGCCACCTGCTAAAGAAGAGGATGTGTCACCCATAACTTCTGCTGGAATTTCTCCCCGGGCAGAGGTGAGGAAGGAAAAATGCAGTGGGGGCCGGGACAAGAGAGGTATCTCAGTCAGGGAACTGCAAAGCTTCCAGAAGAGCGCCCGGGGCCAGGACCATCCTGGCTGGCCTGCAAGCACCAAGTCGGCCTGCGTGCTGTTGCTGGTGTGGTTCGACGGCCCTTCCTCTAGGCTTTCAAGTCCTTGTACATATTCAGGTGTTTTACCTGGGAAGGGTGGGAGCAGTTCAGCAGCAGCTGGCCTAGGACTCAGCTCACGTTTACTCACAGATGCCTCGGCACGGTCCCCCAGCTTTGCAATGAGGACGCTCCTTGCGGGGGTGCTGCTGGCTGCATGGGAGATGATTCCCCACCTCTGACCAACTTCAGAATTGTTTACCACTGGAGCAAGTGCCCTGATAGTGTTTTCCTCCTTATAACTGCTGGGTTCCGTTTTTTTTTTTCTTTTTTGTTTCAAAGTAGATTTTATTCCTCTTTTATGTATTTATAGATATAAGCATGGAAATAATTCATTCATATAAATACATCTGTGTGAAGTGAAGAACTTTTTTCTGTTTTATTTTTAAATTTTATTTATTTTTAAAAATTTGGAATTTAATTTAATTTATTTTTGTATACAGCAGGTTATTATTAGTTATCTATTTTATACATATACATGTATACAGGTCAATCCCAATCTCCCAACTCATCCCACCACCACCACCCCATGGCTTCCCCCCTTTGGTGTCCATACGTTTGTTCTCTACCTCTGTGTCTCTATTTCTGCCCTGCAAACCTTTTCATCTGTACCAATTTTCTAGGTTCCACATACATGCATTAATATACAATATTTGTTTTTCTCTTTCTGACTTACTTCACTCTGTATGACAGTCTCTAGACCCATCGGCGTCTCTACAAATGACCCAGTCTCATTCCTTTTTATGGCTGAGTAATATTCCATTTCAGGTATGTACCACACCTTTATCCATTCGTCTGTCTGTGGGCATTTAGGTTGCTTCCATTACCTGGCTATTCTAAATAGTGCTGCAGTGAACATTGTGGTGAATGTGTCTTTTTGCTTTATGGTTTTCTCTGGGTATATGCCCAGAAGTGGGATTGCTGGATCATATGGTAGTTCTATTTTTAGTTTTTTAAGGACCCTCCATACTGTTCTCCATAGTGACTGTATCAATTTACATTCCCACCAATAGTGGAAGTGGGTTCCATTTGTCCACACCCTCCTCAGCATTTGTTGTTTGTAGATTTTCTGATGATGCCCATTCTAACAGGTGTGAGGTGATACCTCATTGTAGTTTTGATTTGCATTACTTTAATAATTAGTGATGTTGAGCAGCTTTTCATGTGCATCTTGGCCATCTCTGTGTCTTCTTTGAAGAAATGTCTATTTAGATCTTCTAACCATTTTTGTATTGGGTTCTTTGTTTTTTTAATATTAAGCTGCATGAGCTGTTTATATATATTGGAGATTAAACCTTTGTCCATTGATTCGTTTGCAAATATTTTCTCCCATTCTGAGGGTTGCCTTTTTCCATTCCCGTTTTTTAACAAAAGAAGAAAGAAAGAAAAAGAAGCAGAACACAAATTGTGCATAAAATATGCCTCTTGAAACTGTCGTTTTGAAATATGGACGTCTTTTGAATGTTTTGGTCGATCTACGGCCCCAGGATTTGTTTTCAGGGCAGGTGTCATTGACAGGCCTGCAATTATTTTGAATATCAACTGAGCATTAGCGCTGGGATGAAAGCTGCTGTTGTGTGAAACGGCCACAAGGTGGCAGCAGTTTTCCTTTACCAAAGCTGGTTACTAGGGCAACAGAGCCTCAATGGAAGTCGTGTTCTAGTTTCTAATTTAGAATGGAATGTGCCAGGAATAAGCCCCGTCAGTTTGTCTCACTACTTCTTGTTCGATTTTTTCATTTAATTTTTATTTTTTATCACAGGCAGTCTGATTACAATGTTTGGCTTGCTGTAGGTGTGCAAGATGTGGTTCTTTTACACATATACATATGTCTGTTTTTCCTGGGATCCTTTTCCCATATACGTTATGACAGAATGTTGAGTAGTCTTCTCTTGGTATTCTGTAGATGTTTGGTGATTATATGTTTCACCTGTGTTGGTATATGTCTGTTAACCCCAATATCCTAATGTATCCAATCCTCACACCTTTCCATTGGTGATCCATAAGTTTGTTTAATGAATCTGTGATTGATTGCCCTTCTCTGTGGAAGTATCTTCACTGGTATCATTTTTTCGGTAACACCTATAAGTGATATCATACGATATGTGTCTTTCTCTTTCTGATTTACTACGAGTCACGTGATTACCTCTAGACTCAACTACGGTGCTGCAAATGGCACTGTGTCCCTTTTTTCTTTGGCTACTATTCTGTCTGTACATGTACCAGTTCTTCTTTGTCCACTCATCCGTTGGTGGACGTTTTGGTTGCTTCCACGTCATGGCTATTGTAATGCTGCGGCAATGCACATTTGCCTGCCTGTGGCTTTCCAATTCTGTCTTCTTAGGTTATAGGCCCAGGAGTGTGCCTCCTGGATCATATGGTAGCAAAATGTTTACCTTGTAGAGGCACCTCCATTCTGTTCTCATTAGTGGCTCTTACCAGGTTACGTTCCACTTAAATTTGAGGGTATTCACTTCTCCACAACACCTTCAGCATTTACTGTTTGTAGTTTTTTGCTGATGTTTGTTCTGACTAGTGTGAGCTGATAGCACTTTGTGGTTGGATTTGCAAGCGTCTCATAATCCCCTGAAATTGAGCTTTCTGGCATGTCCTTCTTTTCTTCAAACTGTGAGTGCAGCTTACTTCTTCAAATAGTTTTCGTGAAGTATGTGTGACATTTAGAAATATTTTGGCCATTACATCCCTCAAGACATTTTGAGGGCAGATTTCATTTACGGCCCTCCAGTACTGGTGCATGTGAAGTGACCCTTAGCACAGGTTCTAAAGCTGCTGTTGCAGGTAACGGCCAGAAGGCGGCAGCATTTCTGCTTCCCCCAATCTGGTAACTAGGGAAACAGAGCTTCCTGGCAGTGGTGTTCCTCGGTTATATATTAGAGTGGAATGTGCCCCCAAATCTGATGTCTCCTTAAGTTTGTTTTATAAATTGAATTTATATATTTTTTTATTGGAGTCATATTCCAATGTGCACATGGACCACTTCTTTGTGCATTCCTCTGTTGATGGACATTTTCGTAGCTTCCAAGTGTTGGCTATGGTAAATATTGCTGGAGTTCAGGATTGCCAGCCTGTGTCCGTTTGTGTGTGTGTGTGCGGTATATGGGCCTCTCACTGCCATGGACCCTCCCACTGCAGAGCACAGGCTCCGGACTTGCAGGCCCAGCAGCCATAGCTCACGGGACCAGCCACTCTGCGGTATGTGGGTTCTTCCCGAACTGGGGCATGTATCCGTGTCCCCTGCATTGGCAGGTGGACTCTCAACCACTGCGCCACCAGTGAAGCCCAGCCTGTGTGTTTTTGATTCTCATCCCCTCAGGCGATAGGCCCAGCAGTGGGTATGCTTGATTGAATGGTTGCTCAGTATTTACCTTTACAAGGCACCTCATTTTTGTTTTCATTACTGGCTCTTACCATGCCCCACGTTGAACCAAGGGTAGGCATTTCTCCAAAACCCCTTCAGCATTTATTGTTTGCAGCATTTTTGCTGATGGCCATTTTGACTGGTGTGAGCTGATAGGTTTTTGTAATTTGGATTTGCATATCTTCAATTATTCCTAATGTTCAGCATTTTTCCATGCCTTTTAAAATTTCTGGTACAGAAAAACAGAAAAAAACGGAGAGTACAATTAAGCTCTTGACATTGTCTTCTTGGGTGGTTGCCCTCTTTTGAATTTTTTGGTCAGTTTTCAACCCCAGGACTGTTTCTGAGGGCAGGTGTCATTTACAGGCCTGCAATGAGTGTGAATATTTAGTGACCATTAGCACTGGGTTTAAAGCTGCTGTTGTGGGAAACGGCCACAAGGCGGCAGCATTTCTCCATTCCCAAATCTGGTTACTAGGGCAGCAGAGCGTTTCTGGGACCAATGGAATACAGAAGAAGGCATCACTGAAGTCTAATACAGAATACCATGTCCTGGTGGATGGTAGAATGACCAGCACTGTGTAGGAATTAGGAACTACTGTATGTATATCCTCGGTGGCTTCACTGACTGTCCTGACATCCTTTACCAGGTCCCCAGCAGGCCGCGGGGCTCTCGAGGTCAGGGCAATCCCAGGTTATGGGGCTCACTTGCGCAACTTCCCAGCAGCCCATGGGGCTCTCATGGTCAGGCCTCTCCTAGAATATGGGGCTCACCTGGGAGTGTCCCCAGCAGCCCACGGGGCTCTCATGGTCAGGCCACTCCCAGGTTGCGAATCTCACCTGGCAACTACCAAGCAGCCCATGGGGCTCTGGTGGTCAGGCCCCTCCCAGGATACGGAGCTCCCCTGGGCAGGTACCCCGGCAGGGCTGGGCGCACAGGAACCGTGCACATAGCCCTCATTTCAGAGCACCCCAGATCACCTGTCTCTCAGAGCTGACACAGAGCACCTCAGAGCAGGACTTGAACTAAGAAACAGCAGCTCGGACAGTTCTGTGACCCTGGGCTCACTCTGTGCGGCCTCCCTCTGCCTGATCTTCCAGAGAATTCCACTGCAGCCGGGGCACCAGGCCTCTGTCTCCACCCATCACCCCTCCTCGCACTGACTCCTGGGTTCCTCTCATTAGGAGAGGGTCTTCTTGAAGTTGTCTCCCACTCATGGGCCAGATAAAGTGATTCGAAAACAAACCGGAGCTGCAGCCCCTTGTCTATCCTGACTCTCAGGAGCCCACACCTGTTCCTTGGACCTGGCCGCTTCAGCGAGGTCCTTTTTCTGCAATGTGAGCCCCTGAGGGGTGAGGATTGGCTGACCTGGACAGCCTGACCTTGCCGGCCAGCCCTACCCAGGTGTGCCTGTGTTGAGGTCAATATAAACACCGCTCCAGGCAGCAAGAGCCCCTGCAGCTGTGCCTGACGCCATATTCTCTGCCCCGTCAGCAGTCTCGGGCCTGTGCTGGTGGGAGGGAGTGAGGGGCCACGGCTTTGTGGGTGGCCCGGTGTGAGTGGGGCTCTGCTGGACTTTCTGCAGGAGTTTCCAGGCTGCCACCTGCTAAAGAAGAGGATGTGTCACCCATAACTTCTGCTGGAATTTCTCCCCGGGCAGAGGTGAGGAAGGAAAAATGCAGTGGGGGCCGGGACAAGAGGGGTATCTCAGTCAGGGAACTGCAAAGCTTCCAGAAGAGCGCCCGGGGCCAGGACCATCCTGGCTGGCCTGCAAGCACCAAGTCGGCCTGCGTGCTGTTGCTGGTGTGGTTCGACGGCCCTTCCTCTAGGCTTTCAAGTCCTTGTACATATTCAGGTGTTTTACCTGGGAAGGGTGGGAGCAGTTCAGCAGCAGCTGGCCTAGGACTCAGCTCACGTTTACTCACAGATGCCTCGGCACGGTCCCCCAGCTTTGCAATGAGGACGCTCCTTGCGGGGGTGCTGCTGGCTGCATGGGAGATGATTCCCCACCTCTGACCAACTTCAGAATTGTTTACCACTGGAGCAAGTGCCCTGATAGTGTTTTCCTCCTTATAACTGCTGGGTTCCGTTTTTTTTTTTCTTTTTTGTTTCAAAGTAGATTTTATTCCTCTTTTATGTATTTATAGATATAAGCATGGAAATAATTCATTCATATAAATACATCTGTGTGAAGTGAAGAACTTTTTTCTGTTTTATTTTTAAATTTTATTTATTTTTAAAAATTTGGAATTTAATTTAATTTATTTTTGTATACAGCAGGTTATTATTAGTTATCTATTTTATACATATACATGTATACAGGTCAATCCCAATCTCCCAACTCATCCCACCACCCCCACCCCATGGCTTCCCCCCTTTGGTGTCCATACGTTTGTTCTCTACCTCTGTGTCTCTATTTCTGCCCTGCAAACCTTTTCATCTGTACCAATTTTCTAGGTTCCACATACATGCATTAATATACAATATTTGTTTTTCTCTTTCTGACTTACTTCACTCTGTATGACAGTCTCTAGACCCATCGCCGTCTCTACAAATGACCCAGTCTCATTCCTTTTTATGGCTGAGTAATATTCCATTTCAGGTATGTACCACACCTTTATCCATTCGTCTGTCTGTGGGCATTTAGGTTGCTTCCATTACCTGGCTATTCTAAATAGTGCTGCAGTGAACATTGTGGTGAATGTGTCTTTTTGCTTTATGGTTTTCTCTGGGTATATGCCCAGAAGTGGGATTGCTGGATCATATGGTAGTTCTATTTTTAGTTTTTTAAGGACCCTCCATACTGTTCTCCATAGTGACTGTATCAATTTACATTCCCACCAATAGTGGAAGTGGGTTCCATTTGTCCACACCCTCCTCAGCATTTGTTGTTTGTAGATTTTCTGATGATGCCCATTCTAACAGGTGTGAGGTGATACCTCATTGTAGTTTTGATTTGCATTACTTTAATAATTAGTGATGTTGAGCAGCTTTTCATGTGCATCTTGGCCATCTCTGTGTCTTCTTTGAAGAAATGTCTATTTAGATCTTCTAACCATTTTTGTGTTGGGTTCTTTGTTTTTTTAATATTAAGCTGCATGAGCTGTTTATATATATTGGAGATTAAACCTTTGTCCATTGATTCGTTTGCAAATATTTTCTCCCATTCTGAGGGTTGCCTTTTTCCATTCCCGTTTTTTAACAAAAGAAGAAAGAAAGAAAAAGAAGCAGAACACAAATTGTGCATAAAATATGCCTCTTGAAACTGTCGTTTTGAAATATGGACGTCTTTTGAATTTTTTGGTCGATCTACGACCCCAGGATTTGTTTTCAGGGCAGGTGTCATTGACAGGCCTGCAATTATTTTGAATATCAACTGAGCATTAGCGCTGGGATGAAAGCTGCTGTTGTGTGAAACGGCCACAAGGTGGCAGCAGTTCTCCTTTACCAAAGCTGGTTACTAGGGCAACAGAGCCTCAGTGGAAGTCGTGTTCTAGGCTGTAATTTAGAATGGAATGTGCCAGGAGTAAGCCCCTTCAGTTTGTCTCACTACTTCTTGTTCATTTTTTTTCACTTAATTTTTATTTTTTATCACAGGCAGTCTGATTACAATGTTTGGCTTGTTGTAGGTGTGCAAGATGTGGTTCTTTTACACACATACATATGTCTGTTCTTCCTGGGATCGTTTTCCCATGTACGTTATGACAGAATGTTGAGTAGTCTTCTCTTGGTATTCTGTAGGTGTTTGGTGATTATATATTTCACCTGTGTGGTATATGTCTCTTAACCCCAATATCCTAATGTATCCAATCCTCACACCTTTCCATTGGTGAGCCATAAGTTTGTTTAATGAATCTGTGATTGATTGCCCTTCTCTGTGGAAGTATCTTCACTGGTATCATTTTTTCGGTAACACCTATACGTGATATCATATGATATGTGTCTTTCTCTTTCTGACGTACTACGAGTCACGTGATTACCTCTAGACTCATCTACGGTGCTGCAAATGGCACTGTGTCCCTTTTTTCTTTGGCTACTATTCTGTCTGTACATGTACCAGTTCTTCTTTGTCCACTCATCCGTTGGTGGACGTTTTGGTTGCTTCCACGTCATGGCTATTGTAATGCTGCGGCAATGCACATTTGCCTGCCTGTGTCTTTCCAATTCTGTCTTCTTAGGTTATAGGCCCAGGAGTGGGCCTCCTGGATCATATGGTAGCAAAATGTTTACCTTGTAGAGGCACCTCCATTCTGTTCTCATTAGTGGCTCTTACCAGGTTACGTTCCACTTAAATTTGAGGGTATTCACTTCTCCACAACACCTTCAGCATGTACTGTTTGTAGTTTTTTGCTGATGTTTGTTCTGACTAGTGTGAGCTGATAGCACTTTGTGGTTGGATTTGCAAGCGTCTCATAATCCCCTGAAATTGAGCTTTCTGGCATGTCCTTTTTTTCTTCAAACTGTGAGTACAGCTTACCTCTTCAAATAGTTTTCGTGAAGTATGTGTGACATTTAGAAATATTTTGGCCATTACTTCCCTCAAGACATTTTGAGGGCAGGTTTCATTTACGGCCCTCCAGTACTGGTGCATGTGAAGTGACCCTTAGCACAGGTTTTAAAGCTGCTGTTGCAGGTAACGGCCAGAGGGCGGCAGCATTTCTGCTTCTCCCAATCTGGTAACTAGGGAAACAGAGCTTCCTGGCAGTGGTGTTCCTCGGTTATATATTTGAGTGGAATCTGCCCCCAAATCTGATGTCTCCTTAAGTTTGTTTTATAAATTGAATTTATATATTTTTTTATTGGAGTCATATTCCAATGTGTACATGGACCACTTCTTTGTGCATTCCTCTGTTGATGGACATTTTCGTAGCTTCCAAGTGTAGGCTATGGTAAATATTGCTGGAGTTCAGGATTGCCAGCCTGTGTCCTTTTGTGTGTGTGTGTGCGGTATATGGGCCTCTCACTGCCATGGACCCTCCCACCGCAGAGCACAGGCTCCGGACTTGCAGGCCCAGCAGCCATAGCTCACGGGACCAGCCACTCCGCGGTATGTGGGATCTTCCCGAACCGGGGCATGTATCCGTGTCCCCTGCATTGGCAGGTGGACTCTCAACCACTGCGCCACCAGTGAAGCCCAGCCTGTGTGTTTTTGATTCTCATCCCCTCAGGCGATAGGCCCAGCAGTGGGTATGCTTGATTGAATGGTTGCTCAGTATTTACCTTTACAAGGCACCTCATTTTTGTTTTCATTACTGGCTCTTACCATGCCCCACGTTGAACCAAGGGTAGGCATTTCTCCAAAACCCCTTCAGCATTTATTGTTTGCAGCATTTTTGCTGATGGCCATTTTGACTGGTGTGAGCTGATAGGTTTTTGTAATTTGGATTTGCATATCTTCAATTATTCCTAATGTTCAGCATTTTTCCATGCCTTTTAAAATTTCTGGTAGAGAAAAACAGAAAAAAACGGAGAGTACAATTAAGCTCTTGACATTGTCTTCTTGGGTGGTTGCCCTCTTTTGAATTTTTTGGTCAGTTTTCAACCCCAGGACTGTTTCTGAGGGCAGCTGTCATTTACAGGCCTGCAATGAGTGTGAATATTTAGTGACCATTAGCACTGGGTTTAAAGCTGCTGTTGTGGGAAACGGCCACAAGGCGGCAGCATTTCTCCATTCCCAAATCTGGTTACTAGGGCAGCAGAGCGTTTCTGGGACCAATGGAATACAGAAGAAGGCATCACTGAAGTCTAATACAGAATACCATGTCCTGGTGGATGGTAGAATGACCAGCACTGTGTAGGAATTAGGAACTACAGTATGTATATCCTCGGTGGCTTCACTGACTGTACTGACATCCTTTACCAGGTCCCCAGCAGGCCACGGGGCTCTCGAGGTCAGGGCAATCCCAGGTTATGGAGCTCACTTGCGCAACTACCCAGCAGCCCATGGGACTCTCATGGTCAGGCCTCTCCTAGAATATGGGGCTCACCTGGGAAGGTCCCCAGCAGCCCACGGGGCTCTCATGGTCAGGCCACTCCCAGGTTATGGAGCTCAGCTGTGCAACCACACAGCAGCCCATGGGGCTCTCGTGGTCAGTCCCCTCCCATGATATGGGGCTTACGTGGGCAGGTCCCCAGCAGCCCACGAGGCTCTCATGGCCAGGCAACTCCCAGGTTGCGGATCTCACCTGGCAACTACCAAGCAGCCCATGGTGCTCTGGTTGTCACGCCCCTCCCAGGATACGGAGCTCCCCTGGGCAGGTACCCCGGCGGGGCTGGGCGCACAGGAACCTTGCACATAGCCCTCATTTCAGAGCACCCCAGATCACCTGTCTCTCAGAGCTGACACAGAGCACCTCAGAGCAGGACTTGAACTAAGAAACAGTAGCCCGGACAGTTCTGTGACCCTGGGCTCACTCTGTGCGGCCTCCCTCTGCCTGATCTTCCAGAGAATTCCACTGCAGCCGGGGCACCAGGCCTCTGTCTCCACCCATCACCCCTCCTCGCACTGACTCCTGGGTTCCTCTCATTAGGAAAGGGTCTTCTGAAGTTGTCTCCCACTCATGGGCCAGATAAAGTGATTCGAAAACAAACCGGAGCTGCAGCCCCTTGTCTATCCTGACTCTCAGGAGCCCACACCTGTTCCTTGGGCCTGGCCGGTTCAGCGAGGTCCATTTTCTGCAATGTGAGCCCCTGAGGGGTGAGGATTGGCTGACGTGGACAGCCTGAAATTGCCGGCCAGCCCTACCCAGGTGTGCCTGTGTTGAGGTCAATATAAACACCGCTCCAGGCAGCAAGAGCCCCTGCAGCTGTGCCTGACGCCATATTCTCTGCCCCGTCAGCAGTCTCGGGCCTGTGCTGGTGGGAGGGAGTGAGGGGCCACGGCTTTGTGGGTGGCCCGGTGTGAGTGGGGCTCTGCTGGACTTTCTGCAGGAGTTTCCAGGCTGCCACCTGCTAAAGAAGAGGATGTGTCACCCATACCTTCTGCTGGAATTTCTCCCCGGGCAGAGGTGAGGAAGGAAAAAAGCAGTGGGTGCCGGGACAGGAGGGGTATCTGAGTCAGGGAAATGCAAAGCTTCCAGAAGAGCGCCCGGGGCCAGGACCATCCTGGCTGGCCTGCAAGCACCAAGTCGGCCTGCGTGCTGTTGCTGGTGTGGTTCGACGGCCCTTCCTCTAGGCTTTCAAGTCCTTGTACATATTCAGGTGTTTTACCTGGGAAGGGTGGGAGCAGTTCAGCAGCAGCTGGCCTGGGACTCAGCTCACGTTTACTCACAGATGCCTCGGCACGGTCCCCCAGCTTTGCAATGAGGACGCTCCTTGCGGGGGTGCTGCTGCCTGCATGGGAGATGATTCCCCACCTCTGACCAACTTCAGAATTGTTTACCACTGGAGCAAGTGCCCTGAGAGTGTTTTCCTCTTTATAACTGCTGGGTTCCGTTTTTTTTTTTTTTTTTTTTTTGGTTCAAGGTAGATTTTATTCCTCTTTTATGTATTTATAGATATAAGCATGGAAATAATTCATTCATATAAATACATCTGTGTGAAGTGAAGAACTTTTTTCTGTTTTATTTTTAAATTTTATTTATTTTTAAAAATTTGGAATTTAATTTAATTTATTTTTGTATACAGCAGGTTATTATTAGTTATCTATTTTATACATATACATGTATACAGGTCAATCCCAATCTCCCAACTCATCCCACCACCACCACCCCATGGCTTCCCCCCTTTGGTGTCCATACGTTTGTTCTCTACCTCTGTGTCTCTATTTCTGCCCTGCAAACCGGTTCATCTGTACCATTTTTGTAGGTTCCACATACATGCATTAATATACAATATTTGTTTTTCTCTTTCTGACTTACTTCACTCTGTATGACAGTCTCTAGACCCATCGGCGTCTCTACAAATGAACCAGTTTCATTCCTTTTTATGGCTGAGTAATATTCCATTTCATATATGTACCACCCCTTTATCCATTCGTCTGTCTGTGGGCATTTAGGTTGCTTCCATTACCTGGCTATTCTAAATAGTGCTGCAATGAACATTGTGGTGAATGTGTCTCTTTGCTTTATGGTTTTCTCTGGGTATATGCCCAGAAGTGGGATTGCTGGATCATATGGTAGTTCTATTTTTAGTTTTTTAAGGACCCTCCATACTGTTCTCCATAGTGACTGTATCAATTTACATTCCCACCAATAGTGGAAGTGGGTTCCATTTGTCCACACTCTCCTCAGCATTTGTTGTTTGTAGATTTTCTGATGATACACATTCTAACAGGTGTGAGGTAATACCTCATTGCAGTTTTGATTTGCATTACTTTAATAATTAGTGATGTTGAGCAGCTTTTCATGTGCATCTTGGCCATCTCTGTGTCTTCTTTGAAGAAATGTCTCTTTAGATCTTCTAACCATTTTTGTATTGGGTTCTTTGTTTTTTTAATATTAAGCTGCATGAGCTGTTTATATATATTGGAGATTAAACCTTTGTCCATTGATTCGTTTGCAAATATTTTCTCCCATTCTGAGGGTTGCCTTTTTCCATTCCCGTTTTTTAACAAAAAGATAAAGAAAGAAAAAGAAGCAGAACACAAGTTGTGCATAAAATATGCCTCTTGAAACTGTCGTTTTGAAATATGGACGTCTTTTGAATTTTTTGGTCGATCTACGACCCCAGGATTTGTTTTCAGGGCAGGTGTCATTGACAGGCCTGCAATTATTTTGAATATCAACCGAGCATTAGCGCTGGGATGAAAGCTGCTGTTGTGTGAAATGGCCACAAGGTGGCAGCAGTTCTCCCTTACCAAATCTGGTTACTAGGGCAACAGAGCCTCAATGGAAGTCGCGTTCTAGGCTGTAATTTAGAATGGAATGTGCCAGGAGTAAGCCCCTTCAGTTTGTCTCACTACTTCTTGTTCATTTTTTTTTCATTTAATTTTTATTTTTTATCACAGGCAGTTTGATTACAATGTTTGGTTTGTTGTAGGTGTGCAAGATGTGGTTCTTTTACACACATACATATGTCTGTTCTTCCTGGGATCGTTTTCCCATGTACGTTATGCAAGAATGTTGAGTAGTCTTCTCTTGGTATTCTGTAGGTGTTTGGTGATTATATATTTCACCTGTGTTGGTATATGTCTCTTAACCCCAATATCCTAATGTATCCAATCCTCACACCTTTCCATTGGTGAACCATAAGTCTGTTTAATGAATCTGTGATTGATTGCCCTTCTCTGTGGAAGTATCTTCACTGGTATCATTTTTTCGGTAACACCTATACGTGATATCATATGATATGTGTCTTTCTCTTTCTGACGTACTACGAGTCACGTGATTACCTCTAGACTCATCTACGGTGCTGCAAATGGCACTGTGTCCCTTTTTTCTTTGGCTACTATTCTGTCTGTACATGTACCAGTTCTTCTTTGTCCACTCATCCGTTGGTGGACGTTTTGGTTGCTTCCATGTCATGGCTATTGTAATGCTGCGGCAATGCACATTTGCCTGCCTGTGTCTTTCCAATTCTGTCTTCTTAGGTTATAGGCCCAGGAGTGTGCCTCCTGGATCATATGGTAGCAAAATGTTTACCTTGTAGAGGCACCTCCATTCTGTTCTCATTAGTGGCTCTTACCAGGTTACGTTCCACTTAAATTTGAGGGTATTCACTTCTCCACAACACCTTCAGCATTTACTGTTTGTAGGTTTTGCTGATGTTTGTTCTGACTAGTGTGAGCTGATAGCACTTTGTGGTTGGATTTGCAAGCGTCTCATAATCCCTTGAAATTGAGCTTTCTGGCATGTCCTTTTTTTCTTCAAACTGTGAGTACAGCTTACCTCTTCAAATAGTTTTCATGAAGTATGTGTGACATTTAGAAATATTTTGGCCATTACTTCCCTCAAGACATTTTGAGGGCAGGTTTCATTTACGGCCCTCCAGTACTGGTGCATATGAAGTGACCCTTAGCACAGGTTTGAAAGCTGCTGTTGCAGGTAACGGCCAGAGGGCGGCAGCATTTCTGCTTTTCCCAATCTGGTAACTAGGGAAACAGAGCTTCCTGCCAGTGGTGTTCCTCGGTTATATATTAGAGTGGAATGTGCCCCCAAATCTGATGTCTCCTTAAGTTTGTTTTATAAATTGAATTTATATATTTTTTTATTGGAGTCATATTCCAATGTGTACATGGACCACTTCTTTGTGCATTCCTCTGTTGATGGACATTTTCGTAGCTTCCAAGTGTTGGCTATGGTAAATATTGCTGGAGTGCAGGATTGCCAGCCTGTGTCTTTTTTTGTGTGTGTGTGCGGTATATGGGCCTCTCACTGCCATGGACCCTCCCACTGCAGAGCACAGGCTCCGGACTTGCAGGCCCAGCAGCCATAGCTCACGGGACCAGCCGCTCCGTGGTAGGTGGGATCTTCCCGAACCGGGGCATGTATCCGTGTCCCCTGCATTGGCAGGTGGACTCTCAACCACTGCACCACCAGTGAAGCCCAGCCTGTGTGTTTTTGATTCTCATCCCCTCAGGCGATAGGCCAGCAGTGGGTATGCTTGGTTGAA
Source organism: Hyperoodon ampullatus (assembly GCF_949752795.1). Lineage (NCBI taxonomy): Eukaryota > Metazoa > Chordata > Mammalia > Artiodactyla > Ziphiidae > Hyperoodon > Hyperoodon ampullatus. The sequence goes on along the minus strand of NC_136914.1, from coordinate 34,261,720 downwards.
TGGTTGCTCAGTATTTACCTTTACAAGGCACCTCATTTTTGTTTTCATTACTGGCTCTTACCATGCCCCACGTTGAACCAAGGGTAGGCATTTCTCCAAAACCCCTTGAGCATTTATTGTTTGCAGCATTTTTGCTGATGGCCATTTTGACTGGTGTGAGCTGATAGGTTTTTGTAATTTGGATTTGCATATCTTTAATTATTCCTAATGTTCAGCATTTTTCCATGCCTTTTAAAATTTCTGGTACAGAAAAACAGAAAAAAACGGAGAGTACAATTAAGCTCTTGACATTGTCTTCTTGGATGGTTGCCCTCTTTTGAATGTTTTGGTCAATTTTCAACCCCAGGATTGTTTTTGAGGGCAGGTGTCATTTACAGGCCTGCAATGAGTGTGAATATTTAGTGACCATTAGCACTGGGTTTAAAGCTGCTGTTGTGGGAAACGGCCACAAGGCGGCAGCATTTCTCCATTCCCAAATCTGGTTACTAGGGCAGCAGAGCGTTTCTGGGACCTATGGAATACAGAAGAAGGCATCACTGAAGTCTAATACAGAATACCACGTCCTGGTGGATGGTAGAATGACCAGCACTGTGTAGGAATTAGGAACTACTGTATGTATATCCTCGGTGGCTTCACTGACTGTCCTGACATCCTTTACCAGGTCCCCAGCAGGCCACGGGGCTCTCGAGGTCAGGGCAATCCCAGGTTATGGAGCTCACTTGCGCAACTACCCAGCAGCCCATGGGACTCTCATGGTCAGGCCTCTCCTAGAATATGGGGCTCACCTGGGAAGGTCCCCAGCAGCCCACGGGGCTCTCATGGTCAGGCCACTCCCAGGTTATGGAGCTCAGCTGCGCAACCACACAGCAGCCCATGGGGCTCTCGTGGTCAGTCCCCTCCCATGATATGGGGCTTACGTGGGCAGGTCCCCAGCAGCCCACGAGGCTCTCATGGCCAGGCAACTCCCAGGTTACGGATCTCACCTGGCAACTACCAAGCAGCCCATGGTGCTCTGGTTGTCACGCCCCTCCCAGGATACGGAGCTCCCCTGGGCAGGTACCCCGGCGGGGCTGGGCGCACAGGAACCTTGCACATAGCCCTCATTTCAGAGCACCCCAGATCACCTGTCTCTCAGAGCTGACACAGAGCACCTCAGAGCAGGACTTGAACTAAGAAACAGTAGCCCGGACAGTTCTGTGACCCTGGGCTCACTCTGTGTGGCCTCCCTCTGCCTGATCTTCCAGAGAATTCCACTGCAGCCGGGGCACCAGGCCTCTGTCTCCACCCATCACCCCTCCTCGCACTGACTCCTGGGTTCCTCTCATTAGGAAAGGGTCTTCTTGAAGTTGTCTCCCACTCATGGGCCAGATAAAGTGATTCGAAAACAAACCGGAGCTGCAGCCCCTTGTCTATCCTGACTCTCAGGAGCCCACACCTGTTCCTTGGACCTGGCCGCTTCAGCGAGGTCCTTTTTCTGCAATGTGAGCCCCTGAGGGGTGAGGATTGGCTGACCTGGACAGCCTGACCTTGCCGGCCAGCCCTACCCAGGTGTGCCTGTGTTGAGGTCAATATAAACACCGCTCCAGGCAGCAAGAGCCCCTGCAGCTGTGCCTGACGCCATATTCTCTGCCCCGTCAGCAGTCTCGGGCCTGTGCTGGTGGGAGGGAGTGAGGGGCCACGGCTTTGTGGGTGGCCCGGTGTGAGTGGGGCTCTGCTGGACTTTCTGCAGGAGTTTCCAGGCTGCCACCTGCTAAAGAAGAGGATGTGTCACCCATACCTTCTGCTGGAATTTCTCCCCGGGCAGAGGTGAGGAAGGAAAAAAGCAGTGGGTGCCGGGACAGGAGGGGTATCTCAGTCAGGGAAATGCAAAGCTTCCAGAAGAGCGCCCGGGGCCAGGACCATCCTGGCTGGCCTGCAAGCACCAAGTCGGCCTGCGTGCTGTTGCTGGTGTGGTTCGACGGCCCTTCCTCTAGGCTTTCAAGTCCTTGTACATATTCAGGTGTTTTACCTGGGAAGGGTGGGAGCAGTTCAGCAGCAGCTGGCCTGGGACTCAGCTCACGTTTACTCACAGATGCCTCGGCACGGTCCCCCAGCTTTGCAATGAGGACGCTCCTTGCGGGGGTGCTGCTGGCTGCATGGGAGATGATTCCCCACCTCTGACCAACTTCAGAATTGTTTACCACTGGAGCAAGTGCCCTGATAGTGTTTTCCTCTTTATAACTGCTGGGTTCCGTTTTTTTTTTTTTTTTTTTTTGGTTCAAGGTAGATTTTATTCCTCTTTTATGTATTTATAGATATAAGCATGGAAATAATTCATTCATATAAATACATCTGTGTGAAGTGAAGAACTTTTTTCTGTTTTATTTTTAAATTTTATTTATTTTTAAAAATTTGGAATTTAATTTAATTTATTTTTGTATACAGCAGGTTATTATTAGTTATCTATTTTATACATATACATGTATACAGGTCAATCCCAATCTCCCAACTCATCCCACCACCACCACCCCATGGCTTCCCCCCTTTGGTGTCCATACGTTTGATCTCTACCTCTGTGTCTCTATTCCTGCCCTGCAAACCGGTTCATCTGTAACATTTTTCTAGGTTCCACATATATGCATTAATATACAATATTTGTTTTTCTCTTTCTGACTTACTTCACTCTGTATGACAGTCTCTAGACCCATCGACATCTCTACAAATGACCCAGTTTCATTCCTTTTTATGGCTGAGTAATATTCCATTTCATATATGTACCACCCCTTTATCCATTCGTCTGTCTGTGGGCATTTAGGTTGCTTCCATTACCTGGCTATTCTAAATAGTGCTGCAATGAACATTGTGGTGAATGTGTCTCTTTGCTTTATGGTTTTCTCTGGGTATATGCCCAGAAGTGGGATTGCTGGATCATATGGTAGTTCTATTTTTAGTTTTTTAAGGACCCTCCATACTGTTCTCCATAGTGACTGTATCAATTTACATTCCCACCAATAGTGGAAGTGGGTTCCATTTGTCCACACCCTCCTCAGCATTTGTTGTTTGTAGATTTTCTGATGATGCCCATTCTAAGAGGTGTGAGGTAATACCTCATTGCAGTTTTGATTTGCATTACTTTAATAATTAGTGATGTTGAGCAGCTTTTCATGTGCATCTTGGCCATCTCTGTGTCTTCTTTGAAGAAATGTCTATTTAGATCTTCTAACCATTTTTGTATTGGGTTGTTTGTTTTTTTAATATTAAGCTGCATGAGCTGTTTATATATATTGGAGATTAAACCTTTGTCCATTGATTCGTTTGCAAATATTTTCTCCCATTCTGAGGGTTGCCTTTTTCCATTCCCGTTTTTTAACAAAAAGATAAAGAAAGAAAAAGAAGCAGAACACAAATTGTGCATAAAATATGCCTCTTGAAACTGTCGTTTTGAAATATGGACGTCTTTTGAATGTTTTGGTCGATCTACGACCCCAGGATTTGTTTTCAGGGCAGGTGTCATTGACAGGCCTGCAATTATTTTGAATATCAACCGAGCATTAGCGCTGGGATGAAAGCTGCTGTTGTGTGAAACGGCCACAAGGTGGCAGCAGTTCTCCGTTACCAAATCTGGTTACTAGGGCAACAGAGCCTCAATGGAAGTCGTGTTCTAGGCTGTAATTTAGAATGGAATGTGCCAGGAGTAAGCCCCTTCAGTTTGTCTCACTACTTCTTGTTCATTTTTTTTCACTTAATTTTTATTTTTTATCACAGGCAGTCTGATTACAATGTTTGGCTTGTTGTAGGTGTGCAAGATGTGGTTCTTTTACACACATACATATGTCTGTTCTTCCTGGGATCGTTTTCCCATGTACGTTATGACAGAATGTTGAGTAGTCTTCTCTTGGTATTCTGTAGGTGTTTGGTGATTATATATTTCACCTGTGTGGTATATGTCTCTTAACCCCAATATCCTAATGTATCCAATCCTCACACCTTTCCATTGGTGAGCCATAAGTTTGTTTAATGAATCTGTGATTGATTGCCCTTCTCTGTGGAAGTATCTTCACTGGTATCATTTTTTCGGTAACACCTATACGTGATATCATATGATATGTGTCTTTCTCTTTCTGACGTACTACGAGTCACGTGATTACCTCTAGACTCATCTACGGTGCTGCAAATGGCACTGTGTCCCTTTTTTCTTTGGCTACTATTCTGTCTGTACATGTACCAGTTCTTCTTTGTCCACTCATCCGTTGGTGGACGTTTTGGTTGCTTCCATGTCATGGCTATTGTAATGCTGCGGCAATGCACATTTGCCTGCCTGTGTCTTTCCAATTCTGTCTTCTTAGGTTATAGGCCCAGGAGTGGGCCTCCTGGATCATATGGTAGCAAAATGTTTACCTTGTAGAGGCACCTCCATTCTGTTCTCATTAGTGGCTCTTACCAGGTTACGTTCCACTTAAATTTGAGGGTATTCACTTCTCCACAACACCTTCAGCATGTACTGTTTGTAGTTTTTTGCTGATGTTTGTTCTGACTAGTGTGAGCTGATAGCACTTTGTGGTTGGATTTGCAAGCGTCTCATAATCCCCTGAAATTGAGCTTTCTGGCATGTCCTTTTTTTCTTCAAACTGTGAGTACAGCTTACCTCTTCAAATAGTTTTCGTGAAGTATGTGTGACATTTAGAAATATTTTGGCCATTACTTCCCTCAAGACATTTTGAGGGCAGGTTTCATTTACGGCCCTCCAGTACTGGTGCATGTGAAGTGACCCTTAGCACAGGTTTTAAAGCTGCTGTTGCAGGTAACGGCCAGAGGGCGGCAGCATTTCTGCTTCTCCCAATCTGGTAACTAGGGAAACAGAGCTTCCTGGCAGTGGTGTTCCTCGGTTATATATTTGAGTGGAATCTGCCCCCAAATCTGATGTCTCCTTAAGTTTGTTTTATAAATTGAATTTATATATTTTTTTATTGGAGTCATATTCCAATGTGTACATGGACCACTTCTTTGTGCATTCCTCTGTTGATGGACATTTTCGTAGCTTCCAAGTGTAGGCTATGGTAAATATTGCTGGAGTTCAGGATTGCCAGCCTGTGTCCTTTTGTGTGTGTGTGTGCGGTATATGGGCCTCTCACTGCCATGGACCCTCCCACCGCAGAGCACAGGCTCCGGACTTGCAGGCCCAGCAGCCATAGCTCACGGGACCAGCCACTCCGCGGTATGTGGGATCTTCCCGAACCGGGGCATGTATCCGTGTCCCCTGCATTGGCAGGTGGACTCTCAACCACTGCGCCACCAGTGAAGCCCAGCCTGTGTGTTTTTGATTCTCATCCCCTCAGGCGATAGGCCCAGCAGTGGGTATGCTTGATTGAATGGTTGCTCAGTATTTACCTTTACAAGGCACCTCATTTTTGTTTTCATTACTGGCTCTTACCATGCCCCACGTTGAACCAAGGGTAGGCATTTCTCCAAAACCCCTTCAGCATTTATTGTTTGCAGCATTTTTGCTGATGGCCATTTTGACTGGTGTGAGCTGATAGGTTTTTGTAATTTGGATTTGCATATCTTCAATTATTCCTAATGTTCAGCATTTTTCCATGCCTTTTAAAATTTCTGGTAGAGAAAAACAGAAAAAAACGGAGAGTACAATTAAGCTCTTGACATTGTCTTCTTGGGTGGTTGCCCTCTTTTGAATTTTTTGGTCAGTTTTCAACCCCAGGACTGTTTCTGAGGGCAGCTGTCATTTACAGGCCTGCAATGAGTGTGAATATTTAGTGACCATTAGCACTGGGTTTAAAGCTGCTGTTGTGGGAAACGGCCACAAGGCGGCAGCATTTCTCCATTCCCAAATCTGGTTACTAGGGCAGCAGAGCGTTTCTGGGACCAATGGAATACAGAAGAAGGCATCACTGAAGTCTAATACAGAATACCATGTCCTGGTGGATGGTAGAATGACCAGCACTGTGTAGGAATTAGGAACTACAGTATGTATATCCTCGGTGGCTTCACTGACTGTACTGACATCCTTTACCAGGTCCCCAGCAGGCCACGGGGCTCTCGAGGTCAGGGCAATCCCAGGTTATGGAGCTCACTTGCGCAACTACCCAGCAGCCCATGGGACTCTCATGGTCAGGCCTCTCCTAGAATATGGGGCTCACCTGGGAAGGTCCCCAGCAGCCCACGGGGCTCTCATGGTCAGGCCACTCCCAGGTTATGGAGCTCAGCTGTGCAACCACACAGCAGCCCATGGGGCTCTCGTGGTCAGTCCCCTCCCATGATATGGGGCTTACGTGGGCAGGTCCCCAGCAGCCCACGAGGCTCTCATGGCCAGGCAACTCCCAGGTTGCGGATCTCACCTGGCAACTACCAAGCAGCCCATGGTGCTCTGGTTGTCACGCCCCTCCCAGGATACGGAGCTCCCCTGGGCAGGTACCCCGGCGGGGCTGGGCGCACAGGAACCTTGCACATAGCCCTCATTTCAGAGCACCCCAGATCACCTGTCTCTCAGAGCTGACACAGAGCACCTCAGAGCAGGACTTGAACTAAGAAACAGTAGCCCGGACAGTTCTGTGACCCTGGGCTCACTCTGTGCGGCCTCCCTCTGCCTGATCTTCCAGAGAATTCCACTGCAGCCGGGGCACCAGGCCTCTGTCTCCACCCATCACCCCTCCTCGCACTGACTCCTGGGTTCCTCTCATTAGGAAAGGGTCTTCTGAAGTTGTCTCCCACTCATGGGCCAGATAAAGTGATTCGAAAACAAACCGGAGCTGCAGCCCCTTGTCTATCCTGACTCTCAGGAGCCCACACCTGTTCCTTGGGCCTGGCCGGTTCAGCGAGGTCCATTTTCTGCAATGTGAGCCCCTGAGGGGTGAGGATTGGCTGACGTGGACAGCCTGAAATTGCCGGCCAGCCCTACCCAGGTGTGCCTGTGTTGAGGTCAATATAAACACCGCTCCAGGCAGCAAGAGCCCCTGCAGCTGTGCCTGACGCCATATTCTCTGCCCCGTCAGCAGTCTCGGGCCTGTGCTGGTGGGAGGGAGTGAGGGGCCACGGCTTTGTGGGTGGCCCGGTGTGAGTGGGGCTCTGCTGGACTTTCTGCAGGAGTTTCCAGGCTGCCACCTGCTAAAGAAGAGGATGTGTCACCCATACCTTCTGCTGGAATTTCTCCCCGGGCAGAGGTGAGGAAGGAAAAAAGCAGTGGGTGCCGGGACAGGAGGGGTATCTCAGTCAGGGAAATGCAAAGCTTCCAGAAGAGCGCCCGGGGCCAGGACCATCCTGGCTGGCCTGCAAGCACCAAGTCGGCCTGCGTGCTGTTGCTGGTGTGGTTCGACGGCCCTTCCTCTAGGCTTTCAAGTCCTTGTACATATTCAGGTGTTTTACCTGGGAAGGGTGGGAGCAGTTCAGCAGCAGCTGGCCTGGGACTCAGCTCACGTTTACTCACAGATGCCTCGGCACGGTCCCCCAGCTTTGCAATGAGGACGCTCCTTGCGGGGGTGCTGCTGCCTGCATGGGAGATGATTCCCCACCTCTGACCAACTTCAGAATTGTTTACCACTGGAGCAAGTGCCCTGAGAGTGTTTTCCTCTTTATAACTGCTGGGTTCCGTTTTTTTTTTTTTTTTTTTTTTGGTTCAAGGTAGATTTTATTCCTCTTTTATGTATTTATAGATATAAGCATGGAAATAATTCATTCATATAAATACATCTGTGTGAAGTGAAGAACTTTTTTCTGTTTTATTTTTAAATTTTATTTATTTTTAAAAATTTGGAATTTAATTTAATTTATTTTTGTATACAGCAGGTTATTATTAGTTATCTATTTTATACATATACATGTATACAGGTCAATCCCAATCTCCCAACTCATCCCACCACCACCACCCCATGGCTTCCCCCCTTTGGTGTCCATACGTTTGTTCTCTACCTCTGTGTCTCTATTTCTGCCCTGCAAACCGGTTCATCTGTACCATTTTTGTAGGTTCCACATACATGCATTAATATACAATATTTGTTTTTCTCTTTCTGACTTACTTCACTCTGTATGACAGTCTCTAGACCCATCGGCGTCTCTACAAATGAACCAGTTTCATTCCTTTTTATGGCTGAGTAATATTCCATTTCATATATGTACCACCCCTTTATCCATTCGTCTGTCTGTGGGCATTTAGGTTGCTTCCATTACCTGGCTATTCTAAATAGTGCTGCAATGAACATTGTGGTGAATGTGTCTCTTTGCTTTATGGTTTTCTCTGGGTATATGCCCAGAAGTGGGATTGCTGGATCATATGGTAGTTCTATTTTTAGTTTTTTAAGGACCCTCCATACTGTTCTCCATAGTGACTGTATCAATTTACATTCCCACCAATAGTGGAAGTGGGTTCCATTTGTCCACACTCTCCTCAGCATTTGTTGTTTGTAGATTTTCTGATGATACACATTCTAACAGGTGTGAGGTAATACCTCATTGCAGTTTTGATTTGCATTACTTTAATAATTAGTGATGTTGAGCAGCTTTTCATGTGCATCTTGGCCATCTCTGTGTCTCCTTTGAAGAAATGTCTCTTTAGATCTTCTAACCATTTTTGTATTGGGTTCTTTGTTTTTTTAATATTAAGCTGCATGAGCTGTTTATATATATTGGAGATTAAACCTTTGTCCATTGATTCGTTTGCAAATATTTTCTCCCATTCTGAGGGTTGCCTTTTTCCATTCCCGTTTTTTAACAAAAAGATAAAGAAAGAAAAAGAAGCAGAACACAAGTTGTGCATAAAATATGCCTCTTGAAACTGTCGTTTTGAAATATGGACGTCTTTTGAATTTTTTGGTCGATCTACGACCCCAGGATTTGTTTTCAGGGCAGGTGTCATTGACAGGCCTGCAATTATTTTGAATATCAACCGAGCATTAGCGCTGGGATGAAAGCTGCTGTTGTGTGAAATGGCCACAAGGTGGCAGCAGTTCTCCCTTACCAAATCTGGTTACTAGGGCAACAGAGCCTCAATGGAAGTCGCGTTCTAGGCTGTAATTTAGAATGGAATGTGCCAGGAGTAAGCCCCTTCAGTTTGTCTCACTACTTCTTGTTCATTTTTTTTTCATTTAATTTTTATTTTTTATCACAGGCAGTTTGATTACAATGTTTGGTTTGTTGTAGGTGTGCAAGATGTGGTTCTTTTACACACATACATATGTCTGTTCTTCCTGGGATCGTTTTCCCATGTACGTTATGCAAGAATGTTGAGTAGTCTTCTCTTGGTATTCTGTAGGTGTTTGGTGATTATATATTTCACCTGTGTTGGTATATGTCTCTTAACCCCAATATCCTAATGTATCCAATCCTCACACCTTTCCATTGGTGAACCATAAGTCTGTTTAATGAATCTGTGATTGATTGCCCTTCTCTGTGGAAGTATCTTCACTGGTATCATTTTTTCGGTAACACCTATACGTGATATCATATGATATGTGTCTTTCTCTTTCTGACGTACTACGAGTCACGTGATTACCTCTAGACTCATCTACGGTGCTGCAAATGGCACTGTGTCCCTTTTTTCTTTGGCTACTATTCTGTCTGTACATGTACCAGTTCTTCTTTGTCCACTCATCCGTTGGTGGACGTTTTGGTTGCTTCCATGTCATGGCTATTGTAATGCTGCGGCAATGCACATTTGCCTGCCTGTGTCTTTCCAATTCTGTCTTCTTAGGTTATAGGCCCAGGAGTGTGCCTCCTGGATCATATGGTAGCAAAATGTTTACCTTGTAGAGGCACCTCCATTCTGTTCTCATTAGTGGCTCTTACCAGGTTACGTTCCACTTAAATTTGAGGGTATTCACTTCTCCACAACACCTTCAGCATTTACTGTTTGTAGGTTTTGCTGATGTTTGTTCTGACTAGTGTGAGCTGATAGCACTTTGTGGTTGGATTTGCAAGCGTCTCATAATCCCTTGAAATTGAGCTTTCTGGCATGTCCTTTTTTTCTTCAAACTGTGAGTACAGCTTACCTCTTCAAATAGTTTTCATGAAGTATGTGTGACATTTAGAAATATTTTGGCCATTACTTCCCTCAAGACATTTTGAGGGCAGGTTTCATTTACGGCCCTCCAGTACTGGTGCATATGAAGTGACCCTTAGCACAGGTTTGAAAGCTGCTGTTGCAGGTAACGGCCAGAGGGCGGCAGCATTTCTGCTTTTCCCAATCTGGTAACTAGGGAAACAGAGCTTCCTGCCAGTGGTGTTCCTCGGTTATATATTAGAGTGGAATGTGCCCCCAAATCTGATGTCTCCTTAAGTTTGTTTTATAAATTGAATTTATATATTTTTTTATTGGAGTCATATTCCAATGTGTACATGGACCACTTCTTTGTGCATTCCTCTGTTGATGGACATTTTCGTAGCTTCCAAGTGTTGGCTATGGTAAATATTGCTGGAGTGCAGGATTGCCAGCCTGTGTCTTTTTTTGTGTGTGTGTGCGGTATATGGGCCTCTCACTGCCATGGACCCTCCCACTGCAGAGCACAGGCTCCGGACTTGCAGGCCCAGCAGCCATAGCTCACGGGACCAGCCGCTCCGTGGTAGGTGGGATCTTCCCGAACCGGGGCATGTATCCGTGTCCCCTGCATTGGCAGGTGGACTCTCAACCACTGCACCACCAGTGAAGCCCAGCCTGTGTGTTTTTGATTCTCATCCCCTCAGGCGATAGGCCAGCAGTGGGTATGCTTGGTTGAATGGTTGCTCAGTATTTACCTTTACAAGGCACCTCATTTTTGTTTTCATTACTGGCTCTTACCATGTCCCACGTTGAACCAAGGGTAGGCATTTCTCCAAAACCCCTTGAGCATTTATTGTTTGCAGCATTTTTGCTGATGGCCATTTTGACTGGTGTGAGCTGATAGGTTTTTGTAATTTGGATTTGCATATCTTTAATTATTCCTAATGTTCAGCATTTTTCCATGCCTTTTAAAATTTCTGGTACAGAAAAACAGAAAAAAACGGAGAGTACAATTAAGCTCTTGACATTGTCTTCTTGGATGGTTGCCCTCTTTTGAATGTTTTGGTCAATTTTCAACCCCAGGATTGTTTTTGAGGGCAGGTGTCATTTACAGGCCTGCAATGAGTGTGAATATTTAGTGACCATTAGCACTGGGTTTAAAGCTGCTGTTGTGGGAAACGGCCACAAGGCGGCAGCATTTCTCCATTCCCAAATCTGGTTACTAGGGCAGCAGAGCGTTTCTGGGACCTATGGAATACAGAAGAAGGCATCACTGAAGTCTAATACAGAATACCACGTCCTGGTGGATGGTAGAATGACCAGCACTGTGTAGGAATTAGGAACTACTGTATGTATATCCTCGGTGGCTTCACTGACTGTCCTGACATCCTTTACCAGGTCCCCAGCAGGCCACGGGGCTCTCGAGGTCAGGGCAATCCCAGGTTATGGAGCTCACTTGCGCAACTACCCAGCAGCCCATGGGACTCTCATGGTCAGGCCTCTCCTAGAATATGGGGCTCACCTGGGAAGGTCCCCAGCAGCCCACGGGGCTCTCATGGTCAGGCCACTCCCAGGTTATGGAGCTCAGCTGCGCAACCACACAGCAGCCCATGGGGCTCTCGTGGTCAGTCCCCTCCCATGATATGGGGCTTACGTGGGCAGGTCCCCAGCAGCCCACGAGGCTCTCATGGCCAGGCAACTCCCAGGTTACGGATCTCACCTGGCAACTACCAAGCAGCCCATGGTGCTCTGGTTGTCACGCCCCTCCCAGGATACGGAGCTCCCCTGGGCAGGTACCCCGGCGGGGCTGGGCGCACAGGAACCTTGCACATAGCCCTCATTTCAGAGCACCCCAGATCACCTGTCTCTCAGAGCTGACACAGAGCACCTCAGAGCAGGACTTGAACTAAGAAACAGTAGCCCGGACAGTTCTGTGACCCTGGGCTCACTCTGTGTGGCCTCCCTCTGCCTGATCTTCCAGAGAATTCCACTGCAGCCGGGGCACCAGGCCTCTGTCTCCACCCATCACCCCTCCTCGCACTGACTCCTGGGTTCCTCTCATTAGGAAAGGGTCTTCTTGAAGTTGTCTCCCACTCATGGGCCAGATAAAGTGATTCGAAAACAAACCGGAGCTGCAGCCCCTTGTCTATCCTGACTCTCAGGAGCCCACACCTGTTCCTTGGACCTGGCCGCTTCAGCGAGGTCCTTTTTCTGCAATGTGAGCCCCTGAGGGGTGAGGATTGGCTGACCTGGACAGCCTGACCTTGCCGGCCAGCCCTACCCAGGTGTGCCTGTGTTGAGGTCAATATAAACACCGCTCCAGGCAGCAAGAGCCCCTGCAGCTGTGCCTGACGCCATATTCTCTGCCCCGTCAGCAGTCTCGGGCCTGTGCTGGTGGGAGGGAGTGAGGGGCCACGGCTCTGTGGGTGGCCCGGTGTGAGTGGGGCTCTGCTGGACTTTCTGCAGGAGTTTCCAGGCTGCCACCTGCTAAAGAAGAGGATGTGTCACCCATACCTTCTGCTGGAATTTCTCCCCGGGCAGAGGTGAGGAAGGAAAAAAGCAGTGGGTGCCGGGACAGGAGGGGTATCTCAGTCAGGGAAATGCAAAGCTTCCAGAAGAGCGCCCGGGGCCAGGACCATCCTGGCTGGCCTGCAAGCACCAAGTCGGCCTGCGTGCTGTTGCTGGTGTGGTTCGACGGCCCTTCCTCTAGGCTTTCAAGTCCTTGTACATATTCAGGTGTTTTACCTGGGAAGGGTGGGAGCAGTTCAGCAGCAGCTGGCCTGGGACTCAGCTCACGTTTACTCACAGATGCCTCGGCACGGTCCCCCAGCTTTGCAATGAGGACGCTCCTTGCGGGGGTGCTGCTGGCTGCATGGGAGATGATTCCCCACCTCTGACCAACTTCAGAATTGTTTACCACTGGAGCAAGTGCCCTGATAGTGTTTTCCTCTTTATAACTGCTGGGTTCCGTTTTTTTTTTTTTTTTTTTTTGGTTCAAGGTAGATTTTATTCCTCTTTTATGTATTTATAGATATAAGCATGGAAATAATTCATTCATATAAATACATCTGTGTGAAGTGAAGAACTTTTTTCTGTTTTATTTTTAAATTTTATTTATTTTTAAAAATTTGGAATTTAATTTAATTTATTTTTGTATACAGCAGGTTATTATTAGTTATCTATTTTATACATATACATGTATACAGGTCAATCCCAATCTCCCAACTCATCCCACCACCACCACCCCATGGCTTCCCCCCTTTGGTGTCCATACGTTTGATCTCTACCTCTGTGTCTCTATTCCTGCCCTGCAAACCGGTTCATCTGTAACATTTTTCTAGGTTCCACATATATGCATTAATATACAATATTTGTTTTTCTCTTTCTGACTTACTTCACTCTGTATGACAGTCTCTAGACCCATCGACATCTCTACAAATGACCCAGTTTCATTCCTTTTTATGGCTGAGTAATATTCCATTTCATATATGTACCACCCCTTTATCCATTCGTCTGTCTGTGGGCATTTAGGTTGCTTCCATTACCTGGCTATTCTAAATAGTGCTGCAATGAACATTGTGGTGAATGTGTCTCTTTGCTTTATGGTTTTCTCTGGGTATATGCCCAGAAGTGGGATTGCTGGATCATATGGTAGTTCTATTTTTAGTTTTTTAAGGACCCTCCATACTGTTCTCCATAGTGACTGTATCAATTTACATTCCCACCAATAGTGGAAGTGGGTTCCATTTGTCCACACCCTCCTCAGCATTTGTTGTTTGTAGATTTTCTGATGATGCCCATTCTAAGAGGTGTGAGGTAATACCTCATTGCAGTTTTGATTTGCATTACTTTAATAATTAGTGATGTTGAGCAGCTTTTCATGTGCATCTTGGCCATCTCTGTGTCTTCTTTGAAGAAATGTCTATTTAGATCTTCTAACCATTTTTGTATTGGGTTGTTTGTTTTTTTAATATTAAGCTGCATGAGCTGTTTATATATATTGGAGATTAAACCTTTGTCCATTGATTCGTTTGCAAATATTTTCTCCCATTCTGAGGGTTGCCTTTTTCCATTCCCGTTTTTTAACAAAAAGATAAAGAAAGAAAAAGAAGCAGAACACAAATTGTGCATAAAATATGCCTCTTGAAACTGTCGTTTTGAAATATGGACGTCTTTTGAATGTTTTGGTCGATCTACGACCCCAGGATTTGTTTTCAGGGCAGGTGTCATTGACAGGCCTGCAATTATTTTGAATATCAACCGAGCATTAGCGCTGGGATGAAAGCTGCTGTTGTGTGAAACGGCCACAAGGTGGCAGCAGTTCTCCCTTACCAAATCTGGTTACTAGGGCAACAGAGCCTCAATGGAAGTCGTGTTCTAGGCTGTAATTTAGAATGGAATGTGCCAGGAGTAAGCCCCTTCAGTTTGTCTCACTACTTCTTGTTCATTTTTTTTCACTTAATTTTTATTTTTTATCACAGGCAGTCTGATTACAATGTTTGGCTTGTTGTAGGTGTGCAAGATGTGGTTCTTTTACACACATACATATGTCTGTTCTTCCTGGGATCGTTTTCCCATGTACGTTATGACAGAATGTTGAGTAGTCTTCTCTTGGTATTCTGTAGGTGTTTGGTGATTATATATTTCACCTGTGTGGTATATGTCTCTTAACCCCAATATCCTAATGTATCCAATCCTCACACCTTTCCATTGGTGAGCCATAAGTTTGTTTAATGAATCTGTGATTGATTGCCCTTCTCTGTGGAAGTATCTTCACTGGTATCATTTTTTCGGTAACACCTATACGTGATATCATATGATATGTTTCTTTCTCTTTCTGACGTACTACGAGTCACGTGATTACCTCTAGACTCATCTACGGTGCTGCAAATGGCACTGTGTCCCTTTTTTCTTTGGCTACTATTCTGTCTGTACATGTACCAGTTCTTCTTTGTCCACTCATCCGTTGGTGGACGTTTTGGTTGCTTCCATGTCATGGCTATTGTAATGCTGCGGCAATGCACATTTGCCTGCCTGTGTCTTTCCAATTCTGTCTTCTTAGGTTATAGGCCCAGGAGTGGGCCTCCTGGATCATATGGTAGCAAAATGTTTACCTTGTAGAGGCACCTCCATTCTGTTCTCATTAGTGGCTCTTACCAGGTTACGTTCCACTTAAATTTGAGGGTATTCACTTCTCCACAACACCTTCAGCATGTACTGTTTGTAGTTTTTTGCTGATGTTTGTTCTGACTAGTGTGAGCTGATAGCACTTTGTGGTTGGATTTGCAAGCGTCTCATAATCCCCTGAAATTGAGCTTTCTGGCATGTCCTTTTTTTCTTCAAACTGTGAGTACAGCTTACCTCTTCAAATAGTTTTCGTGAAGTATGTGTGACATTTAGAAATATTTTGGCCATTACTTCCCTCAAGACATTTTGAGGGCAGGTTTCATTTACGGCCCTCCAGTACTGGTGCATGTGAAGTGACCCTTAGCACAGGTTTTAAAGCTGCTGTTGCAGGTAACGGCCAGAGGGCGGCAGCATTTCTGCTTCTCCCAATCTGGTAACTAGGGAAACAGAGCTTCCTGGCAGTGGTGTTCCTCGGTTATATATTTGAGTGGAATCTGCCCCCAAATCTGATGTCTCCTTAAGTTTGTTTTATAAATTGAATTTATATATTTTTTTATTGGAGTCATATTCCAATGTGTACATGGACCACTTCTTTGTGCATTCCTCTGTTGATGGACATTTTCGTAGCTTCCAAGTGTAGGCTATGGTAAATATTGCTGGAGTTCAGGATTGCCAGCCTGTGTCCTTTTGTGTGTGTGTGTGCGGTATATGGGCCTCTCACTGCCATGGACCCTCCCACCGCAGAGCACAGGCTCCGGACTTGCAGGCCCAGCAGCCATAGCTCACGGGACCAGCCACTCCGCGGTATGTGGGATCTTCCCGAACCGGGGCATGTATCCGTGTCCCCTGCATTGGCAGGTGGACTCTCAACCACTGCGCCACCAGTGAAGCCCAGCCTGTGTGTTTTTGATTCTCATCCCCTCAGGCGATAGGCCCAGCAGTGGGTATGCTTGATTGAATGGTTGCTCAGTATTTACCTTTACAAGGCACCTCATTTTTGTTTTCATTACTGGCTCTTACCATGCCCCACGTTGAACCAAGGGTAGGCATTTCTCCAAAACCCCTTCAGCATTTATTGTTTGCAGCATTTTTGCTGATGGCCATTTTGACTGGTGTGAGCTGATAGGTTTTTGTAATTTGGATTTGCATATCTTCAATTATTCCTAATGTTCAGCATTTTTCCATGCCTTTTAAAATTTCTGGTAGAGAAAAACAGAAAAAAACGGAGAGTACAATTAAGCTCTTGACATTGTCTTCTTGGGTGGTTGCCCTCTTTTGAATTTTTTGGTCAGTTTTCAACCCCAGGACTGTTTCTGAGGGCAGCTGTCATTTACAGGCCTGCAATGAGTGTGAATATTTAGTGACCATTAGCACTGGGTTTAAAGCTGCTGTTGTGGGAAACGGCCACAAGGCGGCAGCATTTCTCCATTCCCAAATCTGGTTACTAGGGCAGCAGAGCGTTTCTGGGACCAATGGAATACAGAAGAAGGCATCACTGAAGTCTAATACAGAATACCATGTCCTGGTGGATGGTAGAATGACCAGCACTGTGTAGGAATTAGGAACTACAGTATGTATATCCTCGGTGGCTTCACTGACTGTACTGACATCCTTTACCAGGTCCCCAGCAGGCCACGGGGCTCTCGAGGTCAGGGCAATCCCAGGTTATGGAGCTCACTTGCGCAACTACCCAGCAGCCCATGGGACTCTCATGGTCAGGCCTCTCCTAGAATATGGGGCTCACCTGGGAAGGTCCCCAGCAGCCCACGGGGCTCTCATGGTCAGGCCACTCCCAGGTTATGGAGCTCAGCTGTGCAACCACACAGCAGCCCATGGGGCTCTCGTGGTCAGTCCCCTCCCATGATATGGGGCTTACGTGGGCAGGTCCCCAGCAGCCCACGAGGCTCTCATGGCCAGGCAACTCCCAGGTTGCGGATCTCACCTGGCAACTACCAAGCAGCCCATGGTGCTCTGGTTGTCACGCCCCTCCCAGGATACGGAGCTCCCCTGGGCAGGTACCCCGGCGGGGCTGGGCGCACAGGAACCTTGCACATAGCCCTCATTTCAGAGCACCCCAGATCACCTGTCTCTCAGAGCTGACACAGAGCACCTCAGAGCAGGACTTGAACTAAGAAACAGTAGCCCGGACAGTTCTGTGACCCTGGGCTCACTCTGTGCGGCCTCCCTCTGCCTGATCTTCCAGAGAATTCCACTGCAGCCGGGGCACCAGGCCTCTGTCTCCACCCATCACCCCTCCTCGCACTGACTCCTGGGTTCCTCTCATTAGGAAAGGGTCTTCTGAAGTTGTCTCCCACTCATGGGCCAGATAAAGTGATTCGAAAACAAACCGGAGCTGCAGCCCCTTGTCTATCCTGACTCTCAGGAGCCCACACCTGTTCCTTGGGCCTGGCCGGTTCAGCGAGGTCCATTTTCTGCAATGTGAGCCCCTGAGGGGTGAGGATTGGCTGACGTGGACAGCCTGAAATTGCCGGCCAGCCCTACCCAGGTGTGCCTGTGTTGAGGTCAATATAAACACCGCTCCAGGCAGCAAGAGCCCCTGCAGCTGTGCCTGACGCCATATTCTCTGCCCCGTCAGCAGTCTCGGGCCTGTGCTGGTGGGAGGGAGTGAGGGGCCACGGCTTTGTGGGTGGCCCGGTGTGAGTGGGGCTCTGCTGGACTTTCTGCAGGAGTTTCCAGGCTGCCACCTGCTAAAGAAGAGGATGTGTCACCCATACCTTCTGCTGGAATTTCTCCCCGGGCAGAGGTGAGGAAGGAAAAAAGCAGTGGGTGCCGGGACAGGAGGGGTATCTCAGTCAGGGAAATGCAAAGCTTCCAGAAGAGCGCCCGGGGCCAGGACCATCCTGGCTGGCCTGCAAGCACCAAGTCGGCCTGCGTGCTGTTGCTGGTGTGGTTCGACGGCCCTTCCTCTAGGCTTTCAAGTCCTTGTACATATTCAGGTGTTTTACCTGGGAAGGGTGGGAGCAGTTCAGCAGCAGCTGGCCTGGGACTCAGCTCACGTTTACTCACAGATGCCTCGGCACGGTCCCCCAGCTTTGCAATGAGGACGCTCCTTGCGGGGGTGCTGCTGCCTGCATGGGAGATGATTCCCCACCTCTGACCAACTTCAGAATTGTTTACCACTGGAGCAAGTGCCCTGAGAGTGTTTTCCTCTTTATAACTGCTGGGTTCCGTTTTTTTTTTTTTTTTTTTTTTGGTTCAAGGTAGATTTTATTCCTCTTTTATGTATTTATAGATATAAGCATGGAAATAATTCATTCATATAAATACATCTGTGTGAAGTGAAGAACTTTTTTCTGTTTTATTTTTAAATTTTATTTATTTTTAAAAATTTGGAATTTAATTTAATTTATTTTTGTATACAGCAGGTTATTATTAGTTATCTATTTTATACATATACATGTATACAGGTCAATCCCAATCTCCCAACTCATCCCACCACCACCACCCCATGGCTTCCCCCCTTTGGTGTCCATACGTTTGTTCTCTACCTCTGTGTCTCTATTTCTGCCCTGCAAACCGGTTCATCTGTACCATTTTTGTAGGTTCCACATACATGCATTAATATACAATATTTGTTTTTCTCTTTCTGACTTACTTCACTCTGTATGACAGTCTCTAGACCCATCGGCGTCTCTACAAATGAACCAGTTTCATTCCTTTTTATGGCTGAGTAATATTCCATTTCATATATGTACCACCCCTTTATCCATTCGTCTGTCTGTGGGCATTTAGGTTGCTTCCATTACCTGGCTATTCTAAATAGTGCTGCAATGAACATTGTGGTGAATGTGTCTCTTTGCTTTATGGTTTTCTCTGGGTATATGCCCAGAAGTGGGATTGCTGGATCATATGGTAGTTCTATTTTTAGTTTTTTAAGGACCCTCCATACTGTTCTCCATAGTGACTGTATCAATTTACATTCCCACCAATAGTGGAAGTGGGTTCCATTTGTCCACACTCTCCTCAGCATTTGTTGTTTGTAGATTTTCTGATGATACACATTCTAACAGGTGTGAGGTAATACCTCATTGCAGTTTTGATTTGCATTACTTTAATAATTAGTGATGTTGAGCAGCTTTTCATGTGCATCTTGGCCATCTCTGTGTCTTCTTTGAAGAAATGTCTCTTTAGATCTTCTAACCATTTTTGTATTGGGTTCTTTGTTTTTTTAATATTAAGCTGCATGAGCTGTTTATATATATTGGAGATTAAACCTTTGTCCATTGATTCGTTTGCAAATATTTTCTCCCATTCTGAGGGTTGCCTTTTTCCATTCCCGTTTTTTAACAAAAAGATAAAGAAAGAAAAAGAAGCAGAACACAAGTTGTGCATAAAATATGCCTCTTGAAACTGTCGTTTTGAAATATGGACGTCTTTTGAATGTTTTGGTCGATCTACGACCCCAGGATTTGTTTTCAGGGCAGGTGTCATTGACAGGCCTGCAATTATTTTGAATATCAACCGAGCATTAGCGCTGGGATGAAAGCTGCTGTTGTGTGAAATGGCCACAAGGTGGCAGCAGTTCTCCCTTACCAAATCTGGTTACTAGGGCAACAGAGCCTCAATGGAAGTCGCGTTCTAGGCTGTAATTTAGAATGGAATGTGCCAGGAGTAAGCCCCTTCAGTTTGTCTCACTACTTCTTGTTCATTTTTTTTTCATTTAATTTTTATTTTTTATCACAGGCAGTTTGATTACAATGTTTGGTTTGTTGTAGGTGTGCAAGATGTGGTTCTTTTACACACATACATATGTCTGTTCTTCCTGGGATCGTTTTCCCATGTACGTTATGCAAGAATGTTGAGTAGTCTTCTCTTGGTATTCTGTAGGTGTTTGGTGATTATATATTTCACCTGTGTTGGTATATGTCTCTTAACCCCAATATCCTAATGTATCCAATCCTCACACCTTTCCATTGGTGAACCATAAGTCTGTTTAATGAATCTGTGATTGATTGCCCTTCTCTGTGGAAGTATCTTCACTGGTATCATTTTTTCGGTAACACCTATACGTGATATCATATGATATGTGTCTTTCTCTTTCTGACGTACTACGAGTCACGTGATTACCTCTAGACTCATCTACGGTGCTGCAAATGGCACTGTGTCCCTTTTTTCTTTGGCTACTATTCTGTCTGTACATGTACCAGTTCTTCTTTGTCCACTCATCCGTTGGTGGACGTTTTGGTTGCTTCCATGTCATGGCTATTGTAATGCTGCGGCAATGCACATTTGCCTGCCTGTGTCTTTCCAATTCTGTCTTCTTAGGTTATAGGCCCAGGAGTGTGCCTCCTGGATCATATGGTAGCAAAATGTTTACCTTGTAGAGGCACCTCCATTCTGTTCTCATTAGTGGCTCTTACCAGGTTACGTTCCACTTAAATTTGAGGGTATTCACTTCTCCACAACACCTTCAGCATTTACTGTTTGTAGGTTTTGCTGATGTTTGTTCTGACTAGTGTGAGCTGATAGCACTTTGTGGTTGGATTTGCAAGCGTCTCATAATCCCTTGAAATTGAGCTTTCTGGCATGTCCTTTTTTTCTTCAAACTGTGAGTACAGCTTACCTCTTCAAATAGTTTTCATGAAGTATGTGTGACATTTAGAAATATTTTGGCCATTACTTCCCTCAAGACATTTTGAGGGCAGGTTTCATTTACGGCCCTCCAGTACTGGTGCATATGAAGTGACCCTTAGCACAGGTTTGAAAGCTGCTGTTGCAGGTAACGGCCAGAGGGCGGCAGCATTTCTGCTTTTCCCAATCTGGTAACTAGGGAAACAGAGCTTCCTGCCAGTGGTGTTCCTCGGTTATATATTAGAGTGGAATGTGCCCCCAAATCTGATGTCTCCTTAAGTTTGTTTTATAAATTGAATTTATATATTTTTTTATTGGAGTCATATTCCAATGTGTACATGGACCACTTCTTTGTGCATTCCTCTGTTGATGGACATTTTCGTAGCTTCCAAGTGTTGGCTATGGTAAATATTGCTGGAGTGCAGGATTGCCAGCCTGTGTCTTTTTTTGTGTGTGTGTGCGGTATATGGGCCTCTCACTGCCATGGACCCTCCCACTGCAGAGCACAGGCTCCGGACTTGCAGGCCCAGCAGCCATAGCTCACGGGACCAGCCGCTCCGTGGTAGGTGGGATCTTCCCGAACCGGGGCATGTATCCGTGTCCCCTGCATTGGCAGGTGGACTCTCAACCACTGCACCACCAGTGAAGCCCAGCCTGTGTGTTTTTGATTCTCATCCCCTCAGGCGATAGGCCAGCAGTGGGTATGCTTGGTTGAATGGTTGCTCAGTATTTACCTTTACAAGGCACCTCATTTTTGTTTTCATTACTGGCTCTTACCATGTCCCACGTTGAACCAAGGGTAGGCATTTCTCCAAAACCCCTTGAGCATTTATTGTTTGCAGCATTTTTGCTGATGGCCATTTTGACTGGTGTGAGCTGATAGGTTTTTGTAATTTGGATTTGCATATCTTTAATTATTCCTAATGTTCAGCATTTTTCCATGCCTTTTAAAATTTCTGGTACAGAAAAACAGAAAAAAACGGAGAGTACAATTAAGCTCTTGACATTGTCTTCTTGGATGGTTGCCCTCTTTTGAATGTTTTGGTCAATTTTCAACCCCAGGATTGTTTTTGAGGGCAGGTGTCATTTACAGGCCTGCAATGAGTGTGAATATTTAGTGACCATTAGCACTGGGTTTAAAGCTGCTGTTGTGGGAAACGGCCACAAGGCGGCAGCATTTCTCCATTCCCAAATCTGGTTACTAGGGCAGCAGAGCGTTTCTGGGACCTATGGAATACAGAAGAAGGCATCACTGAAGTCTAATACAGAATACCACGTCCTGGTGGATGGTAGAATGACCAGCACTGTGTAGGAATTAGGAACTACTGTATGTATATCCTCGGTGGCTTCACTGACTGTCCTGACATCCTTTACCAGGTCCCCAGCAGGCCACGGGGCTCTCGAGGTCAGGGCAATCCCAGGTTATGGAGCTCACTTGCGCAACTACCCAGCAGCCCATGGGACTCTCATGGTCAGGCCTCTCCTAGAATATGGGGCTCACCTGGGAAGGTCCCCAGCAGCCCACGGGGCTCTCATGGTCAGGCCACTCCCAGGTTATGGAGCTCAGCTGCGCAACCACACAGCAGCCCATGGGGCTCTCGTGGTCAGTCCCCTCCCATGATATGGGGCTTACGTGGGCAGGTCCCCAGCAGCCCACGAGGCTCTCATGGCCAGGCAACTCCCAGGTTACGGATCTCACCTGGCAACTACCAAGCAGCCCATGGTGCTCTGGTTGTCACGCCCCTCCCAGGATACGGAGCTCCCCTGGGCAGGTACCCCGGCGGGGCTGGGCGCACAGGAACCTTGCACATAGCCCTCATTTCAGAGCACCCCAGATCACCTGTCTCTCAGAGCTGACACAGAGCACCTCAGAGCAGGACTTGAACTAAGAAACAGTAGCCCGGACAGTTCTGTGACCCTGGGCTCACTCTGTGTGGCCTCCCTCTGCCTGATCTTCCAGAGAATTCCACTGCAGCCGGGGCACCAGGCCTCTGTCTCCACCCATCACCCCTCCTCGCACTGACTCCTGGGTTCCTCTCATTAGGAAAGGGTCTTCTTGAAGTTGTCTCCCACTCATGGGCCAGATAAAGTGATTCGAAAACAAACCGGAGCTGCAGCCCCTTGTCTATCCTGACTCTCAGGAGCCCACACCTGTTCCTTGGACCTGGCCGCTTCAGCGAGGTCCTTTTTCTGCAATGTGAGCCCCTGAGGGGTGAGGATTGGCTGACCTGGACAGCCTGACCTTGCCGGCCAGCCCTACCCAGGTGTGCCTGTGTTGAGGTCAATATAAACACCGCTCCAGGCAGCAAGAGCCCCTGCAGCTGTGCCTGACGCCATATTCTCTGCCCCGTCAGCAGTCTCGGGCCTGTGCTGGTGGGAGGGAGTGAGGGGCCACGGCTTTGTGGGTGGCCCGGTGTGAGTGGGGCTCTGCTGGACTTTCTGCAGGAGTTTCCAGGCTGCCACCTGCTAAAGAAGAGGATGTGTCACCCATACCTTCTGCTGGAATTTCTCCCCGGGCAGAGGTGAGGAAGGAAAAAAGCAGTGGGTGCCGGGACAGGAGGGGTATCTCAGTCAGGGAAATGCAAAGCTTCCAGAAGAGCGCCCGGGGCCAGGACCATCCTGGCTGGCCTGCAAGCACCAAGTCGGCCTGCGTGCTGTTGCTGGTGTGGTTCGACGGCCCTTCCTCTAGGCTTTCAAGTCCTTGTACATATTCAGGTGTTTTACCTGGGAAGGGTGGGAGCAGTTCAGCAGCAGCTGGCCTGGGACTCAGCTCACGTTTACTCACAGATGCCTCGGCACGGTCCCCCAGCTTTGCAATGAGGACGCTCCTTGCGGGGGTGCTGCTGGCTGCATGGGAGATGATTCCCCACCTCTGACCAACTTCAGAATTGTTTACCACTGGAGCAAGTGCCCTGATAGTGTTTTCCTCTTTATAACTGCTGGGTTCCGTTTTTTTTTTTTTTTTTTTTTGGTTCAAGGTAGATTTTATTCCTCTTTTATGTATTTATAGATATAAGCATGGAAATAATTCATTCATATAAATACATCTGTGTGAAGTGAAGAACTTTTTTCTGTTTTATTTTTAAATTTTATTTATTTTTAAAAATTTGGAATTTAATTTAATTTATTTTTGTATACAGCAGGTTATTATTAGTTATCTATTTTATACATATACATGTATACAGGTCAATCCCAATCTCCCAACTCATCCCACCACCACCACCCCATGGCTTCCCCCCTTTGGTGTCCATACGTTTGATCTCTACCTCTGTGTCTCTATTCCTGCCCTGCAAACCGGTTCATCTGTAACATTTTTCTAGGTTCCACATATATGCATTAATATACAATATTTGTTTTTCTCTTTCTGACTTACTTCACTCTGTATGACAGTCTCTAGACCCATCGACATCTCTACAAATGACCCAGTTTCATTCCTTTTTATGGCTGAGTAATATTCCATTTCATATATGTACCACCCCTTTATCCATTCGTCTGTCTGTGGGCATTTAGGTTGCTTCCATTACCTGGCTATTCTAAATAGTGCTGCAATGAACATTGTGGTGAATGTGTCTCTTTGCTTTATGGTTTTCTCTGGGTATATGCCCAGAAGTGGGATTGCTGGATCATATGGTAGTTCTATTTTTAGTTTTTTAAGGACCCTCCATACTGTTCTCCATAGTGACTGTATCAATTTACATTCCCACCAATAGTGGAAGTGGGTTCCATTTGTCCACACCCTCCTCAGCATTTGTTGTTTGTAGATTTTCTGATGATGCCCATTCTAAGAGGTGTGAGGTAATACCTCATTGCAGTTTTGATTTGCATTACTTTAATAATTAGTGATGTTGAGCAGCTTTTCATGTGCATCTTGGCCATCTCTGTGTCTTCTTTGAAGAAATGTCTATTTAGATCTTCTAACCATTTTTGTATTGGGTTGTTTGTTTTTTTAATATTAAGCTGCATGAGCTGTTTATATATATTGGAGATTAAACCTTTGTCCATTGATTCGTTTGCAAATATTTTCTCCCATTCTGAGGGTTGCCTTTTTCCATTCCCGTTTTTTAACAAAAAGATAAAGAAAGAAAAAGAAGCAGAACACAAATTGTGCATAAAATATGCCTCTTGAAACTGTCGTTTTGAAATATGGACGTCTTTTGAATGTTTTGGTCGATCTACGACCCCAGGATTTGTTTTCAGGGCAGGTGTCATTGACAGGCCTGCAATTATTTTGAATATCAACCGAGCATTAGCGCTGGGATGAAAGCTGCTGTTGTGTGAAACGGCCACAAGGTGGCAGCAGTTCTCCCTTACCAAATCTGGTTACTAGGGCAACAGAGCCTCAATGGAAGTCGTGTTCTAGGCTGTAATTTAGAATGGAATGTGCCAGGAGTAAGCCCCTTCAGTTTGTCTCACTACTTCTTGTTCATTTTTTTTCACTTAATTTTTATTTTTTATCACAGGCAGTCTGATTACAATGTTTGGCTTGTTGTAGGTGTGCAAGATGTGGTTCTTTTACACACATACATATGTCTGTTCTTCCTGGGATCGTTTTCCCATGTACGTTATGACAGAATGTTGAGTAGTCTTCTCTTGGTATTCTGTAGGTGTTTGGTGATTATATATTTCACCTGTGTGGTATATGTCTCTTAACCCCAATATCCTAATGTATCCAATCCTCACACCTTTCCATTGGTGAGCCATAAGTTTGTTTAATGAATCTGTGATTGATTGCCCTTCTCTGTGGAAGTATCTTCACTGGTATCATTTTTTCGGTAACACCTATACGTGATATCATATGATATGTGTCTTTCTCTTTCTGACGTACTACGAGTCACGTGATTACCTCTAGACTCATCTACGGTGCTGCAAATGGCACTGTGTCCCTTTTTTCTTTGGCTACTATTCTGTCTGTACATGTACCAGTTCTTCTTTGTCCACTCATCCGTTGGTGGACGTTTTGGTTGCTTCCATGTCATGGCTATTGTAATGCTGCGGCAATGCACATTTGCCTGCCTGTGTCTTTCCAATTCTGTCTTCTTAGGTTATAGGCCCAGGAGTGGGCCTCCTGGATCATATGGTAGCAAAATGTTTACCTTGTAGAGGCACCTCCATTCTGTTCTCATTAGTGGCTCTTACCAGGTTACGTTCCACTTAAATTTGAGGGTATTCACTTCTCCACAACACCTTCAGCATGTACTGTTTGTAGTTTTTTGCTGATGTTTGTTCTGACTAGTGTGAGCTGATAGCACTTTGTGGTTGGATTTGCAAGCGTCTCATAATCCCCTGAAATTGAGCTTTCTGGCATGTCCTTTTTTTCTTCAAACTGTGAGTACAGCTTACCTCTTCAAATAGTTTTCGTGAAGTATGTGTGACATTTAGAAATATTTTGGCCATTACTTCCCTCAAGACATTTTGAGGGCAGGTTTCATTTACGGCCCTCCAGTACTGGTGCATGTGAAGTGACCCTTAGCACAGGTTTTAAAGCTGCTGTTGCAGGTAACGGCCAGAGGGCGGCAGCATTTCTGCTTCTCCCAATCTGGTAACTAGGGAAACAGAGCTTCCTGGCAGTGGTGTTCCTCGGTTATATATTTGAGTGGAATCTGCCCCCAAATCTGATGTCTCCTTAAGTTTGTTTTATAAATTGAATTTATATATTTTTTTATTGGAGTCATATTCCAATGTGTACATGGACCACTTCTTTGTGCATTCCTCTGTTGATGGACATTTTCGTAGCTTCCAAGTGTAGGCTATGGTAAATATTGCTGGAGTTCAGGATTGCCAGCCTGTGTCCTTTTGTGTGTGTGTGTGCGGTATATGGGCCTCTCACTGCCATGGACCCTCCCACCGCAGAGCACAGGCTCCGGACTTGCAGGCCCAGCAGCCATAGCTCACGGGACCAGCCACTCCGCGGTATGTGGGATCTTCCCGAACCGGGGCATGTATCCGTGTCCCCTGCATTGGCAGGTGGACTCTCAACCACTGCGCCACCAGTGAAGCCCAGCCTGTGTGTTTTTGATTCTCATCCCCTCAGGCGATAGGCCCAGCAGTGGGTATGCTTGATTGAATGGTTGCTCAGTATTTACCTTTACAAGGCACCTCATTTTTGTTTTCATTACTGGCTCTTACCATGCCCCACGTTGAACCAAGGGTAGGCATTTCTCCAAAACCCCTTCAGCATTTATTGTTTGCAGCATTTTTGCTGATGGCCATTTTGACTGGTGTGAGCTGATAGGTTTTTGTAATTTGGATTTGCATATCTTCAATTATTCCTAATGTTCAGCATTTTTCCATGCCTTTTAAAATTTCTGGTAGAGAAAAACAGAAAAAAACGGAGAGTACAATTAAGCTCTTGACATTGTCTTCTTGGGTGGTTGCCCTCTTTTGAATTTTTTGGTCAGTTTTCAACCCCAGGACTGTTTCTGAGGGCAGCTGTCATTTACAGGCCTGCAATGAGTGTGAATATTTAGTGACCATTAGCACTGGGTTTAAAGCTGCTGTTGTGGGAAACGGCCACAAGGCGGCAGCATTTCTCCATTCCCAAATCTGGTTACTAGGGCAGCAGAGCGTTTCTGGGACCAATGGAATACAGAAGAAGGCATCACTGAAGTCTAATACAGAATACCATGTCCTGGTGGATGGTAGAATGACCAGCACTGTGTAGGAATTAGGAACTACAGTATGTATATCCTCGGTGGCTTCACTGACTGTACTGACATCCTTTACCAGGTCCCCAGCAGGCCACGGGGCTCTCGAGGTCAGGGCAATCCCAGGTTATGGAGCTCACTTGCGCAACTACCCAGCAGCCCATGGGACTCTCATGGTCAGGCCTCTCCTAGAATATGGGGCTCACCTGGGAAGGTCCCCAGCAGCCCACGGGGCTCTCATGGTCAGGCCACTCCCAGGTTATGGAGCTCAGCTGTGCAACCACACAGCAGCCCATGGGGCTCTCGTGGTCAGTCCCCTCCCATGATATGGGGCTTACGTGGGCAGGTCCCCAGCAGCCCACGAGGCTCTCATGGCCAGGCAACTCCCAGGTTGCGGATCTCACCTGGCAACTACCAAGCAGCCCATGGTGCTCTGGTTGTCACGCCCCTCCCAGGATACGGAGCTCCCCTGGGCAGGTACCCCGGCGGGGCTGGGCGCACAGGAACCTTGCACATAGCCCTCATTTCAGAGCACCCCAGATCACCTGTCTCTCAGAGCTGACACAGAGCACCTCAGAGCAGGACTTGAACTAAGAAACAGTAGCCCGGACAGTTCTGTGACCCTGGGCTCACTCTGTGCGGCCTCCCTCTGCCTGATCTTCCAGAGAATTCCACTGCAGCCGGGGCACCAGGCCTCTGTCTCCACCCATCACCCCTCCTCGCACTGACTCCTGGGTTCCTCTCATTAGGAAAGGGTCTTCTGAAGTTGTCTCCCACTCATGGGCCAGATAAAGTGATTCGAAAACAAACCGGAGCTGCAGCCCCTTGTCTATCCTGACTCTCAGGAGCCCACACCTGTTCCTTGGGCCTGGCCGGTTCAGCGAGGTCCATTTTCTGCAATGTGAGCCCCTGAGGGGTGAGGATTGGCTGACGTGGACAGCCTGAAATTGCCGGCCAGCCCTACCCAGGTGTGCCTGTGTTGAGGTCAATATAAACACCGCTCCAGGCAGCAAGAGCCCCTGCAGCTGTGCCTGACGCCATATTCTCTGCCCCGTCAGCAGTCTCGGGCCTGTGCTGGTGGGAGGGAGTGAGGGGCCACGGCTTTGTGGGTGGCCCGGTGTGAGTGGGGCTCTGCTGGACTTTCTGCAGGAGTTTCCAGGCTGCCACCTGCTAAAGAAGAGGATGTGTCACCCATACCTTCTGCTGGAATTTCTCCCCGGGCAGAGGTGAGGAAGGAAAAAAGCAGTGGGTGCCGGGACAGGAGGGGTATCTCAGTCAGGGAAATGCAAAGCTTCCAGAAGAGCGCCCGGGGCCAGGACCATCCTGGCTGGCCTGCAAGCACCAAGTCGGCCTGCGTGCTGTTGCTGGTGTGGTTCGACGGCCCTTCCTCTAGGCTTTCAAGTCCTTGTACATATTCAGGTGTTTTACCTGGGAAGGGTGGGAGCAGTTCAGCAGCAGCTGGCCTGGGACTCAGCTCACGTTTACTCACAGATGCCTCGGCACGGTCCCCCAGCTTTGCAATGAGGACGCTCCTTGCGGGGGTGCTGCTGCCTGCATGGGAGATGATTCCCCACCTCTGACCAACTTCAGAATTGTTTACCACTGGAGCAAGTGCCCTGAGAGTGTTTTCCTCTTTATAACTGCTGGGTTCCGTTTTTTTTTTTTTTTTTTTTTTGGTTCAAGGTAGATTTTATTCCTCTTTTATGTATTTATAGATATAAGCATGGAAATAATTCATTCATATAAATACATCTGTGTGAAGTGAAGAACTTTTTTCTGTTTTATTTTTAAATTTTATTTATTTTTAAAAATTTGGAATTTAATTTAATTTATTTTTGTATACAGCAGGTTATTATTAGTTATCTATTTTATACATATACATGTATACAGGTCAATCCCAATCTCCCAACTCATCCCACCACCACCACCCCATGGCTTCCCCCCTTTGGTGTCCATACGTTTGTTCTCTACCTCTGTGTCTCTATTTCTGCCCTGCAAACCGGTTCATCTGTACCATTTTTGTAGGTTCCACATACATGCATTAATATACAATATTTGTTTTTCTCTTTCTGACTTACTTCACTCTGTATGACAGTCTCTAGACCCATCGGCGTCTCTACAAATGAACCAGTTTCATTCCTTTTTATGGCTGAGTAATATTCCATTTCATATATGTACCACCCCTTTATCCATTCGTCTGTCTGTGGGCATTTAGGTTGCTTCCATTACCTGGCTATTCTAAATAGTGCTGCAATGAACATTGTGGTGAATGTGTCTCTTTGCTTTATGGTTTTCTCTGGGTATATGCCCAGAAGTGGGATTGCTGGATCATATGGTAGTTCTATTTTTAGTTTTTTAAGGACCCTCCATACTGTTCTCCATAGTGACTGTATCAATTTACATTCCCACCAATAGTGGAAGTGGGTTCCATTTGTCCACACTCTCCTCAGCATTTGTTGTTTGTAGATTTTCTGATGATACACATTCTAACAGGTGTGAGGTAATACCTCATTGCAGTTTTGATTTGCATTACTTTAATAATTAGTGATGTTGAGCAGCTTTTCATGTGCATCTTGGCCATCTCTGTGTCTTCTTTGAAGAAATGTCTCTTTAGATCTTCTAACCATTTTTGTATTGGGTTCTTTGTTTTTTTAATATTAAGCTGCATGAGCTGTTTATATATATTGGAGATTAAACCTTTGTCCATTGATTCGTTTGCAAATATTTTCTCCCATTCTGAGGGTTGCCTTTTTCCATTCCCGTTTTTTAACAAAAAGATAAAGAAAGAAAAAGAAGCAGAACACAAGTTGTGCATAAAATATGCCTCTTGAAACTGTCGTTTTGAAATATGGACGTCTTTTGAATTTTTTGGTCGATCTACGACCCCAGGATTTGTTTTCAGGGCAGGTGTCATTGACAGGCCTGCAATTATTTTGAATATCAACCGAGCATTAGCGCTGGGATGAAAGCTGCTGTTGTGTGAAATGGCCACAAGGTGGCAGCAGTTCTCCCTTACCAAATCTGGTTACTAGGGCAACAGAGCCTCAATGGAAGTCGCGTTCTAGGCTGTAATTTAGAATGGAATGTGCCAGGAGTAAGCCCCTTCAGTTTGTCTCACTACTTCTTGTTCATTTTTTTTTCATTTAATTTTTATTTTTTATCACAGGCAGTTTGATTACAATGTTTGGTTTGTTGTAGGTGTGCAAGATGTGGTTCTTTTACACACATACATATGTCTGTTCTTCCTGGGATCGTTTTCCCATGTACGTTATGCAAGAATGTTGAGTAGTCTTCTCTTGGTATTCTGTAGGTGTTTGGTGATTATATATTTCACCTGTGTTGGTATATGTCTCTTAACCCCAATATCCTAATGTATCCAATCCTCACACCTTTCCATTGGTGAACCATAAGTCTGTTTAATGAATCTGTGATTGATTGCCCTTCTCTGTGGAAGTATCTTCACTGGTATCATTTTTTCGGTAACACCTATACGTGATATCATATGATATGTGTCTTTCTCTTTCTGACGTACTACGAGTCACGTGATTACCTCTAGACTCATCTACGGTGCTGCAAATGGCACTGTGTCCCTTTTTTCTTTGGCTACTATTCTGTCTGTACATGTACCAGTTCTTCTTTGTCCACTCATCCGTTGGTGGACGTTTTGGTTGCTTCCATGTCATGGCTATTGTAATGCTGCGGCAATGCACATTTGCCTGCCTGTGTCTTTCCAATTCTGTCTTCTTAGGTTATAGGCCCAGGAGTGTGCCTCCTGGATCATATGGTAGCAAAATGTTTACCTTGTAGAGGCACCTCCATTCTGTTCTCATTAGTGGCTCTTACCAGGTTACGTTCCACTTAAATTTGAGGGTATTCACTTCTCCACAACACCTTCAGCATTTACTGTTTGTAGGTTTTGCTGATGTTTGTTCTGACTAGTGTGAGCTGATAGCACTTTGTGGTTGGATTTGCAAGCGTCTCATAATCCCTTGAAATTGAGCTTTCTGGCATGTCCTTTTTTTCTTCAAACTGTGAGTACAGCTTACCTCTTCAAATAGTTTTCATGAAGTATGTGTGACATTTAGAAATATTTTGGCCATTACTTCCCTCAAGACATTTTGAGGGCAGGTTTCATTTACGGCCCTCCAGTACTGGTGCATGTGAAGTGACCCTTAGCACAGGTTTTAAAGCTGCTGTTGCAGGTAACGGCCAGAGGGCGGCAGCATTTCTGCTTCTCCCAATCTGGTAACTAGGGAAACAGAGCTTCCTGGCAGTGGTGTTCCTCGGTTATATATTTGAGTGGAATCTGCCCCCAAATCTGATGTCTCCTTAAGTTTGTTTTATAAATTGAATTTATATATTTTTTTATTGGAGTCATATTCCAATGTGTACATGGACCACTTCTTTGTGCATTCCTCTGTTGATGGACATTTTCGTAGCTTCCAAGTGTAGGCTATGGTAAATATTGCTGGAGTTCAGGATTGCCAGCCTGTGTCCTTTTGTGTGTGTGTGTGCGGTATATGGGCCTCTCACTGCCATGGACCCTCCCACCGCAGAGCACAGGCTCCGGACTTGCAGGCCCAGCAGCCATAGCTCACGGGACCAGCCACTCCGCGGTATGTGGGATCTTCCCGAACCGGGGCATGTATCCGTGTCCCCTGCATTGGCAGGTGGACTCTCAACCACTGCGCCACCAGTGAAGCCCAGCCTGTGTGTTTTTGATTCTCATCCCCTCAGGCGATAGGCCCAGCAGTGGGTATGCTTGATTGAATGGTTGCTCAGTATTTACCTTTACAAGGCACCTCATTTTTGTTTTCATTACTGGCTCTTACCATGCCCCACGTTGAACCAAGGGTAGGCATTTCTCCAAAACCCCTTCAGCATTTATTGTTTGCAGCATTTTTGCTGATGGCCATTTTGACTGGTGTGAGCTGATAGGTTTTTGTAATTTGGATTTGCATATCTTCAATTATTCCTAATGTTCAGCATTTTTCCATGCCTTTTAAAATTTCTGGTAGAGAAAAACAGAAAAAAACGGAGAGTACAATTAAGCTCTTGACATTGTCTTCTTGGGTGGTTGCCCTCTTTTGAATTTTTTGGTCAGTTTTCAACCCCAGGACTGTTTCTGAGGGCAGCTGTCATTTACAGGCCTGCAATGAGTGTGAATATTTAGTGACCATTAGCACTGGGTTTAAAGCTGCTGTTGTGGGAAACGGCCACAAGGCGGCAGCATTTCTCCATTCCCAAATCTGGTTACTAGGGCAGCAGAGCGTTTCTGGGACCAATGGAATACAGAAGAAGGCATCACTGAAGTCTAATACAGAATACCATGTCCTGGTGGATGGTAGAATGACCAGCACTGTGTAGGAATTAGGAACTACAGTATGTATATCCTCGGTGGCTTCACTGACTGTACTGACATCCTTTACCAGGTCCCCAGCAGGCCACGGGGCTCTCGAGGTCAGGGCAATCCCAGGTTATGGAGCTCACTTGCGCAACTACCCAGCAGCCCATGGGACTCTCATGGTCAGGCCTCTCCTAGAATATGGGGCTCACCTGGGAAGGTCCCCAGCAGCCCACGGGGCTCTCATGGTCAGGCCACTCCCAGGTTATGGAGCTCAGCTGTGCAACCACACAGCAGCCCATGGGGCTCTCGTGGTCAGTCCCCTCCCATGATATGGGGCTTACGTGGGCAGGTCCCCAGCAGCCCACGAGGCTCTCATGGCCAGGCAACTCCCAGGTTGCGGATCTCACCTGGCAACTACCAAGCAGCCCATGGTGCTCTGGTTGTCACGCCCCTCCCAGGATACGGAGCTCCCCTGGGCAGGTACCCCGGCGGGGCTGGGCGCACAGGAACCTTGCACATAGCCCTCATTTCAGAGCACCCCAGATCACCTGTCTCTCAGAGCTGACACAGAGCACCTCAGAGCAGGACTTGAACTAAGAAACAGTAGCCCGGACAGTTCTGTGACCCTGGGCTCACTCTGTGCGGCCTCCCTCTGCCTGATCTTCCAGAGAATTCCACTGCAGCCGGGGCACCAGGCCTCTGTCTCCACCCATCACCCCTCCTCGCACTGACTCCTGGGTTCCTCTCATTAGGAAAGGGTCTTCTGAAGTTGTCTCCCACTCATGGGCCAGATAAAGTGATTCGAAAACAAACCGGAGCTGCAGCCCCTTGTCTATCCTGACTCTCAGGAGCCCACACCTGTTCCTTGGGCCTGGCCGGTTCAGCGAGGTCCATTTTCTGCAATGTGAGCCCCTGAGGGGTGAGGATTGGCTGACGTGGACAGCCTGAAATTGCCGGCCAGCCCTACCCAGGTGTGCCTGTGTTGAGGTCAATATAAACACCGCTCCAGGCAGCAAGAGCCCCTGCAGCTGTGCCTGACGCCATATTCTCTGCCCCGTCAGCAGTCTCGGGCCTGTGCTGGTGGGAGGGAGTGAGGGGCCACGGCTTTGTGGGTGGCCCGGTGTGAGTGGGGCTCTGCTGGACTTTCTGCAGGAGTTTCCAGGCTGCCACCTGCTAAAGAAGAGGATGTGTCACCCATACCTTCTGCTGGAATTTCTCCCCGGGCAGAGGTGAGGAAGGAAAAAAGCAGTGGGTGCCGGGACAGGAGGGGTATCTCAGTCAGGGAAATGCAAAGCTTCCAGAAGAGCGCCCGGGGCCAGGACCATCCTGGCTGGCCTGCAAGCACCAAGTCGGCCTGCGTGCTGTTGCTGGTGTGGTTCGACGGCCCTTCCTCTAGGCTTTCAAGTCCTTGTACATATTCAGGTGTTTTACCTGGGAAGGGTGGGAGCAGTTCAGCAGCAGCTGGCCTGGGACTCAGCTCACGTTTACTCACAGATGCCTCGGCACGGTCCCCCAGCTTTGCAATGAGGACGCTCCTTGCGGGGGTGCTGCTGGCTGCATGGGAGATGATTCCCCACCTCTGACCAACTTCAGAATTGTTTACCACTGGAGCAAGTGCCCTGATAGTGTTTTCCTCTTTATAACTGCTGGGTTCCGTTTTTTTTTTTTTTTTTTTTTGGTTCAAGGTAGATTTTATTCCTCTTTTATGTATTTATAGATATAAGCATGGAAATAATTCATTCATATAAATACATCTGTGTGAAGTGAAGAACTTTTTTCTGTTTTATTTTTAAATTTTATTTATTTTTAAAAATTTGGAATTTAATTTAATTTATTTTTGTATACAGCAGGTTATTATTAGTTATCTATTTTATACATATACATGTATACAGGTCAATCCCAATCTCCCAACTCATCCCACCACCACCACCCCATGGCTTCCCCCCTTTGGTGTCCATACGTTTGATCTCTACCTCTGTGTCTCTATTCCTGCCCTGCAAACCGGTTCATCTGTAACATTTTTCTAGGTTCCACATATATGCATTAATATACAATATTTGTTTTTCTCTTTCTGACTTACTTCACTCTGTATGACAGTCTCTAGACCCATCGACATCTCTACAAATGACCCAGTTTCATTCCTTTTTATGGCTGAGTAATATTCCATTTCATATATGTACCACCCCTTTATCCATTCGTCTGTCTGTGGGCATTTAGGTTGCTTCCATTACCTGGCTATTCTAAATAGTGCTGCAATGAACATTGTGGTGAATGTGTCTCTTTGCTTTATGGTTTTCTCTGGGTATATGCCCAGAAGTGGGATTGCTGGATCATATGGTAGTTCTATTTTTAGTTTTTTAAGGACCCTCCATACTGTTCTCCATAGTGACTGTATCAATTTACATTCCCACCAATAGTGGAAGTGGGTTCCATTTGTCCACACCCTCCTCAGCATTTGTTGTTTGTAGATTTTCTGATGATGCCCATTCTAAGAGGTGTGAGGTAATACCTCATTGCAGTTTTGATTTGCATTACTTTAATAATTAGTGATGTTGAGCAGCTTTTCATGTGCATCTTGGCCATCTCTGTGTCTTCTTTGAAGAAATGTCTATTTAGATCTTCTAACCATTTTTGTATTGGGTTGTTTGTTTTTTTAATATTAAGCTGCATGAGCTGTTTATATATATTGGAGATTAAACCTTTGTCCATTGATTCGTTTGCAAATATTTTCTCCCATTCTGAGGGTTGCCTTTTTCCATTCCCGTTTTTTAACAAAAAGATAAAGAAAGAAAAAGAAGCAGAACACAAATTGTGCATAAAATATGCCTCTTGAAACTGTCGTTTTGAAATATGGACGTCTTTTGAATGTTTTGGTCGATCTACGACCCCAGGATTTGTTTTCAGGGCAGGTGTCATTGACAGGCCTGCAATTATTTTGAATATCAACCGAGCATTAGCGCTGGGATGAAAGCTGCTGTTGTGTGAAACGGCCACAAGGTGGCAGCAGTTCTCCCTTACCAAATCTGGTTACTAGGGCAACAGAGCCTCAATGGAAGTCGTGTTCTAGGCTGTAATTTAGAATGGAATGTGCCAGGAGTAAG
The DNA here is from genome assembly GCF_949752795.1 of Hyperoodon ampullatus. Classification (NCBI taxonomy): domain Eukaryota; kingdom Metazoa; phylum Chordata; class Mammalia; order Artiodactyla; family Ziphiidae; genus Hyperoodon; species Hyperoodon ampullatus. The sequence continues at coordinate 34,225,948 of NC_136914.1, read as the reverse complement.
CCCCTTCAGTTTGTCTCACTACTTCTTGTTCATTTTTTTTCACTTAATTTTTATTTTTTATCACAGGCAGTCTGATTACAATGTTTGGCTTGTTGTAGGTGTGCAAGATGTGGTTCTTTTACACACATACATATGTCTGTTCTTCCTGGGATCGTTTTCCCATGTACGTTATGACAGAATGTTGAGTAGTCTTCTCTTGGTATTCTGTAGGTGTTTGGTGATTATATATTTCACCTGTGTGGTATATGTCTCTTAACCCCAATATCCTAATGTATCCAATCCTCACACCTTTCCATTGGTGAGCCATAAGTTTGTTTAATGAATCTGTGATTGATTGCCCTTCTCTGTGGAAGTATCTTCACTGGTATCATTTTTTCGGTAACACCTATACGTGATATCATATGATATGTGTCTTTCTCTTTCTGACGTACTACGAGTCACGTGATTACCTCTAGACTCATCTACGGTGCTGCAAATGGCACTGTGTCCCTTTTTTCTTTGGCTACTATTCTGTCTGTACATGTACCAGTTCTTCTTTGTCCACTCATCCGTTGGTGGACGTTTTGGTTGCTTCCATGTCATGGCTATTGTAATGCTGCGGCAATGCACATTTGCCTGCCTGTGTCTTTCCAATTCTGTCTTCTTAGGTTATAGGCCCAGGAGTGGGCCTCCTGGATCATATGGTAGCAAAATGTTTACCTTGTAGAGGCACCTCCATTCTGTTCTCATTAGTGGCTCTTACCAGGTTACGTTCCACTTAAATTTGAGGGTATTCACTTCTCCACAACACCTTCAGCATGTACTGTTTGTAGTTTTTTGCTGATGTTTGTTCTGACTAGTGTGAGCTGATAGCACTTTGTGGTTGGATTTGCAAGCGTCTCATAATCCCCTGAAATTGAGCTTTCTGGCATGTCCTTTTTTTCTTCAAACTGTGAGTACAGCTTACCTCTTCAAATAGTTTTCGTGAAGTATGTGTGACATTTAGAAATATTTTGGCCATTACTTCCCTCAAGACATTTTGAGGGCAGGTTTCATTTACGGCCCTCCAGTACTGGTGCATGTGAAGTGACCCTTAGCACAGGTTTTAAAGCTGCTGTTGCAGGTAACGGCCAGAGGGCGGCAGCATTTCTGCTTCTCCCAATCTGGTAACTAGGGAAACAGAGCTTCCTGGCAGTGGTGTTCCTCGGTTATATATTTGAGTGGAATCTGCCCCCAAATCTGATGTCTCCTTAAGTTTGTTTTATAAATTGAATTTATATATTTTTTTATTGGAGTCATATTCCAATGTGTACATGGACCACTTCTTTGTGCATTCCTCTGTTGATGGACATTTTCGTAGCTTCCAAGTGTAGGCTATGGTAAATATTGCTGGAGTTCAGGATTGCCAGCCTGTGTCCTTTTGTGTGTGTGTGTGCGGTATATGGGCCTCTCACTGCCATGGACCCTCCCACCGCAGAGCACAGGCTCCGGACTTGCAGGCCCAGCAGCCATAGCTCACGGGACCAGCCACTCCGCGGTATGTGGGATCTTCCCGAACCGGGGCATGTATCCGTGTCCCCTGCATTGGCAGGTGGACTCTCAACCACTGCGCCACCAGTGAAGCCCAGCCTGTGTGTTTTTGATTCTCATCCCCTCAGGCGATAGGCCCAGCAGTGGGTATGCTTGATTGAATGGTTGCTCAGTATTTACCTTTACAAGGCACCTCATTTTTGTTTTCATTACTGGCTCTTACCATGCCCCACGTTGAACCAAGGGTAGGCATTTCTCCAAAACCCCTTCAGCATTTATTGTTTGCAGCATTTTTGCTGATGGCCATTTTGACTGGTGTGAGCTGATAGGTTTTTGTAATTTGGATTTGCATATCTTCAATTATTCCTAATGTTCAGCATTTTTCCATGCCTTTTAAAATTTCTGGTAGAGAAAAACAGAAAAAAACGGAGAGTACAATTAAGCTCTTGACATTGTCTTCTTGGGTGGTTGCCCTCTTTTGAATTTTTTGGTCAGTTTTCAACCCCAGGACTGTTTCTGAGGGCAGCTGTCATTTACAGGCCTGCAATGAGTGTGAATATTTAGTGACCATTAGCACTGGGTTTAAAGCTGCTGTTGTGGGAAACGGCCACAAGGCGGCAGCATTTCTCCATTCCCAAATCTGGTTACTAGGGCAGCAGAGCGTTTCTGGGACCAATGGAATACAGAAGAAGGCATCACTGAAGTCTAATACAGAATACCATGTCCTGGTGGATGGTAGAATGACCAGCACTGTGTAGGAATTAGGAACTACAGTATGTATATCCTCGGTGGCTTCACTGACTGTACTGACATCCTTTACCAGGTCCCCAGCAGGCCACGGGGCTCTCGAGGTCAGGGCAATCCCAGGTTATGGAGCTCACTTGCGCAACTACCCAGCAGCCCATGGGACTCTCATGGTCAGGCCTCTCCTAGAATATGGGGCTCACCTGGGAAGGTCCCCAGCAGCCCACGGGGCTCTCATGGTCAGGCCACTCCCAGGTTATGGAGCTCAGCTGTGCAACCACACAGCAGCCCATGGGGCTCTCGTGGTCAGTCCCCTCCCATGATATGGGGCTTACGTGGGCAGGTCCCCAGCAGCCCACGAGGCTCTCATGGCCAGGCAACTCCCAGGTTGCGGATCTCACCTGGCAACTACCAAGCAGCCCATGGTGCTCTGGTTGTCACGCCCCTCCCAGGATACGGAGCTCCCCTGGGCAGGTACCCCGGCGGGGCTGGGCGCACAGGAACCTTGCACATAGCCCTCATTTCAGAGCACCCCAGATCACCTGTCTCTCAGAGCTGACACAGAGCACCTCAGAGCAGGACTTGAACTAAGAAACAGTAGCCCGGACAGTTCTGTGACCCTGGGCTCACTCTGTGCGGCCTCCCTCTGCCTGATCTTCCAGAGAATTCCACTGCAGCCGGGGCACCAGGCCTCTGTCTCCACCCATCACCCCTCCTCGCACTGACTCCTGGGTTCCTCTCATTAGGAAAGGGTCTTCTGAAGTTGTCTCCCACTCATGGGCCAGATAAAGTGATTCGAAAACAAACCGGAGCTGCAGCCCCTTGTCTATCCTGACTCTCAGGAGCCCACACCTGTTCCTTGGGCCTGGCCGGTTCAGCGAGGTCCATTTTCTGCAATGTGAGCCCCTGAGGGGTGAGGATTGGCTGACGTGGACAGCCTGAAATTGCCGGCCAGCCCTACCCAGGTGTGCCTGTGTTGAGGTCAATATAAACACCGCTCCAGGCAGCAAGAGCCCCTGCAGCTGTGCCTGACGCCATATTCTCTGCCCCGTCAGCAGTCTCGGGCCTGTGCTGGTGGGAGGGAGTGAGGGGCCACGGCTTTGTGGGTGGCCCGGTGTGAGTGGGGCTCTGCTGGACTTTCTGCAGGAGTTTCCAGGCTGCCACCTGCTAAAGAAGAGGATGTGTCACCCATACCTTCTGCTGGAATTTCTCCCCGGGCAGAGGTGAGGAAGGAAAAAAGCAGTGGGTGCCGGGACAGGAGGGGTATCTCAGTCAGGGAAATGCAAAGCTTCCAGAAGAGCGCCCGGGGCCAGGACCATCCTGGCTGGCCTGCAAGCACCAAGTCGGCCTGCGTGCTGTTGCTGGTGTGGTTCGACGGCCCTTCCTCTAGGCTTTCAAGTCCTTGTACATATTCAGGTGTTTTACCTGGGAAGGGTGGGAGCAGTTCAGCAGCAGCTGGCCTGGGACTCAGCTCACGTTTACTCACAGATGCCTCGGCACGGTCCCCCAGCTTTGCAATGAGGACGCTCCTTGCGGGGGTGCTGCTGCCTGCATGGGAGATGATTCCCCACCTCTGACCAACTTCAGAATTGTTTACCACTGGAGCAAGTGCCCTGAGAGTGTTTTCCTCTTTATAACTGCTGGGTTCCGTTTTTTTTTTTTTTTTTTTTTTGGTTCAAGGTAGATTTTATTCCTCTTTTATGTATTTATAGATATAAGCATGGAAATAATTCATTCATATAAATACATCTGTGTGAAGTGAAGAACTTTTTTCTGTTTTATTTTTAAATTTTATTTATTTTTAAAAATTTGGAATTTAATTTAATTTATTTTTGTATACAGCAGGTTATTATTAGTTATCTATTTTATACATATACATGTATACAGGTCAATCCCAATCTCCCAACTCATCCCACCACCACCACCCCATGGCTTCCCCCCTTTGGTGTCCATACGTTTGTTCTCTACCTCTGTGTCTCTATTTCTGCCCTGCAAACCGGTTCATCTGTACCATTTTTGTAGGTTCCACATACATGCATTAATATACAATATTTGTTTTTCTCTTTCTGACTTACTTCACTCTGTATGACAGTCTCTAGACCCATCGGCGTCTCTACAAATGAACCAGTTTCATTCCTTTTTATGGCTGAGTAATATTCCATTTCATATATGTACCACCCCTTTATCCATTCGTCTGTCTGTGGGCATTTAGGTTGCTTCCATTACCTGGCTATTCTAAATAGTGCTGCAATGAACATTGTGGTGAATGTGTCTCTTTGCTTTATGGTTTTCTCTGGGTATATGCCCAGAAGTGGGATTGCTGGATCATATGGTAGTTCTATTTTTAGTTTTTTAAGGACCCTCCATACTGTTCTCCATAGTGACTGTATCAATTTACATTCCCACCAATAGTGGAAGTGGGTTCCATTTGTCCACACTCTCCTCAGCATTTGTTGTTTGTAGATTTTCTGATGATACACATTCTAACAGGTGTGAGGTAATACCTCATTGCAGTTTTGATTTGCATTACTTTAATAATTAGTGATGTTGAGCAGCTTTTCATGTGCATCTTGGCCATCTCTGTGTCTTCTTTGAAGAAATGTCTCTTTAGATCTTCTAACCATTTTTGTATTGGGTTCTTTGTTTTTTTAATATTAAGCTGCATGAGCTGTTTATATATATTGGAGATTAAACCTTTGTCCATTGATTCGTTTGCAAATATTTTCTCCCATTCTGAGGGTTGCCTTTTTCCATTCCCGTTTTTTAACAAAAAGATAAAGAAAGAAAAAGAAGCAGAACACAAGTTGTGCATAAAATATGCCTCTTGAAACTGTCGTTTTGAAATATGGACGTCTTTTGAATTTTTTGGTCGATCTACGACCCCAGGATTTGTTTTCAGGGCAGGTGTCATTGACAGGCCTGCAATTATTTTGAATATCAACCGAGCATTAGCGCTGGGATGAAAGCTGCTGTTGTGTGAAATGGCCACAAGGTGGCAGCAGTTCTCCCTTACCAAATCTGGTTACTAGGGCAACAGAGCCTCAATGGAAGTCGCGTTCTAGGCTGTAATTTAGAATGGAATGTGCCAGGAGTAAGCCCCTTCAGTTTGTCTCACTACTTCTTGTTCATTTTTTTTTCATTTAATTTTTATTTTTTATCACAGGCAGTTTGATTACAATGTTTGGTTTGTTGTAGGTGTGCAAGATGTGGTTCTTTTACACACATACATATGTCTGTTCTTCCTGGGATCGTTTTCCCATGTACGTTATGCAAGAATGTTGAGTAGTCTTCTCTTGGTATTCTGTAGGTGTTTGGTGATTATATATTTCACCTGTGTTGGTATATGTCTCTTAACCCCAATATCCTAATGTATCCAATCCTCACACCTTTCCATTGGTGAACCATAAGTCTGTTTAATGAATCTGTGATTGATTGCCCTTCTCTGTGGAAGTATCTTCACTGGTATCATTTTTTCGGTAACACCTATACGTGATATCATATGATATGTGTCTTTCTCTTTCTGACGTACTACGAGTCACGTGATTACCTCTAGACTCATCTACGGTGCTGCAAATGGCACTGTGTCCCTTTTTTCTTTGGCTACTATTCTGTCTGTACATGTACCAGTTCTTCTTTGTCCACTCATCCGTTGGTGGACGTTTTGGTTGCTTCCATGTCATGGCTATTGTAATGCTGCGGCAATGCACATTTGCCTGCCTGTGTCTTTCCAATTCTGTCTTCTTAGGTTATAGGCCCAGGAGTGTGCCTCCTGGATCATATGGTAGCAAAATGTTTACCTTGTAGAGGCACCTCCATTCTGTTCTCATTAGTGGCTCTTACCAGGTTACGTTCCACTTAAATTTGAGGGTATTCACTTCTCCACAACACCTTCAGCATTTACTGTTTGTAGGTTTTGCTGATGTTTGTTCTGACTAGTGTGAGCTGATAGCACTTTGTGGTTGGATTTGCAAGCGTCTCATAATCCCTTGAAATTGAGCTTTCTGGCATGTCCTTTTTTTCTTCAAACTGTGAGTACAGCTTACCTCTTCAAATAGTTTTCATGAAGTATGTGTGACATTTAGAAATATTTTGGCCATTACTTCCCTCAAGACATTTTGAGGGCAGGTTTCATTTACGGCCCTCCAGTACTGGTGCATGTGAAGTGACCCTTAGCACAGGTTTTAAAGCTGCTGTTGCAGGTAACGGCCAGAGGGCGGCAGCATTTCTGCTTCTCCCAATCTGGTAACTAGGGAAACAGAGCTTCCTGGCAGTGGTGTTCCTCGGTTATATATTTGAGTGGAATCTGCCCCCAAATCTGATGTCTCCTTAAGTTTGTTTTATAAATTGAATTTATATATTTTTTTATTGGAGTCATATTCCAATGTGTACATGGACCACTTCTTTGTGCATTCCTCTGTTGATGGACATTTTCGTAGCTTCCAAGTGTAGGCTATGGTAAATATTGCTGGAGTTCAGGATTGCCAGCCTGTGTCCTTTTGTGTGTGTGTGTGCGGTATATGGGCCTCTCACTGCCATGGACCCTCCCACCGCAGAGCACAGGCTCCGGACTTGCAGGCCCAGCAGCCATAGCTCACGGGACCAGCCACTCCGCGGTATGTGGGATCTTCCCGAACCGGGGCATGTATCCGTGTCCCCTGCATTGGCAGGTGGACTCTCAACCACTGCGCCACCAGTGAAGCCCAGCCTGTGTGTTTTTGATTCTCATCCCCTCAGGCGATAGGCCCAGCAGTGGGTATGCTTGATTGAATGGTTGCTCAGTATTTACCTTTACAAGGCACCTCATTTTTGTTTTCATTACTGGCTCTTACCATGCCCCACGTTGAACCAAGGGTAGGCATTTCTCCAAAACCCCTTCAGCATTTATTGTTTGCAGCATTTTTGCTGATGGCCATTTTGACTGGTGTGAGCTGATAGGTTTTTGTAATTTGGATTTGCATATCTTCAATTATTCCTAATGTTCAGCATTTTTCCATGCCTTTTAAAATTTCTGGTAGAGAAAAACAGAAAAAAACGGAGAGTACAATTAAGCTCTTGACATTGTCTTCTTGGGTGGTTGCCCTCTTTTGAATTTTTTGGTCAGTTTTCAACCCCAGGACTGTTTCTGAGGGCAGCTGTCATTTACAGGCCTGCAATGAGTGTGAATATTTAGTGACCATTAGCACTGGGTTTAAAGCTGCTGTTGTGGGAAACGGCCACAAGGCGGCAGCATTTCTCCATTCCCAAATCTGGTTACTAGGGCAGCAGAGCGTTTCTGGGACCAATGGAATACAGAAGAAGGCATCACTGAAGTCTAATACAGAATACCATGTCCTGGTGGATGGTAGAATGACCAGCACTGTGTAGGAATTAGGAACTACAGTATGTATATCCTCGGTGGCTTCACTGACTGTACTGACATCCTTTACCAGGTCCCCAGCAGGCCACGGGGCTCTCGAGGTCAGGGCAATCCCAGGTTATGGAGCTCACTTGCGCAACTACCCAGCAGCCCATGGGACTCTCATGGTCAGGCCTCTCCTAGAATATGGGGCTCACCTGGGAAGGTCCCCAGCAGCCCACGGGGCTCTCATGGTCAGGCCACTCCCAGGTTATGGAGCTCAGCTGTGCAACCACACAGCAGCCCATGGGGCTCTCGTGGTCAGTCCCCTCCCATGATATGGGGCTTACGTGGGCAGGTCCCCAGCAGCCCACGAGGCTCTCATGGCCAGGCAACTCCCAGGTTGCGGATCTCACCTGGCAACTACCAAGCAGCCCATGGTGCTCTGGTTGTCACGCCCCTCCCAGGATACGGAGCTCCCCTGGGCAGGTACCCCGGCGGGGCTGGGCGCACAGGAACCTTGCACATAGCCCTCATTTCAGAGCACCCCAGATCACCTGTCTCTCAGAGCTGACACAGAGCACCTCAGAGCAGGACTTGAACTAAGAAACAGTAGCCCGGACAGTTCTGTGACCCTGGGCTCACTCTGTGCGGCCTCCCTCTGCCTGATCTTCCAGAGAATTCCACTGCAGCCGGGGCACCAGGCCTCTGTCTCCACCCATCACCCCTCCTCGCACTGACTCCTGGGTTCCTCTCATTAGGAAAGGGTCTTCTGAAGTTGTCTCCCACTCATGGGCCAGATAAAGTGATTCGAAAACAAACCGGAGCTGCAGCCCCTTGTCTATCCTGACTCTCAGGAGCCCACACCTGTTCCTTGGGCCTGGCCGGTTCAGCGAGGTCCATTTTCTGCAATGTGAGCCCCTGAGGGGTGAGGATTGGCTGACGTGGACAGCCTGAAATTGCCGGCCAGCCCTACCCAGGTGTGCCTGTGTTGAGGTCAATATAAACACCGCTCCAGGCAGCAAGAGCCCCTGCAGCTGTGCCTGACGCCATATTCTCTGCCCCGTCAGCAGTCTCGGGCCTGTGCTGGTGGGAGGGAGTGAGGGGCCACGGCTTTGTGGGTGGCCCGGTGTGAGTGGGGCTCTGCTGGACTTTCTGCAGGAGTTTCCAGGCTGCCACCTGCTAAAGAAGAGGATGTGTCACCCATACCTTCTGCTGGAATTTCTCCCCGGGCAGAGGTGAGGAAGGAAAAAAGCAGTGGGTGCCGGGACAGGAGGGGTATCTCAGTCAGGGAAATGCAAAGCTTCCAGAAGAGCGCCCGGGGCCAGGACCATCCTGGCTGGCCTGCAAGCACCAAGTCGGCCTGCGTGCTGTTGCTGGTGTGGTTCGACGGCCCTTCCTCTAGGCTTTCAAGTCCTTGTACATATTCAGGTGTTTTACCTGGGAAGGGTGGGAGCAGTTCAGCAGCAGCTGGCCTGGGACTCAGCTCACGTTTACTCACAGATGCCTCGGCACGGTCCCCCAGCTTTGCAATGAGGACGCTCCTTGCGGGGGTGCTGCTGCCTGCATGGGAGATGATTCCCCACCTCTGACCAACTTCAGAATTGTTTACCACTGGAGCAAGTGCCCTGAGAGTGTTTTCCTCTTTATAACTGCTGGGTTCCGTTTTTTTTTTTTTTTTTTTTTTGGTTCAAGGTAGATTTTATTCCTCTTTTATGTATTTATAGATATAAGCATGGAAATAATTCATTCATATAAATACATCTGTGTGAAGTGAAGAACTTTTTTCTGTTTTATTTTTAAATTTTATTTATTTTTAAAAATTTGGAATTTAATTTAATTTATTTTTGTATACAGCAGGTTATTATTAGTTATCTATTTTATACATATACATGTATACAGGTCAATCCCAATCTCCCAACTCATCCCACCACCACCACCCCATGGCTTCCCCCCTTTGGTGTCCATACGTTTGTTCTCTACCTCTGTGTCTCTATTTCTGCCCTGCAAACCGGTTCATCTGTACCATTTTTGTAGGTTCCACATACATGCATTAATATACAATATTTGTTTTTCTCTTTCTGACTTACTTCACTCTGTATGACAGTCTCTAGACCCATCGGCGTCTCTACAAATGAACCAGTTTCATTCCTTTTTATGGCTGAGTAATATTCCATTTCATATATGTACCACCCCTTTATCCATTCGTCTGTCTGTGGGCATTTAGGTTGCTTCCATTACCTGGCTATTCTAAATAGTGCTGCAATGAACATTGTGGTGAATGTGTCTCTTTGCTTTATGGTTTTCTCTGGGTATATGCCCAGAAGTGGGATTGCTGGATCATATGGTAGTTCTATTTTTAGTTTTTTAAGGACCCTCCATACTGTTCTCCATAGTGACTGTATCAATTTACATTCCCACCAATAGTGGAAGTGGGTTCCATTTGTCCACACTCTCCTCGGCATTTGTTGTTTGTAGATTTTCTGATGATACACATTCTAACAGGTGTGAGGTAATACCTCATTGCAGTTTTGATTTGCATTACTTTAATAATTAGTGATGTTGAGCAGCTTTTCATGTGCATCTTGGCCATCTCTGTGTCTTCTTTGAAGAAATGTCTCTTTAGATCTTCTAACCATTTTTGTATTGGGTTCTTTGTTTTTTTAATATTAAGCTGCATGAGCTGTTTATATATATTGGAGATTAAACCTTTGTCCATTGATTCGTTTGCAAATATTTTCTCCCATTCTGAGGGTTGCCTTTTTCCATTCCCGTTTTTTAACAAAAAGATAAAGAAAGAAAAAGAAGCAGAACACAAGTTGTGCATAAAATATGCCTCTTGAAACTGTCGTTTTGAAATATGGACGTCTTTTGAATTTTTTGGTCGATCTACGACCCCAGGATTTGTTTTCAGGGCAGGTGTCATTGACAGGCCTGCAATTATTTTGAATATCAACCGAGCATTAGCGCTGGGATGAAAGCTGCTGTTGTGTGAAATGGCCACAAGGTGGCAGCAGTTCTCCCTTACCAAATCTGGTTACTAGGGCAACAGAGCCTCAATGGAAGTCGCGTTCTAGGCTGTAATTTAGAATGGAATGTGCCAGGAGTAAGCCCCTTCAGTTTGTCTCACTACTTCTTGTTCATTTTTTTTTCATTTAATTTTTATTTTTTATCACAGGCAGTTTGATTACAATGTTTGGTTTGTTGTAGGTGTGCAAGATGTGGTTCTTTTACACACATACATATGTCTGTTCTTCCTGGGATCGTTTTCCCATGTACGTTATGCAAGAATGTTGAGTAGTCTTCTCTTGGTATTCTGTAGGTGTTTGGTGATTATATATTTCACCTGTGTTGGTATATGTCTCTTAACCCCAATATCCTAATGTATCCAATCCTCACACCTTTCCATTGGTGAACCATAAGTCTGTTTAATGAATCTGTGATTGATTGCCCTTCTCTGTGGAAGTATCTTCACTGGTATCATTTTTTCGGTAACACCTATACGTGATATCATATGATATGTGTCTTTCTCTTTCTGACGTACTACGAGTCACGTGATTACCTCTAGACTCATCTACGGTGCTGCAAATGGCACTGTGTCCCTTTTTTCTTTGGCTACTATTCTGTCTGTACATGTACCAGTTCTTCTTTGTCCACTCATCCGTTGGTGGACGTTTTGGTTGCTTCCATGTCATGGCTATTGTAATGCTGCGGCAATGCACATTTGCCTGCCTGTGTCTTTCCAATTCTGTCTTCTTAGGTTATAGGCCCAGGAGTGTGCCTCCTGGATCATATGGTAGCAAAATGTTTACCTTGTAGAGGCACCTCCATTCTGTTCTCATTAGTGGCTCTTACCAGGTTACGTTCCACTTAAATTTGAGGGTATTCACTTCTCCACAACACCTTCAGCATTTACTGTTTGTAGGTTTTGCTGATGTTTGTTCTGACTAGTGTGAGCTGATAGCACTTTGTGGTTGGATTTGCAAGCGTCTCATAATCCCTTGAAATTGAGCTTTCTGGCATGTCCTTTTTTTCTTCAAACTGTGAGTACAGCTTACCTCTTCAAATAGTTTTCATGAAGTATGTGTGACATTTAGAAATATTTTGGCCATTACTTCCCTCAAGACATTTTGAGGGCAGGTTTCATTTACGGCCCTCCAGTACTGGTGCATATGAAGTGACCCTTAGCACAGGTTTGAAAGCTGCTGTTGCAGGTAACGGCCAGAGGGCGGCAGCATTTCTGCTTTTCCCAATCTGGTAACTAGGGAAACAGAGCTTCCTGCCAGTGGTGTTCCTCGGTTATATATTAGAGTGGAATGTGCCCCCAAATCTGATGTCTCCTTAAGTTTGTTTTATAAATTGAATTTATATATTTTTTTATTGGAGTCATATTCCAATGTGTACATGGACCACTTCTTTGTGCATTCCTCTGTTGATGGACATTTTCGTAGCTTCCAAGTGTTGGCTATGGTAAATATTGCTGGAGTGCAGGATTGCCAGCCTGTGTCTTTTTTTGTGTGTGTGTGCGGTATATGGGCCTCTCACTGCCATGGACCCTCCCACTGCAGAGCACAGGCTCCGGACTTGCAGGCCCAGCAGCCATAGCTCACGGGACCAGCCGCTCCGTGGTAGGTGGGATCTTCCCGAACCGGGGCATGTATCCGTGTCCCCTGCATTGGCAGGTGGACTCTCAACCACTGCGCCACCAGTGAAGCCCAGCCTGTGTGTTTTTGATTCTCATCCCCTCAGGCGATAGGCCAGCAGTGGGTATGCTTGGTTGAATGGTTGCTCAGTATTTACCTTTACAAGGCACCTCATTTTTGTTTTCATTACTGGCTCTTACCATGTCCCACGTTGAACCAAGGGTAGGCATTTCTCCAAAACCCCTTGAGCATTTATTGTTTGCAGCATTTTTGCTGATGGCCATTTTGACTGGTGTGAGCTGATAGGTTTTTGTAATTTGGATTTGCATATCTTTAATTATTCCTAATGTTCAGCATTTTTCCATGCCTTTTAAAATTTCTGGTACAGAAAAACAGAAAAAAACGGAGAGTACAATTAAGCTCTTGACATTGTCTTCTTGGATGGTTGCCCTCTTTTGAATGTTTTGGTCAATTTTCAACCCCAGGATTGTTTTTGAGGGCAGGTGTCATTTACAGGCCTGCAATGAGTGTGAATATTTAGTGACCATTAGCACTGGGTTTAAAGCTGCTGTTGTGGGAAACGGCCACAAGGCGGCAGCATTTCTCCATTCCCAAATCTGGTTACTAGGGCAGCAGAGCGTTTCTGGGACCTATGGAATACAGAAGAAGGCATCACTGAAGTCTAATACAGAATACCACGTCCTGGTGGATGGTAGAATGACCAGCACTGTGTAGGAATTAGGAACTACTGTATGTATATCCTCGGTGGCTTCACTGACTGTCCTGACATCCTTTACCAGGTCCCCAGCAGGCCACGGGGCTCTCGAGGTCAGGGCAATCCCAGGTTATGGAGCTCACTTGCGCAACTACCCAGCAGCCCATGGGACTCTCATGGTCAGGCCTCTCCTAGAATATGGGGCTCACCTGGGAAGGTCCCCAGCAGCCCACGGGGCTCTCATGGTCAGGCCACTCCCAGGTTATGGAGCTCAGCTGCGCAACCACACAGCAGCCCATGGGGCTCTCGTGGTCAGTCCCCTCCCATGATATGGGGCTTACGTGGGCAGGTCCCCAGCAGCCCACGAGGCTCTCATGGCCAGGCAACTCCCAGGTTACGGATCTCACCTGGCAACTACCAAGCAGCCCATGGTGCTCTGGTTGTCACGCCCCTCCCAGGATACGGAGCTCCCCTGGGCAGGTACCCCGGCGGGGCTGGGCGCACAGGAACCTTGCACATAGCCCTCATTTCAGAGCACCCCAGATCACCTGTCTCTCAGAGCTGACACAGAGCACCTCAGAGCAGGACTTGAACTAAGAAACAGTAGCCCGGACAGTTCTGTGACCCTGGGCTCACTCTGTGTGGCCTCCCTCTGCCTGATCTTCCAGAGAATTCCACTGCAGCCGGGGCACCAGGCCTCTGTCTCCACCCATCACCCCTCCTCGCACTGACTCCTGGGTTCCTCTCATTAGGAAAGGGTCTTCTTGAAGTTGTCTCCCACTCATGGGCCAGATAAAGTGATTCGAAAACAAACCGGAGCTGCAGCCCCTTGTCTATCCTGACTCTCAGGAGCCCACACCTGTTCCTTGGACCTGGCCGCTTCAGCGAGGTCCTTTTTCTGCAATGTGAGCCCCTGAGGGGTGAGGATTGGCTGACCTGGACAGCCTGACCTTGCCGGCCAGCCCTACCCAGGTGTGCCTGTGTTGAGGTCAATATAAACACCGCTCCAGGCAGCAAGAGCCCCTGCAGCTGTGCCTGACGCCATATTCTCTGCCCCGTCAGCAGTCTCGGGCCTGTGCTGGTGGGAGGGAGTGAGGGGCCACGGCTTTGTGGGTGGCCCGGTGTGAGTGGGGCTCTGCTGGACTTTCTGCAGGAGTTTCCAGGCTGCCACCTGCTAAAGAAGAGGATGTGTCACCCATACCTTCTGCTGGAATTTCTCCCCGGGCAGAGGTGAGGAAGGAAAAAAGCAGTGGGTGCCGGGACAGGAGGGGTATCTCAGTCAGGGAAATGCAAAGCTTCCAGAAGAGCGCCCGGGGCCAGGACCATCCTGGCTGGCCTGCAAGCACCAAGTCGGCCTGCGTGCTGTTGCTGGTGTGGTTCGACGGCCCTTCCTCTAGGCTTTCAAGTCCTTGTACATATTCAGGTGTTTTACCTGGGAAGGGTGGGAGCAGTTCAGCAGCAGCTGGCCTGGGACTCAGCTCACGTTTACTCACAGATGCCTCGGCACGGTCCCCCAGCTTTGCAATGAGGACGCTCCTTGCGGGGGTGCTGCTGGCTGCATGGGAGATGATTCCCCACCTCTGACCAACTTCAGAATTGTTTACCACTGGAGCAAGTGCCCTGATAGTGTTTTCCTCTTTATAACTGCTGGGTTCCGTTTTTTTTTTTTTTTTTTTTTGGTTCAAGGTAGATTTTATTCCTCTTTTATGTATTTATAGATATAAGCATGGAAATAATTCATTCATATAAATACATCTGTGTGAAGTGAAGAACTTTTTTCTGTTTTATTTTTAAATTTTATTTATTTTTAAAAATTTGGAATTTAATTTAATTTATTTTTGTATACAGCAGGTTATTATTAGTTATCTATTTTATACATATACATGTATACAGGTCAATCCCAATCTCCCAACTCATCCCACCACCACCACCCCATGGCTTCCCCCCTTTGGTGTCCATACGTTTGATCTCTACCTCTGTGTCTCTATTTCTGCCCTGCAAACCGGTTCATCTGTAACATTTTTCTAGGTTCCACATATATGCATTAATATACAATATTTGTTTTTCTCTTTCTGACTTACTTCACTCTGTATGACAGTCTCTAGACCCATCGACATCTCTACAAATGACCCAGTTTCATTCCTTTTTATGGCTGAGTAATATTCCATTTCATATATGTACCACCCCTTTATCCATTCGTCTGTCTGTGGGCATTTAGGTTGCTTCCATTACCTGGCTATTCTAAATAGTGCTGCAATGAACATTGTGGTGAATGTGTCTCTTTGCTTTATGGTTTTCTCTGGGTATATGCCCAGAAGTGGGATTGCTGGATCATATGGTAGTTCTATTTTTAGTTTTTTAAGGACCCTCCATACTGTTCTCCATAGTGACTGTATCAATTTACATTCCCACCAATAGTGGAAGTGGGTTCCATTTGTCCACACCCTCCTCAGCATTTGTTGTTTGTAGATTTTCTGATGATGCCCATTCTAACAGGTGTGAGGTAATACCTCATTGCAGTTTTGATTTGCATTACTTTAATAATTAGTGATGTTGAGCAGCTTTTCATGTGCATCTTGGCCATCTCTGTGTCTTCTTTGAAGAAATGTCTATTTAGATCTTCTAACCATTTTTGTATTGGGTTGTTTGTTTTTTTAATATTAAGCTGCATGAGCTGTTTATATATATTGGAGATTAAACCTTTGTCCATTGATTCGTTTGCAAATATTTTCTCCCATTCTGAGGGTTGCCTTTTTCCATTCCCGTTTTTTAACAAAAAGATAAAGAAAGAAAAAGAAGCAGAACACAAATTGTGCATAA
Source organism: Hyperoodon ampullatus (assembly GCF_949752795.1). Lineage (NCBI taxonomy): Eukaryota > Metazoa > Chordata > Mammalia > Artiodactyla > Ziphiidae > Hyperoodon > Hyperoodon ampullatus. The sequence continues at coordinate 34,210,182 of NC_136914.1, read as the reverse complement.
AATATGCCTCTTGAAACTGTCGTTTTGAAATATGGACGTCTTTTGAATGTTTTGGTCGATCTACGACCCCAGGATTTGTTTTCAGGGCAGGTGTCATTGACAGGCCTGCAATTATTTTGAATATCAACCGAGCATTAGCGCTGGGATGAAAGCTGCTGTTGTGTGAAACGGCCACAAGGTGGCAGCAGTTCTCCCTTACCAAATCTGGTTACTAGGGCAACAGAGCCTCAATGGAAGTCGTGTTCTAGGCTGTAATTTAGAATGGAATGTGCCAGGAGTAAGCCCCTTCAGTTTGTCTCACTACTTCTTGTTCATTTTTTTTCACTTAATTTTTATTTTTTATCACAGGCAGTCTGATTACAATGTTTGGCTTGTTGTAGGTGTGCAAGATGTGGTTCTTTTACACACATACATATGTCTGTTCTTCCTGGGATCGTTTTCCCATGTACGTTATGACAGAATGTTGAGTAGTCTTCTCTTGGTATTCTGTAGGTGTTTGGTGATTATATATTTCACCTGTGTGGTATATGTCTCTTAACCCCAATATCCTAATGTATCCAATCCTCACACCTTTCCATTGGTGAGCCATAAGTTTGTTTAATGAATCTGTGATTGATTGCCCTTCTCTGTGGAAGTATCTTCACTGGTATCATTTTTTCGGTAACACCTATACGTGATATCATATGATATGTGTCTTTCTCTTTCTGACGTACTACGAGTCACGTGATTACCTCTAGACTCATCTACGGTGCTGCAAATGGCACTGTGTCCCTTTTTTCTTTGGCTACTATTCTGTCTGTACATGTACCAGTTCTTCTTTGTCCACTCATCCGTTGGTGGACGTTTTGGTTGCTTCCATGTCATGGCTATTGTAATGCTGCGGCAATGCACATTTGCCTGCCTGTGTCTTTCCAATTCTGTCTTCTTAGGTTATAGGCCCAGGAGTGTGCCTCCTGGATCATATGGTAGCAAAATGTTTACCTTGTAGAGGCACCTCCATTCTGTTCTCATTAGTGGCTCTTACCAGGTTACGTTCCACTTAAATTTGAGGGTATTCACTTCTCCACAACACCTTCAGCATGTACTGTTTGTAGTTTTTTGCTGATGTTTGTTCTGACTAGTGTGAGCTGATAGCACTTTGTGGTTGGATTTGCAAGCGTCTCATAATCCCCTGAAATTGAGCTTTCTGGCATGTCCTTTTTTTCTTCAAACTGTGAGTACAGCTTACCTCTTCAAATAGTTTTCGTGAAGTATGTGTGACATTTAGAAATATTTTGGCCATTACTTCCCTCAAGACATTTTGAGGGCAGGTTTCATTTACGGCCCTCCAGTACTGGTGCATGTGAAGTGACCCTTAGCACAGGTTTTAAAGCTGCTGTTGCAGGTAACGGCCAGAGGGCGGCAGCATTTCTGCTTCTCCCAATCTGGTAACTAGGGAAACAGAGCTTCCTGGCAGTGGTGTTCCTCGGTTATATATTTGAGTGGAATCTGCCCCCAAATCTGATGTCTCCTTAAGTTTGTTTTATAAATTGAATTTATATATTTTTTTATTGGAGTCATATTCCAATGTGTACATGGACCACTTCTTTGTGCATTCCTCTGTTGATGGACATTTTCGTAGCTTCCAAGTGTAGGCTATGGTAAATATTGCTGGAGTTCAGGATTGCCAGCCTGTGTCCTTTTGTGTGTGTGTGTGCGGTATATGGGCCTCTCACTGCCATGGACCCTCCCACCGCAGAGCACAGGCTCCGGACTTGCAGGCCCAGCAGCCATAGCTCACGGGACCAGCCACTCCGCGGTATGTGGGATCTTCCCGAACCGGGGCATGTATCCGTGTCCCCTGCATTGGCAGGTGGACTCTCAACCACTGCGCCACCAGTGAAGCCCAGCCTGTGTGTTTTTGATTCTCATCCCCTCAGGCGATAGGCCCAGCAGTGGGTATGCTTGATTGAATGGTTGCTCAGTATTTACCTTTACAAGGCACCTCATTTTTGTTTTCATTACTGGCTCTTACCATGCCCCACGTTGAACCAAGGGTAGGCATTTCTCCAAAACCCCTTCAGCATTTATTGTTTGCAGCATTTTTGCTGATGGCCATTTTGACTGGTGTGAGCTGATAGGTTTTTGTAATTTGGATTTGCATATCTTCAATTATTCCTAATGTTCAGCATTTTTCCATGCCTTTTAAAATTTCTGGTAGAGAAAAACAGAAAAAAACGGAGAGTACAATTAAGCTCTTGACATTGTCTTCTTGGGTGGTTGCCCTCTTTTGAATTTTTTGGTCAGTTTTCAACCCCAGGACTGTTTCTGAGGGCAGCTGTCATTTACAGGCCTGCAATGAGTGTGAATATTTAGTGACCATTAGCACTGGGTTTAAAGCTGCTGTTGTGGGAAACGGCCACAAGGCGGCAGCATTTCTCCATTCCCAAATCTGGTTACTAGGGCAGCAGAGCGTTTCTGGGACCAATGGAATACAGAAGAAGGCATCACTGAAGTCTAATACAGAATACCATGTCCTGGTGGATGGTAGAATGACCAGCACTGTGTAGGAATTAGGAACTACAGTATGTATATCCTCGGTGGCTTCACTGACTGTACTGACATCCTTTACCAGGTCCCCAGCAGGCCACGGGGCTCTCGAGGTCAGGGCAATCCCAGGTTATGGAGCTCACTTGCGCAACTACCCAGCAGCCCATGGGACTCTCATGGTCAGGCCTCTCCTAGAATATGGGGCTCACCTGGGAAGGTCCCCAGCAGCCCACGGGGCTCTCATGGTCAGGCCACTCCCAGGTTATGGAGCTCAGCTGTGCAACCACACAGCAGCCCATGGGGCTCTCGTGGTCAGTCCCCTCCCATGATATGGGGCTTACGTGGGCAGGTCCCCAGCAGCCCACGAGGCTCTCATGGCCAGGCAACTCCCAGGTTGCGGATCTCACCTGGCAACTACCAAGCAGCCCATGGTGCTCTGGTTGTCACGCCCCTCCCAGGATACGGAGCTCCCCTGGGCAGGTACCCCGGCGGGGCTGGGCGCACAGGAACCTTGCACATAGCCCTCATTTCAGAGCACCCCAGATCACCTGTCTCTCAGAGCTGACACAGAGCACCTCAGAGCAGGACTTGAACTAAGAAACAGTAGCCCGGACAGTTCTGTGACCCTGGGCTCACTCTGTGCGGCCTCCCTCTGCCTGATCTTCCAGAGAATTCCACTGCAGCCGGGGCACCAGGCCTCTGTCTCCACCCATCACCCCTCCTCGCACTGACTCCTGGGTTCCTCTCATTAGGAAAGGGTCTTCTTGAAGTTGTCTCCCACTCATGGGCCAGATAAAGTGATTCGAAAACAAACCGGAGCTGCAGCCCCTTGTCTATCCTGACTCTCAGGAGCCCACACCTGTTCCTTGGGCCTGGCCGGTTCAGCGAGGTCCATTTTCTGCAATGTGAGCCCCTGAGGGGTGAGGATTGGCTGACGTGGACAGCCTGAAATTGCCGGCCAGCCCTACCCAGGTGTGCCTGTGTTGAGGTCAATATAAACACCGCTCCAGGCAGCAAGAGCCCCTGCAGCTGTGCCTGACGCCATATTCTCTGCCCCGTCAGCAGTCTCGGGCCTGTGCTGGTGGGAGGGAGTGAGGGGCCACGGCTTTGTGGGTGGCCCGGTGTGAGTGGGGCTCTGCTGGACTTTCTGCAGGAGTTTCCAGGCTGCCACCTGCTAAAGAAGAGGATGTGTCACCCATACCTTCTGCTGGAATTTCTCCCCGGGCAGAGGTGAGGAAGGAAAAAAGCAGTGGGTGCCGGGACAGGAGGGGTATCTCAGTCAGGGAAATGCAAAGCTTCCAGAAGAGCGCCCGGGGCCAGGACCATCCTGGCTGGCCTGCAAGCACCAAGTCGGCCTGCGTGCTGTTGCTGGTGTGGTTCGACGGCCCTTCCTCTAGGCTTTCAAGTCCTTGTACATATTCAGGTGTTTTACCTGGGAAGGGTGGGAGCAGTTCAGCAGCAGCTGGCCTGGGACTCAGCTCACGTTTACTCACAGATGCCTCGGCACGGTCCCCCAGCTTTGCAATGAGGACGCTCCTTGCGGGGGTGCTGCTGCCTGCATGGGAGATGATTCCCCACCTCTGACCAACTTCAGAATTGTTTACCACTGGAGCAAGTGCCCTGAGAGTGTTTTCCTCTTTATAACTGCTGGGTTCCGTTTTTTTTTTTTTTTTTTTTTTGGTTCAAGGTAGATTTTATTCCTCTTTTATGTATTTATAGATATAAGCATGGAAATAATTCATTCATATAAATACATCTGTGTGAAGTGAAGAACTTTTTTCTGTTTTATTTTTAAATTTTATTTATTTTTAAAAATTTGGAATTTAATTTAATTTATTTTTGTATACAGCAGGTTATTATTAGTTATCTATTTTATACATATACATGTATACAGGTCAATCCCAATCTCCCAACTCATCCCACCACCACCACCCCATGGCTTCCCCCCTTTGGTGTCCATACGTTTGTTCTCTACCTCTGTGTCTCTATTTCTGCCCTGCAAACCGGTTCATCTGTACCATTTTTGTAGGTTCCACATACATGCATTAATATACAATATTTGTTTTTCTCTTTCTGACTTACTTCACTCTGTATGACAGTCTCTAGACCCATCGGCGTCTCTACAAATGAACCAGTTTCATTCCTTTTTATGGCTGAGTAATATTCCATTTCATATATGTACCACCCCTTTATCCATTCGTCTGTCTGTGGGCATTTAGGTTGCTTCCATTACCTGGCTATTCTAAATAGTGCTGCAATGAACATTGTGGTGAATGTGTCTCTTTGCTTTATGGTTTTCTCTGGGTATATGCCCAGAAGTGGGATTGCTGGATCATATGGTAGTTCTATTTTTAGTTTTTTAAGGACCCTCCATACTGTTCTCCATAGTGACTGTATCAATTTACATTCCCACCAATAGTGGAAGTGGGTTCCATTTGTCCACACTCTCCTCAGCATTTGTTGTTTGTAGATTTTCTGATGATACACATTCTAACAGGTGTGAGGTAATACCTCATTGCAGTTTTGATTTGCATTACTTTAATAATTAGTGATGTTGAGCAGCTTTTCATGTGCATCTTGGCCATCTCTGTGTCTTCTTTGAAGAAATGTCTCTTTAGATCTTCTAACCATTTTTGTATTGGGTTCTTTGTTTTTTTAATATTAAGCTGCATGAGCTGTTTATATATATTGGAGATTAAACCTTTGTCCATTGATTCGTTTGCAAATATTTTCTCCCATTCTGAGGGTTGCCTTTTTCCATTCCCGTTTTTTAACAAAAAGATAAAGAAAGAAAAAGAAGCAGAACACAAGTTGTGCATAAAATATGCCTCTTGAAACTGTCGTTTTGAAATATGGACGTCTTTTGAATTTTTTGGTCGATCTACGACCCCAGGATTTGTTTTCAGGGCAGGTGTCATTGACAGGCCTGCAATTATTTTGAATATCAACCGAGCATTAGCGCTGGGATGAAAGCTGCTGTTGTGTGAAATGGCCACAAGGTGGCAGCAGTTCTCCCTTACCAAATCTGGTTACTAGGGCAACAGAGCCTCAATGGAAGTCGCGTTCTAGGCTGTAATTTAGAATGGAATGTGCCAGGAGTAAGCCCCTTCAGTTTGTCTCACTACTTCTTGTTCATTTTTTTTTCATTTAATTTTTATTTTTTATCACAGGCAGTTTGATTACAATGTTTGGTTTGTTGTAGGTGTGCAAGATGTGGTTCTTTTACACACATACATATGTCTGTTCTTCCTGGGATCGTTTTCCCATGTACGTTATGACAGAATGTTGAGTAGTCTTCTCTTGGTATTCTGTAGGTGTTTGGTGATTATATATTTCACCTGTGTTGGTATATGTCTCTTAACCCCAATATCCTAATGTATCCAATCCTCACACCTTTCCATTGGTGAACCATAAGTCTGTTTAATGAATCTGTGATTGATTGCCCTTCTCTGTGGAAGTATCTTCACTGGTATCATTTTTTCGGTAACACCTATACGTGATATCATATGATATGTGTCTTTCTCTTTCTGACGTACTACGAGTCACGTGATTACCTCTAGACTCATCTACGGTGCTGCAAATGGCACTGTGTCCCTTTTTTCTTTGGCTACTATTCTGTCTGTACATGTACCAGTTCTTCTTTGTCCACTCATCCGTTGGTGGACGTTTTGGTTGCTTCCATGTCATGGCTATTGTAATGCTGCGGCAATGCACATTTGCCTGCCTGTGTCTTTCCAATTCTGTCTTCTTAGGTTATAGGCCCAGGAGTGTGCCTCCTGGATCATATGGTAGCAAAATGTTTACCTTGTAGAGGCACCTCCATTCTGTTCTCATTAGTGGCTCTTACCAGGTTACGTTCCACTTAAATTTGAGGGTATTCACTTCTCCACAACACCTTCAGCATTTACTGTTTGTAGGTTTTGCTGATGTTTGTTCTGACTAGTGTGAGCTGATAGCACTTTGTGGTTGGATTTGCAAGCGTCTCATAATCCCTTGAAATTGAGCTTTCTGGCATGTCCTTTTTTTCTTCAAACTGTGAGTACAGCTTACCTCTTCAAATAGTTTTCATGAAGTATGTGTGACATTTAGAAATATTTTGGCCATTACTTCCCTCAAGACATTTTGAGGGCAGGTTTCATTTACGGCCCTCCAGTACTGGTGCATATGAAGTGACCCTTAGCACAGGTTTGAAAGCTGCTGTTGCAGGTAACGGCCAGAGGGCGGCAGCATTTCTGCTTTTCCCAATCTGGTAACTAGGGAAACAGAGCTTCCTGCCAGTGGTGTTCCTCGGTTATATATTAGAGTGGAATGTGCCCCCAAATCTGATGTCTCCTTAAGTTTGTTTTATAAATTGAATTTATATATTTTTTTATTGGAGTCATATTCCAATGTGTACATGGACCACTTCTTTGTGCATTCCTCTGTTGATGGACATTTTCGTAGCTTCCAAGTGTTGGCTATGGTAAATATTGCTGGAGTGCAGGATTGCCAGCCTGTGTCTTTTTTTGTGTGTGTGTGCGGTATATGGGCCTCTCACTGCCATGGACCCTCCCACTGCAGAGCACAGGCTCCGGACTTGCAGGCCCAGCAGCCATAGCTCACGGGACCAGCCGCTCCGTGGTAGGTGGGATCTTCCCGAACCGGGGCATGTATCCGTGTCCCCTGCATTGGCAGGTGGACTCTCAACCACTGCACCACCAGTGAAGCCCAGCCTGTGTGTTTTTGATTCTCATCCCCTCAGGCGATAGGCCAGCAGTGGGTATGCTTGGTTGAATGGTTGCTCAGTATTTACCTTTACAAGGCACCTCATTTTTGTTTTCATTACTGGCTCTTACCATGTCCCACGTTGAACCAAGGGTAGGCATTTCTCCAAAACCCCTTGAGCATTTATTGTTTGCAGCATTTTTGCTGATGGCCATTTTGACTGGTGTGAGCTGATAGGTTTTTGTAATTTGGATTTGCATATCTTTAATTATTCCTAATGTTCAGCATTTTTCCATGCCTTTTAAAATTTCTGGTACAGAAAAACAGAAAAAAACGGAGAGTACAATTAAGCTCTTGACATTGTCTTCTTGGATGGTTGCCCTCTTTTGAATGTTTTGGTCAATTTTCAACCCCAGGATTGTTTTTGAGGGCAGGTGTCATTTACAGGCCTGCAATGAGTGTGAATATTTAGTGACCATTAGCACTGGGTTTAAAGCTGCTGTTGTGGGAAACGGCCACAAGGCGGCAGCATTTCTCCATTCCCAAATCTGGTTACTAGGGCAGCAGAGCGTTTCTGGGACCTATGGAATACAGAAGAAGGCATCACTGAAGTCTAATACAGAATACCACGTCCTGGTGGATGGTAGAATGACCAGCACTGTGTAGGAATTAGGAACTACTGTATGTATATCCTCGGTGGCTTCACTGACTGTCCTGACATCCTTTACCAGGTCCCCAGCAGGCCACGGGGCTCTCGAGGTCAGGGCAATCCCAGGTTATGGAGCTCACTTGCGCAACTACCCAGCAGCCCATGGGACTCTCATGGTCAGGCCTCTCCTAGAATATGGGGCTCACCTGGGAAGGTCCCCAGCAGCCCACGGGGCTCTCATGGTCAGGCCACTCCCAGGTTATGGAGCTCAGCTGCGCAACCACACAGCAGCCCATGGGGCTCTCGTGGTCAGTCCCCTCCCATGATATGGGGCTTACGTGGGCAGGTCCCCAGCAGCCCACGAGGCTCTCATGGCCAGGCAACTCCCAGGTTACGGATCTCACCTGGCAACTACCAAGCAGCCCATGGTGCTCTGGTTGTCACGCCCCTCCCAGGATACGGAGCTCCCCTGGGCAGGTACCCCGGCGGGGCTGGGCGCACAGGAACCTTGCACATAGCCCTCATTTCAGAGCACCCCAGATCACCTGTCTCTCAGAGCTGACACAGAGCACCTCAGAGCAGGACTTGAACTAAGAAACAGTAGCCCGGACAGTTCTGTGACCCTGGGCTCACTCTGTGTGGCCTCCCTCTGCCTGATCTTCCAGAGAATTCCACTGCAGCCGGGGCACCAGGCCTCTGTCTCCACCCATCACCCCTCCTCGCACTGACTCCTGGGTTCCTCTCATTAGGAAAGGGTCTTCTTGAAGTTGTCTCCCACTCATGGGCCAGATAAAGTGATTCGAAAACAAACCGGAGCTGCAGCCCCTTGTCTATCCTGACTCTCAGGAGCCCACACCTGTTCCTTGGACCTGGCCGCTTCAGCGAGGTCCTTTTTCTGCAATGTGAGCCCCTGAGGGGTGAGGATTGGCTGACCTGGACAGCCTGACCTTGCCGGCCAGCCCTACCCAGGTGTGCCTGTGTTGAGGTCAATATAAACACCGCTCCAGGCAGCAAGAGCCCCTGCAGCTGTGCCTGACGCCATATTCTCTGCCCCGTCAGCAGTCTCGGGCCTGTGCTGGTGGGAGGGAGTGAGGGGCCACGGCTTTGTGGGTGGCCCGGTGTGAGTGGGGCTCTGCTGGACTTTCTGCAGGAGTTTCCAGGCTGCCACCTGCTAAAGAAGAGGATGTGTCACCCATACCTTCTGCTGGAATTTCTCCCCGGGCAGAGGTGAGGAAGGAAAAAAGCAGTGGGTGCCGGGACAGGAGGGGTATCTCAGTCAGGGAAATGCAAAGCTTCCAGAAGAGCGCCCGGGGCCAGGACCATCCTGGCTGGCCTGCAAGCACCAAGTCGGCCTGCGTGCTGTTGCTGGTGTGGTTCGACGGCCCTTCCTCTAGGCTTTCAAGTCCTTGTACATATTCAGGTGTTTTACCTGGGAAGGGTGGGAGCAGTTCAGCAGCAGCTGGCCTGGGACTCAGCTCACGTTTACTCACAGATGCCTCGGCACGGTCCCCCAGCTTTGCAATGAGGACGCTCCTTGCGGGGGTGCTGCTGGCTGCATGGGAGATGATTCCCCACCTCTGACCAACTTCAGAATTGTTTACCACTGGAGCAAGTGCCCTGATAGTGTTTTCCTCTTTATAACTGCTGGGTTCCGTTTTTTTTTTTTTTTTTTTTTGGTTCAAGGTAGATTTTATTCCTCTTTTATGTATTTATAGATATAAGCATGGAAATAATTCATTCATATAAATACATCTGTGTGAAGTGAAGAACTTTTTTCTGTTTTATTTTTAAATTTTATTTATTTTTAAAAATTTGGAATTTAATTTAATTTATTTTTGTATACAGCAGGTTATTATTAGTTATCTATTTTATACATATACATGTATACAGGTCAATCCCAATCTCCCAACTCATCCCACCACCACCACCCCATGGCTTCCCCCCTTTGGTGTCCATACGTTTGATCTCTACCTCTGTGTCTCTATTCCTGCCCTGCAAACCGGTTCATCTGTAACATTTTTCTAGGTTCCACATATATGCATTAATATACAATATTTGTTTTTCTCTTTCTGACTTACTTCACTCTGTATGACAGTCTCTAGACCCATCGACATCTCTACAAATGACCCAGTTTCATTCCTTTTTATGGCTGAGTAATATTCCATTTCATATATGTACCACCCCTTTATCCATTCGTCTGTCTGTGGGCATTTAGGTTGCTTCCATTACCTGGCTATTCTAAATAGTGCTGCAATGAACATTGTGGTGAATGTGTCTCTTTGCTTTATGGTTTTCTCTGGGTATATGCCCAGAAGTGGGATTGCTGGATCATATGGTAGTTCTATTTTTAGTTTTTTAAGGACCCTCCATACTGTTCTCCATAGTGACTGTATCAATTTACATTCCCACCAATAGTGGAAGTGGGTTCCATTTGTCCACACCCTCCTCAGCATTTGTTGTTTGTAGATTTTCTGATGATGCCCATTCTAAGAGGTGTGAGGTAATACCTCATTGCAGTTTTGATTTGCATTACTTTAATAATTAGTGATGTTGAGCAGCTTTTCATGTGCATCTTGGCCATCTCTGTGTCTTCTTTGAAGAAATGTCTATTTAGATCTTCTAACCATTTTTGTATTGGGTTGTTTGTTTTTTTAATATTAAGCTGCATGAGCTGTTTATATATATTGGAGATTAAACCTTTGTCCATTGATTCGTTTGCAAATATTTTCTCCCATTCTGAGGGTTGCCTTTTTCCATTCCCGTTTTTTAACAAAAAGATAAAGAAAGAAAAAGAAGCAGAACACAAATTGTGCATAAAATATGCCTCTTGAAACTGTCGTTTTGAAATATGGACGTCTTTTGAATGTTTTGGTCGATCTACGACCCCAGGATTTGTTTTCAGGGCAGGTGTCATTGACAGGCCTGCAATTATTTTGAATATCAACCGAGCATTAGCGCTGGGATGAAAGCTGCTGTTGTGTGAAACGGCCACAAGGTGGCAGCAGTTCTCCCTTACCAAATCTGGTTACTAGGGCAACAGAGCCTCAATGGAAGTCGTGTTCTAGGCTGTAATTTAGAATGGAATGTGCCAGGAGTAAGCCCCTTCAGTTTGTCTCACTACTTCTTGTTCATTTTTTTTCACTTAATTTTTATTTTTTATCACAGGCAGTCTGATTACAATGTTTGGCTTGTTGTAGGTGTGCAAGATGTGGTTCTTTTACACACATACATATGTCTGTTCTTCCTGGGATCGTTTTCCCATGTACGTTATGACAGAATGTTGAGTAGTCTTCTCTTGGTATTCTGTAGGTGTTTGGTGATTATATATTTCACCTGTGTGGTATATGTCTCTTAACCCCAATATCCTAATGTATCCAATCCTCACACCTTTCCATTGGTGAGCCATAAGTTTGTTTAATGAATCTGTGATTGATTGCCCTTCTCTGTGGAAGTATCTTCACTGGTATCATTTTTTCGGTAACACCTATACGTGATATCATATGATATGTGTCTTTCTCTTTCTGACGTACTACGAGTCACGTGATTACCTCTAGACTCATCTACGGTGCTGCAAATGGCACTGTGTCCCTTTTTTCTTTGGCTACTATTCTGTCTGTACATGTACCAGTTCTTCTTTGTCCACTCATCCGTTGGTGGACGTTTTGGTTGCTTCCATGTCATGGCTATTGTAATGCTGCGGCAATGCACATTTGCCTGCCTGTGTCTTTCCAATTCTGTCTTCTTAGGTTATAGGCCCAGGAGTGGGCCTCCTGGATCATATGGTAGCAAAATGTTTACCTTGTAGAGGCACCTCCATTCTGTTCTCATTAGTGGCTCTTACCAGGTTACGTTCCACTTAAATTTGAGGGTATTCACTTCTCCACAACACCTTCAGCATGTACTGTTTGTAGTTTTTTGCTGATGTTTGTTCTGACTAGTGTGAGCTGATAGCACTTTGTGGTTGGATTTGCAAGCGTCTCATAATCCCCTGAAATTGAGCTTTCTGGCATGTCCTTTTTTTCTTCAAACTGTGAGTACAGCTTACCTCTTCAAATAGTTTTCGTGAAGTATGTGTGACATTTAGAAATATTTTGGCCATTACTTCCCTCAAGACATTTTGAGGGCAGGTTTCATTTACGGCCCTCCAGTACTGGTGCATGTGAAGTGACCCTTAGCACAGGTTTTAAAGCTGCTGTTGCAGGTAACGGCCAGAGGGCGGCAGCATTTCTGCTTCTCCCAATCTGGTAACTAGGGAAACAGAGCTTCCTGGCAGTGGTGTTCCTCGGTTATATATTTGAGTGGAATCTGCCCCCAAATCTGATGTCTCCTTAAGTTTGTTTTATAAATTGAATTTATATATTTTTTTATTGGAGTCATATTCCAATGTGTACATGGACCACTTCTTTGTGCATTCCTCTGTTGATGGACATTTTCGTAGCTTCCAAGTGTAGGCTATGGTAAATATTGCTGGAGTTCAGGATTGCCAGCCTGTGTCCTTTTGTGTGTGTGTGTGCGGTATATGGGCCTCTCACTGCCATGGACCCTCCCACCGCAGAGCACAGGCTCCGGACTTGCAGGCCCAGCAGCCATAGCTCACGGGACCAGCCACTCCGCGGTATGTGGGATCTTCCCGAACCGGGGCATGTATCCGTGTCCCCTGCATTGGCAGGTGGACTCTCAACCACTGCGCCACCAGTGAAGCCCAGCCTGTGTGTTTTTGATTCTCATCCCCTCAGGCGATAGGCCCAGCAGTGGGTATGCTTGATTGAATGGTTGCTCAGTATTTACCTTTACAAGGCACCTCATTTTTGTTTTCATTACTGGCTCTTACCATGCCCCACGTTGAACCAAGGGTAGGCATTTCTCCAAAACCCCTTCAGCATTTATTGTTTGCAGCATTTTTGCTGATGGCCATTTTGACTGGTGTGAGCTGATAGGTTTTTGTAATTTGGATTTGCATATCTTCAATTATTCCTAATGTTCAGCATTTTTCCATGCCTTTTAAAATTTCTGGTAGAGAAAAACAGAAAAAAACGGAGAGTACAATTAAGCTCTTGACATTGTCTTCTTGGGTGGTTGCCCTCTTTTGAATTTTTTGGTCAGTTTTCAACCCCAGGACTGTTTCTGAGGGCAGCTGTCATTTACAGGCCTGCAATGAGTGTGAATATTTAGTGACCATTAGCACTGGGTTTAAAGCTGCTGTTGTGGGAAACGGCCACAAGGCGGCAGCATTTCTCCATTCCCAAATCTGGTTACTAGGGCAGCAGAGCGTTTCTGGGACCAATGGAATACAGAAGAAGGCATCACTGAAGTCTAATACAGAATACCATGTCCTGGTGGATGGTAGAATGACCAGCACTGTGTAGGAATTAGGAACTACAGTATGTATATCCTCGGTGGCTTCACTGACTGTACTGACATCCTTTACCAGGTCCCCAGCAGGCCACGGGGCTCTCGAGGTCAGGGCAATCCCAGGTTATGGAGCTCACTTGCGCAACTACCCAGCAGCCCATGGGACTCTCATGGTCAGGCCTCTCCTAGAATATGGGGCTCACCTGGGAAGGTCCCCAGCAGCCCACGGGGCTCTCATGGTCAGGCCACTCCCAGGTTATGGAGCTCAGCTGTGCAACCACACAGCAGCCCATGGGGCTCTCGTGGTCAGTCCCCTCCCATGATATGGGGCTTACGTGGGCAGGTCCCCAGCAGCCCACGAGGCTCTCATGGCCAGGCAACTCCCAGGTTGCGGATCTCACCTGGCAACTACCAAGCAGCCCATGGTGCTCTGGTTGTCACGCCCCTCCCAGGATACGGAGCTCCCCTGGGCAGGTACCCCGGCGGGGCTGGGCGCACAGGAACCTTGCACATAGCCCTCATTTCAGAGCACCCCAGATCACCTGTCTCTCAGAGCTGACACAGAGCACCTCAGAGCAGGACTTGAACTAAGAAACAGTAGCCCGGACAGTTCTGTGACCCTGGGCTCACTCTGTGCGGCCTCCCTCTGCCTGATCTTCCAGAGAATTCCACTGCAGCCGGGGCACCAGGCCTCTGTCTCCACCCATCACCCCTCCTCGCACTGACTCCTGGGTTCCTCTCATTAGGAAAGGGTCTTCTGAAGTTGTCTCCCACTCATGGGCCAGATAAAGTGATTCGAAAACAAACCGGAGCTGCAGCCCCTTGTCTATCCTGACTCTCAGGAGCCCACACCTGTTCCTTGGGCCTGGCCGGTTCAGCGAGGTCCATTTTCTGCAATGTGAGCCCCTGAGGGGTGAGGATTGGCTGACGTGGACAGCCTGAAATTGCCGGCCAGCCCTACCCAGGTGTGCCTGTGTTGAGGTCAATATAAACACCGCTCCAGGCAGCAAGAGCCCCTGCAGCTGTGCCTGACGCCATATTCTCTGCCCCGTCAGCAGTCTCGGGCCTGTGCTGGTGGGAGGGAGTGAGGGGCCACGGCTTTGTGGGTGGCCCGGTGTGAGTGGGGCTCTGCTGGACTTTCTGCAGGAGTTTCCAGGCTGCCACCTGCTAAAGAAGAGGATGTGTCACCCATACCTTCTGCTGGAATTTCTCCCCGGGCAGAGGTGAGGAAGGAAAAAAGCAGTGGGTGCCGGGACAGGAGGGGTATCTCAGTCAGGGAAATGCAAAGCTTCCAGAAGAGCGCCCGGGGCCAGGACCATCCTGGCTGGCCTGCAAGCACCAAGTCGGCCTGCGTGCTGTTGCTGGTGTGGTTCGACGGCCCTTCCTCTAGGCTTTCAAGTCCTTGTACATATTCAGGTGTTTTACCTGGGAAGGGTGGGAGCAGTTCAGCAGCAGCTGGCCTGGGACTCAGCTCACGTTTACTCACAGATGCCTCGGCACGGTCCCCCAGCTTTGCAATGAGGACGCTCCTTGCGGGGGTGCTGCTGCCTGCATGGGAGATGATTCCCCACCTCTGACCAACTTCAGAATTGTTTACCACTGGAGCAAGTGCCCTGAGAGTGTTTTCCTCTTTATAACTGCTGGGTTCCGTTTTTTTTTTTTTTTTTTTTTTGGTTCAAGGTAGATTTTATTCCTCTTTTATGTATTTATAGATATAAGCATGGAAATAATTCATTCATATAAATACATCTGTGTGAAGTGAAGAACTTTTTTCTGTTTTATTTTTAAATTTTATTTATTTTTAAAAATTTGGAATTTAATTTAATTTATTTTTGTATACAGCAGGTTATTATTAGTTATCTATTTTATACATATACATGTATACAGGTCAATCCCAATCTCCCAACTCATCCCACCACCACCACCCCATGGCTTCCCCCCTTTGGTGTCCATACGTTTGTTCTCTACCTCTGTGTCTCTATTTCTGCCCTGCAAACCGGTTCATCTGTACCATTTTTGTAGGTTCCACATACATGCATTAATATACAATATTTGTTTTTCTCTTTCTGACTTACTTCACTCTGTATGACAGTCTCTAGACCCATCGGCGTCTCTACAAATGAACCAGTTTCATTCCTTTTTATGGCTGAGTAATATTCCATTTCATATATGTACCACCCCTTTATCCATTCGTCTGTCTGTGGGCATTTAGGTTGCTTCCATTACCTGGCTATTCTAAATAGTGCTGCAATGAACATTGTGGTGAATGTGTCTCTTTGCTTTATGGTTTTCTCTGGGTATATGCCCAGAAGTGGGATTGCTGGATCATATGGTAGTTCTATTTTTAGTTTTTTAAGGACCCTCCATACTGTTCTCCATAGTGACTGTATCAATTTACATTCCCACCAATAGTGGAAGTGGGTTCCATTTGTCCACACTCTCCTCGGCATTTGTTGTTTGTAGATTTTCTGATGATACACATTCTAACAGGTGTGAGGTAATACCTCATTGCAGTTTTGATTTGCATTACTTTAATAATTAGTGATGTTGAGCAGCTTTTCATGTGCATCTTGGCCATCTCTGTGTCTTCTTTGAAGAAATGTCTCTTTAGATCTTCTAACCATTTTTGTATTGGGTTCTTTGTTTTTTTAATATTAAGCTGCATGAGCTGTTTATATATATTGGAGATTAAACCTTTGTCCATTGATTCGTTTGCAAATATTTTCTCCCATTCTGAGGGTTGCCTTTTTCCATTCCCGTTTTTTAACAAAAAGATAAAGAAAGAAAAAGAAGCAGAACACAAGTTGTGCATAAAATATGCCTCTTGAAACTGTCGTTTTGAAATATGGACGTCTTTTGAATTTTTTGGTCGATCTACGACCCCAGGATTTGTTTTCAGGGCAGGTGTCATTGACAGGCCTGCAATTATTTTGAATATCAACCGAGCATTAGCGCTGGGATGAAAGCTGCTGTTGTGTGAAATGGCCACAAGGTGGCAGCAGTTCTCCCTTACCAAATCTGGTTACTAGGGCAACAGAGCCTCAATGGAAGTCGCGTTCTAGGCTGTAATTTAGAATGGAATGTGCCAGGAGTAAGCCCCTTCAGTTTGTCTCACTACTTCTTGTTCATTTTTTTTTCATTTAATTTTTATTTTTTATCACAGGCAGTTTGATTACAATGTTTGGTTTGTTGTAGGTGTGCAAGATGTGGTTCTTTTACACACATACATATGTCTGTTCTTCCTGGGATCGTTTTCCCATGTACGTTATGCAAGAATGTTGAGTAGTCTTCTCTTGGTATTCTGTAGGTGTTTGGTGATTATATATTTCACCTGTGTTGGTATATGTCTCTTAACCCCAATATCCTAATGTATCCAATCCTCACACCTTTCCATTGGTGAACCATAAGTCTGTTTAATGAATCTGTGATTGATTGCCCTTCTCTGTGGAAGTATCTTCACTGGTATCATTTTTTCGGTAACACCTATACGTGATATCATATGATATGTGTCTTTCTCTTTCTGACGTACTACGAGTCACGTGATTACCTCTAGACTCATCTACGGTGCTGCAAATGGCACTGTGTCCCTTTTTTCTTTGGCTACTATTCTGTCTGTACATGTACCAGTTCTTCTTTGTCCACTCATCCGTTGGTGGACGTTTTGGTTGCTTCCATGTCATGGCTATTGTAATGCTGCGGCAATGCACATTTGCCTGCCTGTGTCTTTCCAATTCTGTCTTCTTAGGTTATAGGCCCAGGAGTGTGCCTCCTGGATCATATGGTAGCAAAATGTTTACCTTGTAGAGGCACCTCCATTCTGTTCTCATTAGTGGCTCTTACCAGGTTACGTTCCACTTAAATTTGAGGGTATTCACTTCTCCACAACACCTTCAGCATTTACTGTTTGTAGGTTTTGCTGATGTTTGTTCTGACTAGTGTGAGCTGATAGCACTTTGTGGTTGGATTTGCAAGCGTCTCATAATCCCTTGAAATTGAGCTTTCTGGCATGTCCTTTTTTTCTTCAAACTGTGAGTACAGCTTACCTCTTCAAATAGTTTTCATGAAGTATGTGTGACATTTAGAAATATTTTGGCCATTACTTCCCTCAAGACATTTTGAGGGCAGGTTTCATTTACGGCCCTCCAGTACTGGTGCATATGAAGTGACCCTTAGCACAGGTTTGAAAGCTGCTGTTGCAGGTAACGGCCAGAGGGCGGCAGCATTTCTGCTTTTCCCAATCTGGTAACTAGGGAAACAGAGCTTCCTGCCAGTGGTGTTCCTCGGTTATATATTAGAGTGGAATGTGCCCCCAAATCTGATGTCTCCTTAAGTTTGTTTTATAAATTGAATTTATATATTTTTTTATTGGAGTCATATTCCAATGTGTACATGGACCACTTCTTTGTGCATTCCTCTGTTGATGGACATTTTCGTAGCTTCCAAGTGTTGGCTATGGTAAATATTGCTGGAGTGCAGGATTGCCAGCCTGTGTCTTTTTTTGTGTGTGTGTGCGGTATATGGGCCTCTCACTGCCATGGACCCTCCCACTGCAGAGCACAGGCTCCGGACTTGCAGGCCCAGCAGCCATAGCTCACGGGACCAGCCGCTCCGTGGTAGGTGGGATCTTCCCGAACCGGGGCATGTATCCGTGTCCCCTGCATTGGCAGGTGGACTCTCAACCACTGCACCACCAGTGAAGCCCAGCCTGTGTGTTTTTGATTCTCATCCCCTCAGGCGATAGGCCAGCAGTGGGTATGCTTGGTTGAATGGTTGCTCAGTATTTACCTTTACAAGGCACCTCATTTTTGTTTTCATTACTGGCTCTTACCATGTCCCACGTTGAACCAAGGGTAGGCATTTCTCCAAAACCCCTTGAGCATTTATTGTTTGCAGCATTTTTGCTGATGGCCATTTTGACTGGTGTGAGCTGATAGGTTTTTGTAATTTGGATTTGCATATCTTTAATTATTCCTAATGTTCAGCATTTTTCCATGCCTTTTAAAATTTCTGGTACAGAAAAACAGAAAAAAACGGAGAGTACAATTAAGCTCTTGACATTGTCTTCTTGGATGGTTGCCCTCTTTTGAATGTTTTGGTCAATTTTCAACCCCAGGATTGTTTTTGAGGGCAGGTGTCATTTACAGGCCTGCAATGAGTGTGAATATTTAGTGACCATTAGCACTGGGTTTAAAGCTGCTGTTGTGGGAAACGGCCACAAGGCGGCAGCATTTCTCCATTCCCAAATCTGGTTACTAGGGCAGCAGAGCGTTTCTGGGACCTATGGAATACAGAAGAAGGCATCACTGAAGTCTAATACAGAATACCACGTCCTGGTGGATGGTAGAATGACCAGCACTGTGTAGGAATTAGGAACTACTGTATGTATATCCTCGGTGGCTTCACTGACTGTCCTGACATCCTTTACCAGGTCCCCAGCAGGCCACGGGGCTCTCGAGGTCAGGGCAATCCCAGGTTATGGAGCTCACTTGCGCAACTACCCAGCAGCCCATGGGACTCTCATGGTCAGGCCTCTCCTAGAATATGGGGCTCACCTGGGAAGGTCCCCAGCAGCCCACGGGGCTCTCATGGTCAGGCCACTCCCAGGTTATGGAGCTCAGCTGCGCAACCACACAGCAGCCCATGGGGCTCTCGTGGTCAGTCCCCTCCCATGATATGGGGCTTACGTGGGCAGGTCCCCAGCAGCCCACGAGGCTCTCATGGCCAGGCAACTCCCAGGTTACGGATCTCACCTGGCAACTACCAAGCAGCCCATGGTGCTCTGGTTGTCACGCCCCTCCCAGGATACGGAGCTCCCCTGGGCAGGTACCCCGGCGGGGCTGGGCGCACA
Source organism: Hyperoodon ampullatus (assembly GCF_949752795.1). Lineage (NCBI taxonomy): Eukaryota > Metazoa > Chordata > Mammalia > Artiodactyla > Ziphiidae > Hyperoodon > Hyperoodon ampullatus. Next base: position 34,191,100 of record NC_136914.1, on the reverse strand, counting down.
GGAACCTTGCACATAGCCCTCATTTCAGAGCACCCCAGATCACCTGTCTCTCAGAGCTGACACAGAGCACCTCAGAGCAGGACTTGAACTAAGAAACAGTAGCCCGGACAGTTCTGTGACCCTGGGCTCACTCTGTGTGGCCTCCCTCTGCCTGATCTTCCAGAGAATTCCACTGCAGCCGGGGCACCAGGCCTCTGTCTCCACCCATCACCCCTCCTCGCACTGACTCCTGGGTTCCTCTCATTAGGAAAGGGTCTTCTTGAAGTTGTCTCCCACTCATGGGCCAGATAAAGTGATTCGAAAACAAACCGGAGCTGCAGCCCCTTGTCTATCCTGACTCTCAGGAGCCCACACCTGTTCCTTGGACCTGGCCGCTTCAGCGAGGTCCTTTTTCTGCAATGTGAGCCCCTGAGGGGTGAGGATTGGCTGACCTGGACAGCCTGACCTTGCCGGCCAGCCCTACCCAGGTGTGCCTGTGTTGAGGTCAATATAAACACCGCTCCAGGCAGCAAGAGCCCCTGCAGCTGTGCCTGACGCCATATTCTCTGCCCCGTCAGCAGTCTCGGGCCTGTGCTGGTGGGAGGGAGTGAGGGGCCACGGCTTTGTGGGTGGCCCGGTGTGAGTGGGGCTCTGCTGGACTTTCTGCAGGAGTTTCCAGGCTGCCACCTGCTAAAGAAGAGGATGTGTCACCCATACCTTCTGCTGGAATTTCTCCCCGGGCAGAGGTGAGGAAGGAAAAAAGCAGTGGGTGCCGGGACAGGAGGGGTATCTCAGTCAGGGAAATGCAAAGCTTCCAGAAGAGCGCCCGGGGCCAGGACCATCCTGGCTGGCCTGCAAGCACCAAGTCGGCCTGCGTGCTGTTGCTGGTGTGGTTCGACGGCCCTTCCTCTAGGCTTTCAAGTCCTTGTACATATTCAGGTGTTTTACCTGGGAAGGGTGGGAGCAGTTCAGCAGCAGCTGGCCTGGGACTCAGCTCACGTTTACTCACAGATGCCTCGGCACGGTCCCCCAGCTTTGCAATGAGGACGCTCCTTGCGGGGGTGCTGCTGGCTGCATGGGAGATGATTCCCCACCTCTGACCAACTTCAGAATTGTTTACCACTGGAGCAAGTGCCCTGATAGTGTTTTCCTCTTTATAACTGCTGGGTTCCGTTTTTTTTTTTTTTTTTTTTTGGTTCAAGGTAGATTTTATTCCTCTTTTATGTATTTATAGATATAAGCATGGAAATAATTCATTCATATAAATACATCTGTGTGAAGTGAAGAACTTTTTTCTGTTTTATTTTTAAATTTTATTTATTTTTAAAAATTTGGAATTTAATTTAATTTATTTTTGTATACAGCAGGTTATTATTAGTTATCTATTTTATACATATACATGTATACAGGTCAATCCCAATCTCCCAACTCATCCCACCACCACCACCCCATGGCTTCCCCCCTTTGGTGTCCATACGTTTGATCTCTACCTCTGTGTCTCTATTTCTGCCCTGCAAACCGGTTCATCTGTAACATTTTTCTAGGTTCCACATATATGCATTAATATACAATATTTGTTTTTCTCTTTCTGACTTACTTCACTCTGTATGACAGTCTCTAGACCCATCGACATCTCTACAAATGACCCAGTTTCATTCCTTTTTATGGCTGAGTAATATTCCATTTCATATATGTACCACCCCTTTATCCATTCGTCTGTCTGTGGGCATTTAGGTTGCTTCCATTACCTGGCTATTCTAAATAGTGCTGCAATGAACATTGTGGTGAATGTGTCTCTTTGCTTTATGGTTTTCTCTGGGTATATGCCCAGAAGTGGGATTGCTGGATCATATGGTAGTTCTATTTTTAGTTTTTTAAGGACCCTCCATACTGTTCTCCATAGTGACTGTATCAATTTACATTCCCACCAATAGTGGAAGTGGGTTCCATTTGTCCACACCCTCCTCAGCATTTGTTGTTTGTAGATTTTCTGATGATGCCCATTCTAACAGGTGTGAGGTAATACCTCATTGCAGTTTTGATTTGCATTACTTTAATAATTAGTGATGTTGAGCAGCTTTTCATGTGCATCTTGGCCATCTCTGTGTCTTCTTTGAAGAAATGTCTATTTAGATCTTCTAACCATTTTTGTATTGGGTTGTTTGTTTTTTTAATATTAAGCTGCATGAGCTGTTTATATATATTGGAGATTAAACCTTTGTCCATTGATTCGTTTGCAAATATTTTCTCCCATTCTGAGGGTTGCCTTTTTCCATTCCCGTTTTTTAACAAAAAGATAAAGAAAGAAAAAGAAGCAGAACACAAATTGTGCATAAAATATGCCTCTTGAAACTGTCGTTTTGAAATATGGACGTCTTTTGAATGTTTTGGTCGATCTACGACCCCAGGATTTGTTTTCAGGGCAGGTGTCATTGACAGGCCTGCAATTATTTTGAATATCAACCGAGCATTAGCGCTGGGATGAAAGCTGCTGTTGTGTGAAACGGCCACAAGGTGGCAGCAGTTCTCCCTTACCAAATCTGGTTACTAGGGCAACAGAGCCTCAATGGAAGTCGTGTTCTAGGCTGTAATTTAGAATGGAATGTGCCAGGAGTAAGCCCCTTCTGTTTGTCTCACTACTTCTTGTTCATTTTTTTTCACTTAATTTTTATTTTTTATCACAGGCAGTCTGATTACAATGTTTGGCTTGTTGTAGGTGTGCAAGATGTGGTTCTTTTACACACATACATATGTCTGTTCTTCCTGGGATCGTTTTCCCATGTACGTTATGACAGAATGTTGAGTAGTCTTCTCTTGGTATTCTGTAGGTGTTTGGTGATTATATATTTCACCTGTGTGGTATATGTCTCTTAACCCCAATATCCTAATGTATCCAATCCTCACACCTTTCCATTGGTGAGCCATAAGTTTGTTTAATGAATCTGTGATTGATTGCCCTTCTCTGTGGAAGTATCTTCACTGGTATCATTTTTTCGGTAACACCTATACGTGATATCATATGATATGTGTCTTTCTCTTTCTGACGTACTACGAGTCACGTGATTACCTCTAGACTCATCTACGGTGCTGCAAATGGCACTGTGTCCCTTTTTTCTTTGGCTACTATTCTGTCTGTACATGTACCAGTTCTTCTTTGTCCACTCATCCGTTGGTGGACGTTTTGGTTGCTTCCATGTCATGGCTATTGTAATGCTGCGGCAATGCACATTTGCCTGCCTGTGTCTTTCCAATTCTGTCTTCTTAGGTTATAGGCCCAGGAGTGGGCCTCCTGGATCATATGGTAGCAAAATGTTTACCTTGTAGAGGCACCTCCATTCTGTTCTCATTAGTGGCTCTTACCAGGTTACGTTCCACTTAAATTTGAGGGTATTCACTTCTCCACAACACCTTCAGCATGTACTGTTTGTAGTTTTTTGCTGATGTTTGTTCTGACTAGTGTGAGCTGATAGCACTTTGTGGTTGGATTTGCAAGCGTCTCATAATCGCCTGAAATTGAGCTTTCTGGCATGTCCTTTTTTTCTTCAAACTGTGAGTACAGCTTACCTCGTCAAATAGTTTTCGTGAAGTATGTGTGACATTTAGAAATATTTTGGCCATTACTTCCCTCAAGACATTTTGAGGGCAGGTTTCATTTACGGCCCTCCAGTACTGGTGCATGTGAAGTGACCCTTAGCACAGGTTTTAAAGCTGCTGTTGCAGGTAACGGCCAGAGGGCGGCAGCATTTCTGCTTTTCCCAATCTGGTAACTAGGGAAACAGAGCTTCCTGGCAGTGGTGTTCCTCGGTTATATATTAGAGTGGAATGCGCCCCCAAATCTGATGTCTCCTTAAGTTTGTTTTATAAATTGAATTTATATATTTTTTTATTGGAGTCATATTCCAATGTGTACATGGACCACTTCTTTGTGCATTCCTCTGTTGATGGACATTTTCGTAGCTTCCAAGTGTAGGCTATGGTAAATATTGCTGGAGTGCAGGATTGCCAGCCTGTGTCCTTTTGTGTGTGTGTGTGTGCGGTATATGGGCCTCTCACTGCCATGGACCCTCCCACTGCAGAGCACAGGCTCCGGACTTGCAGGCCCAGCAGCCATAGTTCACGGGACCAGCCACTCCGTTGTAGGTGGGATCTTCCCGAACCGGGGCATGTATCCGTGTCCCCTGCATTGGCAGGTGGACTCTACCACTGCGCCACCAGTGAAGCCCAGCCTGTGTGTTTTTGATTCTCATCCCCTCAGGCGATAGGCCCAGCAGTGGGTATGCTTGATTGAATGGTTGCTCAGTATTTACCTTTACAAGGCACCTCATTTTTGTTTTCATTACTGGCTCTTACCATGCCCCACGTTGAACCAAGGGTAGGCATTTCTCCAAAACCCCTTCAGCATTTATTGTTTGCAGCATTTTTGCTGATGGCCATTTTGACTGGTGTGAGCTGATAGGTTTTTGTAATTTGGATTTGCATATCTTCAATTATTCCTAATGTTCAGCATTTTTCCATGCCTTTTAAAATTACTGGTACAGAAAAACAGAAAAAAACGGAGAGTACAATTAAGCTCTTGATATTGTCTTCTTGGGTGGTTGCCCTCTTTTGAATTTTTTGGTCAGTTTTCAACCCCAGGATTGTTTCTGAGGGCAGGTGTTATTTACAGGCCTGCAATGAGTGTGAATATTTAGTGACCATTAGCACTGGGTTTAAAGCTGCTGTTGTGGGAAACGGCCACAAGGCGGCAGCATTTCTCCATTCTCAAATCTGGTTACTAGTGCAGCAGAGCGTTTCTGGGACCAATGGAATACAGAAGAAGGCATCACTGAAGTCTAATACAGAATACCATGTCCTGGTGGATGGTAGAATGACCAGCACTGTGTAGGCATTAGGAACTACAGTATGTATATCCTCGGTGGCTTCACTGACTGTCCTGACATACTTTACCATGTCCCCAGCAGGCCGCGGGGCTCTCGAGGTCAGGGCAATCCCAGGTTATGGGGCTCACTTGCACAACTACCCAGCAGCCCATGGGGCTCTCATGGTCAGGCCTCTCCTAGAATATGGGGCTCACCTGGGAAGGTCCCCAGCAGCCCACGGGGCTCTCATGGTCAGGCCACTCCCAGGTTATGGAGCTCACCTGCACAACTACACAGCAGCCCATGGGGCTCTTGTGGTCAGGCCCCTCCCATGATATGGGGCTTACTTGGGCAGGTCCCCAGCAGCCCACGAGGCTCTCATGGTCAGGCAACTCCCAGGTTGCGGATATCACCTGGCAACTACCAAGCAGCCCATGGGGCTCTGGTGGTCAGGCCCCTCCCAGGATACGGAGCTCCCATGGGCAGGTACCCCGGCGGGGCTGGGCGCACAGGAACCTTGCACATAGCCCTCATTTCAGAGCACCCCAGATCACCTGTCTCTCAGAGCTGACACAGAGCACCTCAGAGCAGGACTTGTACTAAGAAACAGCAGGTCGGACAGTTCTGTGACCCTGGGCTCACTCTGTGCGGCCTGACTCTGCCTGATCTTCCAGAGAATTCCACTGCAGCCGGGGCACCAGGCCTCTGTGTCCACCCATCACCCCTCCTCGCTCTGACTCCTGGGTTCCTCTCATTAGGAGAGGGTCTTCTTGAAGTTGTCTCCCACTCATGGGCCAGATAAAGTGATTCGAAAACAAACCGGAGCTGCAGCCCCTTGTCTATCCTGACTCTCAGGAGCCCACACCTGTTCCTTGGACCTGGCCGGTTCAGCGAGGTCCTTTTTCTGCAATGTGAGCCCCTGAGGGGTGAGGATTGGCTGACCTGGACAGCCTGACCTTGCCGGCCAGCCCTACCCAGGTGTGCCTGTGTTGAGGTCAATATAAACACCGCTCCAGGCAGCAAGAGCCCCTGCAGCTGTGCCTGACGCCATATTCTCTGCCCCGTCAGCAGTCTCGGGCCTGTGCTGGTGGGAGGGAGTGAGGGGCCACGGCTTTGTGGGTGGCCCGGTGTGAGTGGGGCTCTGCTGGACTTTGTGCAGGAGTTTCCAAGCTGCCACCTGCTAAAGAAGAGGATGTGTCACCCATAACTTCTGCTGGAATTTCTCCCCGGGCAGAGGTGAGGAAGGAAAAAAGCAGTGGGTGCCGGGACAGGAGGGGTATCTCAGTCAAGGAAATGCAAAGCTTCCAGAAGAGCGCCCGGGGCCAGGACCATCCTGGCTGGCCTGCAAGCACCAAGTCGGCCTGCGTGCTGTTCCTGGTGTGGTTCGACGGCCCTTCCTCTAGGCTTTCAAGTCCTTGTACATATTCAGGTGTTTTACCTGGGAAGGGTGGGAGCAGTTCAGCAGCAGCTGGCCTGGGACTCAGCTCACGTTTACTCACAGATGCCTCGGCACGGTCCCCCAGCTTTGCAATGAGGACGCTCCTTGCGGGGGTGCTGCTGGCTGCATGGGAGATGATTCCCCACCTCTGACCAACTTCAGAATTGTTTACCACTGGAGCAAGTGCCCTGAGAGTGTTTTCCTCTTTATAACTGCTGGGTTCCGTTTTTTTTTTCTTTTTTTTTTCAAGGTAGATTTTATTCCTCTTTTATGTATTTATAGATATAAGCATGGAAATAATTCATTCATATAAATACATCTGTGTGAAGTGAAGAACTTTTTTCTGTTTTATTTTTAAATTTTATTTATTTTTAAGAATTTGGAATTTAATTTAATTTATTTTTGTATACAGCAGGTTATTATTAGTTATCTATTTTATACATATACATGTATACAGGTCAATCCCAATCTCCCAACTCATTTCACCACCACCACCCCATGGCTTCCCCCCTTTGGTGTCCATACGTTTGATCTCTACCTCTGTGTCTCTATTTCTGCCCTGCAAACCGGTTCATCTGTACCATTTTTCTAGGTTCCACATATATGCATTAATATACAATATTTGTTTTTCTCTTTCTGACTTACTTCACTCTGTATGACAGTCTCTAGACCCATCGACGTCTCTAGAAATGACCCAGTTTCATTCCTTTTTATGGCTGAGTAATATTCCATTTCATATATGTACCACCCCTTTATCCATTCGTCTGTCTGTGGGCATTTAGGTTGCTTCCAGTACCTGGCTATTCTAAATAGTGCTGCAATGAACATTGTGGTGAATGTGTCCTTTTGCTTTATGGTTTTCTCTGGGTATATGCCCAGAAGTGGGATTGCTGGATCATATGGTAGTTCTATTTTTAGTTTTTTAAGGACCCTCCATACTGTTCTCCATAGTGACTGTATCAATTTACATTCCCACCAATAGTGGAAGTGGGTTCCATTTGTCCACACCCTCCTCAGCATTTGTTGTTTGTAGATTTTCTGATGATGCCCATTCTAAGAGGTGTGAGGTAATACCTCATTGCAGTTTTGATTTGCATTACTTTAATAATTAGTGATGTTGAGCAGCTTTTCATGTGCATCTTGGCCATCTCTGTGTCTTCTTTGCGGAAATGTCTATTTAGATCTGCTAACCATTTTTGTATTGGGCTGTTTGTTTTTTTAATATTAAGCTGCATGACCTGTTTATATATATTGGAGATTAAACCTTTGTCCATTGATTCATTTGCAAATATTTTCTCCCATTCTGAGGGTTGCCTTTTTCCACTTCCGTTTTTTTAACAAAAACATAAAGAAAGAAAAAGAAGCAGAACACGAATTGTGCATAAAATATGCCTCTTGAAACTGTCGTTTGGAAATATGGACGTCTTTTGAATTTTTTGGTCGATCTACGACCCCAGGATTTGTTTTCAGGGCATGTGTCATTGACAGGCCTGCAATTATTTTGAGTATCAACTGAGCATTAGCGCTGGGATGAAAGCTGCTGTTGTGTGAAACGGTCACAAGGTGGCAGCAGTTCTCCTTTACCAAAGCTGGTTACTAGGGCAACAGAGCCTCAATGGAAGTCGTGTTCTAGGTTGTAATTTAGAATGGAATGTGCCAGGAGTAAGCCCCTTCAGTTTGTCTCACTACTTCTTGTTCATTTTTTTCATTTAAGTTTTATTTTTTATCACAGGCAGTTTGATTACAATGTTTGGCTTGTCGTAGGTGTGCAAGATGTGGATCTTTTACACATATACATATGTCTGTTCTTCCTGGGATCCTTTTCCCATGTACGTTATGACAGAATGTTGAGTAGTCTTCTCTTGGTATTCTGTAGGTGTTTGGTGATTATATGTTTCACCTGTGTTGGTATATGTCTGTTAACCCCAATATCCTAATGTATCCAATCCTCACACCTTTCCATTGGTGATCCATAAGTTTGCTTAATGAATCTGTGATTGCCGTTCTCTGTGAAAATATCTTCACTGATATCAATTTTTTGGTAATACCTATAAGTGATATCATACGATATGTGTCTTTCTCTTTCTTACTACAAGTCACGTGATTACCTCTAGACTCATCTACATTGCTGCAAATGGCACTGTGTCCCTTTTTTCTTGGCTAATACTTTTTCTGTACATGTACCAGTTCTTCTTTGTCCACTCGTCTGTTGATGGACTTTTTGGTTGTTTCCATGTCATGGCTATTGTAATGCTGCAGCAATGCACATTTGCCTGCCTGTGTCTTTCCAATTCTGTCCTCTTAGGTTATAGGCCCAGGAGTGGGCCTGCTGGATTATATGTTAGCAAAATGTTTACCTTGTAGAGGTAACTGCATCTTGTACTCATTAGTGGCTCTTACTAGGTTACATCCCACTTAAAGTTGAGGTTATACTCTTCTCCACCACAAGTTCAGCGTTTATTGTTTGTAGTATTTTTGATGTTTATTCTGACTAGTGTGAGCTGATACCACTTTTTGGTTGGATTTGCATGCGTCTCTTAATCCCTTGAAATTGAGCTTTCTAGCATGTCATTTTTTTCCTCAAACTGTGAGTACAGCTTACCTCTTCAAATAGTTTTCTTGAAGTATGTGTGACCTTTAGAAATCTTTTGGCCATTACCTTCCTCAAGACATTTTGAGTGTAGGTTTCCTTTACAACCCTACAGTACTGGTTCATATGAAGTGACCCATAGAAGAGGTTTTAAAGCTGCTGTTGCAGGTAACGGCCAGAGGGTGGCAGCAATTCTGCTTTTCCCAATCTGTTAACTAGGCAAAGAGACCATCTTGGCAGTGGTGTTCCTCGGTTATATATTAGAGTGGAATGTGCCACCCAAAGCTGATGTCTCCTTACTTATGTTTGTTTTATAAATTGAATTTATATTTTTTTTTACTGGAGTCATATTCCATTGTTTACATTGACCACTTCTTCTTTGTGCATTCATCTATTGATGGACATTTTCGTAGCTTCCAAATTTTTGCTATTGTAAATATTGCTGCAGAGCAGGATTGCCATCCTGTGTCTTTTTTTGTGTGTGTGGTACGTGGGCGTCTGACTGCCGTGGATCCTCACATTGCTGAGCACAGCCTCTGGAAGTTCAGGACCAGCAGCCATAGCTCACGGGACCAGCCGCTCCGTGGCATGGAGTATCTTCACAAACCGGGGCATGAACATGTGTCCCCTGCATTGGCAGGGGGCATCTCAACCACTGTGCCACCAGTGGAGCCCAGCCTGTGTCTTTTTGATTCTCATCCCCTCAGGCGATAGGCCCAGCAGGGGGTATGCTTGATTGAATGCTAACTCAGTATTTACTTTTACAAGGCACCTCATTTCTGTTTTCATTACTGGCTCTTAACATGTCCCACGTTGAACCAAGTTTAGGCATTTCTCGAAAACTCCTTCAGCATTTTTTGTTTGCAGCATTTTTGCTGATGGCCATTCTGACTGGTGTGGGCTGATAGCTTTCTGTAATTTGGACTTGCATATCTTTAATTATTCCTAATGTTCAGCTTTTTTCCATGCCTTTTTAAATTTCTGGTACAGAAAAACAGAAAAAACGGAGAGTACAATTAACCTCTTGTAATTGTCTTCTTGTATGGTTGCCATCTTTTGAACTTTTTGGCAATTTTCAACCCCAGGATTCTTTTTGAGTGCAGTTGTCAATCACAGGCCTGCAATGAGTGTGAATATTTAGTGATCATTAGCACTGGGTTTAAAGCTGCTGTTGTGGGAAATAGCCAGAAGGCGGCAGCATTTCGCCATTCCCAAATCTGGTTACTAGGGCAGCAGAGCGTTTCTGGGACCAATGGAGTACAGAAGAAGGCATCACTGAAGTCTAATACAGAATACTATGTCCTGCTGGATGGTAGAATGACCAGCACTGTGTAGGAATTTGGAACTACTGTATGCATATATCCTCGGTGGCTTCACTGACTGTCCTGACATCCTTTACCAGGACCAGAGCAAGCCACGGGTCTCACGAGGTCAGGCCACTCCCAGGTAATGGAGCTCACCTGCGCATCTACACAGCAGCCAATGGGGCTCTCGTGGTCAGGACCCTCCCATGATATGGGGCTTAAATGGGCAGGTCCCCAGCAGCCCACGAGGCTCTCATGGTTATGCAACTCCCAGGTTACGGGTCTCATCTGGCAACTAGCAAGCAGCCCATGGGGCTCTGGTGGTCAGGCCCCTCCCAGGATACGGAGCTCCCCTGGGCAGGTACCCCGGCAGGGCTGGGCACACAGGAATCGTTCACATAGCCTTCATTTCAGAGCACCCTAGATCACCTGTCTCTCACAGCTGACACAGAGCACCTCAGAGCAGGACTTGAACAAAGAAACAGCAGCTAAGACTGTTCTGTTACCCTGGGCTCACTCTGTGCGGCCTCCCTCTGCCTGATTTTCCAGAGAATTCCACAGCAGCCAGGGCACCAGGAAATGCCTTGACCTTGAGAGCCCCGTGGGATGCTAGGCCCCTGGTAAAGGATGTCAGGAAAGTCAGTGAAGCCACCGAGGATATATATCAACTAGTTCTTAATTCCTACACACTGATGGTAATTCTCCCATCCACCAGGACATGGTATTCTGTATTAGACTTCAATGATGCCTTCTTCTGTATTCCATTTGTTACAGAAAGTCTCTGCGCTCCTAGTAACCAAATTTGGGAATGGAGAAATGCTGCTGCCTTGTGGCCATTTCCCAAAACAGCGGCTTTAAACACAGTGCTAATTGTTGCTAAATATTCACACTCATTGCAGGCCTATAAATGACACCTGTGCACAAAAACAATCCTGGGGTTGAAAATTGACCAAAAAATTCAAAAGAGGGCAACCATCCAAGAAGCCAATGTCAAGAGCTTAATTGTACTGTCCGTTTTTTTCTGTTTTTCTGTACCAGAAATTTTAAAAGGCATGGAAAAATGCTGAACATTAGAAATAATTAAAGATATGGAAATCCAAGTTAAAAAACCTATCATACCACACCAGTCAGACCGGCCATCAGCAAAAATGCTGCAAACAATAAATGCTGAAGGGGTTTTGGAGAAATGCCTACACTTGGTTCAATGTGGGACATTGTAAGAGCCAGTAATGAAAACAGAAATGAGGTGCCTTGTAAATGTAAATACTGAGAAACCATAAAATCAAGCATATCCACTGCTGGGCTTATCACCTGAGGGGATGAGAATCAAAAAGACACAGGCTGGGCTTCACTGGTGGTGCAGTGGTTGAGTCCAACTTCCAATGCAGGGAACACGGATAAATGCTCCTGTTCGGGAAGATCCCACATGCCGCAGAGCGGCTGGTCCCGTGAGCTATGGCTCCTGCGCCTGCACATCTGGAGCCTGGGCTCTGCAATTGGAGGGTCCTCGGCAGTGAAAGGCCCACCTACCACAAAAATAAAAGAGACAATATGGCAATCCTGCACTCCAGCACTATTTACCATAGCCAACACATAGAAGTTACGAAAATGTCCATGAATACAGGAATGCACAAAAAAGAATTGGTCCATGTACACAATGAAATATGACTCCAATAAAAAATATATAAATTCAATTTATTAAACAAATATAAGTAAGGAGACATCAGCTTTTGGGGGCACATTCCACTCTAATATATAACCAAGGAACACCACTGCCAGGATGTTCTACTTCCATAGTTACCAGATTGGGAAAAGGAGAAATGCTGCCGCCCCCTGGCCGTTACTTGCAACAGCAGCTTTAAAACCTGTGCTAAGGGTCACTGCATATGCACCAGTACTGGAGGGCTGTGAATGAAACCTGCCCTCAAAATGTCTTGAGGGAGGTAATGGCCAAAATATTTCTAAATGTCACACATACTTCTCGAAAACAGTTTGAAGAGGGAAGCTGTACTCACAGATTGAAGAAAAAAAGGATATGCCAGAAAGTTCAATTTCAAGGGATTATGTGACGCATGCAAATCCAACCACAAAGTGGTATCAGGTCACACTAGTCAGAATAAACATCTGCAAAAATACTACAAACAATAAACGCTGAAGTTGTTGGGGAGAAGAGCATAAACTCAACTTTAAGTAGGATGTAACGTGTTAAGAGCCACTAATGAGAACAGAATGGAGGTGCCTCTACAAGGTAAACATTTTGCTACCATATGATCCAGGAGTCCCACTCCTGGGCCTATAACCTAAGAAGACAGAATGGGAAAGACACAGGCAGGCAAATGTGCATTGCCGCAGCATTACAATAGCCATGACATGGAAGCAACCAAATAGTCCACCAACGGATGAGTGGACAAAGAAGAACTGGTACATGTACAGACAGAATATTAGCCAAAGAAAAAAGGGACACAGTGCCATTTGCAGCACCGTAGATGAGTCGAGAGGTAATCACGTGACTCGTAGTAAGTCAGAAAGAGAAAGACACATATCGTATGATATCACTTATAGGTGTCACCGAAAAATTGATACCAGTGAAGGTATTTCCACAGAGAAGGGCAATCACAGATTCATTAAACTAACTTATGGATCACCAATGGAAAGGTGTGAGGATTGGATACATTAGGATATTGGGGTTAACAGACATACACAAACACAGGGGAAATATATAATCACCAAACACCTAAGGAATACCAAGAGAAGACTACTCAACATTGTGTCATAAAGTACATGGGGAAAGGATCGAGGAAGAACAGACATATATATATGTGTAAAAGAACCATATCTTGCACACCTACAACAAGCCAAACATTGTAATCAAATTTGCTGTGATAAAAAATAAAAATTAAATTAAAAAAATGAACAAGAAGTAGTGAGACAAACTTAAGGGGCTTTTATCCTGGCACATTCCATTCTAAATTACAACCTAGTACACGACTTCCATTGAGGCTCTGTTGCCCTAGTAACCAGCTTTGGTAAAGGAGAGCTGCTGCCACCTTGTGGCCGTTTCACACAACAGCAGCTTTCATCCCAGCGCTAATGCTCAGTTGATATTTAAAATAGTTGAAGGCCTGTCAATGACACCTGCACTGAAAACAAATCCTGGGGTCGTAGATGGACCAAAATATTCAAAAGACGTCCATATTTCAAAACGACAGTTTCAAGCGGCATATTTTATGCTCATTTGTGTTTGGCTCATTTTTTTCATTATTTTTTTTTTGTTACAAAATGGGAATGCAAAAAGGCAACCCTAAGATTGGGAGGAAATATTTGCAAACGAATCAATGGACAAAGGTTTAATCTCATATATATATAAACAGCACATGGAGCTTAATATAAAAAAAACAAACAACCCAATACAAAAATGGTTAGAAGATCTAAATAGACATTTCTTCAAAGAAGACACAGAGATGGCCAAGATGCACATGTAAAGCTGCTCAACTTCACTAATTATTAGAGAAATGCAAGTCAAAACGACAATGAGGTATCACCTCACCCCTGTTAGAATGGGCATCATCAGAAATCTACAAACAACAAATGCTGGGGGGGCTGTGGTCAATAGGAACCCTCTTCCACTATTGGTGGGAATGTAAATTGATACAGTCACTATGGAGAATAGTATGGAGGTTCCTTTAAAAAATAAAAATAGAATTACCATATGATCCAGCAATCCCAGTACGGGCATATACCCAGAGAAAACCATAAATCAAAAAGACATATTCATCACAATGTTCATTGCAGCACTATTCACAATAGCCAGGTAATGGAAGCAACCTAAATGCCCACAGACAGACGAATGGATAAAGATGTGGTACATATATAAAATGGAATATTATTCAGCAATACAAAGGAATGAAACTGGGTCATTTGTAGAGACGTCGATGGATCTACAGACTGTCATACAGAGTGAAGTAATTCAGAAAGAGAAAAACAAATATTGTATATTAATGCATATATATGGAACCTAGAAAAATCGTACAGATGAACCGGTTTGCAGGGCAGAATTAGAGACACAGAGGTAGAGAACAATTGTATGGACACCAGGGGAGGCAAGCCATGGGGTGATAGTGGTGGGATGACTTGGGAGATTGTGATTGACCTGTATACATGTATATGTATAAAATAGATAACTAATAATAACCTGCTGTATACAAAAAATTAAATTAAATTTCAAAATTACAAAAAGTAAATTTAAAAATTAAAACAGAAAAAAGTTCTTCCCTTCACACAGATGTATTTATATGAATGAATTATTTCCATGCTTATATCTATAAATACATAAAAGAGGAATAAAATCTACCTTGAACCAAAAAAGAAAAAAAAAAAACGGAACCCAGCAGTTATAAAGAGGAAAACACTATCAGGGCACTTGCTCCAGTGGTAAACAATTCTGAAGTTGGTCAGAGGTGGGGAATCATCTCCCATGCAGCCAGCAGCACCCCCGCAAGGAGCGTCCTCATTGCAAAGCTGGGGGACCGTGCCGAGGCATCTGTGAGTAAACGTGAGCTGAGTCCCAGGCCAGCTGCTGCTGAACTGCTCCCACCCTTCCCAGGTAAAACACCTGAATATGTACAAGGACTTGAAAGCCTAGAGGAAGGGCCATCGAGCCACACCAGCAACAGCACGCAGGCCGACTTGGTGCTTGCAGGCCAGCCAGGATGGTCCTGGCCCCGGGCGCTCTTCTGGAAGCTTTGCATTTCCCTGACTGAGATACCCCTCCTGTCCCGGCACCCACTGCTTTTTTCCTTCCTCACCTCTGCCCAGGGAGAAATTCCAGCAAAAGTTATGGGTGACACATCCTCTTCTTTAGCAGGTGGCAGCCTGGAAACTCCTGCAGAAAGTCCAGCAGAGCCCCACTCACACCGGGCCACCCACAAAGCCGTGGCCCCTCACTCCCTCCCACCAGCACAGGCCCGAGACTGCTGACGGGGCAGAGAATATGGCGTCAGGCACAGCTGCAGGGGCTCTTGCTGCCTGGAGCGGTGTTTATATTGACCTCAACACAGGCACACCTGGGTAGGGCTGGCCGGCAAGGTCAGGCTGTCCAGGTCAGCCAATCCTCACCCCTCAGGGGCTCACATTGCAGAAAATGGACCTCGCTGAACCGGCCAGGTCCAAGGAACAGGTGTGGGCTCCTGAGAGTCAGGATAGACAAGGGGCTGCAGCTCCGGTTTGTTTTCGAATCACTTTATCTGGCCCATGAGTGGGAGACAACTTCAAGAAGACCCTCCCCTAATGAGAGGAACCCAGGAGTCAGTGCGAGGAGGTGTGATGGGTGGAGACAGAGGCCTGGTGCCCCGGCTGCAGTGGAATTCTCTGGAAGATCAGGCAGAGGGAGGCCACACAGAGTGAGCCCAGGGTCACAGAACTGTCCGAGCTGCTGTTTCTTAGTTCAAGTCCTGCTCTGAGGTGCACTGTGTCAGGTCTGAGAGACAGGTGATCTGGGGTGCTCTGAAATGAGGGCTATGTGCACGGTTCCTGTGCGCCCAGCCCCGCCGGGGTACCTGCCCAGGGGAGCTCCGTAACCTGGGAGGGGCCTGACCACCAGATCCCCCATGGGCTGCTTGGAAGTTGCCAGGTGAGATCCGCAACCTGGGAGTGGCCTGACCATGAGAGCCTCGTGGGCCGCTGTGGACCTGCCAAAATAAGCCCCATATCATGGGAGGGGACTGCCCACGAGAGCCCCATGGGCTGCTGTGTAGTTGCACAGGTGAGCTCCATAACATGGGAGTGGCCTGACCATGAGAGCCCCGTGGGCTGCTGGGGACCTTCCAAGGTGAGCCCCATATTTTAGAAGAGGCCTGACCACGAGAGCCCCATGGGCTTCTGTGTAGGTGCGCAGGTGCGCCCCATAACCAGGGATTGCCCTGACCTCGAGAGGCCCGTGCCCTGCTGGGGACATGGTAAAGGGTGTCAGGACAGTCAGTGAAGCCACCGAGGATATACATACAGTAGTTCCTAATTCCTACACAGTGCTGGTCACTCTACCATCCACCAGGACATGGTATTCTGTATTAGACTTCAGTGATGCCTTCTTCTATATTCCATTGGTCCAGAAACGCTCTGCTGCCCTAGTAACCAGATTTGGGAATGGAGAAATGCTGCCGCCTTGTAGCCGTTTCCCACAACAGCAGCTTTAAACCCAGAGCTAATGGTCACTGAATATTCACACTCATTGCAGGCCTGTAAATGACACCTGCCCTCAGAAACAATCCTGGGGTTGAAAATTGACCAAAAAATTCAAAAGAGGGCAACCACCCAAGAAGACAATGTCAAGAGCTTAATTGTACTCTCCGTTTTTTTTTTTTTGTTTTTCTGTACCAGAAATTTTAAAAGGCATGGAAAAATGCTGAACATTAGGAATAACTGAAGATATGCAAATCCAAATTACAAAACCCTATCAGCTCACACCAGTCAAAATGGCCATCAGCAAAAATGCTGCAAACAATAAATGCTGAAGGGGTTTTGGAGAAATGCCTACCCTTGGTTCAACGTGGGACATGGTAAGAGCCAGTAATGAAAACAAAAATGAGGTGCCTTGTAAAGGTAAATACTGAGCAACCATTCAACCAAGCATACCCACTGCTGGGCCTATCGCCTGAGGGGATGAGAATCAAAAACACACAGGCTGGGCTTCACTGGTGGCGCAGTGGTTGAGAGTCCACCTGCCAATGCAGGGGACATGGATACATGCCCCAGTTAGGGGAGATCCCACATACCGCATAGCGGCTGTTCCCGTGAGCTATGGCTGCTGGGCCTGCAAGTCCGGAGCCTGTGCTCTGCGGTGGGAGGGTCCATGGCAGTGAGACGCCCATATACCGCACACACACACACAAAAGGACACAGGCTGGCAATCCTGCACTCCAGCAATATTTACCATAGCCAACACTTGGAAGCTAGGAAAATGTCCATCAACAGAGGAATGCACAAAGAAGTGGTCCATGTACACATTGGAATATGACTCCAATAAAAAAATATATAAATTCAATTTATAAAACAAACTTAAGGAGACATCAGATTTGGCGGCACATTCCACTCTAATGTATAACCGAGGAACACCACTGCCAGGAAGCTCTGTTTCCCTAGTTACCAGATTGGGAAAAGCAGAAATGCTGCCGCCCTCTGGCCGTTACCTGCAACAGCAGCTTTCAAACCTGTGCTAAGGGTCACTTCACATGCACCAGTACTGGAGGGCCGTAAATGAAACCTGCCCTCAAAATGTCTTGAGGGAAGTAATGGCCAAAATATTTCTAAATGTCACACATACTTCACGAAAACTATTTGAAGAGGTAAGCTGTACTCACAGTTTGAAGAAAAAATGGACATGCCAGAAAGCTCAATTTCAGGGGATTATGAGACGCTTGCAAATCCAACCACAAAGTGCTATCAGCTCACACTAGTCAGAACAAACATCAGCAAAAAACTACAAACAGTAAATGCTGAAGGTGTTGTGGAGAAGTGAATACCCTCAAATTTAAGTGGAACGTAACCTGGTAAGAGCCACTAATGAGAACAGAATGGAGGTGCCTCTACAAGGTAAACATTTTGCTACCATAAGATCCAGGAGGCCCACTCCTGGGCCTATAACCTAAGAAGACAGAATTGGAAAGAAACAGGCAGGCAAATGTGCATTGCCGCAGCATTACAATACCCATGACATGGAAGCAACCAAAAAGTCCACCAACGGATAAGTGGACAAAGAAGAACTGGTACATGTACAGACAGAATAGTAGCCAAAGAAAAAAGGGACACAGTGCCATTTGCAGCACCGTAGATGAGTCTAGAGGTAATCACGTGACTCGTAGTAAATCAGAAAGAGAAAGACACATATCGTATGATATCACTTATAGGCGTTACCGAAAAAATGATACCAGTGAAGATACTTCCACAGAGAAGGGCAATCAATCACAGATTAATTAAACAAACTTATGGATCTGCAATGGAAAGGTGTGAGGATTGGATACATTAGGATATTGGGGTTAACACACATATACCAACACAGGTGAAATATATAATCACCAAACACATACAGAATACCAAGAGAAGACTACTCAACATTCTGTCATAACGTACATGGGAAAAGGATCCCAGGAAGAACAGACATATGTATATGTGTAAAAGAACCACATCTTGCACACCTACAACAAGCCAAACATTGTAATCAAACTGCCTGTGATAAAAAATAAAAATTAAATGAAAAAAACGAACAAGAAGTAGTGAGACAAACAGACGGGGCTTATTCCTGGCACATTCCATTCTAAATTACAACCTAGAACACGACTTCCATTGAGGCTCTGTTGCCCTAGTAACCAGCTTTGGTAAAGGAGAGCTGCTGCCACCTTGTGGCCGTTTCACACAACAGCAGCTTTCATCCCAGCGCTAATGCTCAGTTGATATTCAAAATAATTGCAGGCCTGTCAATGACACCTGCCCTGAAAACAAATCCTGGGGTCGTAGATCGACCAAAAAATTCAAAAGACGTCCATATTTCAAAACGACAGTTTCAAGAGGCATATTTTATGCACAATTTGTGTTCTGCTTCTTTTTCTTTCTTTCTTCTTTTGTTAAAAAACGGGAATGGAAAAAGGCAACCCTCAGAATGGGAGAAAATATTTGCAAACGAATCAATGGACAAAGGTTTAATCTCCAATATATATAAACAGCTCATGCAGCTTAATATTAAAAAAACAAAGAACCCAACACAAAAATGGTTAGAAGATCTAAATAGACATTTCTTCAAAGAAGACACAGAGATGGCCAAGATGCACATGAAAAGCTGCTCAACATAACTAATTATTAAAGTAATGCAAATCAAAACTACAATGAGGTATCACCTCACACCTGTTAGAATGGGCATCATCAGAAAATCTACAAACAACAAATGCTGAGGAGGGTGTGGACAAATGGAACCCACTTCCACTATTGGTGGGAATGTAAATTGATACAGTCACTATGGAGAACAGTATGGAGGGTCCTTAAAAAACTAAAAATAGAACTACCATATGATCCAGCAATCCCACTTCTGGGCATATACCCAGAGAAAACCATAAAGCAAAAAGACCCATTCACCAGAATGTTCATTGCAGCACTATTTAGAATAGCCAGGTAATGGAAGCAACCTAAATGCCCACAGACAGACGAATGGATAAAGGTGTGGTACATACCTGAAATGGAATATTACTCAGCCATAAAAAGGAATGAGACTGGGTCATTTGTAGAGACGTCGATGGGTCTAGAGACTGTGATACAGAGTGAAGTAAGTCAGAAAGAGAAAAACAAATATTGTATATTAATGCATGTATGTGGAAACTACAAAAATGGTACAGATGAACCGGTTTGCAGGGCAGAAATAGAGACACAGAGGTAGAGAACAAACGTATGGACACCAAAGGGGGGAAGCCATGGGGTGGTGGTGGTGGGATGAGTTGGGAGATTGGGATTGACCTGTATACATGTATATGTATAAAACAGATAACTAATAATAACCTGCTGTATACAAAAATAAATTAAATTCCAAATTTTTAAAAATAAATAAAATATAAAAATAAAACAGAAAAAAGTTCTTCACTTCACACAGATGTATTTATATGAATGAATTATTTCCATGCTTATATCTATAAATACATAAAAGAGGAATAAAATCTACCTTGAACCAAAAAAGAAAAAAAACGGAGCCCAGCAGTTATAAAGAGGAAAACACTATCAGGGCACTTGTTCCAGTGGTAAACAATTCTGAAGTTGGTCAGAGGTGGGGAATCATCTCCCATGCAGCCAGCAGCACCCCCGCAAGGAGCGTCCTCATTGCAAAGCTGGGGGACCGTGCCGAGGCATCTGTGAGTAAACGTGAGCTGAGTCCCAGGCCAGCTGCTGCTGAACTGCTCCCACCCTTCCCAGGTAAAACACCTGAATATGTACAAGGACTTGAAAGCCTAGAGGAAGGGCTGTCGAGACACACCAGCAAAAGCACGCAGGCCGACTTGGTGCTTGCAGGCCAGCCAGGATGGTCCTGGCCCTGGGCGCTATTCTGGAAGCTTTGCATTTCCCTGACTGAGATACCCCTCCTGTCCCGGCCCCCACTGCTTTTTTCCTTCCTCACCTCTGCCCGGGGAGAAATTCCAGCAGAAGTTATGGGTGACACATCCTCTTCTTTAGCAGGTGGCAGCCTGGAAACTCCTGCAGAAAGTCCAACAGAGCCCCACTCACACCGGACCACCCCCAAAGCCGTGGCCCCTCACCCCCTCCCACCAACACAGGCCCGAGACTGCTGACGGGGCAGAGAATATGGTGTCAGGCATAGCTGCAGGGGCTCTTGCTGCCTGGAGCAGTGTTTATATTGACTTCAACACAGGCACACCTCGGTAGGGCTGGCCCGCAAGGTCAGGCTGTCCAGGTCAGCCAATCCTCACCCCTCAGGGGCTCACATTGCAGAAAAAGGACCTCGCTGAACCGGCCAGGTCCAAGGAACAGGTGTGGGCTCCTGAGAGTCAGGATAGACAAGGGGCTGCAGCTCCGGTTTGTTTTCGAATCACTTTATCTGGCCCATGAGTGGGAGACAACTTCAAGAAGACCCTCTCCTAATGAGAGGAACCCAGGAGTCAGAGCGAGGAGGGGTGATGCGTGGACACAGAGGCCTGGTGCCCCGGCTGCAGTGGAATTCTCTGGAAGATCAGGCAGAGGGAGGACGCACAGAGTGAGCCCAGGGTCACAGAACTGTCCGAGCTGCTGTTTCTTAGTTCAAATCCTGCTCTGAGGTGCACTGGGTCAGCTCTGAGAAACAGGTGATCTGAGGTGCTCTGAAATGAGGGCTATGTGCACGGTTCCTGTGCACCCAGCCCCGCCGTGGTACCTGCCCAGGGGAGCTCCGTATCCTGGGAGGGGCCTGACCACCAGAGCCCCATGGGCTGCTTGGTAGTTGCCAGGTGAGATCCGCAACCTGGGAGTTGCCTGACCATGAGAGCCTCGTGGGCTGCTGGGGAACTGCCCAAGTAAGCCCCATATCATGGGAGGGGACTGACCACGAGAGCCCCATGGGCTGCTGTGTAGTTGCACAGGTGAGCTCCATAACCTGGGAGTGGCCTGACCATGAGAGCCCCGTGGGCTGCTGGGGACCTTCCCAGGTGAGCCCCATATTCTAGGAGAGGCCTGACCATGAGAGCCCCATGGGCTGCTGGGTAGTTGTGCAAGTGAGCTCCATAACCTGGGATTGCCCTGACCTCGAGAGCCCCGTGGCCTGCTGGGGACCTGGTAAAGGATGTCAGGACAGTCAGTGAAGCCACCGAGGATATACATACAGTAGTTCCTAATTCCTACCCAGTGCTGGTCAATCTACCATCCACCAGGACATGGTATTCTGTATTAGACTTCAGTGATGCCTTCTTCTGTATTCCATAGGTCCCAGAAACGCTCTGCTGCCCTAGTAACCAGATTTGGGAATGGAGAAATGCTGCCGCCTTGTGGCCGTTTCCCACAACAGCAGCTTTAAACCCAGTGCTAATGGTCACTAAATATTCACACTCATTGCAGGCCTGTAAATGACACCTGCCCTCAGAAACAATCCTGGGGTTGAAAACTGACCAAAAAATTCAAAAGAGGGCAACCACCCAAGAAGACAGTGTCAAGAGCTTAATTGTACTCTCCGTTTTTTTCTCTTTTTCTGTACCAGAAATTTTAAAAGGCATGGAAAAATGCTGAACATTAGGAATAATTAAAGATATGCAAATCCAAATTACAAAAACCTATCAGCTCACACCAGTCAAAATGGCCATCAGCAAAAATGCTGCAAACAATAAATGCTGAAGTGGTTTTGGAGAAATGCCTACCCTTGGTTCAACGTGGGACATGGTAAGAGCCAGTAATGAAAACAAAAATGAGGTGCCTTGTAAAGGTAAATACTGAGCAACCATTCAACCAAGCATACCCACTGCTGGGCCTATCGCCTGAGGGGATGAGAATCAAAAACACACAGGCTGGGCTTCACTGGTGGCGCAGTGGTTGAGAGTCCACCTGCCAATGCAGGGGACACGGATACATGCCCCGGTTCGGGAAGATCCCACCTACCGCGGAGTGGCTGGTCCCGTGAGCTATGGCTGCTGGGCCTGCAAGTCCGGAGCCTGTGCTCTGCAGTGGGATGGTCCATGGCAGTGAGAGGCCCATATACCGCAAAAAAAAAAAAAAAAAAAGACACAGGCTGGCAATCCTGCACTCCAGCAATATTTACCATAGCCAACACTTGGAAGCTATGAAAATGTCCATCAACAGAGGAATGCACAAAGAAGTGGTCCATGTACACATTGGAATATGACTCCAATAAAAAAATATATAAATTCAATGTATAAAACAAACTTAAGGAGACATCAGATTTGGGGGCGCATTCCACTCTAATATATAACCGAGGAACTCCGCTGCCAGGAAGCTCTGTTTCCCTAGTTACCAGATTGGGAAAAGCAGAAATGCTGCCGCCCTCTGGCCGTTACCTGCAACAGCAGCTTTCAAACCTGTGCTAAGGGTCACTTCATATGCACCAGTACTGGAGGGCCGTAAATGAAACCTGCCCTCAAAATGTCTTGAGGGAAGTAATGGCCAAAATATTTCTAAATGTCACACATACTTCACGAAAACTATTTGAAGAGGTAAGCTGTACTCACAGTTTGAAGAAAAAAAGGACATGCCAGAAAGCTCAATTTCAAGGGATTATGAGACGCTTGCAAATCCAACCACAAAGTGCTATCAGCTCACACTAGTCAGAACAAACATCAGCAAAACCTACAAACGGTAAATGCTGAAGGTGTTGTGGAGAAGTGAATACCCTCAAATATAAGTGGAACGTAACCTGGTAAGAGCCACTAATGAGAACAGAATGGAGGTGCCTCTACAAGGTAAACATTTTGCTACCATATGATCCAGGAGGCCCACTCCTGGGCCTATAACCTAAGAAGACAGAATTGGAAAGACACAGGCAGGCAAATGTGCATTGCCGCAGCATTACAATAGCCATGACGTGGAAGCAACCAAAAAGTCCACCAACGGATGAGTGGACAAAGAAGAACTGGTACATGTACAGACAGAATAGTAGCCAAAGAAAAAAGGGACACAGTGCCATTTGCAGCACCGTAGATGAGTCTAGAGGTAATCACGTGACTCGTAGTAAGTCAGAAAGAGAAAGACACATATCGTATGATATCACGTATAGGTGTTACTGAAAAAATGATACCAGTGAAGATACTTCCACAGAGAAGGGCAATCAATCACAGATTCATTAAACAAACTTATGGTTCACCAATGGAAAGGTGTGAGGATTGGATACATTAGGATGTGGGGGTTAACAGACATATACCAACACAGGTGAAATATATAATCACCAAACACCTACAGAATACCAAGAGAAGACTACTCAACATTCTGTCATAACGTACATGGGAAAAGGATCCCAGGAAGGACAGACATATGTATATGTGTAAAAGAACCAAATCTTGCACACCTACGACAAGCCAAACATTGTAATCAAACTGCCTGTGATAAAAAATAAAAATTAAATGAAAAAAATGAACAAGAAGTAGTGAGACAAACTGAAGGGGCTTACTCCTGGCACATTCCATTCTAAATTACAGCCTAGAACACGACTTCCATTGAGGCTCTGTTGCCCTAGTAACCAGCTTTGGTAAAGGAGAAATGCTGCCACCTTGTGGCCGTTTCACACAACAGCAGCTTTCATCCCAGCGCTAATGCTCAGTTGATATTCAAAATAATTGCAAGCCTGTCAATGACACCTGCCCTGAAAACAAATCCTGGGGTCGTATATCGACCAAAAAATTCAAAAGACGTCCATATTTCAAAACGACAGTTTCAAGAGGCATATTTTATGCACAATTTGTGTTCTGCTTCTTTTTCTTTCTTTATCTTTTTGTTAAAAAACGGGAATGTAAAAAGGCAACCCTCAGAATGGGAGAAAATATTTGCAAACGGATCAATGGACAAAGGTTTAATCTCCAATATATATAAACAGCTCATGCAGCTTAATATTAAAAAAACAAACAACCCAATACAAAAATGGTTAGAAGATCTAAATAGACATTTCTTCAAAGAAGACACAGAGATGGCCAAGATGCACATGAAAAGCTGCTCAACATCACTAATTATTAAAGTAATGCAAATCAAAACTGCAATGAGGTATCACCTCACACCTGTTAGAATGGGCATCATCAGAAAATCTACAAACAACAAATGCTGAGGAGGGTGTGGACAAATGGAACCCACTTCCACTATTGGTGGGAATGTAAATTGATACAGTCACTATGGAGAACAGTATGGAGGGTCCTTAAAAAACTAAAAATAGAACTACCATATGATCCAGCAATCCCACTTCTGGGCATATACCCAGAGAAAACCATAAAGCAAAGAGACACATTCACCAGAATGTTCATTGCAGCACTATTTAGAATAGCCAGGTAATGGAAGCAACCTAAATGCCCACAGACAGACGAATGGATAAAGGGGTGGTACATATATGAAATGGAATATTACTCAGCCATAAAAAGGAATGAAACTGGGTCATTTGTAGAGATGTCGATGGGTCTAGAGACTGTCATACAGAGTGAAGTAAGTCAGAAAGAGAAAAACAAATATTGTATATTAATGCATATATGTGGAACCTAGAAAAATGGTACAGATGAACCGGTTTGCAGGGCAGAAATAGAGACACAGAGGTAGAGAACAAACGTATGGACACCAAAGGGGGGAAGCCATGGGGTGGTGGTGGTGGGATGAGTTGGGAGATTGGGATTGACTTGTATACATGTATATGTATAAAATAGATAACTAATAATAACCTGCTGTATACAAAAATAAATTAAATTAAATTCCAAATTTTTAAAAATAAATAAAATTTAAAAATAAAACAGAAAAAAGTTCTTCACTTCACACAGATGTATTTATATGAGTGAATTATTTCCATGCTTATATCTATAAATACATAAAAGAGGAATAAAATCTACCTTGAACCAAAAAAGAAAAAAAAAAAAACGGAACCCAGCAGTTATAAAGAGGAAAACACTATCAGGGCACTTGCTCCAGTGGTAAACAATTCTGAAGTTGGTCAGAGGTGGGGAATCATCTCCCATGCAGCCAGCAGCACCCCCGCAAGGAGCGTCCTCATTGCAAAGCTGGGGGACCGTGCCGAGGCATCTGTGAGTAAACGTGAGCTGAATCCCAGGCCAGCTGCTGCTGAACTGCTCCCACCCTTCCCAGGTAAAACACCTGAATATGTACAAGGACTTGAAAGCCTAGAGGAAGGGCCATCGAGCCACACCAGCAACAGCACGCAGGCCGACTTGGTGCTTGCAGGCCAGCCAGGATGGTCCTGGCCCCGGGCGCTCTTCTGGAAGCTTTGCATTTCCCTGACTGAGATACCCCTCCTGTCCCGGCACCCACTGCTTTTTTCCTTCCTCATCTCTGCCCGGGGAGAAATTCCAGCAGAAGTTATGGGTGACACATCCTCTTCTTTAGCAGGTGGCAGCCTGGAAACTCCTGCAGAAAGTCCAGCAGAGCCCCACTCACACCGGGCCACCCACAAAGCCGTGGCCCCTCACTCCTTCCCACCAGCACAGGCCCGAGACTGCTGACGGGGCAGAGAATATGGCGTCAGGCACAGCTGCAGGGGCTCTTGCTGCCTGGAGCGGTGTTTATATTGACCTCAACACAGGCACACCTGGGTAGGGCTGGCCGGCAAGGTCAGGCTGTCCAGGTCAGCCAATCCTCACCCCTCAGGGGCTCACATTGCAGAAAATGGACCTCGCTGAACCGGCCAGGTCCAAGGAACAGGTGTGGGCTCCTGAGAGTCAGGATAGACAAGGGGCTGCAGCTCCGGTTTGTTTTCGAATCACTTTATCTGGCCCATGAGTGGGAGACAACTTCAAGAAGACCCTCCCCTAATGAGAGGAACCCAGGAGTCAGTGCGAGGAGGTGTGATGGGTGGAGACAGAGGCCTGGTGCCCCGGCTGCAGTGGAATTCTCTGGAAGATCAGGCAGAGGGAGGCCACACAGAGTGAGCCCAGGGTCACAGAACTGTCCGAGCTGCTGTTTCTTAGTTCAAGTCCTGCTCTGAGGTGCACTGTGTCAGGTCTGAGAGACAGGTGATCTGGGGTGCTCTGAAATGAGGGCTATGTGCACGGTTCCTGTGCGCCCAGCCCCGCCGGGGTACCTGCCCAGGGGAGCTCCGTAACCTGGGAGGGGCCTGACCACCAGATCCCCATGGGCTGCTTGGAAGTTGCCAGGTGAGATCCGCAACCTGGGAGTGGCCTGACCATGAGAGCCTCGTGGGCCGCTGTGGACCTGCCAAAATAAGCCCCATATCATGGGAGGGGACTGCCCACGAGAGCCCCATGGGCTGCTGTGTAGTTGCACAGGTGAGCTCCATAACATGGGAGTGGCCTGACCATGAGAGCCCCGTGGGCTGCTGGGGACCTTCCAAGGTGAGCCCCATATTTTAGAAGAGGCCTGACCACGAGAGCCCCATGGGCTTCTGTGTAGGTGCGCAGGTGCGCCCCATAACCAGGGATTGCCCTGACCTCGAGAGGCCCGTGCCCTGCTGGGGACATGGTAAAGGGTGTCAGGACAGTCAGTGAAGCCACCGAGGATATACATACAGTAGTTCCTAATTCCTACACAGTGCTGGTCACTCTACCATCCACCAGGACATGGTATTCTGTATTAGACTTCAGTGATGCCTTCTTCTATATTCCATTGGTCCAGAAACGCTCTGCTGCCCTAGTAACCAGATTTGGGAATGGAGAAATGCTGCCGCCTTGTAGCCGTTTCCCACAACAGCAGCTTTAAACCCAGAGCTAATGGTCACTGAATATTCACACTCATTGCAGGCCTGTAAATGACACCTGCCCTCAGAAACAATCCTGGGGTTGAAAATTGACCAAAAAATTCAAAAGAGGGCAACCACCCAAGAAGACAATGTCAAGAGCTTAATTGTACTCTCCGTTTTTTTTTTTTTTGTTTTTCTGTACCAGAAATTTTAAAAGGCATGGAAAAATGCTGAACATTAGGAATAACTGAAGATATGCAAATCCAAATTACAAAACCCTATCAGCTCACACCAGTCAAAATGGCCATCAGCAAAAATGCTGCAAACAATAAATGCTGAAGGGGTTTTGGAGAAATGCCTACCCTTGGTTCAACGTGGGACATGGTAAGAGCCAGTAATGAAAACAAAAATGAGGTGCCTTGTAAAGGTAAATACTGAGCAACCATTCAACCAAGCATACCCACTGCTGGGCCTATCGCCTGAGGGGATGAGAATCAAAAACACACAGGCTGGGCTTCACTGGTGGCGCAGTGGTTGAGAGTCCACCTGCCAATGCAGGGGACACGGATACATGCCCCAGTTAGGGGAGATCCCACATACCGCATAGCGGCTGTTCCCGTGAGCTATGGCTGCTGGGCCTGCAAGTCCGGAGCCTGTGCTCTGTAGTGGGCTGGTCCATGGCAGTGAGACGCCCATATACCGCACACACACACACAAAAGGACACAGGCTGGCAATCCTGCACTCCAGCAATATTTACCATAGCCAACACTTGGAAGCTAGGAAAATGTCCATCAACAGAGGAATGCACAAAGAAGTGGTCCATGTACACATTGGAATATGACTCCAATAAAAAAATATATAAATTCAATTTATAAAACAAACTTAAGGAGACATCAGATTTGGCGGCACACTCCACTCTAATGTATAACCGAGGAACACCACTGCCAGGAAGCTCTGTTTCCCTAGTTACCAGATTGGGAAAAGCAGAAATGCTGCCGCCCTCTGGCCGTTACCTGCAACAGCAGCTTTCAAACCTGTGCTAAGGGTCACTTCACATGCACCAGTACTGGAGGGCCGTAAATGAAACCTGCCCTCAAAATGTCTTGAGGGAAGTAATGGCCAAAATATTTCTAAATGTCACACATACTTCACGAAAACTATTTGAAGAGGTAAGCTGTACTCACAGTTTGAAGAAAAAATGGACATGCCAGAAAGCTCAATTTCAGGGGATTATGAGACGCTTGCAAATCCAACCACAAAGTGCTATCAGCTCACACTAGTCAGAACAAACATCAGCAAAAAACTACAAACAGTAAATGCTGAAGGTGTTGTGGAGAAGTGAATACCCTCAAATTTAAGTGGAACGTAACCTGGTAAGAGCCACTAATGAGAACAGAATGGAGGTGCCTCTACAAGGTAAACATTTTGCTACCATAAGATCCAGGAGGCCCACTCCTGGGCCTATAACCTAAGAAGACAGAATTGGAAAGAAACAGGCAGGCAAATGTGCATTGCCGCAGCATTACAATACCCATGACATGGAAGCAACCAAAAAGTCCACCAACGGATAAGTGGACAAAGAAGAACTGGTACATGTACAGACAGAATAGTAGCCAAAGAAAAAAGGGACACAGTGCCATTTGCAGCACCGTAGATGAGTCTAGAGGTAATCACGTGACTCGTAGTAAATCAGAAAGAGAAAGACACATATCGTATGATATCACTTATAGGCGTTACCGAAAAAATGATACCAGTGAAGATACTTCCACAGAGAAGGGCAATCAATCACAGATTAATTAAACAAACTTATGGATCTGCAATGGAAAGGTGTGAGGATTGGATACATTAGGATATTGGGGTTAACACACATATACCAACACAGGTGAAATATATAATCACCAAACACATACAGAATACCAAGAGAAGACTACTCAACATTCTGTCATAACGTACATGGGAAAAGGATCCCAGGAAGAACAGACATATGTATATGTGTAAAAGAACCACATCTTGCACACCTACAACAAGCCAAACATTGTAATCAAACTGCCTGTGATAAAAAATAAAAATTAAATGAAAAAAACGAACAAGAAGTAGTGAGACAAACAGACGGGGCTTATTCCTGGCACATTCCATTCTAAATTACAACCTAGAACACGACTTCCATTGAGGCTCTGTTGCCCTAGTAACCAGCTTTGGTAAAGGAGAGCTGCTGCCACCTTGTGGCCGTTTCACACAACAGCAGCTTTCATCCCAGCGCTAATGCTCAGTTGATATTCAAAATAATTGCAGGCCTGTCAATGACACCTGCCCTGAAAACAAATCCTGGGGTCGTAGATCGACCAAAAAATTCAAAAGACGTCCATATTTCAAAACGACAGTTTCAAGAGGCATATTTTATGCACAATTTGTGTTCTGCTTCTTTTTCTTTCTTTCTTCTTTTGTTAAAAAACGGGAATGGAAAAAGGCAACCCTCAGAATGGGAGAAAATATTTGCAAACGAATCAATGGACAAAGGTTTAATCTCCAATATATATAAACAGCTCATGCAGCTTAATATTAAAAAAACAAAGAACCCAACACAAAAATGGTTAGAAGATCTAAATAGACATTTCTTCAAAGAAGACACAGAGATGGCCAAGATGCACATGAAAAGCTGCTCAACATAACTAATTATTAAAGTAATGCAAATCAAAACTACAATGAGGTATCACCTCACACCTGTTAGAATGGGCATCATCAGAAAATCTACAAACAACAAATGCTGAGGAGGGTGTGGACAAATGGAACCCACTTCCACTATTGGTGGGAATGTAAATTGATACAGTCACTATGGAGAACAGTATGGAGGGTCCTTAAAAAACTAAAAATAGAACTACCATATGATCCAGCAATCCCACTTCTGGGCATATACCCAGAGAAAACCATAAAGCAAAAAGACCCATTCACCAGAATGTTCATTGCAGCACTATTTAGAATAGCCAGGTAATGGAAGCAACCTAAATGCCCACAGACAGACGAATGGATAAAGGTGTGGTACATACCTGAAATGGAATATTACTCAGCCATAAAAAGGAATGAGACTGGGTCATTTGTAGAGACGTCGATGGGTCTAGAGACTGTGATACAGAGTGAAGTAAGTCAGAAAGAGAAAAACAAATATTGTATATTAATGCATGTATGTGGAAACTACAAAAATGGTACAGATGAACCGGTTTGCAGGGCAGAAATAGAGACACAGAGGTAGAGAACAAACGTATGGACACCAAAGGGGGGAAGCCATGGGGTGGTGGTGGTGGGATGAGTTGGGAGATTGGGATTGACCTGTATACATGTATATGTATAAAATAGATAACTAATAATAACCTGCTGTATACAAAAATAAATTAAATTCCAAATTTTTAAAAATAAATAAAATATAAAAATAAAACAGAAAAAAGTTCTTCACTTCACACAGATGTATTTATATGAATGAATTATTTCCATGCTTATATCTATAAATACATAAAAGAGGAATAAAATCTACCTTGAACCAAAAAAGAAAAAAAAACGGAGCCCAGCAGTTATAAAGAGGAAAACACTATCAGGGCACTTGTTCCAGTGGTAAACAATTCTGAAGTTGGTCAGAGGTGGGGAATCATCTCCCATGCAGCCAGCAGCACCCCCGCAAGGAGCGTCCTCATTGCAAAGCTGGGGGACCGTGCCGAGGCATCTGTGAGTAAACGTGAGCTGAGTCCCAGGCCAGCTGCTGCTGAACTGCTCCCACCCTTCCCAGGTAAAACACCTGAATATGTACAAGGACTTGAAAGCCTAGAGGAAGGGCTGTCGAGACACACCAGCAAAAGCACGCAGGCCGACTTGGTGCTTGCAGGCCAGCCAGGATGGTCCTGGCCCTGGGCGCTATTCTGGAAGCTTTGCATTTCCCTGACTGAGATACCCCTCCTGTCCCGGCCCCCACTGCTTTTTTCCTTCCTCACCTCTGCCCGGGGAGAAATTCCAGCAGAAGTTATGGGTGACACATCCTCTTCTTTAGCAGGTGGCAGCCTGGAAACTCCTGCAGAAAGTCCAACAGAGCCCCACTCACACCGGACCACCCCCAAAGCCGTGGCCCCTCACCCCCTCCCACCAACACAGGCCCGAGACTGCTGACGGGGCAGAGAATATGGTGTCAGGCATAGCTGCAGGGGCTCTTGCTGCCTGGAGCAGTGTTTATATTGACTTCAACACAGGCACACCTGGGTAGGGCTGGCCCGCAAGGTCAGGCTGTCCAGGTCAGCCAATCCTCACCCCTCAGGGGCTCACATTGCAGAAAAAGGACCTCGCTGAACCGGCCAGGTCCAAGGAACAGGTGTGGGCTCCTGAGAGTCAGGATAGACAAGGGGCTGCAGCTCCGGTTTGTTTTCGAATCACTTTATCTGGCCCATGAGTGGGAGACAACTTCAAGAAGACCCTCTCCTAATGAGAGGAACCCAGGAGTCAGAGCGAGGAGGGGTGATGCGTGGACACAGAGGCCTGGTGCCCCGGCTGCAGTGGAATTCTCTGGAAGATCAGGCAGAGGGAGGACGCACAGAGTGAGCCCAGGGTCACAGAACTGTCCGAGCTGCTGTTTCTTAGTTCAAATCCTGCTCTGAGGTGCACTGGGTCAGCTCTGAGAAACAGGTGATCTGAGGTGCTCTGAAATGAGGGCTATGTGCACGGTTCCTGTGCACCCAGCCCCGCCGTGGTACCTGCCCAGGGGAGCTCCGTATCCTGGGAGGGGCCTGACCACCAGAGCCCCATGGGCTGCTTGGTAGTTGCCAGGTGAGATCCGCAACCTGGGAGTTGCCTGACCATGAGAGCCTCGTGGGCTGCTGGGGAACTGCCCAAGTAAGCCCCATATCATGGGAGGGGACTGACCACGAGAGCCCCATGGGCTGCTGTGTAGTTGCACAGGTGAGCTCCATAACCTGGGAGTGGCCTGACCATGAGAGCCCCGTGGGCTGCTGGGGACCTTCCCAGGTGAGCCCCATATTCTAGGAGAGGCCTGACCATGAGAGCCCCATGGGCTGCTGGGTAGTTGCGCAAGTGAGCTCCATAACCTGGGATTGCCCTGACCTCGAGAGCCCCGTGGCCTGCTGGGGACCTGGTAAAGGATGTCAGGACAGTCAGTGAAGCCACCGAGGATATACATACAGTAGTTCCTAATTCCTACCCAGTGCTGGTCAATCTACCATCCACCAGGACATGGTATTCTGTATTAGACTTCAGTGATGCCTTCTTCTGTATTCCATAGGTCCCAGAAACGCTCTGCTGCCCTAGTAACCAGATTTGGGAATGGAGAAATGCTGCCGCCTTGTGGCCGTTTCCCACAACAGCAGCTTTAAACCCAGTGCTAATGGTCACTAAATATTCACACTCATTGCAGGCCTGTAAATGACACCTGCCCTCAGAAACAATCCTGGGGTTGAAAACTGACCAAAAAATTCAAAAGAGGGCAACCACCCAAGAAGACAGTGTCAAGAGCTTAATTGTACTCTCCGTTTTTTTCTCTTTTTCTGTACCAGAAATTTTAAAAGGCATGGAAAAATGCTGAACATTAGGAATAATTAAAGATATGCAAATCCAAATTACAAAAACCTATCAGCTCACACCAGTCAAAATGGCCATCAGCAAAAATGCTGCAAACAATAAATGCTGAAGTGGTTTTGGAGAAATGCCTACCCTTGGTTCAACGTGGGACATGGTAAGAGCCAGTAATGAAAACAAAAATGAGGTGCCTTGTAAAGGTAAATACTGAGCAACCATTCAACCAAGCATACCCACTGCTGGGCCTATCGCCTGAGGGGATGAGAATCAAAAACACACAGGCTGGGCTTCACTGGTGGCGCAGTGGTTGAGAGTCCACCTGCCAATGCAGGGGACACGGATACATGCCCCGGTTCGGGAAGATCCCACCTACCGCGGAGTGGCTGGTCCCGTGAGCTATGGCTGCTGGGCCTGCAAGTCCGGAGCCTGTGCTCTGCAGTGGGATGGTCCATGGCAGTGAGAGGCCCATATACCGCAAAAAAAAAAAAAAAAAAAGACACAGGCTGGCAATCCTGCACTCCAGCAATATTTACCATAGCCAACACTTGGAAGCTATGAAAATGTCCATCAACAGAGGAATGCACAAAGAAGTGGTCCATGTACACATTGGAATATGACTCCAATAAAAAAAAATATATAAATTCAATGTATAAAACAAACTTAAGGAGACATCAGATTTGGGGGCGCATTCCACTCTAATATATAACCGAGGAACTCCGCTGCCAGGAAGCTCTGTTTCCCTAGTTACCAGATTGGGAAAAGCAGAAATGCTGCCGCCCTCTGGCCGTTACCTGCAACAGCAGCTTTCAAACCTGTGCTAAGGGTCACTTCATATGCACCAGTACTGGAGGGCCGTAAATGAAACCTGCCCTCAAAATGTCTTGAGGGAAGTAATGGCCAAAATATTTCTAAATGTCACACATACTTCACGAAAACTATTTGAAGAGGTAAGCTGTACTCACAGTTTGAAGAAAAAAAGGACATGCCAGAAAGCTCAATTTCAAGGGATTATGAGACGCTTGCAAATCCAACCACAAAGTGCTATCAGCTCACACTAGTCAGAACAAACATCAGCAAAACCTACAAACGGTAAATGCTGAAGGTGTTGTGGAGAAGTGAATACCCTCAAATATAAGTGGAACGTAACCTGGTAAGAGCCACTAATGAGAACAGAATGGAGGTGCCTCTACAAGGTAAACATTTTGCTACCATATGATCCAGGAGGCCCACTCCTGGGCCTATAACCTAAGAAGACAGAATTGGAAAGACACAGGCAGGCAAATGTGCATTGCCGCAGCATTACAATAGCCATGACGTGGAAGCAACCAAAACGTCCACCAACGGATGAGTGGACAAAGAAGAACTGGTACATGTACAGACAGAATAGTAGCCAAAGAAAAAAGGGACACAGTGCCATTTGCAGCACCGTAGATGAGTCTAGAGGTAATCACGTGACTCGTAGTAAGTCAGAAAGAGAAAGACACATATCGTATGATATCACGTATAGGTGTTACTGAAAAAATGATACCAGTGAAGATACTTCCACAGAGAAGGGCAATCAATCACAGATTCATTAAACAAACTTATGGTTCACCAATGGAAAGGTGTGAGGATTGGATACATTAGGATGTGGGGGTTAACAGACATATACCAACACAGGTGAAATATATAATCACCAAACACCTACAGAATACCAAGAGAAGACTACTCAACATTCTGTCATAACGTACATGGGAAAAGGATCCCAGGAAGGACAGACATATGTATATGTGTAAAAGAACCAAATCTTGCACACCTACGACAAGCCAAACATTGTAATCAAACTGCCTGTGATAAAAAATAAAAATTAAATGAAAAAAATGAACAAGAAGTAGTGAGACAAACTGAAGGGGCTTACTCCTGGCACATTCCATTCTAAATTACAGCCTAGAACACGACTTCCATTGAGGCTCTGTTGCCCTAGTAACCAGCTTTGGTAAAGGAGAACTGCTGCCACCTTGTGGCCGTTTCACACAACAGCAGCTTTCATCCCAGCGCTAATGCTCGGTTGATATTCAAAATAATTGCAAGCCTGTCAATGACACCTGCCCTGAAAACAAATCCTGGGGTCGTATATCGACCAAAAAATTCAAAAGACGTCCATATTTCAAAACGACAGTTTCAAGAGGCATATTTTATGCACAATTTGTGTTCTGCTTCTTTTTCTTTATCTTTTTGTTAAAAAACGGGAATGTAAAAAGGCAACCCTCAGAATGGGAGAAAATATTTGCAAACGGATCAATGGACAAAGGTTTAATCTCCAATATATATAAACAGCTCATGCAGCTTAATATTAAAAAAACAAACAACCCAATACAAAAATGGTTAGAAGATCTAAATAGACATTTCTTCAAAGAAGACACAGAGATGGCCAAGATGCACATGAAAAGCTGCTCAACATCACTAATTATTAAAGTAATGCAAATCAAAACTGCAATGAGGTATCACCTCACACCTGTTAGAATGGGCATCATCAGAAAATCTACAAACAACAAATGCTGAGGAGGGTGTGGACAAATGGAACCCACTTCCACTATTGGTGGGAATGTAAATTGATACAGTCACTATGGAGAACAGTATGGAGGGTCCTTAAAAAACTAAAAATAGAACTACCATATGATCCAGCAATCCCACTTCTGGGCATATACCCAGAGAAAACCATAAAGCAAAGAGACACATTCACCACAATGTTCATTGCAGCACTATTTAGAATAGCCAGGTAATGGAAGCAACCTAAATGGCCACAGACAGACGAATGGATAAAGGGGTGGTACATATATGAAATGGAATATTACTCAGCCATAAAAAGGAATGAAACTGGGTCATTTGTAGAGATGTCGATGGGTCTAGAGACTGTCATACAGAGTGAAGTAAGTCAGAAAGAGAAAAACAAATATTGTATATTAATGCATATATGTGGAACCTAGAAAAATGGTACAGATGAACCGGTTTGCAGGGCAGAAATAGAGACACAGAGGTAGAGAACAAACGTATGGACACCAAAGGGGGGAAGCCATGGGGTGGTGGTGGTGGGATGAGTTGGGAGATTGGGATTGACTTGTATACATGTATATGTATAAAATAGATAACTAATAATAACCTGCTGTATACAAAAATAAATTAAATTAAATTCCAAATTTTTAAAAATAAATAAAATTTAAAAATAAAACAGAAAAAAGTTCTTCACTTCACACAGATGTATTTATATGAGTGAATTATTTCCATGCTTATATCTATAAATACATAAAAGAGGAATAAAATCTACCTTGAACCAAAAAAGAAAAAAAAAAAAAACGGAACCCAGCAGTTATAAAGAGGAAAACACTATCAGGGCACTTGCTCCAGTGGTAAACAATTCTGAAGTTGGTCAGAGGTGGGGAATCATCTCCCATGCAGCCAGCAGCACCCCCGCAAGGAGCGTCCTCATTGCAAAGCTGGGGGACCGTGCCGAGGCATCTGTGAGTAAACGTGAGCTGAATCCCAGGCCAGCTGCTGCTGAACTGCTCCCACCCTTCCCAGGTAAAACACCTGAATATGTACAAGGACTTGAAAGCCTAGAGGAAGGGCCATCGAGCCACACCAGCAACAGCACGCAGGCCGACTTGGTGCTTGCAGGCCAGCCAGGATGGTCCTGGCCCCGGGCGCTCTTCTGGAAGCTTTGCATTTCCCTGACTGAGATACCCCTCCTGTCCCGGCACCCACTGCTTTTTTCCTTCCTCATCTCTGCCCGGGGAGAAATTCCAGCAGAAGTTATGGGTGACACATCCTCTTCTTTAGCAGGTGGCAGCCTGGAAACTCCTGCAGAAAGTCCAGCAGAGCCCCACTCACACCGGGCCACCCACAAAGCCGTGGCCCCTCACTCCCTCCCACCAGCACAGGCCCGAGACTGCTGACGGGGCAGAGAATATGGCGTCAGGCACAGCTGCAGGGGCTCTTGCTGCCTGGAGCGGTGTTTATATTGACCTCAACACAGGCACACCTGGGTAGGGCTGGCCGGCAAGGTCAGGCTGTCCAGGTCAGCCAATCCTCACCCCTCAGGGGCTCACATTGCAGAAAATGGACCTCGCTGAACCGGCCAGGTCCAAGGAACAGGTGTGGGCTCCTGAGAGTCAGGATAGACAAGGGGCTGCAGCTCCGGTTTGTTTTCGAATCACTTTATCTGGCCCATGAGTGGGAGACAACTTCAAGAAGACCCTCCCCTAATGAGAGGAACCCAGGAGTCAGTGCGAGGAGGTGTGATGGGTGGAGACAGAGGCCTGGTGCCCCGGCTGCAGTGGAATTCTCTGGAAGATCAGGCAGAGGGAGGCCACACAGAGTGAGCCCAGGGTCACAGAACTGTCCGAGCTGCTGTTTCTTAGTTCAAGTCCTGCTCTGAGGTGCACTGTGTCAGGTCTGAGAGACAGGTGATCTGGGGTGCTCTGAAATGAGGGCTATGTGCACGGTTCCTGTGCGCCCAGCCCCGCCGGGGTACCTGCCCAGGGGAGCTCCGTAACCTGGGAGGGGCCTGACCACCAGATCCCCATGGGCTGCTTGGAAGTTGCCAGGTGAGATCCGCAACCTGGGAGTGGCCTGACCATGAGAGCCTCGTGGGCCGCTGTGGACCTGCCAAAATAAGCCCCATATCATGGGAGGGGACTGCCCACGAGAGCCCCATGGGCTGCTGTGTAGTTGCACAGGTGAGCTCCATAACATGGGAGTGGCCTGACCATGAGAGCCCCGTGGGCTGCTGGGGACCTTCCAAGGTGAGCCCCATATTTTAGAAGAGGCCTGACCACGAGAGCCCCATGGGCTTCTGTGTAGGTGCGCAGGTGCGCCCCATAACCAGGGATTGCCCTGACCTCGAGAGGCCCGTGCCCTGCTGGGGACATGGTAAAGGGTGTCAGGACAGTCAGTGAAGCCACCGAGGATATACATACAGTAGTTCCTAATTCCTACACAGTGCTGGTCACTCTACCATCCACCAGGACATGGTATTCTGTATTAGACTTCAGTGATGCCTTCTTCTATATTCCATTGGTCCAGAAACGCTCTGCTGCCCTAGTAACCAGATTTGGGAATGGAGAAATGCTGCCGCCTTGTAGCCGTTTCCCACAACAGCAGCTTTAAACCCAGAGCTAATGGTCACTGAATATTCACACTCATTGCAGGCCTGTAAATGACACCTGCCCTCAGAAACAATCCTGGGGTTGAAAATTGACCAAAAAATTCAAAAGAGGGCAACCACCCAAGAAGACAATGTCAAGAGCTTAATTGTACTCTCCGTTTTTTTTTTTTGTTTTTCTGTACCAGAAATTTTAAAAGGCATGGAAAAATGCTGAACATTAGGAATAATTAAAGATATGCAAATCCAAATTACAAAACCCTATCAGCTCACACCAGTCAAAATGGCCATCAGCAAAAATGCTGCAAACAATAAATGCTGAAGGGGTTTTGGAGAAATGCCTACCCTTGGTTCAACGTGGGACATGGTAAGAGCCAGTAATGAAAACAAAAATGAGGTGCCTTGTAAAGGTAAATACTGAGCAACCATTCAACCAAGCATACCGACTGCTGGGCCTATCGCCTGAGGGGATGAGAATCAAAAACACACAGGCTGGGCTTCACTGGTGGCGCAGTGGTTGAGAGTCCACCTGCCAATGCAGGGGACACGGATACATGCCTCAGTTAGGGGACATCCCACATACCGCATAGCGGCTGTTCCCGTGAGCTATGGCTGCTGGGCCTGCAAGTCCGGAGCCTGTGCTCTGTAGTGGGAGGGTCCATGGCAGTGAGACGCCCATATACCGCACACACACACACAAAAGGACACAGGCTGGCAATCCTGCACTCCAGCAATATTTACCATAGCCAACACTTGGAAGCTAGGAAAATGTCCATCAACAGAGGAATGCACAAAGAAGTGGTCCATGTACACATTGGAATATGACTCCAATAAAAAAATATATAAATTCAATTTATAAAACAAACTTAAGGAGACATCAGATTTGGCGGCACATTCCACTCTAATGTATAACCGAGGAACACCACTGCCAGGAAGCTCTGTTTCCCTAGTTACCAGATTGGGAAAAGCAGAAATGCTGCCGCCCTCTGGCCGTTACCTGCAACAGCAGCTTTCAAACCTGTGCTAAGGGTCACTTCACATGCACCAGTACTGGAGGGCCGTAAATGAAACCTGCCCTCAAAATGTCTTGAGGGAAGTAATGGCCAAAATATTTCTAAATGTCACACATACTTCACGAAAACTATTTGAAGAGGTAAGCTGTACTCACAGTTTGAAGAAAAAATGGACATGCCAGAAAGCTCAATTTCAGGGGATTATGAGACGCTTGCAAATCCAACCACAAAGTGCTATCAGCTCACACTAGTCAGAACAAACATCAGCAAAAAACTACAAACAGTAAATGCTGAAGGTGTTGTGGAGAAGTGAATACCCTCAAATTTAAGTGGAACGTAACCTGGTAAGAGCCACTAATGAGAACAGAATGGAGGTGCCTCTACAAGGTAAACATTTTGCTACCATAAGATCCAGGAGGCCCACTCCTGGGCCTATAACCTAAGAAGACAGAATTGGAAAGAAACAGGCAGGCAAATGTGCATTGCCGCAGCATTACAATACCCATGACATGGAAGCAACCAAAAAGTCCACCAACGGATAAGTGGACAAAGAAGAACTGGTACATGTACAGACAGAATAGTAGCCAAAGAAAAAAGGGACACAGTGCCATTTGCAGCACCGTAGATGAGTCTAGAGGTAATCACGTGACTCGTAGTAAGTCAGAAAGAGAAAGACACATATCGTATGATATCACGTATAGGTGTTACTGAAAAAATGATACCAGTGAAGATACTTCCACAGAGAAGGGCAATCAATCACAGATTCATTAAACAAACTTATGGTTCACCAATGGAAAGGTGTGAGGATTGGATACATTAGGATGTGGGGGTTAACAGACATATACCAACACAGGTGAAATATATAATCACCAAACACCTACAGAATACCAAGAGAAGACTACTCAACATTCTGTCATAACGTACATGGGAAAAGGATCCCAGGAAGGACAGACATATGTATATGTGTAAAAGAACCAAATCTTGCACACCTACGACAAGCCAAACATTGTAATCAAACTGCCTGTGATAAAAAATAAAAATTAAATGAAAAAA
The DNA here is from genome assembly GCF_949752795.1 of Hyperoodon ampullatus. Taxonomy (NCBI): domain Eukaryota; kingdom Metazoa; phylum Chordata; class Mammalia; order Artiodactyla; family Ziphiidae; genus Hyperoodon; species Hyperoodon ampullatus. The sequence continues at coordinate 34,151,297 of NC_136914.1, read as the reverse complement.
ATGAACAAGAAGTAGTGAGACAAACTGAAGGGGCTTACTCCTGGCACATTCCATTCTAAATTACAGCCTAGAACACGACTTCCATTGAGGCTCTGTTGCCCTAGTAACCAGCTTTGGTAAAGGAGAACTGCTGCCACCTTGTGGCCGTTTCACACAACAGCAGCTTTCATCCCAGCGCTAATGCTCGGTTGATATTCAAAATAATTGCAAGCCTGTCAATGACACCTGCCCTGAAAACAAATCCTGGGGTCGTATATCGACCAAAAAATTCAAAAGACGTCCATATTTCAAAACGACAGTTTCAAGAGGCATATTTTATGCACAATTTGTGTTCTGCTTCTTTTTCTTTATCTTTTTGTTAAAAAACGGGAATGTAAAAAGGCAACCCTCAGAATGGGAGAAAATATTTGCAAACGGATCAATGGACAAAGGTTTAATCTCCAATATATATAAACAGCTCATGCAGCTTAATATTAAAAAAACAAACAACCCAATACAAAAATGGTTAGAAGATCTAAATAGACATTTCTTCAAAGAAGACACAGAGATGGCCAAGATGCACATGAAAAGCTGCTCAACATCACTAATTATTAAAGTAATGCAAATCAAAACTGCAATGAGGTATCACCTCACACCTGTTAGAATGGGCATCATCAGAAAATCTACAAACAACAAATGCTGAGGAGGGTGTGGACAAATGGAACCCACTTCCACTATTGGTGGGAATGTAAATTGATACAGTCACTATGGAGAACAGTATGGAGGGTCCTTAAAAAACTAAAAATAGAACTACCATATGATCCAGCAATCCCACTTCTGGGCATATACCCAGAGAAAACCATAAAGCAAAGAGACACATTCACCACAATGTTCATTGCAGCACTATTTAGAATAGCCAGGTAATGGAAGCAACCTAAATGGCCACAGACAGACGAATGGATAAAGGGGTGGTACATATATGAAATGGAATATTACTCAGCCATAAAAAGGAATGAAACTGGGTCATTTGTAGAGATGTCGATGGGTCTAGAGACTGTCATACAGAGTGAAGTAAGTCAGAAAGAGAAAAACAAATATTGTATATTAATGCATATATGTGGAACCTAGAAAAATGGTACAGATGAACCGGTTTGCAGGGCAGAAATAGAGACACAGAGGTAGAGAACAAACGTATGGACACCAAAGGGGGGAAGCCATGGGGTGGTGGTGGTGGGATGAGTTGGGAGATTGGGATTGACTTGTATACATGTATATGTATAAAATAGATAACTAATAATAACCTGCTGTATACAAAAATAAATTAAATTAAATTCCAAATTTTTAAAAATAAATAAAATTTAAAAATAAAACAGAAAAAAGTTCTTCACTTCACACAGATGTATTTATATGAGTGAATTATTTCCATGCTTATATCTATAAATACATAAAAGAGGAATAAAATCTACCTTGAACCAAAAAAGAAAAAAAAAAAAACGGAACCCAGCAGTTATAAAGAGGAAAACACTATCAGGGCACTTGCTCCAGTGGTAAACAATTCTGAAGTTGGTCAGAGGTGGGGAATCATCTCCCATGCAGCCAGCAGCACCCCCGCAAGGAGCGTCCTCATTGCAAAGCTGGGGGACCGTGCCGAGGCATCTGTGAGTAAACGTGAGCTGAATCCCAGGCCAGCTGCTGCTGAACTGCTCCCACCCTTCCCAGGTAAAACACCTGAATATGTACAAGGACTTGAAAGCCTAGAGGAAGGGCCATCGAGCCACACCAGCAACAGCACGCAGGCCGACTTGGTGCTTGCAGGCCAGCCAGGATGGTCCTGGCCCCGGGCGCTCTTCTGGAAGCTTTGCATTTCCCTGACTGAGATACCCCTCCTGTCCCGGCACCCACTGCTTTTTTCCTTCCTCATCTCTGCCCGGGGAGAAATTCCAGCAGAAGTTATGGGTGACACATCCTCTTCTTTAGCAGGTGGCAGCCTGGAAACTCCTGCAGAAAGTCCAGCAGAGCCCCACTCACACCGGGCCACCCACAAAGCCGTGGCCCCTCACTCCCTCCCACCAGCACAGGCCCGAGACTGCTGACGGGGCAGAGAATATGGCGTCAGGCACAGCTGCAGGGGCTCTTGCTGCCTGGAGCGGTGTTTATATTGACCTCAACACAGGCACACCTGGGTAGGGCTGGCCGGCAAGGTCAGGCTGTCCAGGTCAGCCAATCCTCACCCCTCAGGGGCTCACATTGCAGAAAATGGACCTCGCTGAACCGGCCAGGTCCAAGGAACAGGTGTGGGCTCCTGAGAGTCAGGATAGACAAGGGGCTGCAGCTCCGGTTTGTTTTCGAATCACTTTATCTGGCCCATGAGTGGGAGACAACTTCAAGAAGACCCTCCCCTAATGAGAGGAACCCAGGAGTCAGTGCGAGGAGGTGTGATGGGTGGAGACAGAGGCCTGGTGCCCCGGCTGCAGTGGAATTCTCTGGAAGATCAGGCAGAGGGAGGCCACACAGAGTGAGCCCAGGGTCACAGAACTGTCCGAGCTGCTGTTTCTTAGTTCAAGTCCTGCTCTGAGGTGCACTGTGTCAGGTCTGAGAGACAGGTGATCTGGGGTGCTCTGAAATGAGGGCTATGTGCACGGTTCCTGTGCGCCCAGCCCCGCCGGGGTACCTGCCCAGGGGAGCTCCGTAACCTGGGAGGGGCCTGACCACCAGATCCCCATGGGCTGCTTGGAAGTTGCCAGGTGAGATCCGCAACCTGGGAGTGGCCTGACCATGAGAGCCTCGTGGGCCGCTGTGGACCTGCCAAAATAAGCCCCATATCATGGGAGGGGACTGCCCACGAGAGCCCCATGGGCTGCTGTGTAGTTGCACAGGTGAGCTCCATAACATGGGAGTGGCCTGACCATGAGAGCCCCGTGGGCTGCTGGGGACCTTCCAAGGTGAGCCCCATATTTTAGAAGAGGCCTGACCACGAGAGCCCCATGGGCTTCTGTGTAGGTGCGCAGGTGCGCCCCATAACCAGGGATTGCCCTGACCTCGAGAGGCCCGTGCCCTGCTGGGGACATGGTAAAGGGTGTCAGGACAGTCAGTGAAGCCACCGAGGATATACATACAGTAGTTCCTAATTCCTACACAGTGCTGGTCACTCTACCATCCACCAGGACATGGTATTCTGTATTAGACTTCAGTGATGCCTTCTTCTATATTCCATTGGTCCAGAAACGCTCTGCTGCCCTAGTAACCAGATTTGGGAATGGAGAAATGCTGCCGCCTTGTAGCCGTTTCCCACAACAGCAGCTTTAAACCCAGAGCTAATGGTCACTGAATATTCACACTCATTGCAGGCCTGTAAATGACACCTGCCCTCAGAAACAATCCTGGGGTTGAAAATTGACCAAAAAATTCAAAAGAGGGCAACCACCCAAGAAGACAATGTCAAGAGCTTAATTGTACTCTCCGTTTTTTTTTTTTTGTTTTTCTGTACCAGAAATTTTAAAAGGCATGGAAAAATGCTGAACATTAGGAATAATTAAAGATATGCAAATCCAAATTACAAAACCCTATCAGCTCACACCAGTCAAAATGGCCATCAGCAAAAATGCTGCAAACAATAAATGCTGAAGGGGTTTTGGAGAAATGCCTACCCTTGGTTCAACGTGGGACATGGTAAGAGCCAGTAATGAAAACAAAAATGAGGTGCCTTGTAAAGGTAAATACTGAGCAACCATTCAACCAAGCATACCGACTGCTGGGCCTATCGCCTGAGGGGATGAGAATCAAAAACACACAGGCTGGGCTTCACTGGTGGCGCAGTGGTTGAGAGTCCACCTGCCAATGCAGGGGACACGGATACATGCCTCAGTTAGGGGACATCCCACATACCGCATAGCGGCTGTTCCCGTGAGCTATGGCTGCTGGGCCTGCAAGTCCGGAGCCTGTGCTCTGTAGTGGGAGGGTCCATGGCAGTGAGACGCCCATATACCGCACACACACACACAAAAGGACACAGGCTGGCAATCCTGCACTCCAGCAATATTTACCATAGCCAACACTTGGAAGCTAGGAAAATGTCCATCAACAGAGGAATGCACAAAGAAGTGGTCCATGTACACATTGGAATATGACTCCAATAAAAAAATATATAAATTCAATTTATAAAACAAACTTAAGGAGACATCAGATTTGGCGGCACATTCCACTCTAATGTATAACCGAGGAACACCACTGCCAGGAAGCTCTGTTTCCCTAGTTACCAGATTGGGAAAAGCAGAAATGCTGCCGCCCTCTGGCCGTTACCTGCAACAGCAGCTTTCAAACCTGTGCTAAGGGTCACTTCACATGCACCAGTACTGGAGGGCCGTAAATGAAACCTGCCCTCAAAATGTCTTGAGGGAAGTAATGGCCAAAATATTTCTAAATGTCACACATACTTCACGAAAACTATTTGAAGAGGTAAGCTGTACTCACAGTTTGAAGAAAAAATGGACATGCCAGAAAGCTCAATTTCAGGGGATTATGAGACGCTTGCAAATCCAACCACAAAGTGCTATCAGCTCACACTAGTCAGAACAAACATCAGCAAAAAACTACAAACAGTAAATGCTGAAGGTGTTGTGGAGAAGTGAATACCCTCAAATTTAAGTGGAACGTAACCTGGTAAGAGCCACTAATGAGAACAGAATGGAGGTGCCTCTACAAGGTAAACATTTTGCTACCATAAGATCCAGGAGGCCCACTCCTGGGCCTATAACCTAAGAAGACAGAATTGGAAAGAAACAGGCAGGCAAATGTGCATTGCCGCAGCATTACAATACCCATGACATGGAAGCAACCAAAAAGTCCACCAACGGATAAGTGGACAAAGAAGAACTGGTACATGTACAGACAGAATAGTAGCCAAAGAAAAAAGGGACACAGTGCCATTTGCAGCACCGTAGATGAGTCTAGAGGTAATCACGTGACTCGTAGTAAATCAGAAAGAGAAAGACACATATCGTATGATATCACTTATAGGCGTTACCGAAAAAATGATACCAGTGAAGATACTTCCACAGAGAAGGGCAATCAATCACAGATTAATTAAACAAACTTATGGATCTGCAATGGAAAGGTGTGAGGATTGGATACATTAGGATATTGGGGTTAACACACATATACCAACACAGGTGAAATATATAATCACCAAACACATACAGAATACCAAGAGAAGACTACTCAACATTCTGTCATAACGTACATGGGAAAAGGATCCCAGGAAGAACAGACATATGTATATGTGTAAAAGAACCACATCTTGCACACCTACAACAAGCCAAACATTGTAATCAAACTGCCTGTGATAAAAAATAAAAATTAAATGAAAAAAACGAACAAGAAGTAGTGAGACAAACAGACGGGGCTTATTCCTGGCACATTCCATTCTAAATTACAACCTAGAACACGACTTCCATTGAGGCTCTGTTGCCCTAGTAACCAGCTTTGGTAAAGGAGAGCTGCTGCCACCTTGTGGCCGTTTCACACAACAGCAGCTTTCATCCCAGCGCTAATGCTCAGTTGATATTCAAAATAATTGCAGGCCTGTCAATGACACCTGCCCTGAAAACAAATCCTGGGGTCGTAGATCGACCAAAAAATTCAAAAGACGTCCATATTTCAAAACGACAGTTTCAAGAGGCATATTTTATGCACAATTTGTGTTCTGCTTCTTTTTCTTTCTTTCTTCTTTTGTTAAAAAACGGGAATGGAAAAAGGCAACCCTCAGAATGGGAGAAAATATTTGCAAACGAATCAATGGACAAAGGTTTAATCTCCAATATATATAAACAGCTCATGCAGCTTAATATTAAAAAAACAAAGAACCCAACACAAAAATGGTTAGAAGATCTAAATAGACATTTCTTCAAAGAAGACACAGAGATGGCCAAGATGCACATGAAAAGCTGCTCAACATAACTAATTATTAAAGTAATGCAAATCAAAACTACAATGAGGTATCACCTCACACCTGTTAGAATGGGCATCATCAGAAAATCTACAAACAACAAATGCTGAGGAGGGTGTGGACAAATGGAACCCACTTCCACTATTGGTGGGAATGTAAATTGATACAGTCACTATGGAGAACAGTATGGAGGGTCCTTAAAAAACTAAAAATAGAACTACCATATGATCCAGCAATCCCACTTCTGGGCATATACCCAGAGAAAACCATAAAGCAAAAAGACCCATTCACCAGAATGTTCATTGCAGCACTATTTAGAATAGCCAGGTAATGGAAGCAACCTAAATGCCCACAGACAGACGAATGGATAAAGGTGTGGTACATACCTGAAATGGAATATTACTCAGCCATAAAAAGGAATGAGACTGGGTCATTTGTAGAGACGTCGATGGGTCTAGAGACTGTGATACAGAGTGAAGTAAGTCAGAAAGAGAAAAACAAATATTGTATATTAATGCATGTATGTGGAAACTACAAAAATGGTACAGATGAACCGGTTTGCAGGGCAGAAATAGAGACACAGAGGTAGAGAACAAACGTATGGACACCAAAGGGGGGAAGCCATGGGGTGGTGGTGGTGGGATGAGTTGGGAGATTGGGATTGACCTGTATACATGTATATGTATAAAATAGATAACTAATAATAACCTGCTGTATACAAAAATAAATTAAATTCCAAATTTTTAAAAATAAATAAAATATAAAAATAAAACAGAAAAAAGTTCTTCACTTCACACAGATGTATTTATATGAATGAATTATTTCCATGCTTATATCTATAAATACATAAAAGAGGAATAAAATCTACCTTGAACCAAAAAAGAAAAAAAAACGGAGCCCAGCAGTTATAAAGAGGAAAACACTATCAGGGCACTTGTTCCAGTGGTAAACAATTCTGAAGTTGGTCAGAGGTGGGGAATCATCTCCCATGCAGCCAGCAGCACCCCCGCAAGGAGCGTCCTCATTGCAAAGCTGGGGGACCGTGCCGAGGCATCTGTGAGTAAACGTGAGCTGAGTCCCAGGCCAGCTGCTGCTGAACTGCTCCCACCCTTCCCAGGTAAAACACCTGAATATGTACAAGGACTTGAAAGCCTAGAGGAAGGGCTGTCGAGACACACCAGCAAAAGCACGCAGGCCGACTTGGTGCTTGCAGGCCAGCCAGGATGGTCCTGCCCCTGGGCGCTATTCTGGAAGCTTTGCATTTCCCTGACTGAGATACCCCTCCTGTCCCGGCCCCCACTGCTTTTTTCCTTCCTCACCTCTGCCCGGGGAGAAATTCCAGCAGAAGTTATGGGTGACACATCCTCTTCTTTAGCAGGTGGCAGCCTGGAAACTCCTGCAGAAAGTCCAACAGAGCCCCACTCACACCGGACCACCCCCAAAGCCGTGGCCCCTCACCCCCTCCCACCAACACAGGCCCGAGACTGCTGACGGGGCAGAGAATATGGTGTCAGGCATAGCTGCAGGGGCTCTTGCTGCCTGGAGCAGTGTTTATATTGACTTCAACACAGGCACACCTGGGTAGGGCTGGCCCGCAAGGTCAGGCTGTCCAGGTCAGCCAATCCTCACCCCTCAGGGGCTCACATTGCAGAAAAAGGACCTCGCTGAACCGGCCAGGTCCAAGGAACAGGTGTGGGCTCCTGAGAGTCAGGATAGACAAGGGGCTGCAGCTCCGGTTTGTTTTCGAATCACTTTATCTGGCCCATGAGTGGGAGACAACTTCAAGAAGACCCTCTCCTAATGAGAGGAACCCAGGAGTCAGAGCGAGGAGGGGTGATGCGTGGACACAGAGGCCTGGTGCCCCGGCTGCAGTGGAATTCTCTGGAAGATCAGGCAGAGGGAGGACGCACAGAGTGAGCCCAGGGTCACAGAACTGTCCGAGCTGCTGTTTCTTAGTTCAAATCCTGCTCTGAGGTGCACTGGGTCAGCTCTGAGAAACAGGTGATCTGAGGTGCTCTGAAATGAGGGCTATGTGCACGGTTCCTGTGCACCCAGCCCCGCCGTGGTACCTGCCCAGGGGAGCTCCGTATCCTGGGAGGGGCCTGACCACCAGAGCCCCATGGGCTGCTTGGTAGTTGCCAGGTGAGATCCGCAACCTGGGAGTTGCCTGACCATGAGAGCCTCGTGGGCTGCTGGGGAACTGCCCAAGTAAGCCCCATATCATGGGAGGGGACTGACCACGAGAGCCCCATGGGCTGCTGTGTAGTTGCACAGGTGAGCTCCATAACCTGGGAGTGGCCTGACCATGAGAGCCCCGTGGGCTGCTGGGGACCTTCCCAGGTGAGCCCCATATTCTAGGAGAGGCCTGACCATGAGAGCCCCATGGGCTGCTGGGTAGTTGCGCAAGTGAGCTCCATAACCTGGGATTGCCCTGACCTCGAGAGCCCCGTGGCCTGCTGGGGACCTGGTAAAGGATGTCAGGACAGTCAGTGAAGCCACCGAGGATATACATACAGTAGTTCCTAATTCCTACCCAGTGCTGGTCAACCTACCATCCACCAGGACATGGTATTCTGTATTAGACTTCAGTGATGCCTTCTTCTGTATTCCATAGGTCCCAGAAACGCTCTGCTGCCCTAGTAACCAGATTTGGGAATGGAGAAATGCTGCCGCCTTGTGGCCGTTTCCCACAACAGCAGCTTTAAACCCAGTGCTAATGGTCACTAAATATTCACACTCATTGCAGGCCTGTAAATGACACCTGCCCTCAGAAACAATCCTGGGGTTGAAAACTGACCAAAAAATTCAAAAGAGGGCAACCACCCAAGAAGACAGTGTCAAGAGCTTAATTGTACTCTCCGTTTTTTTCTCTTTTTCTGTACCAGAAATTTTAAAAGGCATGGAAAAATGCTGAACATTAGGAATAATTAAAGATATGCAAATCCAAATTACAAAAACCTATCAGCTCACACCAGTCAAAATGGCCATCAGCAAAAATCCTGCAAACAATAAATGCTGAAGTGGTTTTGGAGAAATGCCTACCCTTGGTTCAACGTGGGACATGGTAAGAGCCAGTAATGAAAACAAAAATGAGGTGCCTTGTAAAGGTAAATACTGAGCAACCATTCAACCAAGCATACCCACTGCTGGGCCTATCGCCTGAGGGGATGAGAATCAAAAACACACAGGCTGGGCTTCACTGGTGGCGCAGTGGTTGAGAGTCCACCTGCCAATGCAGGGGACACGGATACATGCCCCGGTTCGGGAAGATCCCACCTACCGCGGAGTGGCTGGTCCCGTGAGCTATGGCTGCTGGGCCTGCAAGTCCGGAGCCTGTGCTCTGCAGTGGGATGGTCCATGGCAGTGAGAGGCCCATATACCGCAAAAAAAAAAAAAAAAAAGACACAGGCTGGCAATCCTGCACTCCAGCAATATTTACCATAGCCAACACTTGGAAGCTATGAAAATGTCCATCAACAGAGGAATGCACAAAGAAGTGGTCCATGTACACATTGGAATATGACTCCAATAAAAAAAATATATAAATTCAATGTATAAAACAAACTTAAGGAGACATCAGATTTGGGGGCGCATTCCACTCTAATATATAACCGAGGAACTCCGCTGACAGGAAGCTCTGTTTCCCTAGTTACCAGATTGGGAAAAGCAGAAATGCTGCCGCCCTCTGGCCGTTACCTGCAACAGCAGCTTTCAAACCTGTGCTAAGGGTCACTTCATATGCACCAGTACTGGAGGGCCGTAAATGAAACCTGCCCTCAAAATGTCTTGAGGGAAGTAATGGCCAAAATATTTCTAAATGTCACACATACTTCACGAAAACTATTTGAAGAGGTAAGCTGTACTCACAGTTTGAAGAAAAAAAGGACATGCCAGAAAGCTCAATTTCAAGGGATTATGAGACGCTTGCAAATCCAACCACAAAGTGCTATCAGCTCACACTAGTCAGAACAAACATCAGCAAAACCTACAAACGGTAAATGCTGAAGGTGTTGTGGAGAAGTGAATACCCTCAAATATAAGTGGAACGTAACCTGGTAAGAGCCACTAATGAGAACAGAATGGAGGTGCCTCTACAAGGTAAACATTTTGCTACCATATGATCCAGGAGGCCCACTCCTGGGCCTATAACCTAAGAAGACAGAATTGGAAAGACACAGGCAGGCAAATGTGCATTGCCGCAGCATTACAATAGCCATGACGTGGAAGCAACCAAAACGTCCACCAACGGATGAGTGGACAAAGAAGAACTGGTACATGTACAGACAGAATAGTAGCCAAAGAAAAAAGGGACACAGTGCCATTTGCAGCACCGTAGATGAGTCTAGAGGTAATCACGTGACTCGTAGTAAGTCAGAAAGAGAAAGACACATATCGTATGATATCACGTATAGGTGTTACTGAAAAAATGATACCAGTGAAGATACTTCCACAGAGAAGGGCAATCAATCACAGATTCATTAAACAAACTTATGGTTCACCAATGGAAAGGTGTGAGGATTGGATACATTAGGATGTGGGGGTTAACAGACATATACCAACACAGGTGAAATATATAATCACCAAACACCTACAGAATACCAAGAGAAGACTACTCAACATTCTGTCATAACGTACATGGGAAAAGGATCCCAGGAAGGACAGACATATGTATATGTGTAAAAGAACCAAATCTTGCACACCTACGACAAGCCAAACATTGTAATCAAACTGCCTGTGATAAAAAATAAAAATTAAATGAAAAAAATGAACAAGAAGTAGTGAGACAAACTGAAGGGGCTTACTCCTGGCACATTCCATTCTAAATTACAGCCTAGAACACGACTTCCATTGAGGCTCTGTTGCCCTAGTAACCAGCTTTGGTAAAGGAGAACTGCTGCCACCTTGTGGCCGTTTCACACAACAGCAGCTTTCATCCCAGCGCTAATGCTCGGTTGATATTCAAAATAATTGCAAGCCTGTCAATGACACCTGCCCTGAAAACAAATCCTGGGGTCGTATATCGACCAAAAAATTCAAAAGACGTCCATATTTCAAAACGACAGTTTCAAGAGGCATATTTTATGCACAATTTGTGTTCTGCTTCTTTTTCTTTATCTTTTTGTTAAAAAACGGGAATGTAAAAAGGCAACCCTCAGAATGGGAGAAAATATTTGCAAACGGATCAATGGACAAAGGTTTAATCTCCAATATATATAAACAGCTCATGCAGCTTAATATTAAAAAAACAAACAACCCAATACAAAAATGGTTAGAAGATCTAAATAGACATTTCTTCAAAGAAGACACAGAGATGGCCAAGATGCACATGAAAAGCTGCTCAACATCACTAATTATTAAAGTAATGCAAATCAAAACTGCAATGAGGTATCACCTCACACCTGTTAGAATGGGCATCATCAGAAAATCTACAAACAACAAATGCTGAGGAGGGTGTGGACAAATGGAACCCACTTCCACTATTGGTGGGAATGTAAATTGATACAGTCACTATGGAGAACAGTATGGAGGGTCCTTAAAAAACTAAAAATAGAACTACCATATGATCCAGCAATCCCACTTCTGGGCATATACCCAGAGAAAACCATAAAGCAAAGAGACACATTCACCACAATGTTCATTGCAGCACTATTTAGAATAGCCAGGTAATGGAAGCAACCTAAATGGCCACAGACAGACGAATGGATAAAGGGGTGGTACATATATGAAATGGAATATTACTCAGCCATAAAAAGGAATGAAACTGGGTCATTTGTAGAGATGTCGATGGGTCTAGAGACTGTCATACAGAGTGAAGTAAGTCAGAAAGAGAAAAACAAATATTGTATATTAATGCATATATGTGGAACCTAGAAAAATGGTACAGATGAACCGGTTTGCAGGGCAGAAATAGAGACACAGAGGTAGAGAACAAACGTATGGACACCAAAGGGGGGAAGCCATGGGGTGGTGGTGGTGGGATGAGTTGGGAGATTGGGATTGACTTGTATACATGTATATGTATAAAATAGATAACTAATAATAACCTGCTGTATACAAAAATAAATTAAATTAAATTCCAAATTTTTAAAAATAAATAAAATTTAAAAATAAAACAGAAAAAAGTTCTTCACTTCACACAGATGTATTTATATGAGTGAATTATTTCCATGCTTATATCTATAAATACATAAAAGAGGAATAAAATCTACCTTGAACCAAAAAAGAAAAAAAAAAAAACGGAACCCAGCAGTTATAAAGAGGAAAACACTATCAGGGCACTTGCTCCAGTGGTAAACAATTCTGAAGTTGGTCAGAGGTGGGGAATCATCTCCCATGCAGCCAGCAGCACCCCCGCAAGGAGCGTCCTCATTGCAAAGCTGGGGGACCGTGCCGAGGCATCTGTGAGTAAACGTGAGCTGAATCCCAGGCCAGCTGCTGCTGAACTGCTCCCACCCTTCCCAGGTAAAACACCTGAATATGTACAAGGACTTGAAAGCCTAGAGGAAGGGCCATCGAGCCACACCAGCAACAGCACGCAGGCCGACTTGGTGCTTGCAGGCCAGCCAGGATGGTCCTGGCCCCGGGCGCTCTTCTGGAAGCTTTGCATTTCCCTGACTGAGATACCCCTCCTGTCCCGGCACCCACTGCTTTTTTCCTTCCTCATCTCTGCCCGGGGAGAAATTCCAGCAGAAGTTATGGGTGACACATCCTCTTCTTTAGCAGGTGGCAGCCTGGAAACTCCTGCAGAAAGTCCAGCAGAGCCCCACTCACACCGGGCCACCCACAAAGCCGTGGCCCCTCACTCCTTCCCACCAGCACAGGCCCGAGACTGCTGACGGGGCAGAGAATATGGCGTCAGGCACAGCTGCAGGGGCTCTTGCTGCCTGGAGCGGTGTTTATATTGACCTCAACACAGGCACACCTGGGTAGGGCTGGCCGGCAAGGTCAGGCTGTCCAGGTCAGCCAATCCTCACCCCTCAGGGGCTCACATTGCAGAAAATGGACCTCGCTGAACCGGCCAGGTCCAAGGAACAGGTGTGGGCTCCTGAGAGTCAGGATAGACAAGGGGCTGCAGCTCCGGTTTGTTTTCGAATCACTTTATCTGGCCCATGAGTGGGAGACAACTTCAAGAAGACCCTCCCCTAATGAGAGGAACCCAGGAGTCAGTGCGAGGAGGTGTGATGGGTGGAGACAGAGGCCTGGTGCCCCGGCTGCAGTGGAATTCTCTGGAAGATCAGGCAGAGGGAGGCCACACAGAGTGAGCCCAGGGTCACAGAACTGTCCGAGCTGCTGTTTCTTAGTTCAAGTCCTGCTCTGAGGTGCACTGTGTCAGGTCTGAGAGACAGGTGATCTGGGGTGCTCTGAAATGAGGGCTATGTGCACGGTTCCTGTGCGCCCAGCCCCGCCGGGGTACCTGCCCAGGGGAGCTCCGTAACCTGGGAGGGGCCTGACCACCAGATCCCCATGGGCTGCTTGGAAGTTGCCAGGTGAGATCCGCAACCTGGGAGTGGCCTGACCATGAGAGCCTCGTGGGCCGCTGTGGACCTGCCAAAATAAGCCCCATATCATGGGAGGGGACTGCCCACGAGAGCCCCATGGGCTGCTGTGTAGTTGCACAGGTGAGCTCCATAACATGGGAGTGGCCTGACCATGAGAGCCCCGTGGGCTGCTGGGGACCTTCCAAGGTGAGCCCCATATTTTAGAAGAGGCCTGACCACGAGAGCCCCATGGGCTTCTGTGTAGGTGCGCAGGTGCGCCCCATAACCAGGGATTGCCCTGACCTCGAGAGGCCCGTGCCCTGCTGGGGACATGGTAAAGGGTGTCAGGACAGTCAGTGAAGCCACCGAGGATATACATACAGTAGTTCCTAATTCCTACACAGTGCTGGTCACTCTACCATCCACCAGGACATGGTATTCTGTATTAGACTTCAGTGATGCCTTCTTCTATATTCCATTGGTCCAGAAACGCTCTGCTGCCCTAGTAACCAGATTTGGGAATGGAGAAATGCTGCCGCCTTGTAGCCGTTTCCCACAACAGCAGCTTTAAACCCAGAGCTAATGGTCACTGAATATTCACACTCATTGCAGGCCTGTAAATGACACCTGCCCTCAGAAACAATCCTGGGGTTGAAAATTGACCAAAAAATTCAAAAGAGGGCAACCACCCAAGAAGACAATGTCAAGAGCTTAATTGTACTCTCCGTTTTTTTTTTTTGTTTTTCTGTACCAGAAATTTTAAAAGGCATGGAAAAATGCTGAACATTAGGAATAACTGAAGATATGCAAATCCAAATTACAAAACCCTATCAGCTCACACCAGTCAAAATGGCCATCAGCAAAAATGCTGCAAACAATAAATGCTGAAGGGGTTTTGGAGAAATGCCTACCCTTGGTTCAACGTGGGACATGGTAAGAGCCAGTAATGAAAACAAAAATGAGGTGCCTTGTAAAGGTAAATACTGAGCAACCATTCAACCAAGCATACCCACTGCTGGGCCTATCGCCTGAGGGGATGAGAATCAAAAACACACAGGCTGGGCTTCACTGGTGGCGCAGTGGTTGAGAGTCCACCTGCCAATGCAGGGGACATGGATACATGCCCCAGTTAGGGGAGATCCCACATACCGCATAGCGGCTGTTCCCGTGAGCTATGGCTGCTGGGCCTGCAAGTCCGGAGCCTGTGCTCTGTAGTGGGAGGGTCCATGGCAGTGAGACGCCCATATACCGCACACACACACACAAAAGGACACAGGCTGGCAATCCTGCACTCCAGCAATATTTACCATAGCCAACACTTGGAAGCTAGGAAAATGTCCATCAACAGAGGAATGCACAAAGAAGTGGTCCATGTACACATTGGAATATGACTCCAATAAAAAAATATATAAATTCAATTTATAAAACAAACTTAAGGAGACATCAGATTTGGCGGCACATTCCACTCTAATGTATAACCGAGGAACACCACTGCCAGGAAGCTCTGTTTCCCTAGTTACCAGATTGGGAAAAGCAGAAATGCTGCCGCCCTCTGGCCGTTACCTGCAACAGCAGCTTTCAAACCTGTGCTAAGGGTCACTTCACATGCACCAGTACTGGAGGGCCGTAAATGAAACCTGCCCTCAAAATGTCTTGAGGGAAGTAATGGCCAAAATATTTCTAAATGTCACACATACTTCACGAAAACTATTTGAAGAGGTAAGCTGTACTCACAGTTTGAAGAAAAAATGGACATGCCAGAAAGCTCAATTTCAGGGGATTATGAGACGCTTGCAAATCCAACCACAAAGTGCTATCAGCTCACACTAGTCAGAACAAACATCAGCAAAAAACTACAAACAGTAAATGCTGAAGGTGTTGTGGAGAAGTGAATACCCTCAAATTTAAGTGGAACGTAACCTGGTAAGAGCCACTAATGAGAACAGAATGGAGGTGCCTCTACAAGGTAAACATTTTGCTACCATAAGATCCAGGAGGCCCACTCCTGGGCCTATAACCTAAGAAGACAGAATTGGAAAGAAACAGGCAGGCAAATGTGCATTGCCGCAGCATTACAATACCCATGACATGGAAGCAACCAAAAAGTCCACCAACGGATAAGTGGACAAAGAAGAACTGGTACATGTACAGACAGAATAGTAGCCAAAGAAAAAAGGGACACAGTGCCATTTGCAGCACCGTAGATGAGTCTAGAGGTAATCACGTGACTCGTAGTAAATCAGAAAGAGAAAGACACATATCGTATGATATCACTTATAGGCGTTACCGAAAAAATGATACCAGTGAAGATACTTCCACAGAGAAGGGCAATCAATCACAGATTAATTAAACAAACTTATGGATCTGCAATGGAAAGGTGTGAGGATTGGATACATTAGGATATTGGGGTTAACACACATATACCAACACAGGTGAAATATATAATCACCAAACACATACAGAATACCAAGAGAAGACTACTCAACATTCTGTCATAACGTACATGGGAAAAGGATCCCAGGAAGAACAGACATATGTATATGTGTAAAAGAACCACATCTTGCACACCTACAACAAGCCAAACATTGTAATCAAACTGCCTGTGATAAAAAATAAAAATTAAATGAAAAAAACGAACAAGAAGTAGTGAGACAAACAGACGGGGCTTATTCCTGGCACATTCCATTCTAAATTACAACCTAGAACACGACTTCCATTGAGGCTCTGTTGCCCTAGTAACCAGCTTTGGTAAAGGAGAGCTGCTGCCACCTTGTGGCCGTTTCACACAACAGCAGCTTTCATCCCAGCGCTAATGCTCAGTTGATATTCAAAATAATTGCAGGCCTGTCAATGACACCTGCCCTGAAAACAAATCCTGGGGTCGTAGATCGACCAAAAAATTCAAAAGACGTCCATATTTCAAAACGACAGTTTCAAGAGGCATATTTTATGCACAATTTGTGTTCTGCTTCTTTTTCTTTCTTTCTTCTTTTGTTAAAAAACGGGAATGGAAAAAGGCAACCCTCAGAATGGGAGAAAATATTTGCAAACGAATCAATGGACAAAGGTTTAATCTCCAATATATATAAACAGCTCATGCAGCTTAATATTAAAAAAACAAAGAACCCAACACAAAAATGGTTAGAAGATCTAAATAGACATTTCTTCAAAGAAGACACAGAGATGGCCAAGATGCACATGAAAAGCTGCTCAACATAACTAATTATTAAAGTAATGCAAATCAAAACTACAATGAGGTATCACCTCACACCTGTTAGAATGGGCATCATCAGAAAATCTACAAACAACAAATGCTGAGGAGGGTGTGGACAAATGGAACCCACTTCCACTATTGGTGGGAATGTAAATTGATACAGTCACTATGGAGAACAGTATGGAGGGTCCTTAAAAAACTAAAAATAGAACTACCATATGATCCAGCAATCCCACTTCTGGGCATATACCCAGAGAAAACCATAAAGCAAAAAGACCCATTCACCAGAATGTTCATTGCAGCACTATTTAGAATAGCCAGGTAATGGAAGCAACCTAAATGCCCACAGACAGACGAATGGATAAAGGTGTGGTACATACCTGAAATGGAATATTACTCAGCCATAAAAAGGAATGAGACTGGGTCATTTGTAGAGACGTCGATGGGTCTAGAGACTGTGATACAGAGTGAAGTAAGTCAGAAAGAGAAAAACAAATATTGTATATTAATGCATGTATGTGGAAACTACAAAAATGGTACAGATGAACCGGTTTGCAGGGCAGAAATAGAGACACAGAGGTAGAGAACAAACGTATGGACACCAAAGGGGGGAAGCCATGGGGTGGTGGTGGTGGGATGAGTTGGGAGATTGGGATTGACCTGTATACATGTATATGTATAAAATAGATAACTAATAATAACCTGCTGTATACAAAAATAAATTAAATTCCAAATTTTTAAAAATAAATAAAATATAAAAATAAAACAGAAAAAAGTTCTTCACTTCACACAGATGTATTTATATGAATGAATTATTTCCATGCTTATATCTATAAATACATAAAAGAGGAATAAAATCTACCTTGAACCAAAAAAGAAAAAAAAACGGAGCCCAGCAGTTATAAAGAGGAAAACACTATCAGGGCACTTGTTCCAGTGGTAAACAATTCTGAAGTTGGTCAGAGGTGGGGAATCATCTCCCATGCAGCCAGCAGCACCCCCGCAAGGAGCGTCCTCATTGCAAAGCTGGGGGACCGTGCCGAGGCATCTGTGAGTAAACGTGAGCTGAGTCCCAGGCCAGCTGCTGCTGAACTGCTCCCACCCTTCCCAGGTAAAACACCTGAATATGTACAAGGACTTGAAAGCCTAGAGGAAGGGCTGTCGAGACACACCAGCAAAAGCACGCAGGCCGACTTGGTGCTTGCAGGCCAGCCAGGATGGTCCTGGCCCTGGGCGCTATTCTGGAAGCTTTGCATTTCCCTGACTGAGATACCCCTCCTGTCCCGGCCCCCACTGCTTTTTTCCTTCCTCACCTCTGCCCGGGGAGAAATTCCAGCAGAAGTTATGGGTGACACATCCTCTTCTTTAGCAGGTGGCAGCCTGGAAACTCCTGCAGAAAGTCCAACAGAGCCCCACTCACACCGGACCACCCCCAAAGCCGTGGCCCCTCACCCCCTCCCACCAACACAGGCCCGAGACTGCTGACGGGGCAGAGAATATGGTGTCAGGCATAGCTGCAGGGGCTCTTGCTGCCTGGAGCAGTGTTTATATTGACTTCAACACAGGCACACCTGGGTAGGGCTGGCCCGCAAGGTCAGGCTGTCCAGGTCAGCCAATCCTCACCCCTCAGGGGCTCACATTGCAGAAAAAGGACCTCGCTGAACCGGCCAGGTCCAAGGAACAGGTGTGGGCTCCTGAGAGTCAGGATAGACAAGGGGCTGCAGCTCCGGTTTGTTTTCGAATCACTTTATCTGGCCCATGAGTGGGAGACAACTTCAAGAAGACCCTCTCCTAATGAGAGGAACCCAGGAGTCAGAGCGAGGAGGGGTGATGCGTGGACACAGAGGCCTGGTGCCCCGGCTGCAGTGGAATTCTCTGGAAGATCAGGCAGAGGGAGGACGCACAGAGTGAGCCCAGGGTCACAGAACTGTCCGAGCTGCTGTTTCTTAGTTCAAATCCTGCTCTGAGGTGCACTGGGTCAGCTCTGAGAAACAGGTGATCTGAGGTGCTCTGAAATGAGGGCTATGTGCACGGTTCCTGTGCACCCAGCCCCGCCGTGGTACCTGCCCAGGGGAGCTCCGTATCCTGGGAGGGGCCTGACCACCAGAGCCCCATGGGCTGCTTGGTAGTTGCCAGGTGAGATCCGCAACCTGGGAGTTGCCTGACCATGAGAGCCTCGTGGGCTGCTGGGGAACTGCCCAAGTAAGCCCCATATCATGGGAGGGGACTGACCACGAGAGCCCCATGGGCTGCTGTGTAGTTGCACAGGTGAGCTCCATAACCTGGGAGTGGCCTGACCATGAGAGCCCCGTGGGCTGCTGGGGACCTTCCCAGGTGAGCCCCATATTCTAGGAGAGGCCTGACCATGAGAGCCCCATGGGCTGCTGGGTAGTTGCGCAAGTGAGCTCCATAACCTGGGATTGCCCTGACCTCGAGAGCCCCGTGGCCTGCTGGGGACCTGGTAAAGGATGTCAGGACAGTCAGTGAAGCCACCGAGGATATACATACAGTAGTTCCTAATTCCTACCCAGTGCTGGTCAACCTACCATCCACCAGGACATGGTATTCTGTATTAGACTTCAGTGATGCCTTCTTCTGTATTCCATAGGTCCCAGAAACGCTCTGCTGCCCTAGTAACCAGATTTGGGAATGGAGAAATGCTGCCGCCTTGTGGCCGTTTCCCACAACAGCAGCTTTAAACCCAGTGCTAATGGTCACTAAATATTCACACTCATTGCAGGCCTGTAAATGACACCTGCCCTCAGAAACAATCCTGGGGTTGAAAACTGACCAAAAAATTCAAAAGAGGGCAACCACCCAAGAAGACAGTGTCAAGAGCTTAATTGTACTCTCCGTTTTTTTCTCTTTTTCTGTACCAGAAATTTTAAAAGGCATGGAAAAATGCTGAACATTAGGAATAATTAAAGATATGCAAATCCAAATTACAAAAACCTATCAGCTCACACCAGTCAAAATGGCCATCAGCAAAAATGCTGCAAACAATAAATGCTGAAGTGGTTTTGGAGAAATGCCTACCCTTGGTTCAACGTGGGACATGGTAAGAGCCAGTAATGAAAACAAAAATGAGGTGCCTTGTAAAGGTAAATACTGAGCAACCATTCAACCAAGCATACCCACTGCTGGGCCTATCGCCTGAGGGGATGAGAATCAAAAACACACAGGCTGGGCTTCACTGGTGGCGCAGTGGTTGAGAGTCCACCTGCCAATGCAGGGGACACGGATACATGCCCCGGTTCGGGAAGATCCCACCTACCGCGGAGTGGCTGGTCCCGTGAGCTATGGCTGCTGGGCCTGCAAGTCCGGAGCCTGTGCTCTGCAGTGGGATGGTCCATGGCAGTGAGAGGCCCATATACCGCAAAAAAAAAAAAAAAAAAGACACAGGCTGGCAATCCTGCACTCCAGCAATATTTACCATAGCCAACACTTGGAAGCTATGAAAATGTCCATCAACAGAGGAATGCACAAAGAAGTGGTCCATGTACACATTGGAATATGACTCCAATAAAAAAAATATATAAATTCAATGTATAAAACAAACTTAAGGAGACATCAGATTTGGGGGCGCATTCCACTCTAATATATAACCGAGGAACTCCGCTGCCAGGAAGCTCTGTTTCCCTAGTTACCAGATTGGGAAAAGCAGAAATGCTGCCGCCCTCTGGCCGTTACCTGCAACAGCAGCTTTCAAACCTGTGCTAAGGGTCACTTCATATGCACCAGTACTGGAGGGCCGTAAATGAAACCTGCCCTCAAAATGTCTTGAGGGAAGTAATGGCCAAAATATTTCTAAATGTCACACATACTTCACGAAAACTATTTGAAGAGGTAAGCTGTACTCACAGTTTGAAGAAAAAAAGGACATGCCAGAAAGCTCAATTTCAAGGGATTATGAGACGCTTGCAAATCCAACCACAAAGTGCTATCAGCTCACACTAGTCAGAACAAACATCAGCAAAACCTACAAACGGTAAATGCTGAAGGTGTTGTGGAGAAGTGAATACCCTCAAATATAAGTGGAACGTAACCTGGTAAGAGCCACTAATGAGAACAGAATGGAGGTGCCTCTACAAGGTAAACATTTTGCTACCATATGATCCAGGAGGCCCACTCCTGGGCCTATAACCTAAGAAGACAGAATTGGAAAGACACAGGCAGGCAAATGTGCATTGCCGCAGCATTACAATAGCCATGACGTGGAAGCAACCAAAACGTCCACCAACGGATGAGTGGACAAAGAAGAACTGGTACATGTACAGACAGAATAGTAGCCAAAGAAAAAAGGGACACAGTGCCATTTGCAGCACCGTAGATGAGTCTAGAGGTAATCACGTGACTCGTAGTAAGTCAGAAAGAGAAAGACACATATCGTATGATATCACGTATAGGTGTTACTGAAAAAATGATACCAGTGAAGATACTTCCACAGAGAAGGGCAATCAATCACAGATTCATTAAACAAACTTATGGTTCACCAATGGAAAGGTGTGAGGATTGGATACATTAGGATGTGGGGGTTAACAGACATATACCAACACAGGTGAAATATATAATCACCAAACACCTACAGAATACCAAGAGAAGACTACTCAACATTCTGTCATAACGTACATGGGAAAAGGATCCCAGGAAGGACAGACATATGTATATGTGTAAAAGAACCAAATCTTGCACACCTACGACAAGCCAAACATTGTAATCAAACTGCCTGTGATAAAAAATAAAAATTAAATGAAAAAAATGAACAAGAAGTAGTGAGACAAACTGAAGGGGCTTACTCCTGGCACATTCCATTCTAAATTACAGCCTAGAACACGACTTCCATTGAGGCTCTGTTGCCCTAGTAACCAGCTTTGGTAAAGGAGAACTGCTGCCACCTTGTGGCCGTTTCACACAACAGCAGCTTTCATCCCAGCGCTAATGCTCGGTTGATATTCAAAATAATTGCAAGCCTGTCAATGACACCTGCCCTGAAAACAAATCCTGGGGTCGTATATCGACCAAAAAATTCAAAAGACGTCCATATTTCAAAACGACAGTTTCAAGAGGCATATTTTATGCACAATTTGTGTTCTGCTTCTTTTTCTTTATCTTTTTGTTAAAAAACGGGAATGTAAAAAGGCAACCCTCAGAATGGGAGAAAATATTTGCAAACGGATCAATGGACAAAGGTTTAATCTCCAATATATATAAACAGCTCATGCAGCTTAATATTAAAAAAACAAACAACCCAATACAAAAATGGTTAGAAGATCTAAATAGACATTTCTTCAAAGAAGACACAGAGATGGCCAAGATGCACATGAAAAGCTGCTCAACATCACTAATTATTAAAGTAATGCAAATCAAAACTGCAATGAGGTATCACCTCACACCTGTTAGAATGGGCATCATCAGAAAATCTACAAACAACAAATGCTGAGGAGGGTGTGGACAAATGGAACCCACTTCCACTATTGGTGGGAATGTAAATTGATACAGTCACTATGGAGAACAGTATGGAGGGTCCTTAAAAAACTAAAAATAGAACTACCATATGATCCAGCAATCCCACTTCTGGGCATATACCCAGAGAAAACCATAAAGCAAAGAGACACATTCACCACAATGTTCATTGCAGCACTATTTAGAATAGCCAGGTAATGGAAGCAACCTAAATGGCCACAGACAGACGAATGGATAAAGGGGTGGTACATATATGAAATGGAATATTACTCAGCCATAAAAAGGAATGAAACTGGGTCATTTGTAGAGATGTCGATGGGTCTAGAGACTGTCATACAGAGTGAAGTAAGTCAGAAAGAGAAAAACAAATATTGTATATTAATGCATATATGTGGAACCTAGAAAAATGGTACAGATGAACCGGTTTGCAGGGCAGAAATAGAGACACAGAGGTAGAGAACAAACGTATGGACACCAAAGGGGGGAAGCCATGGGGTGGTGGTGGTGGGATGAGTTGGGAGATTGGGATTGACTTGTATACATGTATATGTATAAAATAGATAACTAATAATAACCTGCTGTATACAAAAATAAATTAAATTAAATTCCAAATTTTTAAAAATAAATAAAATTTAAAAATAAAACAGAAAAAAGTTCTTCACTTCACACAGATGTATTTATATGAGTGAATTATTTCCATGCTTATATCTATAAATACATAAAAGAGGAATAAAATCTACCTTGAACCAAAAAAGAAAAAAAAAAAAACGGAACCCAGCAGTTATAAAGAGGAAAACACTATCAGGGCACTTGCTCCAGTGGTAAACAATTCTGAAGTTGGTCAGAGGTGGGGAATCATCTCCCATGCAGCCAGCAGCACCCCCGCAAGGAGCGTCCTCATTGCAAAGCTGGGGGACCGTGCCGAGGCATCTGTGAGTAAACGTGAGCTGAATCCCAGGCCAGCTGCTGCTGAACTGCTCCCACCCTTCCCAGGTAAAACACCTGAATATGTACAAGGACTTGAAAGCCTAGAGGAAGGGCCATCGAGCCACACCAGCAACAGCACGCAGGCCGACTTGGTGCTTGCAGGCCAGCCAGGATGGTCCTGGCCCCGGGCGCTCTTCTGGAAGCTTTGCATTTCCCTGACTGAGATACCCCTCCTGTCCCGGCACCCACTGCTTTTTTCCTTCCTCATCTCTGCCCGGGGAGAAATTCCAGCAGAAGTTATGGGTGACACATCCTCTTCTTTAGCAGGTGGCAGCCTGGAAACTCCTGCAGAAAGTCCAGCAGAGCCCCACTCACACCGGGCCACCCACAAAGCCGTGGCCCCTCACTCCTTCCCACCAGCACAGGCCCGAGACTGCTGACGGGGCAGAGAATATGGCGTCAGGCACAGCTGCAGGGGCTCTTGCTGCCTGGAGCGGTGTTTATATTGACCTCAACACAGGCACACCTGGGTAGGGCTGGCCGGCAAGGTCAGGCTGTCCAGGTCAGCCAATCCTCACCCCTCAGGGGCTCACATTGCAGAAAATGGACCTCGCTGAACTGGCCAGGTCCAAGGAACAGGTGTGGGCTCCTGAGAGTCAGGATAGACAAGGGGCTGCAGCTCCGGTTTGTTTTCGAATCACTTTATCTGGCCCATGAGTGGGAGACAACTTCAAGAAGACCCTCCCCTAATGAGAGGAACCCAGGAGTCAGTGCGAGGAGGTGTGATGGGTGGAGACAGAGGCCTGGTGCCCCGGCTGCAGTGGAATTCTCTGGAAGATCAGGCAGAGGGAGGCCACACAGAGTGAGCCCAGGGTCACAGAACTGTCCGAGCTGCTGTTTCTTAGTTCAAGTCCTGCTCTGAGGTGCACTGTGTCAGGTCTGAGAGACAGGTGATCTGGGGTGCTCTGAAATGAGGGCTATGTGCACGGTTCCTGTGCGCCCAGCCCCGCCGGGGTACCTGCCCAGGGGAGCTCCGTAACCTGGGAGGGGCCTGACCACCAGATCCCCATGGGCTGCTTGGAAGTTGCCAGGTGAGATCCGCAACCTGGGAGTGGCCTGACCATGAGAGCCTCGTGGGCCGCTGTGGACCTGCCAAAATAAGCCCCATATCATGGGAGGGGACTGCCCACGAGAGCCCCATGGGCTGCTGTGTAGTTGCACAGGTGAGCTCCATAACATGGGAGTGGCCTGACCATGAGAGCCCCGTGGGCTGCTGGGGACCTTCCAAGGTGAGCCCCATATTTTAGAAGAGGCCTGACCACGAGAGCCCCATGGGCTTCTGTGTAGGTGCGCAGGTGCGCCCCATAACCAGGGATTGCCCTGACCTCGAGAGGCCCGTGCCCTGCTGGGGACATGGTAAAGGGTGTCAGGACAGTCAGTGAAGCCACCGAGGATATACATACAGTAGTTCCTAATTCCTACACAGTGCTGGTCACTCTACCATCCACCAGGACATGGTATTCTGTATTAGACTTCAGTGATGCCTTCTTCTATATTCCATTGGTCCAGAAACGCTCTGCTGCCCTAGTAACCAGATTTGGGAATGGAGAAATGCTGCCGCCTTGTAGCCGTTTCCCACAACAGCAGCTTTAAACCCAGAGCTAATGGTCACTGAATATTCACACTCATTGCAGGCCTGTAAATGACACCTGCCCTCAGAAACAATCCTGGGGTTGAAAATTGACCAAAAAATTCAAAAGAGGGCAACCACCCAAGAAGACAATGTCAAGAGCTTAATTGTACTCTCCGTTTTTTTTTTTTGTTTTTCTGTACCAGAAATTTTAAAAGGCATGGAAAAATGCTGAACATTAGGAATAACTGAAGATATGCAAATCCAAATTACAAAACCCTATCAGCTCACACCAGTCAAAATGGCCATCAGCAAAAATGCTGCAAACAATAAATGCTGAAGGGGTTTTGGAGAAATGCCTACCCTTGGTTCAACGTGGGACATGGTAAGAGCCAGTAATGAAAACAAAAATGAGGTGCCTTGTAAAGGTAAATACTGAGCAACCATTCAACCAAGCATACCCACTGCTGGGCCTATCGCCTGAGGGGATGAGAATCAAAAACACACAGGCTGGGCTTCACTGGTGGCGCAGTGGTTGAGAGTCCACCTGCCAATGCAGGGGACATGGATACATGCCCCAGTTAGGGGAGATCCCACATACCGCATAGCGGCTGTTCCCGTGAGCTATGGCTGCTGGGCCTGCAAGTCCGGAGCCTGTGCTCTGTAGTGGGAGGGTCCATGGCAGTGAGACGCCCATATACCGCACACACACACACAAAAGGACACAGGCTGGCAATCCTGCACTCCAGCAATATTTACCATAGCCAACACTTGGAAGCTAGGAAAATGTCCATCAACAGAGGAATGCACAAAGAAGTGGTCCATGTACACATTGGAATATGACTCCAATAAAAAAATATATAAATTCAATTTATAAAACAAACTTAAGGAGACATCAGATTTGGCGGCACATTCCACTCTAATGTATAACCGAGGAACACCACTGCCAGGAAGCTCTGTTTCCCTAGTTACCAGATTGGGAAAAGCAGAAATGCTGCCGCCCTCTGGCCGTTACCTGCAACAGCAGCTTTCAAACCTGTGCTAAGGGTCACTTCACATGCACCAGTACTGGAGGGCCGTAAATGAAACCTGCCCTCAAAATGTCTTGAGGGAAGTAATGGCCAAAATATTTCTAAATGTCACACATACTTCACGAAAACTATTTGAAGAGGTAAGCTGTACTCACAGTTTGAAGAAAAAATGGACATGCCAGAAAGCTCAATTTCAGGGGATTATGAGACGCTTGCAAATCCAACCACAAAGTGCTATCAGCTCACACTAGTCAGAACAAACATCAGCAAAAAACTACAAACAGTAAATGCTGAAGGTGTTGTGGAGAAGTGAATACCCTCAAATTTAAGTGGAACGTAACCTGGTAAGAGCCACTAATGAGAACAGAATGGAGGTGCCTCTACAAGGTAAACATTTTGCTACCATATGATCCAGGAGGCCCACTCCTGGGCCTATAACCTAAGAAGACAGAATTGGAAAGACACAGGCAGGCAAATGTGCATTGCCGCAGCATTACAATAGCCATGACGTGGAAGCAACCAAAACGTCCACCAACGGATGAGTGGACAAAGAAGAACTGGTACATGTACAGACAGAATAGTAGCCAAAGAAAAAAGGGACACAGTGCCATTTGCAGCACCGTAGATGAGTCTAGAGGTAATCACGTGACTCGTAGTAAGTCAGAAAGAGAAAGACACATATCGTATGATATCACGTATAGGTGTTACTGAAAAAATGATACCAGTGAAGATACTTCCACAGAGAAGGGCAATCAATCACAGATTCATTAAACAAACTTATGGTTCACCAATGGAAAGGTGTGAGGATTGGATACATTAGGATGTGGGGGTTAACAGACATATACCAACACAGGTGAAATATATAATCACCAAACACCTACAGAATACCAAGAGAAGACTACTCAACATTCTGTCATAACGTACATGGGAAAAGGATCCCAGGAAGGACAGACATATGTATATGTGTAAAAGAACCAAATCTTGCACACCTACGACAAGCCAAACATTGTAATCAAACTGCCTGTGATAAAAAATAAAAATTAAATGAAAAAAATGAACAAGAAGTAGTGAGACAAACTGAAGGGGCTTACTCCTGGCACATTCCATTCTAAATTACAGCCTAGAACACGACTTCCATTGAGGCTCTGTTGCCCTAGTAACCAGCTTTGGTAAAGGAGAACTGCTGCCACCTTGTGGCCGTTTCACACAACAGCAGCTTTCATCCCAGCGCTAATGCTCGGTTGATATTCAAAATAATTGCAAGCCTGTCAATGACACCTGCCCTGAAAACAAATCCTGGGGTCGTATATCGACCAAAAAATTCAAAAGACGTCCATATTTCAAAACGACAGTTTCAAGAGGCATATTTTATGCACAATTTGTGTTCTGCTTCTTTTTCTTTATCTTTTTGTTAAAAAACGGGAATGTAAAAAGGCAACCCTCAGAATGGGAGAAAATATTTGCAAACGGATCAATGGACAAAGGTTTAATCTCCAATATATATAAACAGCTCATGCAGCTTAATATTAAAAAAACAAACAACCCAATACAAAAATGGTTAGAAGATCTAAATAGACATTTCTTCAAAGAAGACACAGAGATGGCCAAGATGCACATGAAAAGCTGCTCAACATCACTAATTATTAAAGTAATGCAAATCAAAACTGCAATGAGGTATCACCTCACACCTGTTAGAATGGGCATCATCAGAAAATCTACAAACAACAAATGCTGAGGAGGGTGTGGACAAATGGAACCCACTTCCACTATTGGTGGGAATGTAAATTGATACAGTCACTATGGAGAACAGTATGGAGGGTCCTTAAAAAACTAAAAATAGAACTACCATATGATCCAGCAATCCCACTTCTGGGCATATACCCAGAGAAAACCATAAAGCAAAGAGACACATTCACCACAATGTTCATTGCAGCACTATTTAGAATAGCCAGGTAATGGAAGCAACCTAAATGGCCACAGACAGACGAATGGATAAAGGGGTGGTACATATATGAAATGGAATATTACTCAGCCATAAAAAGGAATGAAACTGGGTCATTTGTAGAGATGTCGATGGGTCTAGAGACTGTCATACAGAGTGAAGTAAGTCAGAAAGAGAAAAACAAATATTGTATATTAATGCATATATGTGGAACCTAGAAAAATGGTACAGATGAACCGGTTTGCAGGGCAGAAATAGAGACACAGAGGTAGAGAACAAACGTATGGACACCAAAGGGGGGAAGCCATGGGGTGGTGGTGGTGGGATGAGTTGGGAGATTGGGATTGACTTGTATACATGTATATGTATAAAATAGATAACTAATAATAACCTGCTGTATACAAAAATAAATTAAATTAAATTCCAAATTTTTAAAAATAAATAAAATTTAAAAATAAAACAGAAAAAAGTTCTTCACTTCACACAGATGTATTTATATGAGTGAATTATTTCCATGCTTATATCTATAAATACATAAAAGAGGAATAAAATCTACCTTGAACCAAAAAAGAAAAAAAAAAAAACGGAACCCAGCAGTTATAAAGAGGAAAACACTATCAGGGCACTTGCTCCAGTGGTAAACAATTCTGAAGTTGGTCAGAGGTGGGGAATCATCTCCCATGCAGCCAGCAGCACCCCCGCAAGGAGCGTCCTCATTGCAAAGCTGGGGGACCGTGCCGAGGCATCTGTGAGTAAACGTGAGCTGAATCCCAGGCCAGCTGCTGCTGAACTGCTCCCACCCTTCCCAGGTAAAACACCTGAATATGTACAAGGACTTGAAAGCCTAGAGGAAGGGCCATCGAGCCACACCAGCAACAGCACGCAGGCCGACTTGGTGCTTGCAGGCCAGCCAGGATGGTCCTGGCCCCGGGCGCTCTTCTGGAAGCTTTGCATTTCCCTGACTGAGATACCCCTCCTGTCCCGGCACCCACTGCTTTTTTCCTTCCTCATCTCTGCCCGGGGAGAAATTCCAGCAGAAGTTATGGGTGACACATCCTCTTCTTTAGCAGGTGGCAGCCTGGAAACTCCTGCAGAAAGTCCAGCAGAGCCCCACTCACACCGGGCCACCCACAGAGCCGTGGCCCCTCACTCCCTCCCACCAGCACAGGCCCGAGACTGCTGACGGGGCAGAGAATATGGCGTCAGGCACAGCTGCAGGGGCTCTTGCTGCCTGGAGCGGTGTTTATATTGACCTCAACACAGGCACACCTGGGTAGGGCTGGCCAGCAAGGTCAGGCTGTCCAGGTCAGCCAATCCTCACCCCTCAGGGGCTCACATTGCAGAAAATGGACCTCGCTGAACCGGCCAGGTCCAAGGAACAGGTGTGGGCTCCTGAGAGTCAGGATAGACAAGGGGCTGCAGCTCCGGTTTGTTTTCGAATCACTTTATCTGGCCCATGAGTGGGAGACAACTTCAAGAAGACCCTCTCCTAATGAGAGGAACCCAGGAGTCAGTGCGAGGAGGGGTGATGGGTGGAGACAGTGGCCTGGTGCCCCAGCTGCAGTGGAATTCTCTGGAAGATCAGGCAGAGGGAGCCCGCACAGAGTGAGCCCAGGGTCACACAACTGTCCGGGCTGCTATTTCTTAGTTCAAGTCCTGCTCTGAGGTGCTCTGTGTCAGCTCTGAGAGACAGGTGATCTGGGGTGCTCTGAAATGAGGGCTATGTGCACGGTTCCTGTGCGCCCAGCCCCGCCGGGGTACCTGCCCTGGGGAGCTCTGTATCCTGGGAGGGGCCTGACCACCAGAGCCCCATGGGCTGCTTGGTAGTTGCCAGGTGAGATCCGTAAACTGGGAGTTGCCTGGCCATGAGAGCCTCGTGGGCTGCTGGGGACCTGCCCACATAAGCCCCATATCATGGGAGGGGACTGACCACGAGAACCACATGGGCTGCTGTGTGGTTGCGCAGGAGAGCTCCATAACCTGGGAGTGGCCTGACCATGAGAGCCCCGTGGGCTGCTGGCTAGTTGTGCAAGTGAGCTCCATAACCTGGGATTGCCCTGACCTCGAGAGCCCCGTGGCCTGCTGGCGACCTGGTACAGGATGTCAGGACAGTCAGTGAAGCCACCGAGGATATACATACAGTAGTTCCTAATTCCTACACAGTGCTGGTCATTCTACCATCCACCAGGACGTGGTATTCTGTATTAGACTTCAGTGATGCCTTCTTCTGTATTCCATAGGTCCCAGAAACGCTCTGCTGCCCTGGTAACCAGGTTTGGGAATGGAGAAATGCTGCCGCCTTGTGGCCGTTTCCCACAACAGCAGCTTTAAACCCAGTGCTAATGGTCACTAAATATTCACACTCATTGCAGGCCTGTAAATGACACCTGCCCTCAAAAACAATCCTGGGGTTGAAAATTGACCAAAACATTCAAAAGAGGGCAAACATCCAAGAAGACAATGTCAAGAGCTTAATTGTACTCTCCATTTTTTTCTGTTTTTCTGTACCAGAAATTTTAAAAGGCATGGAAAAATGCTGAAGATTAGGAATAATTAAAGATATGCAAATCCAAATTACAAAAAGCTATCAGCTCACACCAGTCAAAATGGCCATCAGCAAAAATGCTGCAAACAATAAATGCTGAAGTGGTTTTGGAGAAATGCCTACCCTTGGTTCAACGTGGGACATGGTAAGAGCCAGTAATGAAAACAAAAATGAGGTGCCTTGTAAAGGTAAATACTGAGCAACCATTCAACCAAGCATACCCACTGCTGGGCCTATCGCCTGAGGGGATGAGAATCAAAAACACACAGGCTGGGCTTCACTGGTGGCGCAGTGGTTGAGAGTCCACCTGCCAATGCAGGGGACACGGATACATGCCCCGGTTCGGGAAGATCCCACCTACCGCGGAGCGGCTGGTCCCGTGAGCTATGGCTGCTGGGCCTGCAAGTCCGGAGCCTGTGCTCTGCAGTGGGATGGTCCATGGCAGTGAGAGGCCCATATACAGCAAAAAAAAAAAAAAAAAAAAAAAGACACAGGCTGGCAATCCTGCACTCCAGCAATATTTACCATAGCCAACACTTGGAAGCTACGAAAATGTCCATCAACAGAGGAATGCACAAATAAGTGGTCCATGTACACATTGGAATATGACTCCAATAAAAAAATATATAAATTCAATTTATAAAACAAACTTAAGGAGACATCAGATTTGGGGGCACATTCCACTCTAATATATAACCAAGGAACTCCGCTGCCAGGAAGCTCTGTTTCCCTAGTTACCAGATTGGGAAAAGCAGAAATGCTGCCGCCCTCTGGCCGTTACCTGCAACAGCAGCTTTCAAACCTGTGCTAAGGGTCACTTCATATGCACCAGTACTGGAGGGCCGTAAATGAAACCTGCCCTCAAAATGTCTTGAGGGAAGTAATGGCCAAAATATTTCTAAATGTCACACATTCTTCACGAAAACTATTTGAAGAGGTAAGCTGTACTCACAGTTTGAAGAAAAAAAGGACATGCCAGAAAGCTCAATTTCAAGGGATTATGAGACGCTTGCAAATCCAACCACAAAGTGCTATCAGCTCACACTAGTCAGAACAAACATCAGCAAAACCTACAAATGGTAAATGCTGAAGGTGTTGTGGAGAAGTGAATACCCTCAAATTTAAGTGGAACGTAACCTGGTAAGAGCCACTAATGAGAACAGAATGGAGGTGCCTCTACAAGGTAAACATTTTGCTACCATATGATCCAGGAGGCCCACTCCTGGGCCTATAACCTAAGAAGACAGAATTGGAAAGACACAGGCAGGCAAATGTGCATTGCCGCAGCATTACAATAGCCATGACGTGGAAGCAACCAAAAAGTCCACCAATGGATGAGTGGACAAAGAAAAACTGGTACATGTACAGACAGAATAGTAGCCAAAGAAAAAAGGGACACAGTGCCATTTGCAGCACCGTAGATGAGTCTAGAGGTAATCACGTGACTCGTAGTAAGTCAGAAAGAGAAAGACACATATCGTATGATATCACGTATAGGTGTTACTGAAAAAATGATACCAGTGAAGATACTTCCACAGAGAAGGGCAATCAATCACAGATTCATTAAACAAACTTATGGTTCACCAATGGAAAGGTGTGAGGATTGGATACATTAGGATGTGGGGGTTAACAGACATATACCAACACAGGTGAAATATATAATCACCAAACACCTACAGAATACCAAGAGAAGACTACTCAACATTCTGTCATAACGTACATGGGAAAAGGATCCCAGGAAGGACAGACATATGTATATGTGTAAAAGAACCAAATCTTGCACACCTACGACAAGCCAAACATTGTAATCAAACTGCCTGTGATAAAAAATAAAAATTAAATGAAAAAAATGAACAAGAAGTAGTGAGACAAACTGAAGGGGCTTACTCCTGGCACATTCCATTCTAAATTACAGCCTAGAACACGACTTCCATTGAGGCTCTGTTGCCCTAGTAACCAGCTTTGGTAAAGGAGAACTGCTGCCACCTTGTGGCCGTTTCACACAACAGCAGCTTTCATCCCAGCGCTAATGCTCAGTTGATATTCAAAATAATTGCAAGCCTGTCAATGACACCTGCCCTGAAAACAAATCCTGGGGTCGTATATCGACCAAAAAATTCAAAAGACGTCCATATTTCAAAACGACAGTTTCAAGAGGCATATTTTATGCACAATTTGTGTTCTGCTTCTTTTTCTTTCTTTATCTTTTTGTTAAAAAACGGGAATGTAAAAAGGCAACCCTCAGAATGGGAGAAAATATTTGCAAACGGATCAATGGACAAAGGTTTAATCTCCAATATATATAAACAGCTCATGCAGCTTAATATTAAAAAAACAAACAACCCAATACAAAAATGGTTAGAAGATCTAAATAGACATTTCTTCAAAGAAGACACAGAGATGGCCAAGATGCACATGAAAAGCTGCTCAACATCACTAATTATTAAAGTAATGCAAATCAAAACTGCAATGAGGTATCACCTCACACCTGTTAGAATGGGCATCATCAGAAAATCTACAAACAACAAATGCTGAGGAGGGTGTGGACAAATGGAACCCACTTCCACTATTGGTGGGAATGTAAATTGATACAGTCACTATGGAGAACAGTATGGAGGGTCCTTAAAAAACTAAAAATAGAACTACCATATGATCCAGCAATCCCACTTCTGGGCATATACCCAGAGAAAACCATAAAGCAAAAAGACACATTCACCACAATGTTCGTTGCAGCACTATTTAGAATAGCCAGGTAATGGAAGCAACCTAAATGCCCACAGACAGACGAATGGATAAAGGGGTGGTACATATATGAAATGGAATATTACTCAGCCATAAAAAGGAATGAAACTGGGTCATTTGTAGAGACGTCGATGGGTCTAGAGACTGTGATACAGAGTGAAGTAAGTCAGAAAGAGAAAAACAAATATTGTATGTTAATGCATATATGTGGAACCTAGAAAAATGGTACAGATGAACCGGTTTGCAGGGCAGAAATAGAGACACAGAGGTAGAGAACAAACGTATGGACACCAAAGGGGGGAAGCCATGGGGTGGTGGTGGTGGGATGAGTTGGGAGATTGGGATTGACCTGTATACATGTATATGTATAAAATAGATAACTAATAATAACCTGCTGTATACAAAAATAAATTAAATTAAATTCCAAATTTTTAAAAATAAATAAAATTTAAAAATAAAACAGAAAAAAGTTCTTCACTTCACACAGATGTATTTATATGAGTGAATTATTTCCATGCTTATATCTATAAATACATAAAACAGGAATAAAATCTACCTTGAACCAAAAAAGGAAAAAAAAAAAAACGGAACCCAGCAGTTATAAAGAGGAAAACACTATCAGGGCACTTGCTCCAGTGGTAAACAATTCTGAAGTTGGTCAGAGGTGGGGAATCATCTCCCATGCAGCCAGCAGCACCCCTGCAAGGAGCGTCCTCATTGCAAAGCTGGGAGACCGTGCCGAGGCATCTGTGAGTAAACGTGAGCTGAATCCCAGGCCAGCTGCTGCTGAACTGCTCCCACCCTTCCCAGGTAAAACACCTGAATATGTACAAGGACTTGAAAGCCTAGAGGAAGGGCCATCGAGCCACACCAGCAACAGCACGCAGGCCGACTTGGTGCTTGCAGGCCAGCCAGGATGGTCCTGGCCCCGGGCGCTCTTCTGGAAGCTTTGCATTTCCCTGACTGAGATACCCCTCCTGTCCCGGCCCCCACTGCTTTTTTCCTTCCTCACCTCTGCCCGGGGAGAAATTCCAGCAGAAGTTATGGGTGACACATCCTCTTCTTTAGCAGGTGGCAGCCTGGAAACTCCTGCAGAAAGTCCAGCAGAGCCCCACTCACACCGGGCCACCCACAAAGCCGTGGCCCCTCACTCCCTCCCACCAGCACAGGCCCGAGACTGCTGACGGGGCAGAGAATATGGCGTCAGGCACAGCTGCAGGGGCTCTTGCTGCCTGGAGCGGTGTTTATATTGACCTCAACACAGGCACACCTGGGTAGGGCTGGCCGGCAAGGTCAGGCTGTCCAGGTCAGCCAATCCTCACCCCTCAGGGGCTCACATTGCAGAAAATGGACCTCGCTGAACCGGCCAGGTCCAAGGAACAGGTGTGGGCTCCTGAGAGTCAGGATAGACAAGGGGCTGCAGCTCCGGTTTGTTTTCGAATCACTTTATCTGGCCCATGAGTGGGAGACAACTTCAAGAAGACCCTCTCCTAATGAGAGGAACCCAGGAGTCAGTGCGAGGAGGGGTGATGGGTGGAGACAGAGGCCTGGTGCCCCGGCTGCAGTGGAATTCTCTGGAAGATCAGGCAGAGGGAGCCCGCACAGAGTGAGCCCAGGGTCACACAACTGTCTGGGCTGCTATTTCTTAGTTCAAGTCCTGCTCTGAGGTGCCCTGTGTCAGCTCTGAGAGACAGGTGATCTGGGGTGCTCTGAAATGAGGGCTATGTGCACGGTTCCTGTGCGCCCAGCCCCGCCGGGGTACCTGCCCAGGGGAGCTCCGTACCCTGGGAGGGGCCTGACCACCAGAGCCCCATGGGCTGCTTGGTAGTTGCCAGGTGAGATCCATAACCTCTGAGTTGCCTGGCCATGAGAGCATCGTGGGCTGCTGGGGACCTGCCCACGTAAGCCCCATATCATGGGAGGGGACTGACCACGAGAGCACCATGGGCTGCTGTGTGGTTGCGCAGGTGAGCTCCATAACCTGGGAGTGGCCTGACCATGAGAGCCCCATGCGCTGCTGGGGACACTCCCAGGTGAGCCCCATATTCTAGGAGAGGCCTGACCATGAGAGCCCCATGGGCTGCTGGGTAGTTGTGCAAGTGAGCTCCATAACCTGGGATTGCCCTGACCTCGAGAGCCCCGTGGCCTGCTGGGGACCTGGTACAGGATGTCAGGACAGTCAGTGAAGCCACCGAGGATATACATACAGTAGTTCCTAATTCCTACACAGTGCTGGTCATTCTACCATCCACCAGGACGTGGTATTCTGTATTAGACTTCAGTGATGCCTTCTTCTGTATTCCATAGGTCCCAGAAACGCTCTGCTGCCCTAGTAACCAGATTTGGGAATGGAGAAATGCTGCCGCCTTGTGGCCGTTTCCCACAACAGCAGCTTTAAACCCAGTGCTAATGGTCACTAAATATTCACACTCATTGCAGGCCTGAAAATGACACCTGCCCTCAAAAACAATCCTGGGGTTGAAAATTGACCAAAACATTCAAAAGAGGGCAAACATCCAAGAAGACAATGTCAAGAGCTTAATTGTACTCTCCATTTTTTTCTGTTTTTCTGTACCAGAAATTTTAAAAGGCATGGAAAAATGCTGAACATTAGGAATAATTAAAGATATGCAAATCCAAATTACAAAAACCTATCAGCTCACACCAGTCAAAATGGCCATCAGCAAAAATGCTGCAAACAATAAATGCTGAAGTGGTTTTGGAGAAATGCCTACCCTTGGTTCAATGTGGGACATGGTAAGAGCCAGTAATGAAAACAAAAATGAGGTGCCTTGTAAAGGTAAATACTGAGCAACCATTCAACCAAGCATACCCACTGCTGGGCCTATCGCCTGAGGGGATGAGAATCAAAAACACACAGGCTGGGCTTCACAGGTGGCGCAGTGGTTGAGAGTCCACCTGCCAATGCAGGGGACACGGATACATGTTCCGGTTCGGGAAGATCCCACCTACCGCGGAGCGGCTGGTCCCGTGAGCTATGGCTGCTGGGCCTGCAAGTCCGGAGCCTGTGCTCTGCAGTGGGCTGGTCCATGGCAGTGAGAGGCCCATATACAGCAAAAAAAAAAAAAAAAAAAAAAAAAAAAGACACAGGCTGGCAATCCTGCACTCCAGCAATATTTACCATAGCCAACACTTGGAAGCTACGAAAATGTCCATCAACAGAGGAATGCACAAAGAAGTGGTCCATGTACACATTGGAATATGACTCCAATAAAAAAATATATAAATTCAATTTATAAAACAAACTTAAGGAGACATCAGATTTGGGGGCACATTCCACTCTAATATATAACCGAGGAACACCACTGGCAGGAAGCTCTGTTTCCCTAGTTACCAGATTGGGAAAAGCAGAAATGCTGCCGCCCTCTGGCCGTTACCTGCAACAGCAGCTTTCAAACCTGTGCTAAGGGTCACTTCATATGCACCAGTACTGGAGGGCCGTAAATGAAACCTGCCCTCAAAATGTCTTGAGGGAAGTAATGGCCAAAATATTTCTAAATGTCACACATACTTCACGAAAACTATTTGAAGAGGTAAACTGTACTCACAGTTTGAAGAAAAAAAGGACATGCCAGAAAGCTCAATTTCAAGGGATTATGAGACGCTTGCAAATCCAACCACAAAGTGCTATCAGCTCACACTAGTCAGAACAAACATCAGCAAAACCTACAAACGGTAAATGCTGAAGGTGTTGTGGAGAAGTGAATACCCTCAAATTTAAGTGGAACGTAACCTGGTAAGAGCCACTAATGAGAACAGAATGGAGGTGCCTCTACAAGGTAAACATTTTGCTACCATATGATCCAGGAGGCCCGCTCCTGGGCCTATAACCTAAGAAGACAGAATTGGAAAGACACAGGCAGGCAAATGTGCATTGCCGCAGCATTACAATAGCCATGACATGGAAGCAACCAAAAAGTCCACCAACGGATGAGCGGACAAAGAAGAACTGGTACATGTACAGACAGAATAGTAGCCAAAGAAAAAAGGGACACAGTGCCATTTGCAGCACCGTAGATGAGTCTAGAGGTAATCACGTGACTCGTAGTAAGTCAGAAAGAGAAGGACATATATCGTATGATATCACGTATAGGTGTTACTGAAAAAATGATACCAGTGAAGATACTTCCACAGAGAAGGGCAATCAATCACAGATTCATTAAACAAACTTATGGTTCACCAATGGAAAGGTGTGAGGATTGGATACATTAGGATATTGGGGTTAACAGACATATACCAACACAGGTGAAATATATAATCACCAAACACCTACAGAATATCAAGAGAAGACTACTCAACATTCTGTCATAACATACATGGGTAAAGGATCCCAGGAAGGACAGACATATGTATATGTGTAAAAGAACCACATCTTGCACACCTACGACAAGCCAAACATTGTAATCAAACTGCCTGTGATAAAAAATAAAAATTAAATGAAAAAAATGAACAAGAAGTAGTGAGACAAACTGAAGGGGCTTACTCCTGGCACATTCCATTCTAAATTACAGCCTAGAACACGACTTCCATTGAGGCTCTGTTGCCCTAGTAACCAGCTTTGGTAAAGGAGAACTGCTGCCACCTTGTGGCCGTTTCACACAACAGCAGCTTTCATCCCAGCGCTAATGCTCAGTTGATATTCAAAATAATTGCAAGCCTGTCAATGACACCTGCCCTGAAAACAAATCCTGGGGTCGTATATCGACCAAAAATTTCAAAAGACGTCCATATTTCAAAACGACAGTTTCAAGAGGCATATTTTATGCACAATTTGTGTTCTGCTTCTTTTTCTTTCTTTATCTTTTTGTTAAAAAACGGGAATGTAAAAAGGCAACCCTCAGAATGGGAGAAAATATTTGCAAACGGATCAATGGACAAAGGTTTAATCTCCAATATATATAAACAGCTCATGCAGCTTAATATTAAAAAAACAAACAACCCAATACAAAAATGGTTAGAAGATCTAAATAGACATTTCTTCAAAGAAGACACAGAGATGGCCAAGATGCACATGAAAAGCTGCTCAACATCACTAATTATTAAAGTAATGCAAATCAAAACTACAATGAGGTATCACCTCACACCTGTTAGAATGGACATCATCAGAAAATCTACAAACAACAAATGCTGAGGAGGGTGTGGACAAATGGAACCCACTTCCACTATTGGTGGGAATGTAAATTGATACAGTCACTATGGAGAACAGTATGGAGGGTCCTTAAAAAACTAAAAATAGAACCATATGATCCAGCAATCCCACTTCTGGGCATATACCCAGAGAAAACCATAAAGCAAAAAGACACATTCACCACAATGTTCATTGCAGCACTATTTAGAATAGCCAGGTAATGGAAGCAACCTAAATGCCCACAGACAGACGAATGGATAAAGGGGTGGTACATATATGAAATGGAATATTACTCAGCCATAAAAAGGAATGAAACTGGGTCATTTGTAGAGACGTCGATGGGTCTAGAGACTGTCATACAGAGTGA
This sequence comes from Hyperoodon ampullatus, assembly GCF_949752795.1. NCBI lineage: Eukaryota > Metazoa > Chordata > Mammalia > Artiodactyla > Ziphiidae > Hyperoodon > Hyperoodon ampullatus. The sequence continues at coordinate 34,112,886 of NC_136914.1, read as the reverse complement.
AGTAAGTCAGAAAGAGAAAAACAAATATTGTATGTTAATGCATATATGTGGAACCTAGAAAAATGGTACAGATGAACCGGTTTGCAGGGCAGAAATAGAGACACAGAGGTAGAGAACAAACGTATGGACACCAAAGGGGGGAAGCCATGGGGTGGTGGTGGTGGGATGAGTTGGGAGATTGGGATTGACCTGTATACATGTATATGTATAAAATAGATAACTAATAATAACCTGCTGTATACAAAAATAAATTAAATTAAATTCCAAATTTTTAAAAATAAATAAAATTTAAAAATAAAACAGAAAAAAGTTCTTCACTTCACACAGATGTATTTATATGAGTGAATTATTTCCATGCTTATATCTATAAATACATAAAAGAGGAATAAAATCTACCTTGAACCAAAAAAGGAAAAAAAAACAACGGAACCCAGCAGTTATAAAGAGGAAAACACTATCAGGGCACTTGCTCCAGTGGTAAACAATTCTGAAGTTGGTCAGAGGTGGGGAATCATCTCCCATGCAGCCAGCAGCACCCCTGCAAGGAGCGTCCTCATTGCAAAGCTGGGAGACCGTGCCGAGGCATCTGTGAGTAAACGTGAGCTGAATCCCAGGCCAGCTGCTGCTGAACTGCTCCCACCCTTCCCAGGTAAAACACCTGAATATGTACAAGGACTTGAAAGCCTAGAGGAAGGGCCATCGAGCCACACCAGCAACAGCACGCAGGCCGACTTGGTGCTTGCAGGCCAGCCAGGATGGTCCTGGCCCCGGGCGCTCTTCTGGAAGCTTTGCATTTCCCTGACTGAGATACCCCTCCTGTCCCGGCCCCCACTGCTTTTTTCCTTCCTCACCTCTGCCCGGGGAGAAATTCCAGCAGAAGTTATGGGTGACACATCCTCTTCTTTAGCAGGTGGCAGCCTGGAAACTCCTGCAGAAAGTCCAGCAGAGCCCCACTCACACCGGGCCACCCACAGAGCCGTGGCCCCTCACTCCCTCCCACCAGCACAGGCCCGAGACTGCTGACGGGGCAGAGAATATGGCGTCAGGCACAGCTGCAGGGGCTCTTGCTGCCTGGAGCGGTGTTTATATTGACCTCAACACAGGCACACCTGGGTAGGGCTGGCCGGCAAGGTCAGGCTGTCCAGGTCAGCCAATCCTCACCCCTCAGGGGCTCACATTGCAGAAAATGGACCTCGCTGAACCGGCCAGGTCCAAGGAACAGGTGTGGGCTCCTGAGAGTCAGGATAGACAAGGGGCTGCAGCTCCGGTTTGTTTTCGAATCACTTTATCTGGCCCATGAGTGGGAGACAACTTCAAGAAGACCCTCTCCTAATGAGAGGAACCCAGGAGTCAGTGCGAGGAGGGGTGATGGGTGGAGACAGAGGCCTGGTGCCCCGGCTGCAGTGGAATTCTCTGGAAGATCAGGCAGAGGGAGCCCACACAGAGTGAGCCCAGGGTCACACAACTGTCCGGGCTGCTATTTCTTAGTTCAAGTCCTGCTCTGAGGTGCTCTGTGTCAGCTCTGAGAGACAGGTGATCTGGGGTGCTCTGAAATGAGGGCTATATGCACGGTTCCTGTGCGCCCAGCCCCGCCGGGGTACCTGCCCAGGGGAGCTCCGTACCCTGGGAGGGGCCTGACCACCAGAGCCCCATGGGCTGCTTGGTAGTTGCCAGGTGAGATCCATAACCTGTGAGTTGCCTGGCCATGAGAGCATCGTAGGCTGCTGGGGACCTGCCCACGTAAGCCCCATATCATGGGAGGGGACTGACCACGAGAACCCCAAGGGCTGCTGTGTGGTTGCGCAGGTGAGCTCCATAACCTGGGAGTGGCCTGACCATGAGAGCCCCGTGCGCTGCTGGGGACACTCCCAGGTGAGCCCCATATTCTAGGAGAGGCCTGACCATGAGAGCCCCATGGGCTGCTGGGTAGTTGTGCAAGTGAGCTCCATAACCTGGGATTGCCCTGACCTCGAGAGCCCCGTGGCCTGCTGGGGACCTGGTACAGGATGTCAGGACAGTCAGTGAAGCCACCGAGGATATACATACAGTAGTTCCTAATTCCTACACAGTGCTGGTCATTCTACCATCCACCAGGACGTGGTATTCTGTATTAGACTTCAGTGATGCCTTCTTCTGTATTCCATAGGTCCCAGAAACGCTCTGCTGCCCTAGTAACCAGATTTGGGAATGGAGAAATGCTGCCGCCTTGTGGCCGTTTCCCACAACAGCAGCTTTAAACCCAGTGCTAATGGTCACTAAATATTCACACTCATTGCAGGCCTGAAAATGACACCTGCCCTCAAAAACAATCCTGGGGTTGAAAATTGACCAAAACATTCAAAAGAGGGCAAACATCCAAGAAGACAATGTCAAGAGCTTAATTGTACTCTCCATTTTTTTCTGTTTTTCTGTACCAGAAATTTTAAAAGGCATGGAAAAATGCTGAACATTAGGAATAATTAAAGATATGCAAATCCAAATTACAAAAACCTATCAGCTCACACCAGTCAAAATGGCCATCAGCAAAAATGCTGCAAACAATAAATGCTGAAGTGGTTTTGGAGAAATGCCTACCCTTGGTTCAATGTGGGACATGGTAAGAGCCAGTAATGAAAACAAAAATGAGGTGCCTTGTAAAGGTAAATACTGAGCAACCATTCAACCAAGCATACCCACTGCTGGGCCTATCGCCTGAGGGGATGAGAATCAAAAACACACAGGCTGGGCTTCACTGGTGGCGCAGTGGTTGAGAGTCCACCTGCCAATGCAGGGGACACGGATACATGTCCCGGTTCGGGAAGATCCCACCTACCGCGGAGCGGCTGGTCCCGTGAGCTATGGCTGCTGGGCCTGCAAGTCCGGAGCCTGTGCTCTGTAGTGGGAGGGTCCATGGCAGTGAGACGCCCATATACCGCACACACACACACAAAAGGACACAGGCTGGCAATCCTGCACTCCAGCAATATTTACCATAGCCAACACTTGGAAGCTAGGAAAATGTCCATCAACAGAGGAATGCACAAAGAAGTGGTCCATGTACACATTGGAATATGACTCCAATAAAAAAATATATAAATTCAATTTATAAAACAAACTTAAGGAGACATCAGATTTGGCGGCACATTCCACTCTAATGTATAACCGAGGAACACCACTGCCAGGAAGCTCTGTTTCCCTAGTTACCAGATTGGGAAAAGCAGAAATGCTGCCGCCCTCTGGCCGTTACCTGCAACAGCAGCTTTCAAACCTGTGCTAAGGGTCACTTCACATGCACCAGTACTGGAGGGCCGTAAATGAAACCTGCCCTCAAAATGTCTTGAGGGAAGTAATGGCCAAAATATTTCTAAATGTCACACATACTTCACGAAAACTATTTGAAGAGGTAAGCTGTACTCACAGTTTGAAGAAAAAATGGACATGCCAGAAAGCTCAATTTCAGGGGATTATGAGACGCTTGCAAATCCAACCACAAAGTGCTATCAGCTCACACTAGTCAGAACAAACATCAGCAAAAAACTACAAACAGTAAATGCTGAAGGTGTTGTGGAGAAGTGAATACCCTCAAATTTAAGTGGAACGTAACCTGGTAAGAGCCACTAATGAGAACAGAATGGAGGTGCCTCTACAAGGTAAACATTTTGCTACCATAAGATCCAGGAGGCCCACTCCTGGGCCTATAACCTAAGAAGACAGAATTGGAAAGAAACAGGCAGGCAAATGTGCATTGCCGCAGCATTACAATACCCATGACATGGAAGCAACCAAAAAGTCCACCAACGGATAAGTGGACAAAGAAGAACTGGTACATGTACAGACAGAATAGTAGCCAAAGAAAAAAGGGACACAGTGCCATTTGCAGCACCGTAGATGAGTCTAGAGGTAATCACGTGACTCGTAGTAAATCAGAAAGAGAAAGACACATATCGTATGATATCACTTATAGGCGTTACCGAAAAAATGATACCAGTGAAGATACTTCCACAGAGAAGGGCAATCAATCACAGATTAATTAAACAAACTTATGGATCTGCAATGGAAAGGTGTGAGGATTGGATACATTAGGATATTGGGGTTAACACACATATACCAACACAGGTGAAATATATAATCACCAAACACATACAGAATACCAAGAGAAGACTACTCAACATTCTGTCATAACGTACATGGGAAAAGGATCCCAGGAAGAACAGACATATGTATATGTGTAAAAGAACCACATCTTGCACACCTACAACAAGCCAAACATTGTAATCAAACTGCCTGTGATAAAAAATAAAAATTAAATGAAAAAAACGAACAAGAAGTAGTGAGACAAACAGACGGGGCTTATTCCTGGCACATTCCATTCTAAATTACAACCTAGAACACGACTTCCATTGAGGCTCTGTTGCCCTAGTAACCAGCTTTGGTAAAGGAGAGCTGCTGCCACCTTGTGGCCGTTTCACACAACAGCAGCTTTCATCCCAGCGCTAATGCTCAGTTGATATTCAAAATAATTGCAGGCCTGTCAATGACACCTGCCCTGAAAACAAATCCTGGGGTCGTAGATCGACCAAAAAATTCAAAAGACGTCCATATTTCAAAACGACAGTTTCAAGAGGCATATTTTATGCACAATTTGTGTTCTGCTTCTTTTTCTTTCTTTCTTCTTTTGTTAAAAAACGGGAATGGAAAAAGGCAACCCTCAGAATGGGAGAAAATATTTGCAAACGAATCAATGGACAAAGGTTTAATCTCCAATATATATAAACAGCTCATGCAGCTTAATATTAAAAAAACAAAGAACCCAACACAAAAATGGTTAGAAGATCTAAATAGACATTTCTTCAAAGAAGACACAGAGATGGCCAAGATGCACATGAAAAGCTGCTCAACATAACTAATTATTAAAGTAATGCAAATCAAAACTACAATGAGGTATCACCTCACACCTGTTAGAATGGGCATCATCAGAAAATCTACAAACAACAAATGCTGAGGAGGGTGTGGACAAATGGAACCCACTTCCACTATTGGTGGGAATGTAAATTGATACAGTCACTATGGAGAACAGTATGGAGGGTCCTTAAAAAACTAAAAATAGAACTACCATATGATCCAGCAATCCCACTTCTGGGCATATACCCAGAGAAAACCATAAAGCAAAAAGACCCATTCACCAGAATGTTCATTGCAGCACTATTTAGAATAGCCAGGTAATGGAAGCAACCTAAATGCCCACAGACAGACGAATGGATAAAGGTGTGGTACATACCTGAAATGGAATATTACTCAGCCATAAAAAGGAATGAGACTGGGTCATTTGTAGAGACGTCGATGGGTCTAGAGACTGTGATACAGAGTGAAGTAAGTCAGAAAGAGAAAAACAAATATTGTATATTAATGCATGTATGTGGAAACTACAAAAATGGTACAGATGAACCGGTTTGCAGGGCAGAAATAGAGACACAGAGGTAGAGAACAAACGTATGGACACCAAAGGGGGGAAGCCATGGGGTGGTGGTGGTGGGATGAGTTGGGAGATTGGGATTGACCTGTATACATGTATATGTATAAAATAGATAACTAATAATAACCTGCTGTATACAAAAATAAATTAAATTCCAAATTTTTAAAAATAAATAAAATATAAAAATAAAACAGAAAAAAGTTCTTCACTTCACACAGATGTATTTATATGAATGAATTATTTCCATGCTTATATCTATAAATACATAAAAGAGGAATAAAATCTACCTTGAACCAAAAAAGAAAAAAAACGGAGCCCAGCAGTTATAAAGAGGAAAACACTATCAGGGCACTTGTTCCAGTGGTAAACAATTCTGAAGTTGGTCAGAGGTGGGGAATCATCTCCCATGCAGCCAGCAGCACCCCCACAAGGAGCGTCCTCATTGCAAAGCTGGGGGACCGTGCCGAGGCATCTGTGAGTAAACGTGAGCTGAGTCCCAGGCCAGCTGCTGCTGAACTGCTCCCACCCTTCCCAGGTAAAACACCTGAATATGTACAAGGACTTGAAAGCCTAGAGGAAGGGCTGTCGAGACACACCAGCAAAAGCACGCAGGCCGACTTGGTGCTTGCAGGCCAGCCAGGATGGTCCTGGCCCTGGGCGCTATTCTGGAAGCTTTGCATTTCCCTGACTGAGATACCCCTCCTGTCCCGGCCCCCACTGCTTTTTTCCTTCCTCACCTCTGCCCGGGGAGAAATTCCAGCAGAAGTTATGGGTGACACATCCTCTTCTTTAGCAGGTGGCAGCCTGGAAACTCCTGCAGAAAGTCCAACAGAGCCCCACTCACACCGGACCACCCCCAAAGCCGTGGCCCCTCACCCCCTCCCACCAACACAGGCCCGAGACTGCTGACGGGGCAGAGAATATGGTGTCAGGCATAGCTGCAGGGGCTCTTGCTGCCTGGAGCAGTGTTTATATTGACTTCAACACAGGCACACCTGGGTAGGGCTGGCCCGCAAGGTCAGGCTGTCCAGGTCAGCCAATCCTCACCCCTCAGGGGCTCACATTGCAGAAAAAGGACCTCGCTGAACCGGCCAGGTCCAAGGAACAGGTGTGGGCTCCTGAGAGTCAGGATAGACAAGGGGCTGCAGCTCCGGTTTGTTTTCGAATCACTTTATCTGGCCCATGAGTGGGAGACAACTTCAAGAAGACCCTCTCCTAATGAGAGGAACCCAGGAGTCAGAGCGAGGAGGGGTGATGCGTGGACACAGAGGCCTGGTGCCCCGGCTGCAGTGGAATTCTCTGGAAGATCAGGCAGAGGGAGGACGCACAGAGTGAGCCCAGGGTCACAGAACTGTCCGAGCTGCTGTTTCTTAGTTCAAATCCTGCTCTGAGGTGCACTGGGTCAGCTCTGAGAAACAGGTGATCTGAGGTGCTCTGAAATGAGGGCTATGTGCACGGTTCCTGTGCACCCAGCCCCGCCGTGGTACCTGCCCAGGGGAGCTCCGTATCCTGGGAGGGGCCTGACCACCAGAGCCCCATGGGCTGCTTGGTAGTTGCCAGGTGAGATCCGCAACCTGGGAGTTGCCTGACCATGAGAGCCTCGTGGGCTGCTGGGGAACTGCCCAAGTAAGCCCCATATCATGGGAGGGGACTGACCACGAGAGCCCCATGGGCTGCTGTGTAGTTGCACAGGTGAGCTCCATAACCTGGGAGTGGCCTGACCATGAGAGCCCCGTGGGCTGCTGGGGACCTTCCCAGGTGAGCCCCATATTCTAGGAGAGGCCTGACCATGAGAGCCCCATGGGCTGCTGGGTAGTTGTGCAAGTGAGCTCCATAACCTGGGATTGCCCTGACCTCGAGAGCCCCGTGGCCTGCTGGGGACCTGGTAAAGGATGTCAGGACAGTCAGTGAAGCCACCGAGGATATACATACAGTAGTTCCTAATTCCTACCCAGTGCTGGTCAATCTACCATCCACCAGGACATGGTATTCTGTATTAGACTTCAGTGATGCCTTCTTCTGTATTCCATAGGTCCCAGAAACGCTCTGCTGCCCTAGTAACCAGATTTGGGAATGGAGAAATGCTGCCGCCTTGTGGCCGTTTCCCACAACAGCAGCTTTAAACCCAGTGCTAATGGTCACTAAATATTCACACTCATTGCAGGCCTGTAAATGACACCTGCCCTCAGAAACAATCCTGGGGTTGAAAACTGACCAAAAAATTCAAAAGAGGGCAACCACCCAAGAAGACAGTGTCAAGAGCTTAATTGTACTCTCCGTTTTTTTCTCTTTTTCTGTACCAGAAATTTTAAAAGGCATGGAAAAATGCTGAACATTAGGAATAATTAAAGATATGCAAATCCAAATTACAAAAACCTATCAGCTCACACCAGTCAAAATGGCCATCAGCAAAAATGCTGCAAACAATAAATGCTGAAGTGGTTTTGGAGAAATGCCTACCCTTGGTTCAACGTGGGACATGGTAAGAGCCAGTAATGAAAACAAAAATGAGGTGCCTTGTAAAGGTAAATACTGAGCAACCATTCAACCAAGCATACCCACTGCTGGGCCTATCGCCTGAGGGGATGAGAATCAAAAACACACAGGCTGGGCTTCACTGGTGGCGCAGTGGTTGAGAGTCCACCTGCCAATGCAGGGGACACGGATACATGCCCCGGTTCGGGAAGATCCCACCTACCGCGGAGTGGCTGGTCCCGTGAGCTATGGCTGCTGGGCCTGCAAGTCCGGAGCCTGTGCTCTGCAGTGGGATGGTCCATGGCAGTGAGAGGCCCATATACCGCAAAAAAAAAAAAAAAAAAAGACACAGGCTGGCAATCCTGCACTCCAGCAATATTTACCATAGCCAACACTTGGAAGCTATGAAAATGTCCATCAACAGAGGAATGCACAAAGAAGTGGTCCATGTACACATTGGAATATGACTCCAATAAAAAAAATATATAAATTCAATGTATAAAACAAACTTAAGGAGACATCAGATTTGGGGGCGCATTCCACTCTAATATATAACCGAGGAACTCCGCTGCCAGGAAGCTCTGTTTCCCTAGTTACCAGATTGGGAAAAGCAGAAATGCTGCCGCCCTCTGGCCGTTACCTGCAACAGCAGCTTTCAAACCTGTGCTAAGGGTCACTTCATATGCACCAGTACTGGAGGGCCGTAAATGAAACCTGCCCTCAAAATGTCTTGAGGGAAGTAATGGCCAAAATATTTCTAAATGTCACACATACTTCACGAAAACTATTTGAAGAGGTAAGCTGTACTCACAGTTTGAAGAAAAAAAGGACATGCCACAAAGCTCAATTTCAAGGGATTATGAGACGCTTGCAAATCCAACCACAAAGTGCTATCAGCTCACACTAGTCAGAACAAACATCAGCAAAACCTACAAACGGTAAATGCTGAAGGTGTTGTGGAGAAGTGAATACCCTCAAATATAAGTGGAACGTAACCTGGTAAGAGCCACTAATGAGAACAGAATGGAGGTGCCTCTACAAGGTAAACATTTTGCTACCATATGATCCAGGAGGCCCACTCCTGGGCCTATAACCTAAGAAGACAGAATTGGAAAGACACAGGCAGGCAAATGTGCATTGCCGCAGCATTACAATAGCCATGACGTGGAAGCAACCAAAACGTCCACCAACGGATGAGTGGACAAAGAAGAACTGGTACATGTACAGACAGAATAGTAGCCAAAGAAAAAAGGGACACAGTGCCATTTGCAGCACCGTAGATGAGTCTAGAGGTAATCACGTGACTCGTAGTAAGTCAGAAAGAGAAAGACACATATCGTATGATATCACGTATAGGTGTTACTGAAAAAATGATACCAGTGAAGATACTTCCACAGAGAAGGGCAATCAATCACAGATTCATTAAACAAACTTATGGTTCACCAATGGAAAGGTGTGAGGATTGGATACATTAGGATGTGGGGGTTAACAGACATATACCAACACAGGTGAAATATATAATCACCAAACACCTACAGAATACCAAGAGAAGACTACTCAACATTCTGTCATAACGTACATGGGAAAAGGATCCCAGGAAGGACAGACATATGTATATGTGTAAAAGAACCAAATCTTGCACACCTACGACAAGCCAAACATTGTAATCAAACTGCCTGTGATAAAAAATAAAAATTAAATGAAAAAAATGAACAAGAAGTAGTGAGACAAACTGAAGGGGCTTACTCCTGGCACATTCCATTCTAAATTACAGCCTAGAACACGACTTCCATTGAGGCTCTGTTGCCCTAGTAACCAGCTTTGGTAAAGGAGAACTGCTGCCACCTTGTGGCCGTTTCACACAACAGCAGCTTTCATCCCAGCGCTAATGCTCAGTTGATATTCAAAATAATTGCAAGCCTGTCAATGACACCTGCCCTGAAAACAAATCCTGGGGTCGTATATCGACCAAAAAATTCAAAAGACGTCCATATTTCAAAACGACAGTTTCAAGAGGCATATTTTATGCACAATTTGTGTTCTGCTTCTTTTTCTTTCTTTATCTTTTTGTTAAAAAACGGGAATGTAAAAAGGCAACCCTCAGAATGGGAGAAAATATTTGCAAACGGATCAATGGACAAAGGTTTAATCTCCAATATATATAAACAGCTCATGCAGCTTAATATTAAAAAAACAAACAACCCAATACAAAAATGGTTAGAAGATCTAAATAGACATTTCTTCAAAGAAGACACAGAGATGGCCAAGATGCACATGAAAAGCTGCTCAACATCACTAATTATTAAAGTAATGCAAATCAAAACTGCAATGAGGTATCACCTCACACCTGTTAGAATGGGCATCATCAGAAAATCTACAAACAACAAATGCTGAGGAGGGTGTGGACAAATGGAACCCACTTCCACTATTGGTGGGAATGTAAATTGATACAGTCACTATGGAGAACAGTATGGAGGGTCCTTAAAAAACTAAAAATAGAACTACCATATGATCCAGCAATCCCACTTCTGGGCATATACCCAGAGAAAACCATAAAGCAAAGAGACACATTCACCACAATGTTCATTGCAGCACTATTTAGAATAGCCAGGTAATGGAAGCAACCTAAATGGCCACAGACAGACGAATGGATAAAGGGGTGGTACATATATGAAATGGAATATTACTCAGCCATAAAAAGGAATGAAACTGGGTCATTTGTAGAGATGTCGATGGGTCTAGAGACTGTCATACAGAGTGAAGTAAGTCAGAAAGAGAAAAACAAATATTGTATATTAATGCATATATGTGGAACCTAGAAAAATGGTACAGATGAACCGGTTTGCAGGGCAGAAATAGAGACACAGAGGTAGAGAACAAACGTATGGACACCAAAGGGGGGAAGCCATGGGGTGGTGGTGGTGGGATGAGTTGGGAGATTGGGATTGACTTGTATACATGTATATGTATAAAATAGATAACTAATAATAACCTGCTGTATACAAAAATAAATTAAATTAAATTCCAAATTTTTAAAAATAAATAAAATTTAAAGATAAAACAGAAAAAAGTTCTTCACTTCACACAGATGTATTTATATGAGTGAATTATTTCCATGCTTATATCTATAAATACATAAAAGAGGAATAAAATCTACCTTGAACCAAAAAAGAAAAAAAAAAAAACGGAACCCAGCAGTTATAAAGAGGAAAACACTATCAGGGCACTTGCTCCAGTGGTAAACAATTCTGAAGTTGGTCAGAGGTGGGGAATCATCTCCCATGCAGCCAGCAGCACCCCCGCAAGGAGCGTCCTCATTGCAAAGCTGGGGGACCGTGCCGAGGCATCTGTGAGTAAACGTGAGCTGAATCCCAGGCCAGCTGCTGCTGAACTGCTCCCACCCTTCCCAGGTAAAACACCTGAATATGTACAAGGACTTGAAAGCCTAGAGGAAGGGCCATCGAGCCACACCAGCAACAGCACGCAGGCCGACTTGGTGCTTGCAGGCCAGCCAGGATGGTCCTGGCCCCGGGCGCTCTTCTGGAAGCTTTGCATTTCCCTGACTGAGATACCCCTCCTGTCCCGGCACCCACTGCTTTTTTCCTTCCTCATCTCTGCCCGGGGAGAAATTCCAGCAGAAGTTATGGGTGACACATCCTCTTCTTTAGCAGGTGGCAGCCTGGAAACTCCTGCAGAAAGTCCAGCAGAGCCCCACTCACACCGGGCCACCCACAAAGCCGTGGCCCCTCACTCCCTCCCACCAGCACAGGCCCGAGACTGCTGACGGGGCAGAGAATATGGCGTCAGGCACAGCTGCAGGGGCTCTTGCTGCCTGGAGCGGTGTTTATATTGACCTCAACACAGGCACACCTGGGTAGGGCTGGCCGGCAAGGTCAGGCTGTCCAGGTCAGCCAATCCTCACCCCTCAGGGGCTCACATTGCAGAAAATGGACCTCGCTGAACCGGCCAGGTCCAAGGAACAGGTGTGGGCTCCTGAGAGTCAGGATAGACAAGGGGCTGCAGCTCCGGTTTGTTTTCGAATCACTTTATCTGGCCCATGAGTGGGAGACAACTTCAAGAAGACCCTCCCCTAATGAGAGGAACCCAGGAGTCAGTGCGAGGAGGTGTGATGGGTGGAGACAGAGGCCTGGTGCCCCGGCTGCAGTGGAATTCTCTGGAAGATCAGGCAGAGGGAGGCCACACAGAGTGAGCCCAGGGTCACAGAACTGTCCGAGCTGCTGTTTCTTAGTTCAAGTCCTGCTCTGAGGTGCACTGTGTCAGGTCTGAGAGACAGGTGATCTGGGGTGCTCTGAAATGAGGGCTATGTGCACGGTTCCTGTGCGCCCAGCCCCGCCGGGGTACCTGCCCAGGGGAGCTCCGTAACCTGGGAGGGGCCTGACCACCAGATCCCCATGGGCTGCTTGGAAGTTGCCAGGTGAGATCCGCAACCTGGGAGTGGCCTGACCATGAGAGCCTCGTGGGCCGCTGTGGACCTGCCAAAATAAGCCCCATATCATGGGAGGGGACTGCCCACGAGAGCCCCATGGGCTGCTGTGTAGTTGCACAGGTGAGCTCCATAACATGGGAGTGGCCTGACCATGAGAGCCCCGTGGGCTGCTGGGGACCTTCCAAGGTGAGCCCCATATTTTAGAAGAGGCCTGACCACGAGAGCCCCATGGGCTTCTGTGTAGGTGCGCAGGTGCGCCCCATAACCAGGGATTGCCCTGACCTCGAGAGGCCCGTGCCCTGCTGGGGACATGGTAAAGGGTGTCAGGACAGTCAGTGAAGCCACCGAGGATATACATACAGTAGTTCCTAATTCCTACACAGTGCTGGTCACTCTACCATCCACCAGGACATGGTATTCTGTATTAGACTTCAGTGATGCCTTCTTCTATATTCCATTGGTCCAGAAACGCTCTGCTGCCCTAGTAACCAGATTTGGGAATGGAGAAATGCTGCCGCCTTGTAGCCGTTTCCCACAACAGCAGCTTTAAACCCAGAGCTAATGGTCACTGAATATTCACACTCATTGCAGGCCTGTAAATGACACCTGCCCTCAGAAACAATCCTGGGGTTGAAAATTGACCAAAAAATTCAAAAGAGGGCAACCACCCAAGAAGACAATGTCAAGAGCTTAATTGTACTCTCCGTTTTTTTTTTTTGTTTTTCTGTACCAGAAATTTTAAAAGGCATGGAAAAATGCTGAACATTAGGAATAACTGAAGATATGCAAATCCAAATTACAAAACCCTATCAGCTCACACCAGTCAAAATGGCCATCAGCAAAAATGCTGCAAACAATAAATGCTGAAGGGGTTTTGGAGAAATGCCTACCCTTGGTTCAACGTGGGACATGGTAAGAGCCAGTAATGAAAACAAAAATGAGGTGCCTTGTAAAGGTAAATACTGAGCAACCATTCAACCAAGCATACCCACTGCTGGGCCTATCGCCTGAGGGGATGAGAATCAAAAACACACAGGCTGGGCTTCACTGGTGGCGCAGTGGTTGAGAGTCCACCTGCCAATGCAGGGGACACGGATACATGCCCCAGTTAGGGGAGATCCCACATACCGCATAGCGGCTGTTCCCGTGAGCTATGGCTGCTGGGCCTGCAAGTCCGGAGCCTGTGCTCTGTAGTGGGCTGGTCCATGGCAGTGAGACGCCCATATACCGCACACACACACACAAAAGGACACAGGCTGGCAATCCTGCACTCCAGCAATATTTACCATAGCCAACACTTGGAAGCTAGGAAAATGTCCATCAACAGAGGAATGCACAAAGAAGTGGTCCATGTACACATTGGAATATGACTCCAATAAAAAAATATATAAATTCAATTTATAAAACAAACTTAAGGAGACATCAGATTTGGCGGCACACTCCACTCTAATGTATAACCGAGGAACACCACTGCCAGGAAGCTCTGTTTCCCTAGTTACCAGATTGGGAAAAGCAGAAATGCTGCCGCCCTCTGGCCGTTACCTGCAACAGCAGCTTTCAAACCTGTGCTAAGGGTCACTTCACATGCACCAGTACTGGAGGGCCGTAAATGAAACCTGCCCTCAAAATGTCTTGAGGGAAGTAATGGCCAAAATATTTCTAAATGTCACACATACTTCACGAAAACTATTTGAAGAGGTAAGCTGTACTCACAGTTTGAAGAAAAAATGGACATGCCAGAAAGCTCAATTTCAGGGGATTATGAGACGCTTGCAAATCCAACCACAAAGTGCTATCAGCTCACACTAGTCAGAACAAACATCAGCAAAAAACTACAAACAGTAAATGCTGAAGGTGTTGTGGAGAAGTGAATACCCTCAAATTTAAGTGGAACGTAACCTGGTAAGAGCCACTAATGAGAACAGAATGGAGGTGCCTCTACAAGGTAAACATTTTGCTACCATAAGATCCAGGAGGCCCACTCCTGGGCCTATAACCTAAGAAGACAGAATTGGAAAGAAACAGGCAGGCAAATGTGCATTGCCGCAGCATTACAATACCCATGACATGGAAGCAACCAAAAAGTCCACCAACGGATAAGTGGACAAAGAAGAACTGGTACATGTACAGACAGAATAGTAGCCAAAGAAAAAAGGGACACAGTGCCATTTGCAGCACCGTAGATGAGTCTAGAGGTAATCACGTGACTCGTAGTAAATCAGAAAGAGAAAGACACATATCGTATGATATCACTTATAGGCGTTACCGAAAAAATGATACCAGTGAAGATACTTCCACAGAGAAGGGCAATCAATCACAGATTAATTAAACAAACTTATGGATCTGCAATGGAAAGGTGTGAGGATTGGATACATTAGGATATTGGGGTTAACACACATATACCAACACAGGTGAAATATATAATCACCAAACACATACAGAATACCAAGAGAAGACTACTCAACATTCTGTCATAACGTACATGGGAAAAGGATCCCAGGAAGAACAGACATATGTATATGTGTAAAAGAACCACATCTTGCACACCTACAACAAGCCAAACATTGTAATCAAACTGCCTGTGATAAAAAATAAAAATTAAATGAAAAAAACGAACAAGAAGTAGTGAGACAAACAGACGGGGCTTATTCCTGGCACATTCCATTCTAAATTACAACCTAGAACACGACTTCCATTGAGGCTCTGTTGCCCTAGTAACCAGCTTTGGTAAAGGAGAGCTGCTGCCACCTTGTGGCCGTTTCACACAACAGCAGCTTTCATCCCAGCGCTAATGCTCAGTTGATATTCAAAATAATTGCAGGCCTGTCAATGACACCTGCCCTGAAAACAAATCCTGGGGTCGTAGATCGACCAAAAAATTCAAAAGACGTCCATATTTCAAAACGACAGTTTCAAGAGGCATATTTTATGCACAATTTGTGTTCTGCTTCTTTTTCTTTCTTTCTTCTTTTGTTAAAAAACGGGAATGGAAAAAGGCAACCCTCAGAATGGGAGAAAATATTTGCAAACGAATCAATGGACAAAGGTTTAATCTCCAATATATATAAACAGCTCATGCAGCTTAATATTAAAAAAACAAAGAACCCAACACAAAAATGGTTAGAAGATCTAAATAGACATTTCTTCAAAGAAGACACAGAGATGGCCAAGATGCACATGAAAAGCTGCTCAACATAACTAATTATTAAAGTAATGCAAATCAAAACTACAATGAGGTATCACCTCACACCTGTTAGAATGGGCATCATCAGAAAATCTACAAACAACAAATGCTGAGGAGGGTGTGGACAAATGGAACCCACTTCCACTATTGGTGGGAATGTAAATTGATACAGTCACTATGGAGAACAGTATGGAGGGTCCTTAAAAAACTAAAAATAGAACTACCATATGATCCAGCAATCCCACTTCTGGGCATATACCCAGAGAAAACCATAAAGCAAAAAGACCCATTCACCAGAATGTTCATTGCAGCACTATTTAGAATAGCCAGGTAATGGAAGCAACCTAAATGCCCACAGACAGACGAATGGATAAAGGTGTGGTACATACCTGAAATGGAATATTACTCAGCCATAAAAAGGAATGAGACTGGGTCATTTGTAGAGACGTCGATGGGTCTAGAGACTGTGATACAGAGTGAAGTAAGTCAGAAAGAGAAAAACAAATATTGTATATTAATGCATGTATGTGGAAACTACAAAAATGGTACAGATGAACCGGTTTGCAGGGCAGAAATAGAGACACAGAGGTAGAGAACAAACGTATGGACACCAAAGGGGGGAAGCCATGGGGTGGTGGTGGTGGGATGAGTTGGGAGATTGGGATTGACCTGTATACATGTATATGTATAAAATAGATAACTAATAATAACCTGCTGTATACAAAAATAAATTAAATTCCAAATTTTTAAAAATAAATAAAATATAAAAATAAAACAGAAAAAAGTTCTTCACTTCACACAGATGTATTTATATGAATGAATTATTTCCATGCTTATATCTATAAATACATAAAAGAGGAATAAAATCTACCTTGAACCAAAAAAGAAAAAAAAACGGAGCCCAGCAGTTATAAAGAGGAAAACACTATCAGGGCACTTGTTCCAGTGGTAAACAATTCTGAAGTTGGTCAGAGGTGGGGAATCATCTCCCATGCAGCCAGCAGCACCCCCGCAAGGAGCGTCCTCATTGCAAAGCTGGGGGACCGTGCCGAGGCATCTGTGAGTAAACGTGAGCTGAATCCCAGGCCAGCTGCTGCTGAACTGCTCCCACCCTTCCCAGGTAAAACACCTGAATATGTACAAGGACTTGAAAGCCTAGAGGAAGGGCTGTCGAGACACACCAGCAAAAGCACGCAGGCCGACTTGGTGCTTGCAGGCCAGCCAGGATGGTCCTGGCCCTGGGCGCTATTCTGGAAGCTTTGCATTTCCCTGACTGAGATACCCCTCCTGTCCCGGCCCCCACTGCTTTTTTCCTTCCTCACCTCTGCCCGGGGAGAAATTCCAGCAGAAGTTATGGGTGACACATCCTCTTCTTTAGCAGGTGGCAGCCTGGAAACTCCTGCAGAAAGTCCAACAGAGCCCCACTCACACCGGACCACCCCCAAAGCCGTGGCCCCTCACCCCCTCCCACCAACACAGGCCCGAGACTGCTGACGGGGCAGAGAATATGGTGTCAGGCATAGCTGCAGGGGCTCTTGCTGCCTGGAGCAGTGTTTATATTGACTTCAACACAGGCACACCTGGGTAGGGCTGGCCCGCAAGGTCAGGCTGTCCAGGTCAGCCAATCCTCACCCCTCAGGGGCTCACATTGCAGAAAAAGGACCTCGCTGAACCGGCCAGGTCCAAGGAACAGGTGTGGGCTCCTGAGAGTCAGGATAGACAAGGGGCTGCAGCTCCGGTTTGTTTTCGAATCACTTTATCTGGCCCATGAGTGGGAGACAACTTCAAGAAGACCCTCTCCTAATGAGAGGAACCCAGGAGTCAGAGCGAGGAGGGGTGATGCGTGGACACAGAGGCCTGGTGCCCCGGCTGCAGTGGAATTCTCTGGAAGATCAGGCAGAGGGAGGACGCACAGAGTGAGCCCAGGGTCACAGAACTGTCCGAGCTGCTGTTTCTTAGTTCAAATCCTGCTCTGAGGTGCACTGGGTCAGCTCTGAGAAACAGGTGATCTGAGGTGCTCTGAAATGAGGGCTATGTGCACGGTTCCTGTGCACCCAGCCCCGCCGTGGTACCTGCCCAGGGGAGCTCCGTATCCTGGGAGGGGCCTGACCACCAGAGCCCCATGGGCTGCTTGGTAGTTGCCAGGTGAGATCCGCAACCTGGGAGTTGCCTGACCATGAGAGCCTCGTGGGCTGCTGGGGAACTGCCCAAGTAAGCCCCATATCATGGGAGGGGACTGACCACGAGAGCCCCATGGGCTGCTGTGTAGTTGCACAGGTGAGCTCCATAACCTGGGAGTGGCCTGACCATGAGAGCCCCGTGGGCTGCTGGGGACCTTCCCAGGTGAGCCCCATATTCTAGGAGAGGCCTGACCATGAGAGCCCCATGGGCTGCTGGGTAGTTGCGCAAGTGAGCTCCATAACCTGGGATTGCCCTGACCTCGAGAGCCCCGTGGCCTGCTGGGGACCTGGTAAAGGATGTCAGGACAGTCAGTGAAGCCACCGAGGATATACATACAGTAGTTCCTAATTCCTACCCAGTGCTGGTCAATCTACCATCCACCAGGACATGGTATTCTGTATTAGACTTCAGTGATGCCTTCTTCTGTATTCCATAGGTCCCAGAAACGCTCTGCTGCCCTAGTAACCAGATTTGGGAATGGAGAAATGCTGCCGCCTTGTGGCCGTTTCCCACAACAGCAGCTTTAAACCCAGTGCTAATGGTCACTAAATATTCACACTCATTGCAGGCCTGTAAATGACACCTGCCCTCAGAAACAATCCTGGGGTTGAAAACTGACCAAAAAATTCAAAAGAGGGCAACCACCCAAGAAGACAGTGTCAAGAGCTTAATTGTACTCTCCGTTTTTTTCTCTTTTTCTGTACCAGAAATTTTAAAAGGCATGGAAAAATGCTGAACATTAGGAATAATTAAAGATATGCAAATCCAAATTACAAAAACCTATCAGCTCACACCAGTCAAAATGGCCATCAGCAAAAATGCTGCAAACAATAAATGCTGAAGTGGTTTTGGAGAAATGCCTACCCTTGGTTCAACGTGGGACATGGTAAGAGCCAGTAATGAAAACAAAAATGAGGTGCCTTGTAAAGGTAAATACTGAGCAACCATTCAACCAAGCATACCCACTGCTGGGCCTATCGCCTGAGGGGATGAGAATCAAAAACACACAGGCTGGGCTTCACTGGTGGCGCAGTGGTTGAGAGTCCACCTGCCAATGCAGGGGACACGGATACATGCCCCGGTTCGGGAAGATCCCACCTACCGCGGAGTGGCTGGTCCCGTGATCTATGGCTGCTGGGCCTGCAAGTCCGGAGCCTGTGCTCTGCAGTGGGATGGTCCATGGCAGTGAGAGGCCCATATACCGCAAAAAAAAAAAAAAAAAAAGACACAGGCTGGCAATCCTGCACTCCAGCAATATTTACCATAGCCAACACTTGGAAGCTATGAAAATGTCCATCAACAGAGGAATGCACAAAGAAGTGGTCCATGTACACATTGGAATATGACTCCAATAAAAAAAATATATAAATTCAATGTATAAAACAAACTTAAGGAGACATCAGATTTGGGGGCGCATTCCACTCTAATATATAACCGAGGAACTCCGCTGCCAGGAAGCTCTGTTTCCCTAGTTACCAGATTGGGAAAAGCAGAAATGCTGCCGCCCTCTGGCCGTTACCTGCAACAGCAGCTTTCAAACCTGTGCTAAGGGTCACTTCATATGCACCAGTACTGGAGGGCCGTAAATGAAACCTGCCCTCAAAATGTCTTGAGGGAAGTAATGGCCAAAATATTTCTAAATGTCACACATACTTCACGAAAACTATTTGAAGAGGTAAGCTGTACTCACAGTTTGAAGAAAAAAAGGACATGCCAGAAAGCTCAATTTCAAGGGATTATGAGACGCTTGCAAATCCAACCACAAAGTGCTATCAGCTCACACTAGTCAGAACAAACATCAGCAAAACCTACAAACGGTAAATGCTGAAGGTGTTGTGGAGAAGTGAATACCCTCAAATATAAGTGGAACGTAACCTGGTAAGAGCCACTAATGAGAACAGAATGGAGGTGCCTCTACAAGGTAAACATTTTGCTACCATATGATCCAGGAGGCCCACTCCTGGGCCTATAACCTAAGAAGACAGAATTGGAAAGACACAGGCAGGCAAATGTGCATTGCCGCAGCATTACAATAGCCATGACGTGGAAGCAACCAAAACGTCCACCAACGGATGAGTGGACAAAGAAGAACTGGTACATGTACAGACAGAATAGTAGCCAAAGAAAAAAGGGACACAGTGCCATTTGCAGCACCGTAGATGAGTCTAGAGGTAATCACGTGACTCGTAGTAAGTCAGAAAGAGAAAGACACATATCGTATGATATCACGTATAGGTGTTACTGAAAAAATGATACCAGTGAAGATACTTCCACAGAGAAGGGCAATCAATCACAGATTCATTAAACAAACTTATGGTTCACCAATGGAAAGGTGTGAGGATTGGATACATTAGGATGTGGGGGTTAACAGACATATACCAACACAGGTGAAATATATAATCACCAAACACCTACAGAATACCAAGAGAAGACTACTCAACATTCTGTCATAACGTACATGGGAAAAGGATCCCAGGAAGGACAGACATATGTATATGTGTAAAAGAACCAAATCTTGCACACCTACGACAAGCCAAACATTGTAATCAAACTGCCTGTGATAAAAAATAAAAATTAAATGAAAAAAATGAACAAGAAGTAGTGAGACAAACTGAAGGGGCTTACTCCTGGCACATTCCATTCTAAATTACAGCCTAGAACACGACTTCCATTGAGGCTCTGTTGCCCTAGTAACCAGCTTTGGTAAAGGAGAACTGCTGCCACCTTGTGGCCGTTTCACACAACAGCAGCTTTCATCCCAGCGCTAATGCTCAGTTGATATTCAAAATAATTGCAAGCCTGTCAATGACACCTGCCCTGAAAACAAATCCTGGGGTCGTATATCGACCAAAAAATTCAAAAGACGTCCATATTTCAAAACGACAGTTTCAAGAGGCATATTTTATGCACAATTTGTGTTCTGCTTCTTTTTCTTTCTTTATCTTTTTGTTAAAAAACGGGAATGTAAAAAGGCAACCCTCAGAATGGGAGAAAATATTTGCAAACGGATCAATGGACAAAGGTTTAATCTCCAATATATATAAACAGCTCATGCAGCTTAATATTAAAAAAACAAACAACCCAATACAAAAATGGTTAGAAGATCTAAATAGACATTTCTTCAAAGAAGACACAGAGATGGCCAAGATGCACATGAAAAGCTGCTCAACATCACTAATTATTAAAGTAATGCAAATCAAAACTGCAATGAGGTATCACCTCACACCTGTTAGAATGGGCATCATCAGAAAATCTACAAACAACAAATGCTGAGGAGGGTGTGGACAAATGGAACCCACTTCCACTATTGGTGGGAATGTAAATTGATACAGTCACTATGGAGAACAGTATGGAGGGTCCTTAAAAAACTAAAAATAGAACTACCATATGATCCAGCAATCCCACTTCTGGGCATATACCCAGAGAAAACCATAAAGCAAAGAGACACATTCACCACAATGTTCATTGCAGCACTATTTAGAATAGCCAGGTAATGGAAGCAACCTAAATGGCCACAGACAGACGAATGGATAAAGGGGTGGTACATATATGAAATGGAATATTACTCAGCCATAAAAAGGAATGAAACTGGGTCATTTGTAGAGATGTCGATGGGTCTAGAGACTGTCATACAGAGTGAAGTAAGTCAGAAAGAGAAAAACAAATATTGTATATTAATGCATATATGTGGAACCTAGAAAAATGGTACAGATGAACCGGTTTGCAGGGCAGAAATAGAGACACAGAGGTAGAGAACAAACGTATGGACACCAAAGGGGGGAAGCCATGGGGTGGTGGTGGTGGGATGAGTTGGGAGATTGGGATTGACTTGTATACATGTATATGTATAAAATAGATAACTAATAATAACCTGCTGTATACAAAAATAAATTAAATTAAATTCCAAATTTTTAAAAATAAATAAAATTTAAAAATAAAACAGAAAAAAGTTCTTCACTTCACACAGATGTATTTATATGAGTGAATTATTTCCATGCTTATATCTATAAATACATAAAAGAGGAATAAAATCTACCTTGAACCAAAAAAGAAAAAAAAAAAAACGGAACCCAGCAGTTATAAAGAGGAAAACACTATCAGGGCACTTGCTCCAGTGGTAAACAATTCTGAAGTTGGTCAGAGGTGGGGAATCATCTCCCATGCAGCCAGCAGCACCCCCGCAAGGAGCGTCCTCATTGCAAAGCTGGGGGACCGTGCCGAGGCATCTGTGAGTAAACGTGAGCTGAATCCCAGGCCAGCTGCTGCTGAACTGCTCCCACCCTTCCCAGGTAAAACACCTGAATATGTACAAGGACTTGAAAGCCTAGAGGAAGGGCCATCGAGCCACACCAGCAACAGCACGCAGGCCGACTTGGTGCTTGCAGGCCAGCCAGGATGGTCCTGGCCCCGGGCGCTCTTCTGGAAGCTTTGCATTTCCCTGACTGAGATACCCCTCCTGTCCCGGCACCCACTGCTTTTTTCCTTCCTCATCTCTGCCCGGGGAGAAATTCCAGCAGAAGTTATGGGTGACACATCCTCTTCTTTAGCAGGTGGCAGCCTGGAAACTCCTGCAGAAAGTCCAGCAGAGCCCCACTCACACCGGGCCACCCACAAAGCCGTGGCCCCTCACTCCCTCCCACCAGCACAGGCCCGAGACTGCTGACGGGGCAGAGAATATGGCGTCAGGCACAGCTGCAGGGGCTCTTGCTGCCTGGAGCGGTGTTTATATTGACCTCAACACAGGCACACCTGGGTAGGGCTGGCCGGCAAGGTCAGGCTGTCCAGGTCAGCCAATCCTCACCCCTCAGGGGCTCACATTGCAGAAAATGGACCTCGCTGAACCGGCCAGGTCCAAGGAACAGGTGTGGGCTCCTGAGAGTCAGGATAGACAAGGGGCTGCAGCTCCGGTTTGTTTTCGAATCACTTTATCTGGCCCATGAGTGGGAGACAACTTCAAGAAGACCCTCCCCTAATGAGAGGAACCCAGGAGTCAGTGCGAGGAGGTGTGATGGGTGGAGACAGAGGCCTGGTGCCCCGGCTGCAGTGGAATTCTCTGGAAGATCAGGCAGAGGGAGGCCACACAGAGTGAGCCCAGGGTCACAGAACTGTCCGAGCTGCTGTTTCTTAGTTCAAGTCCTGCTCTGAGGTGCACTGTGTCAGGTCTGAGAGACAGGTGATCTGGGGTGCTCTGAAATGAGGGCTATGTGCACGGTTCCTGTGCGCCCAGCCCCGCCGGGGTACCTGCCCAGGGGAGCTCCGTAACCTGGGAGGGGCCTGACCACCAGATCCCCATGGGCTGCTTGGAAGTTGCCAGGTGAGATCCGCAACCTGGGAGTGGCCTGACCATGAGAGCCTCGTGGGCCGCTGTGGACCTGCCAAAATAAGCCCCATATCATGGGAGGGGACTGCCCACGAGAGCCCCATGGGCTGCTGTGTAGTTGCACAGGTGAGCTCCATAACATGGGAGTGGCCTGACCATGAGAGCCCCGTGGGCTGCTGGGGACCTTCCAAGGTGAGCCCCATATTTTAGAAGAGGCCTGACCACGAGAGCCCCATGGGCTTCTGTGTAGGTGCGCAGGTGCGCCCCATAACCAGGGATTGCCCTGACCTCGAGAGGCCCGTGCCCTGCTGGGGACATGGTAAAGGGTGTCAGGACAGTCAGTGAAGCCACCGAGGATATACATACAGTAGTTCCTAATTCCTACACAGTGCTGGTCACTCTACCATCCACCAGGACATGGTATTCTGTATTAGACTTCAGTGATGCCTTCTTCTATATTCCATTGGTCCAGAAACGCTCTGCTGCCCTAGTAACCAGATTTGGGAATGGAGAAATGCTGCCGCCTTGTAGCCGTTTCCCACAACAGCAGCTTTAAACCCAGAGCTAATGGTCACTGAATATTCACACTCATTGCAGGCCTGTAAATGACACCTGCCCTCAGAAACAATCCTGGGGTTGAAAATTGACCAAAAAATTCAAAAGAGGGCAACCACCCAAGAAGACAATGTCAAGAGCTTAATTGTACTCTCCGTTTTTTTTTTTGTTTTTCTGTACCAGAAATTTTAAAAGGCATGGAAAAATGCTGAACATTAGGAATAACTGAAGATATGCAAATCCAAATTACAAAACCCTATCAGCTCACACCAGTCAAAATGGCCATCAGCAAAAATGCTGCAAACAATAAATGCTGAAGGGGTTTTGGAGAAATGCCTACCCTTGGTTCAACGTGGGACATGGTAAGAGCCAGTAATGAAAACAAAAATGAGGTGCCTTGTAAAGGTAAATACTGAGCAACCATTCAACCAAGCATACCCACTGCTGGGCCTATCGCCTGAGGGGATGAGAATCAAAAACACACAGGCTGGGCTTCACTGGTGGCGCAGTGGTTGAGAGTCCACCTGCCAATGCAGGGGACACGGATACATGCCTCAGTTAGGGGAGATCCCACATACCGCATAGCGGCTGTTCCCGTGAGCTATGGCTGCTGGGCCTGCAAGTCCGGAGCCTGTGCTCTGTAGTGGGAGGGTCCATGGCAGTGAGACGCCCATATACCGCACACACACACACAAAAGGACACAGGCTGGCAATCCTGCACTCCAGCAATATTTACCATAGCCAACACTTGGAAGCTAGGAAAATGTCCATCAACAGAGGAATGCACAAAGAAGTGGTCCATGTACACATTGGAATATGACTCCAATAAAAAAATATATAAATTCAATTTATAAAACAAACTTAAGGAGACATCAGATTTGGCGGCACACTCCACTCTAATGTATAACCGAGGAACACCACTGCCAGGAAGCTCTGTTTCCCTAGTTACCAGATTGGGAAAAGCAGAAATGCTGCCGCCCTCTGGCCGTTACCTGCAACAGCAGCTTTCAAACCTGTGCTAAGGGTCACTTCACATGCACCAGTACTGGAGGGCCGTAAATGAAACCTGCCCTCAAAATGTCTTGAGGGAAGTAATGGCCAAAATATTTCTAAATGTCACACATACTTCACGAAAACTATTTGAAGAGGTAAGCTGTACTCACAGTTTGAAGAAAAAATGGACATGCCAGAAAGCTCAATTTCAGGGGATTATGAGACGCTTGCAAATCCAACCACAAAGTGCTATCAGCTCACACTAGTCAGAACAAACATCAGCAAAAAACTACAAACAGTAAATGCTGAAGGTGTTGTGGAGAAGTGAATACCCTCAAATTTAAGTGGAACGTAACCTGGTAAGAGCCACTAATGAGAACAGAATGGAGGTGCCTCTACAAGGTAAACATTTTGCTACCATAAGATCCAGGAGGCCCACTCCTGGGCCTATAACCTAAGAAGACAGAATTGGAAAGAAACAGGCAGGCAAATGTGCATTGCCGCAGCATTACAATACCCATGACATGGAAGCAACCAAAAAGTCCACCAACGGATAAGTGGACAAAGAAGAACTGGTACATGTACAGACAGAATAGTAGCCAAAGAAAAAAGGGACACAGTGCCATTTGCAGCACCGTAGATGAGTCTAGAGGTAATCACGTGACTCGTAGTAAATCAGAAAGAGAAAGACACATATCGTATGATATCACTTATAGGCGTTACCGAAAAAATGATACCAGTGAAGATACTTCCACAGAGAAGGGCAATCAATCACAGATTAATTAAACAAACTTATGGATCTGCAATGGAAAGGTGTGAGGATTGGATACATTAGGATATTGGGGTTAACACACATATACCAACACAGGTGAAATATATAATCACCAAACACATACAGAATACCAAGAGAAGACTACTCAACATTCTGTCATAACGTACATGGGAAAAGGATCCCAGGAAGAACAGACATATGTATATGTGTAAAAGAACCACATCTTGCACACCTACAACAAGCCAAACATTGTAATCAAACTGCCTGTGATAAAAAATAAAAATTAAATGAAAAAAACGAACAAGAAGTAGTGAGACAAACAGACGGGGCTTATTCCTGGCACATTCCATTCTAAATTACAACCTAGAACACGACTTCCATTGAGGCTCTGTTGCCCTAGTAACCAGCTTTGGTAAAGGAGAGCTGCTGCCACCTTGTGGCCGTTTCACACAACAGCAGCTTTCATCCCAGCGCTAATGCTCAGTTGATATTCAAAATAATTGCAGGCCTGTCAATGACACCTGCCCTGAAAACAAATCCTGGGGTCGTAGATCGACCAAAAAATTCAAAAGACGTCCATATTTCAAAACGACAGTTTCAAGAGGCATATTTTATGCACAATTTGTGTTCTGCTTCTTTTTCTTTCTTTCTTCTTTTGTTAAAAAACGGGAATGGAAAAAGGCAACCCTCAGAATGGGAGAAAATATTTGCAAACGAATCAATGGACAAAGGTTTAATCTCCAATATATATAAACAGCTCATGCAGCTTAATATTAAAAAAACAAAGAACCCAACACAAAAATGGTTAGAAGATCTAAATAGACATTTCTTCAAAGAAGACACAGAGATGGCCAAGATGCACATGAAAAGCTGCTCAACATAACTAATTATTAAAGTAATGCAAATCAAAACTACAATGAGGTATCACCTCACACCTGTTAGAATGGGCATCATCAGAAAATCTACAAACAACAAATGCTGAGGAGGGTGTGGACAAATGGAACCCACTTCCACTATTGGTGGGAATGTAAATTGATACAGTCACTATGGAGAACAGTATGGAGGGTCCTTAAAAAACTAAAAATAGAACTACCATATGATCCAGCAATCCCACTTCTGGGCATATACCCAGAGAAAACCATAAAGCAAAAAGACCCATTCACCAGAATGTTCATTGCAGCACTATTTAGAATAGCCAGGTAATGGAAGCAACCTAAATGCCCACAGACAGACGAATGGATAAAGGTGTGGTACATACCTGAAATGGAATATTACTCAGCCATAAAAAGGAATGAGACTGGGTCATTTGTAGAGACGTCGATGGGTCTAGAGACTGTGATACAGAGTGAAGTAAGTCAGAAAGAGAAAAACAAATATTGTATATTAATGCATGTATGTGGAAACTACAAAAATGGTACAGATGAACCGGTTTGCAGGGCAGAAATAGAGACACAGAGGTAGAGAACAAACGTATGGACACCAAAGGGGGGAAGCCATGGGGTGGTGGTGGTGGGATGAGTTGGGAGATTGGGATTGACCTGTATACATGTATATGTATAAAATAGATAACTAATAATAACCTGCTGTATACAAAAATAAATTAAATTCCAAATTTTTAAAAATAAATAAAATATAAAAATAAAACAGAAAAAAGTTCTTCACTTCACACAGATGTATTTATATGAATGAATTATTTCCATGCTTATATCTATAAATACATAAAAGAGGAATAAAATCTACCTTGAACCAAAAAAGAAAAAAAAACGGAGCCCAGCAGTTATAAAGAGGAAAACACTATCAGGGCACTTGTTCCAGTGGTAAACAATTCTGAAGTTGGTCAGAGGTGGGGAATCATCTCCCATGCAGCCAGCAGCACCCCCGCAAGGAGCGTCCTCATTGCAAAGCTGGGGGACCGTGCCGAGGCATCTGTGAGTAAACGTGAGCTGAGTCCCAGGCCAGCTGCTGCTGAACTGCTCCCACCCTTCCCAGATAAAACACCTGAATATGTACAAGGACTTGAAAGCCTAGAGGAAGGGCTGTCGAGACACACCAGCAAAAGCACGCAGGCCGACTTGGTGCTTGCAGGCCAGCCAGGATGGTCCTGGCCCTGGGCGCTATTCTGGAAGCTTTGCATTTCCCTGACTGAGATACCCCTCCTGTCCCGGCCCCCACTGCTTTTTTCCTTCCTCACCTCTGCCCGGGGAGAAATTCCAGCAGAAGTTATGGGTGACACATCCTCTTCTTTAGCAGGTGGCAGCCTGGAAACTCCTGCAGAAAGTCCAACAGAGCCCCACTCACACCGGACCACCCCCAAAGCCGTGGCCCCTCACCCCCTCCCACCAACACAGGCCCGAGACTGCTGACGGGGCAGAGAATATGGTGTCAGGCATAGCTGCAGGGGCTCTTGCTGCCTGGAGCAGTGTTTATATTGACTTCAACACAGGCACACCTGGGTAGGGCTGGCCCGCAAGGTCAGGCTGTCCAGGTCAGCCAATCCTCACCCCTCAGGGGATCACATTGCAGAAAAAGGACCTCGCTGAACCGGCCAGGTCCAAGGAACAGGTGTGGGCTCCTGAGAGTCAGGATAGACAAGGGGCTGCAGCTCCGGTTTGTTTTCGAATCACTTTATCTGGCCCATGAGTGGGAGACAACTTCAAGAAGACCCTCTCCTAATGAGAGGAACCCAGGAGTCAGAGCGAGGAGGGGTGATGCGTGGACACAGAGGCCTGGTGCCCCGGCTGCAGTGGAATTCTCTGGAAGATCAGGCAGAGGGAGGACGCACAGAGTGAGCCCAGGGTCACAGAACTGTCCGAGCTGCTGTTTCTTAGTTCAAATCCTGCTCTGAGGTGCACTGGGTCAGCTCTGAGAAACAGGTGATCTGAGGTGCTCTGAAATGAGGGCTATGTGCACGGTTCCTGTGCACCCAGCCCCGCCGTGGTACCTGCCCAGGGGAGCTCCGTATCCTGGGAGGGGCCTGACCACCAGAGCCCCATGGGCTGCTTGGTAGTTGCCAGGTGAGATCCGCAACCTGGGAGTTGCCTGACCATGAGAGCCTCGTGGGCTGCTGGGGAACTGCCCAAGTAAGCCCCATATCATGGGAGGGGACTGACCACGAGAGCCCCATGGGCTGCTGTGTAGTTGCACAGGTGAGCTCCATAACCTGGGAGTGGCCTGACCATGAGAGCCCCGTGGGCTGCTGGGGACCTTCCCAGGTGAGCCCCATATTCTAGGAGAGGCCTGACCATGAGAGCCCCATGGGCTGCTGGGTAGTTGCGCAAGTGAGCTCCATAACCTGGGATTGCCCTGACCTCGAGAGCCCCGTGGCCTGCTGGGGACCTGGTAAAGGATGTCAGGACAGTCAGTGAAGCCACCGAGGATATACATACAGTAGTTCCTAATTCCTACCCAGTGCTGGTCAACCTACCATCCACCAGGACATGGTATTCTGTATTAGACTTCAGTGATGCCTTCTTCTGTATTCCATAGGTCCCAGAAACGCTCTGCTGCCCTAGTAACCAGATTTGGGAATGGAGAAATGCTGCCGCCTTGTGGCCGTTTCCCACAACAGCAGCTTTAAACCCAGTGCTAATGGTCACTAAATATTCACACTCATTGCAGGCCTGTAAATGACACCTGCCCTCAGAAACAATCCTGGGGTTGAAAACTGACCAAAAAATTCAAAAGAGGGCAACCATCCAAGAAGACAGTGTCAAGAGCTTAATTGTACTCTCCGTTTTTTTCTCTTTTTCTGTACCAGAAATTTTAAAAGGCATGGAAAAATGCTGAACATTAGGAATAATTAAAGATATGCAAATCCAAATTACAAAAACCTATCAGCTCACACCAGTCAAAATGGCCATCAGCAAAAATGCTGCAAACAATAAATGCTGAAGTGGTTTTGGAGAAATGCCTACCCTTGGTTCAACGTGGGACATGGTAAGAGCCAGTAATGAAAACAAAAATGAGGTGCCTTGTAAAGGTAAATACTGAGCAACCATTCAACCAAGCATACCCACTGCTGGGCCTATCGCCTGAGGGGATGAGAATCAAAAACACACAGGCTGGGCTTCACTGGTGGCGCAGTGGTTGAGAGTCCACCTGCCAATGCAGGGGACACGGATACATGCCCCGGTTCGGGAAGACCCCACCTACCGCGGAGTGGCTGGTCCCGTGAGCTATGGCTGCTGGGCCTGCAAGTCCGGAGCCTGTGCTCTGCAGTGGGATGGTCCATGGCAGTGAGAGGCCCATATACCGCAAAAAAAAAAAAAAAAAAAGACACAGGCTGGCAATCCTGCACTCCAGCAATATTTACCATAGCCAACACTTGGAAGCTATGAAAATGTCCATCAACAGAGGAATGCACAAAGAAGTGGTCCATGTACACATTGGAATATGACTCCAATAAAAAAAATATATAAATTCAATGTATAAAACAAACTTAAGGAGACATCAGATTTGGGGGCGCATTCCACTCTAATATATAACCGAGGAACTCCGCTGCCAGGAAGCTCTGTTTCCCTAGTTACCAGATTGGGAAAAGCAGAAATGCTGCCGCCCTCTGGCCGTTACCTGCAACAGCAGCTTTCAAACCTGTGCTAAGGGTCACTTCATATGCACCAGTACTGGAGGGCCGTAAATGAAACCTGCCCTCAAAATGTCTTGAGGGAAGTAATGGCCAAAATATTTCTAAATGTCACACATACTTCACGAAAACTATTTGAAGAGGTAAGCTGTACTCACAGTTTGAAGAAAAAAAGGACATGCCAGAAAGCTCAATTTCAAGGGATTATGAGACGCTTGCAAATCCAACCACAAAGTGCTATCAGCTCACACTAGTCAGAACAAACATCAGCAAAACCTACAAACGGTAAATGCTGAAGGTGTTGTGGAGAAGTGAATACCCTCAAATATAAGTGGAACGTAACCTGGTAAGAGCCACTAATGAGAACAGAATGGAGGTGCCTCTACAAGGTAAACATTTTGCTACCATATGATCCAGGAGGCCCACTCCTGGGCCTATAACCTAAGAAGACAGAATTGGAAAGACACAGGCAGGCAAATGTGCATTGCCGCAGCATTACAATAGCCATGACGTGGAAGCAACCAAAACGTCCACCAACGGATGAGTGGACAAAGAAGAACTGGTACATGTACAGACAGAATAGTAGCCAAAGAAAAAAGGGACACAGTGCCATTTGCAGCACCGTAGATGAGTCTAGAGGTAATCACGTGACTCGTAGTAAGTCAGAAAGAGAAAGACACATATCGTATGATATCACGTATAGGTGTTACTGAAAAAATGATACCAGTGAAGATACTTCCACAGAGAAGGGCAATCAATCACAGATTCATTAAACAAACTTATGGTTCACCAATGGAAAGGTGTGAGGATTGGATACATTAGGATGTGGGGGTTAACAGACATATACCAACACAGGTGAAATATATAATCACCAAACACCTACAGAATACCAAGAGAAGACTACTCAACATTCTGTCATAACGTACATGGGAAAAGGATCCCAGGAAGGACAGACATATGTATATGTGTAAAAGAACCAAATCTTGCACACCTACGACAAGCCAAACATTGTAATCAAACTGCCTGTGATAAAAAATAAAAATTAAATGAAAAAAATGAACAAGAAGTAGTGAGACAAACTGAAGGGGCTTACTCCTGGCACATTCCATTCTAAATTACAGCCTAGAACACGACTTCCATTGAGGCTCTGTTGCCCTAGTAACCAGCTTTGGTAAAGGAGAACTGCTGCCACCTTGTGGCCGTTTCACACAACAGCAGCTTTCATCCCAGCACTAATGCTCAGTTGATATTCAAAATAATTGCAAGCCTGTCAATGACACCTGCCCTGAAAACAAATCCTGGGGTCGTATATCGACCAAAAAATTCAAAAGACGTCCATATTTCAAAACGACAGTTTCAAGAGGCATATTTTATGCACAATTTGTGTTCTGCTTCTTTTTCTTTCTTTATCTTTTTGTTAAAAAACGGGAATGTAAAAAGGCAACCCTCAGAATGGGAGAAAATATTTGCAAACGGATCAATGGACAAAGGTTTAATCTCCAATATATATAAACAGCTCATGCAGCTTAATATTAAAAAAACAAACAACCCAATACAAAAATGGTTAGAAGATCTAAATAGACATTTCTTCAAAGAAGACACAGAGATGGCCAAGATGCACATGAAAAGCTGCTCAACATCACTAATTATTAAAGTAATGCAAATCAAAACTGCAATGAGGTATCACCTCACACCTGTTAGAATGGGCATCATCAGAAAATCTACAAACAACAAATGCTGAGGAGGGTGTGGACAAATGGAACCCACTTCCACTATTGGTGGGAATGTAAATTGATACAGTCACTATGGAGAACAGTATGGAGGGTCCTTAAAAAACTAAAAATAGAACTACCATATGATCCAGCAATCCCACTTCTGGGCATATACCCAGAGAAAACCATAAAGCAAAGAGACACATTCACCACAATGTTCATTGCAGCACTATTTAGAATAGCCAGGTAATGGAAGCAACCTAAATGGCCACAGACAGACGAATGGATAAAGGGGTGGTACATATATGAAATGGAATATTACTCAGCCATAAAAAGGAATGAAACTGGGTCATTTGTAGAGATGTCGATGGGTCTAGAGACTGTCATACAGAGTGAAGTAAGTCAGAAAGAGAAAAACAAATATTGTATATTAATGCATATATGTGGAACCTAGAAAAATGGTACAGATGAACCGGTTTGCAGGGCAGAAATAGAGACACAGAGGTAGAGAACAAACGTATGGACACCAAAGGGGGGAAGCCATGGGGTGGTGGTGGTGGGATGAGTTGGGAGATTGGGATTGACTTGTATACATGTATATGTATAAAATAGATAACTAATAATAACCTGCTGTATACAAAAATAAATTAAATTAAATTCCAAATTTTTAAAAATAAATAAAATTTAAAAATAAAACAGAAAAAAGTTCTTCACTTCACACAGATGTATTTATATGAGTGAATTATTTCCATGCTTATATCTATAAATACATAAAAGAGGAATAAAATCTACCTTGAACCAAAAAAGAAAAAAAAAAAAAACGGAACCCAGCAGTTATAAAGAGGAAAACACTATCAGGGCACTTGCTCCAGTGGTAAACAATTCTGAAGTTGGTCAGAGGTGGGGAATCATCTCCCATGCAGCCAGCAGCACCCCCGCAAGGAGCGTCCTCATTGCAAAGCTGGGGGACCGTGCCGAGGCATCTGTGAGTAAACGTGAGCTGAATCCCAGGCCAGCTGCTGCTGAACTGCTCCCACCCTTCCCAGGTAAAACACCTGAATATGTACAAGGACTTGAAAGCCTAGAGGAAGGGCCATCGAGCCACACCAGCAACAGCACGCAGGCCGACTTGGTGCTTGCAGGCCAGCCAGGATGGTCCTGGCCCCGGGCGCTCTTCTGGAAGCTTTGCATTTCCCTGACTGAGATACCCCTCCTGTCCCGGCACCCACTGCTTTTTTCCTTCCTCATCTCTGCCCGGGGAGAAATTCCAGCAGAAGTTATGGGTGACACATCCTCTTCTTTAGCAGGTGGCAGCCTGGAAACTCCTGCAGAAAGTCCAGCAGAGCCCCACTCACACCGGGCCACCCACAAAGCCGTGGCCCCTCACTCCTTCCCACCAGCACAGGCCCGAGACTGCTGACGGGGCAGAGAATATGGCGTCAGGCACAGCTGCAGGGGCTCTTGCTGCCTGGAGCGGTGTTTATATTGACCTCAACACAGGCACACCTGGGTAGGGCTGGCCGGCAAGGTCAGGCTGTCCAGGTCAGCCAATCCTCACCCCTCAGGGGCTCACATTGCAGAAAATGGACCTCGCTGAACCGGCCAGGTCCAAGGAACAGGTGTGGGCTCCTGAGAGTCAGGATAGACAAGGGGCTGCAGCTCCGGTTTGTTTTCGAATCACTTTATCTGGCCCATGAGTGGGAGACAACTTCAAGAAGACCCTCCCCTAATGAGAGGAACCCAGGAGTCAGTGCGAGGAGGTGTGATGGGTGGAGACAGAGGCCTGGTGCCCCGGCTGCAGTGGAATTCTCTGGAAGATCAGGCAGAGGGAGGCCACACAGAGTGAGCCCAGGGTCACAGAACTGTCCGAGCTGCTGTTTCTTAGTTCAAGTCCTGCTCTGAGGTGCACTGTGTCAGGTCTGAGAGACAGGTGATCTGGGGTGCTCTGAAATGAGGGCTATGTGCACGGTTCCTGTGCGCCCAGCCCCGCCGGGGTACCTGCCCAGGGGAGCTCCGTAACCTGGGAGGGGCCTGACCACCAGATCCCCATGGGCTGCTTGGAAGTTGCCAGGTGAGATCCGCAACCTGGGAGTGGCCTGACCATGAGAGCCTCGTGGGCCGCTGTGGACCTGCCAAAATAAGCCCCATATCATGGGAGGGGACTGCCCACGAGAGCCCCATGGGCTGCTGTGTAGTTGCACAGGTGAGCTCCATAACATGGGAGTGGCCTGACCATGAGAGCCCCGTGGGCTGCTGGGGACCTTCCAAGGTGAGCCCCATATTTTAGAAGAGGCCTGACCACGAGAGCCCCATGGGCTTCTGTGTAGGTGCGCAGGTGCGCCCCATAACCAGGGATTGCCCTGACCTCGAGAGGCCCGTGCCCTGCTGGGGACATGGTAAAGGGTGTCAGGACAGTCAGTGAAGCCACCGAGGATATACATACAGTAGTTCCTAATTCCTACACAGTGCTGGTCACTCTACCATCCACCAGGACATGGTATTCTGTATTAGACTTCAGTGATGCCTTCTTCTATATTCCATTGGTCCAGAAACGCTCTGCTGCCCTAGTAACCAGATTTGGGAATGGAGAAATGCTGCCGCCTTGTAGCCGTTTCCCACAACAGCAGCTTTAAACCCAGAGCTAATGGTCACTGAATATTCACACTCATTGCAGGCCTGTAAATGACACCTGCCCTCAGAAACAATCCTGGGGTTGAAAATTGACCAAAAAATTCAAAAGAGGGCAACCACCCAAGAAGACAATGTCAAGAGCTTAATTGTACTCTCCGTTTTTTTTTTTTGTTTTTCTGTACCAGAAATTTTAAAAGGCATGGAAAAATGCTGAACATTAGGAATAACTGAAGATATGCAAATCCAAATTACAAAACCCTATCAGCTCACACCAGTCAAAATGGCCATCAGCAAAAATGCTGCAAACAATAAATGCTGAAGGGGTTTTGGAGAAATGCCTACCCTTGGTTCAACGTGGGACATGGTAAGAGCCAGTAATGAAAACAAAAATGAGGTGCCTTGTAAAGGTAAATACTGAGCAACCATTCAACCAAGCATACCCACTGCTGGGCCTATCGCCTGAGGGGATGAGAATCAAAAACACACAGGCTGGGCTTCACTGGTGGCGCAGTGGTTGAGAGTCCACCTGCCAATGCAGGGGACATGGATACATGCCCCAGTTAGGGGAGATCCCACATACCGCATAGCGGCTGTTCCCGTGAGCTATGGCTGCTGGGCCTGCAAGTCCGGAGCCTGTGCTCTGTAGTGGGAGGGTCCATGGCAGTGAGACGCCCATATACCGCACACACACACACAAAAGGACACAGGCTGGCAATCCTGCACTCCAGCAATATTTACCATAGCCAACACTTGGAAGCTAGGAAAATGTCCATCAACAGAGGAATGCACAAAGAAGTGGTCCATGTACACATTGGAATATGACTCCAATAAAAAAATATATAAATTCAATTTATAAAACAAACTTAAGGAGACATCAGATTTGGCGGCACATTCCACTCTAATGTATAACCGAGGAACACCACTGCCAGGAAGCTCTGTTTCCCTAGTTACCAGATTGGGAAAAGCAGAAATGCTGCCGCCCTCTGGCCGTTACCTGCAACAGCAGCTTTCAAACCTGTGCTAAGGGTCACTTCACATGCACCAGTACTGGAGGGCCGTAAATGAAACCTGCCCTCAAAATGTCTTGAGGGAAGTAATGGCCAAAATATTTCTAAATGTCACACATACTTCACGAAAACTATTTGAAGAGGTAAGCTGTACTCACAGTTTGAAGAAAAAATGGACATGCCAGAAAGCTCAATTTCAGGGGATTATGAGACGCTTGCAAATCCAACCACAAAGTGCTATCAGCTCACACTAGTCAGAACAAACATCAGCAAAAAACTACAAACAGTAAATGCTGAAGGTGTTGTGGAGAAGTGAATACCCTCAAATTTAAGTGGAACGTAACCTGGTAAGAGCCACTAATGAGAACAGAATGGAGGTGCCTCTACAAGGTAAACATTTTGCTACCATAAGATCCAGGAGGCCCACTCCTGGGCCTATAACCTAAGAAGACAGAATTGGAAAGAAACAGGCAGGCAAATGTGCATTGCCGCAGCATTACAATACCCATGACATGGAAGCAACCAAAAAGTCCACCAACGGATAAGTGGACAAAGAAGAACTGGTACATGTACAGACAGAATAGTAGCCAAAGAAAAAAGGGACACAGTGCCATTTGCAGCACCGTAGATGAGTCTAGAGGTAATCACGTGACTCGTAGTAAATCAGAAAGAGAAAGACACATATCGTATGATATCACTTATAGGCGTTACCGAAAAAATGATACCAGTGAAGATACTTCCACAGAGAAGGGCAATCAATCACAGATTAATTAAACAAACTTATGGATCTGCAATGGAAAGGTGTGAGGATTGGATACATTAGGATATTGGGGTTAACACACATATACCAACACAGGTGAAATATATAATCACCAAACACATACAGAATACCAAGAGAAGACTACTCAACATTCTGTCATAACGTACATGGGAAAAGGATCCCAGGAAGAACAGACATATGTATATGTGTAAAAGAACCACATCTTGCACACCTACAACAAGCCAAACATTGTAATCAAACTGCCTGTGATAAAAAATAAAAATTAAATGAAAAAAACGAACAAGAAGTAGTGAGACAAACAGACGGGGCTTATTCCTGGCACATTCCATTCTAAATTACAACCTAGAACACGACTTCCATTGAGGCTCTGTTGCCCTAGTAACCAGCTTTGGTAAAGGAGAGCTGCTGCCACCTTGTGGCCGTTTCACACAACAGCAGCTTTCATCCCAGCGCTAATGCTCAGTTGATATTCAAAATAATTGCAGGCCTGTCAATGACACCTGCCCTGAAAACAAATCCTGGGGTCGTAGATCGACCAAAAAATTCAAAAGACGTCCATATTTCAAAACGACAGTTTCAAGAGGCATATTTTATGCACAATTTGTGTTCTGCTTCTTTTTCTTTCTTTCTTCTTTTGTTAAAAAACGGGAATGGAAAAAGGCAACCCTCAGAATGGGAGAAAATATTTGCAAACGAATCAATGGACAAAGGTTTAATCTCCAATATATATAAACAGCTCATGCAGCTTAATATTAAAAAAACAAAGAACCCAACACAAAAATGGTTAGAAGATCTAAATAGACATTTCTTCAAAGAAGACACAGAGATGGCCAAGATGCACATGAAAAGCTGCTCAACATAACTAATTATTAAAGTAATGCAAATCAAAACTACAATGAGGTATCACCTCACACCTGTTAGAATGGGCATCATCAGAAAATCTACAAACAACAAATGCTGAGGAGGGTGTGGACAAATGGAACCCACTTCCACTATTGGTGGGAATGTAAATTGATACAGTCACTATGGAGAACAGTATGGAGGGTCCTTAAAAAACTAAAAATAGAACTACCATATGATCCAGCAATCCCACTTCTGGGCATATACCCAGAGAAAACCATAAAGCAAAAAGACCCATTCACCACAATGTTCATTGCAGCACTATTTAGAATAGCCAGGTAATGGAAGCAACCTAAATGCCCACAGACAGACGAATGGATAAAGGTGTGGTACATACCTGAAATGGAATATTACTCAGCCATAAAAAGGAATGAGACTGGGTCATTTGTAGAGACGTCGATGGGTCTAGAGACTGTGATACAGAGTGAAGTAAGTCAGAAAGAGAAAAACAAATATTGTATATTAATGCATGTATGTGGAAACTACAAAAATGGTACAGATGAACCGGTTTGCAGGGCAGAAATAGAGACACAGAGGTAGAGAACAAACGTATGGACACCAAAGGGGGGAAGCCATGGGGTGGTGGTGGTGGGATGAGTTGGGAGATTGGGATTGACCTGTATACATGTATATGTATAAAATAGATAACTAATAATAACCTGCTGTATACAAAAATAAATTAAATTCCAAATTTTTAAAAATAAATAAAATATAAAAATAAAACAGAAAAAAGTTCTTCACTTCACACAGATGTATTTATATGAATGAATTATTTCCATGCTTATATCTATAAATACATAAAAGAGGAATAAAATCTACCTTGAACCAAAAAAGAAAAAAAAACGGAGCCCAGCAGTTATAAAGAGGAAAACACTATCAGGGCACTTGTTCCAGTGGTAAACAATTCTGAAGTTGGTCAGAGGTGGGGAATCATCTCCCATGCAGCCAGCAGCACCCCCGCAAGGAGCGTCCTCATTGCAAAGCTGGGGGACTGTGCCGAGGCATCTGTGAGAAAACGTGAGCTGAGTCCCAGGCCAGCTGCTGCTGAACTGCTCCCACCCTTCCCAGGTAAAACACCTGAATATGTACAAGGACTTGAAAGCCTAGAGGAAGGGCTGTCGAGACACACCAGCAAAAGCACGCAGGCCGACTTGGTGCTTGCAGGCCAGCCAGGATGGTCCTGGCCCTGGGCGCTATTCTGGAAGCTTTGCATTTCCCTGACTGAGATACCCCTCCTGTCCCGGCCCCCACTGCTTTTTTCCTTCCTCACCTCTGCCCGGGGAGAAATTCCAGCAGAAGTTATGGGTGACACATCCTCTTCTTTAGCAGGTGGCAGCCTGGAAACTCCTGCAGAAAGTCCAACAGAGCCCCACTCACACCGGACCACCCCCAAAGCCGTGGCCCCTCACCCCCTCCCACCAACACAGGCCCGAGACTGCTGACGGGGCAGAGAATATGGTGTCAGGCATAGCTGCAGGGGCTCTTGCTGCCTGGAGCAGTGTTTATATTGACTTCAACACAGGCACACCTGGGTAGGGCTGGCCCGCAAGGTCAGGCTGTCCAGGTCAGCCAATCCTCACCCCTCAGGGGCTCACATTGCAGAAAAAGGACCTCGCTGAACCGGCCAGGTCCAAGGAACAGGTGTGGGCTCCTGAGAGTCAGGATAGACAAGGGGCTGCAGCTCCGGTTTGTTTTCGAATCACTTTATCTGGCCCATGAGTGGGAGACAACTTCAAGAAGACCCTCTCCTAATGAGAGGAACCCAGGAGTCAGAGCGAGGAGGGGTGATGCGTGGACACAGAGGCCTGGTGCCCCGGCTGCAGTGGAATTCTCTGGAAGATCAGGCAGAGGGAGGACGCACAGAGTGAGCCCAGGGTCACAGAACTGTCCGAGCTGCTGTTTCTTAGTTCAAATCCTGCTCTGAGGTGCACTGGGTCAGCTCTGAGAAACAGGTGATCTGAGGTGCTCTGAAATGAGGGCTATGTGCACGGTTCCTGTGCACCCAGCCCCGCCGTGGTACCTGCCCAGGGGAGCTCCGTATCCTGGGAGGGGCCTGACCACCAGAGCCCCATGGGCTGCTTGGTAGTTGCCAGGTGAGATCCGCAACCTGGGAGTTGCCTGACCATGAGAGCCTCGTGGGCTGCTGGGGAACTGCCCAAGTAAGCCCCATATCATGGGAGGGGACTGACCACGAGAGCCCCATGGGCTGCTGTGTAGTTGCACAGGTGAGCTCCATAACCTGGGAGTGGCCTGACCATGAGAGCCCCGTGGGCTGCTGGGGACCTTCCCAGGTGAGCCCCATATTCTAGGAGAGGCCTGACCATGAGAGCCCCATGGGCTGCTGGGTAGTTGCGCAAGTGAGCTCCATAACCTGGGATTGCCCTGACCTCGAGAGCCCCGTGGCCTGCTGGGGACCTGGTAAAGGATGTCAGGACAGTCAGTGAAGCCACCGAGGATATACATACAGTAGTTCCTAATTCCTACCCAGTGCTGGTCAACCTACCATCCACCAGGACATGGTATTCTGTATTAGACTTCAGTGATGCCTTCTTCTGTATTCCATAGGTCCCAGAAACGCTCTGCTGCCCTAGTAACCAGATTTGGGAATGGAGAAATGCTGCCGCCTTGTGGCCGTTTCCCACAACAGCAGCTTTAAACCCAGTGCTAATGGTCACTAAATATTCACACTCATTGCAGGCCTGTAAATGACACCTGCCCTCAGAAACAATCCTGGGGTTGAAAACTGACCAAAAAATTCAAAAGAGGGCAACCACCCAAGAAGACAGTGTCAAGAGCTTAATTGTACTCTCCGTTTTTTTCTCTTTTTCTGTACCAGAAATTTTAAAAGGCATGGAAAAATGCTGAACATTAGGAATAATTAAAGATATGCAAATCCAAATTACAAAAACCTATCAGCTCACACCAGTCAAAATGGCCATCAGCAAAAATGCTGCAAACAATAAATGCTGAAGTGGTTTTGGAGAAATGCCTACCCTTGGTTCAACGTGGGACATGGTAAGAGCCAGTAATGAAAACAAAAATGAGGTGCCTTGTAAAGGTAAATACTGAGCAACCATTCAACCAAGCATACCCACTGCTGGGCCTATCGCCTGAGGGGATGAGAATCAAAAACACACAGGCTGGGCTTCACTGGTGGCGCAGTGGTTGAGAGTCCACCTGCCAATGCAGGGGACACGGATACATGCCCCGGTTCGGGAAGATCCCACCTACCGCGGAGTGGCTGGTCCCGTGAGCTATGGCTGCTGGGCCTGCAAGTCCGGAGCCTGTGCTCTGCAGTGGGATGGTCCATGGCAGTGAGAGGCCCATATACCGCAAAAAAAAAAAAAAAAAGACACAGGCTGGCAATCCTGCACTCCAGCAATATTTACCATAGCCAACACTTGGAAGCTATGAAAATGTCCATCAACAGAGGAATGCACAAAGAAGTGGTCCATGTACACATTGGAATATGACTCCAATAAAAAAAATATATAAATTCAATGTATAAAACAAACTTAAGGAGACATCAGATTTGGGGGCGCATTCCACTCTAATATATAACCGAGGAACTCCGCTGCCAGGAAGCTCTGTTTCCCTAGTTACCAGATTGGGAAAAGCAGAAATGCTGCCGCCCTCTGGCCGTTACCTGCAACAGCAGCTTTCAAACCTGTGCTAAGGGTCACTTCATATGCACCAGTACTGGAGGGCCGTAAATGAAACCTGCCCTCAAAATGTCTTGAGGGAAGTAATGGCCAAAATATTTCTAAATGTCACACATACTTCACGAAAACTATTTGAAGAGGTAAGCTGTACTCACAGTTTGAAGAAAAAAAGGACATGCCAGAAAGCTCAATTTCAAGGGATTATGAGACGCTTGCAAATCCAACCACAAAGTGCTATCAGCTCACACTAGTCAGAACAAACATCAGCAAAACCTACAAACGGTAAATGCTGAAGGTGTTGTGGAGAAGTGAATACCCTCAAATATAAGTGGAACGTAACCTGGTAAGAGCCACTAATGAGAACAGAATGGAGGTGCCTCTACAAGGTAAACATTTTGCTACCATATGATCCAGGAGGCCCACTCCTGGGCCTATAACCTAAGAAGACAGAATTGGAAAGACACAGGCAGGCAAATGTGCATTGCCGCAGCATTACAATAGCCATGACGTGGAAGCAACCAAAACGTCCACCAACGGATGAGTGGACAAAGAAGAACTGGTACATGTACAGACAGAATAGTAGCCAAAGAAAAAAGGGACACAGTGCCATTTGCAGCACCGTAGATGAGTCTAGAGGTAATCACGTGACTCGTAGTAAGTCAGAAAGAGAAAGACACATATCGTATGATATCACGTATAGGTGTTACTGAAAAAATGATACCAGTGAAGATACTTCCACAGAGAAGGGCAATCAATCACAGATTCATTAAACAAACTTATGGTTCACCAATGGAAAGGTGTGAGGATTGGATACATTAGGATGTGGGGGTTAACAGACATATACCAACACAGGTGAAATATATAATCACCAAACACCTACAGAATACCAAGAGAAGACTACTCAACATTCTGTCATAACGTACATGGGAAAAGGATCCCAGGAAGGACAGACATATGTATATGTGTAAAAGAACCAAATCTTGCACACCTACGACAAGCCAAACATTGTAATCAAACTGCCTGTGATAAAAAATAAAAATTAAATGAAAAAAATGAACAAGAAGTAGTGAGACAAACTGAAGGGGCTTACTCCTGGCACATTCCATTCTAAATTACAGCCTAGAACACGACTTCCATTGAGGCTCTGTTGCCCTAGTAACCAGCTTTGGTAAAGGAGAACTGCTGCCACCTTGTGGCCGTTTCACACAACAGCAGCTTTCATCCCAGCGCTAATGCTCGGTTGATATTCAAAATAATTGCAAGCCTGTCAATGACACCTGCCCTGAAAACAAATCCTGGGGTCGTATATCGACCAAAAAATTCAAAAGACGTCCATATTTCAAAACGACAGTTTCAAGAGGCATATTTTATGCACAATTTGTGTTCTGCTTCTTTTTCTTTCTTTATCTTTTTGTTAAAAAACGGGAATGTAAAAAGGCAACCCTCAGAATGGGAGAAAATATTTGCAAACGGATCAATGGACAAAGGTTTAATCTCCAATATATATAAACAGCTCATGCAGCTTAATATTAAAAAAACAAACAACCCAATACAAAAATGGTTAGAAGATCTAAATAGACATTTCTTCAAAGAAGACACAGAGATGGCCAAGATGCACATGAAAAGCTGCTCAACATCACTAATTATTAAAGTAATGCAAATCAAAACTGCAATGAGGTATCACCTCACACCTGTTAGAATGGGCATCATCAGAAAATCTACAAACAACAAATGCTGAGGAGGGTGTGGACAAATGGAACCCACTTCCACTATTGGTGGGAATGTAAATTGATACAGTCACTATGGAGAACAGTATGGAGGGTCCTTAAAAAACTAAAAATAGAACTACCATATGATCCAGCAATCCCACTTCTGGGCATATACCCAGAGAAAACCATAAAGCAAAGAGACACATTCACCACAATGTTCATTGCAGCACTATTTAGAATAGCCAGGTAATGGAAGCAACCTAAATGGCCACAGACAGACGAATGGATAAAGGGGTGGTACATATATGAAATGGAATATTACTCAGCCATAAAAAGGAATGAAACTGGGTCATTTGTAGAGATGTCGATGGGTCTAGAGACTGTCATACAGAGTGAAGTAAGTCAGAAAGAGAAAAACAAATATTGTATATTAATGCATATATGTGGAACCTAGAAAAATGGTACAGATGAACCGGTTTGCAGGGCAGAAATAGAGACACAGAGGTAGAGAACAAACGTATGGACACCAAAGGGGGGAAGCCATGGGGTGGTGGTGGTGGGATGAGTTGGGAGATTGGGATTGACTTGTATACATGTATATGTATAAAATAGATAACTAATAATAACCTGCTGTATACAAAAATAAATTAAATTAAATTCCAAATTTTTAAAAATAAATAAAATTTAAAAATAAAACAGAAAAAAGTTCTTCACTTCACACAGATGTATTTATATGAGTGAATTATTTCCATGCTTATATCTATAAATACATAAAAGAGGAATAAAATCTACCTTGAACCAA
Organism: Hyperoodon ampullatus; assembly: GCF_949752795.1. NCBI lineage: Eukaryota > Metazoa > Chordata > Mammalia > Artiodactyla > Ziphiidae > Hyperoodon > Hyperoodon ampullatus. Next base: position 34,069,721 of record NC_136914.1, on the reverse strand, counting down.
AAAAGAAAAAAAAAAAAACGGAACCCAGCAGTTATAAAGAGGAAAACACTATCAGGGCACTTGCTCCAGTGGTAAACAATTCTGAAGTTGGTCAGAGGTGGGGAATCATCTCCCATGCAGCCAGCAGCACCCCCGCAAGGAGCGTCCTCATTGCAAAGCTGGGGGACCGTGCCGAGGCATCTGTGAGTAAACGTGAGCTGAATCCCAGGCCAGCTGCTGCTGAACTGCTCCCACCCTTCCCAGGTAAAACACCTGAATATGTACAAGGACTTGAAAGCCTAGAGGAAGGGCCATCGAGCCACACCAGCAACAGCACGCAGGCCGACTTGGTGCTTGCAGGCCAGCCAGGATGGTCCTGGCCCCGGGCGCTCTTCTGGAAGCTTTGCATTTCCCTGACTGAGATACCCCTCCTGTCCCGGCACCCACTGCTTTTTTCCTTCCTCATCTCTGCCCGGGGAGAAATTCCAGCAGAAGTTATGGGTGACACATCCTCTTCTTTAGCAGGTGGCAGCCTGGAAACTCCTGCAGAAAGTCCAGCAGAGCCCCACTCACACCGGGCCACCAACAGAGCCGTGGCCCCTCACTCCCTCCCACCAGCACAGGCCCGAGACTGCTGACGGGGCAGAGAATATGGCGTCAGGCACAGCTGCAGGGGCTCTTGCTGCCTGGAGCGGTGTTTATATTGACCTCAACACAGGCACACCTGGGTAGGGCTGGCCGGCAAGGTCAGGCTGTCCAGGTCAGCCAATCCTCACCCCTCAGGGGCTCACATTGCAGAAAATGGACCTCGCTGAACCGGCCAGGTCCAAGGAACAGGTGTGGGCTCCTGAGAGTCAGGATAGACAAGGGGCTGCAGCTCCGGTTTGTTTTCGAATCACTTTATCTGGCCCATGAGTGGGAGACAACTTCAAGAAGACCCTCTCCTAATGAGAGGAACCCAGGAGTCAGTGCGAGGAGGGGTGATGGGTGGAGACAGTGGCCTGGTGCCCCAGCTGCAGTGGAATTCTCTGGAAGATCAGGCAGAGGGAGCCCGCACAGAGTGAGCCCAGGGTCACACAACTGTCCGGGCTGCTATTTCTTAGTTCAAGTCCTGCTCTGAGGTGCTCTGTGTCAGCTCTGAGAGACAGGTGATCTGGGGTGCTCTGAAATGAGGGCTATGTGCACGGTTCCTGTGCGCCCAGCCCCGCCGGGGTACCTGCCCTGGGGAGCTCTGTATCCTGGGAGGGGCCTGACCACCAGAGCCCCATGGGCTGCTTGGTAGTTGCCAGGTGAGATCCGTAAACTGGGAGTTGCCTGGCCATGAGAGCCTCGTGGGCTGCTGGGGACCTGCCCACATAAGCCCCATATCATGGGAGGGGACTGACCACGAGAACCACATGGGCTGCTGTGTGGTTGCGCAGGTGAGCTCCATAACCTGGGAGTGGCCTGACCATGAGAGCCCCGTGGGCTGCTGGCTAGTTGTGCAAGTGAGCTCCATAACCTGGGATTGCCCTGACCTCGAGAGCCCCGTGGCCTGCTGGCGACCTGGTACAGGATGTCAGGACAGTCAGTGAAGCCACCGAGGATATACATACAGTAGTTCCTAATTCCTACACAGTGCTGGTCATTCTACCATCCACCAGGACGTGGTATTCTGTATTAGACTTCAGTGATGCCTTCTTCTGTATTCCATAGGTCCCAGAAACGCTCTGCTGCCCTGGTAACCAGGTTTGGGAATGGAGAAATGCTGCCGCCTTGTGGCCGTTTCCCACAACAGCAGCTTTAAACCCAGTGCTAATGGTCACTAAATATTCACACTCATTGCAGGCCTGTAAATGACACCTGCCCTCAAAAACAATCCTGGGGTTGAAAATTGACCAAAACATTCAAAAGAGGGCAAACATCCAAGAAGACAATGTCAAGAGCTTAATTGTACTCTCCATTTTTTTCTGTTTTTCTGTACCAGAAATTTTAAAAGGCATGGAAAAATGCTGAAGATTAGGAATAATTAAAGATATGCAAATCCAAATTACAAAAAGCTATCAGCTCACACCAGTCAAAATGGCCATCAGCAAAAATGCTGCAAACAATAAATGCTGAAGTGGTTTTGGAGAAATGCCTACCCTTGGTTCAATGTGGGACATGGTAAGAGCCAGTAATGAAAACAAAAATGAGGTGCCTTGTAAAGGTAAATACTGAGCAACCATTCAACCAAGCATACCCACTGCTGGGCCTATCGCCTGAGGGGATGAGAATCAAAAACACACAGGCTGGGCTTCACTGGTGGCGCAGTGGTTGAGAGTCCACCTGCCAATGCAGGGGACACGGATACATGTTCCGGTTCGGGAAGATCCCACCTACCGCGGAGCGGCTGGTCCCGTGAGCTATGGCTGCTGGGCCTGCAAGTCCGGAGCCTGTGCTCTGCAGTGGGATGGTCCATGGCAGTGAGAGGCCCATATACAGCAAAAAAAAAAAAAAAAAAAAAAAGACACAGGCTGGCAATCCTGCACTCCAGCAATATTTACCATAGCCAACACTTGGAAGCTACGAAAATGTCCATCAACAGAGGAATGCACAAATAAGTGGTCCATGTACACATTGGAATATGACTCCAATAAAAAAATATATAAATTCAATGTATAAAACAAACTTAAGGAGACATCAGATTTGGGGGCACATTCCACTCTAATATATAACCAAGGAACTCCGCTGCCAGGAAGCTCTGTTTCCCTAGTTACCAGATTGGGAAAAGCAGAAATGCTGCCGCCCTCTGGCCGTTACCTGCAACAGCAGCTTTCAAACCTGTGCTAAGGGTCACTTCATATGCACCAGTACTGGAGGGCCGTAAATGAAACCTGCCCTCAAAATGTCTTGAGGGAAGTAATGGCCAAAATATTTCTAAATGTCACACATTCTTCACGAAAACTATTTGAAGAGGTAAGCTGTACTCACAGTTTGAAGAAAAAAAGGACATGCCAGAAAGCTCAATTTCAAGGGATTATGAGACACTTGCAAATCCAACCACAAAGTGCTATCAGCTCACACTAGTCAGAACAAACATCAGCAAAACCTACAAATGGTAAATGCTGAAGGTGTTGTGGAGAAGTGAATACCCTCAAATTTAAGTGGAACGTAACCTGGTAAGAGCCACTAATGAGAACAGAATGGAGGTGCCTCTACAAGGTAAACATTTTGCTACCATATGATCCAGGAGGCCCACTCCTGGGCCTATAACCTAAGAAGACAGAATTGGAAAGACACAGGCAGGCAAATGTGCATTGCCGCAGCATTACAATAGCCATGACGTGGAAGCAACCAAAAAGTCCACCAATGGATGAGTGGACAAAGAAAAACTGGTACATGTACAGACAGAATAGTAGCCAAAGAAAAAAGGGACACAGTGCCATTTGCAGCACCGTAGATGAGTCTAGAGGTAATCACGTGACTCGTAGTAAGTCAGAAAGAGAAAGACACATATCGTATGATATCACGTATAGGTGTTACTGAAAAAATGATACCAGTGAAGATACTTCCACAGAGAAGGGCAATCAATCACAGATTCATTAAACAAACTTATGGTTCACCAATGGAAAGGTGTGAGGATTGGATACATTAGGATGTGGGGGTTAACAGACATATACCAACACAGGTGAAATATATAATCACCAAACACCTACAGAATACCAAGAGAAGACTACTCAACATTCTGTCATAACGTACATGGGAAAAGGATCCCAGGAAGGACAGACATATGTATATGTGTAAAAGAACCAAATCTTGCACACCTACGACAAGCCAAACATTGTAATCAAACTGCCTGTGATAAAAAATAAAAATTAAATGAAAAAAATGAACAAGAAGTAGTGAGACAAACTGAAGGGGCTTACTCCTGGCACATTCCATTCTAAATTACAGCCTAGAACACGACTTCCATTGAGGCTCTGTTGCCCTAGTAACCAGCTTTGGTAAAGGAGAACTGCTGCCACCTTGTGGCCGTTTCACACAACAGCAGCTTTCATCCCAGCGCTAATGCTCAGTTGATATTCAAAATAATTGCAAGCCTGTCAATGACACCTGCCCTGAAAACAAATCCTGGGGTCGTATATCGACCAAAAAATTCAAAAGACGTCCATATTTCAAAACGACAGTTTCAAGAGGCATATTTTATGCACAATTTGTGTTCTGCTTCTTTTTCTTTCTTTATCTTTTTGTTAAAAAACGGGAATGTAAAAAGGCAACCCTCAGAATGGGAGAAAATATTTGCAAACGGATCAATGGACAAAGGTTTAATCTCCAATATATATAAACAGCTCATGCAGCTTAATATTAAAAAAACAAACAACCCAATACAAAAATGGTTAGAAGATCTAAATAGACATTTCTTCAAAGAAGACACAGAGATGGCCAAGATGCACATGAAAAGCTGCTCAACATCACTAATTATTAAAGTAATGCAAATCAAAACTGCAATGAGGTATCACCTCACACCTGTTAGAATGGGCATCATCAGAAAATCTACAAACAACAAATGCTGAGGAGGGTGTGGACAAATGGAACCCACTTCCACTATTGGTGGGAATGTAAATTGATACAGTCACTATGGAGAACAGTATGGAGGGTCCTTAAAAAACTAAAAATAGAACTACCATATGATCCAGCAATCCCACTTCTGGGCATATACCCAGAGAAAACCATAAAGCAAAAAGACACATTCACCACAATGTTCGTTGCAGCACTATTTAGAATAGCCAGGTAATGGAAGCAACCTAAATGCCCACAGACAGACGAATGGATAAAGGGGTGGTACATATATGAAATGGAATATTACTCAGCCATAAAAAGGAATGAAACTGGGTCATTTGTAGAGACGTCGATGGGTCTAGAGACTGTGATACAGAGTGAAGTAAGTCAGAAAGAGAAAAACAAATATTGTATGTTAATGCATATATGTGGAACCTAGAAAAATGGTACAGATGAACCGGTTTGCAGGGCAGAAATAGAGACACAGAGGTAGAGAACAAACGTATGGACACCAAAGGGGGGAAGCCATGGGGTGGTGGTGGTGGGATGAGTTGGGAGATTGGGATTGACCTGTATACATGTATATGTATAAAATAGATAACTAATAATAACCTGCTGTATACAAAAATAAATTAAATTAAATTCCAAATTTTTAAAAATAAATAAAATTTAAAAATAAAACAGAAAAAAGTTCTTCACTTCACACAGATGTATTTATATGAGTGAATTATTTCCATGCTTATATCTATAAATACATAAAACAGGAATAAAATCTACCTTGAACCAAAAAAGGAAAAAAAAAAAACGGAACCCAGCAGTTATAAAGAGGAAAACACTATCAGGGCACTTGCTCCAGTGGTAAACAATTCTGAAGTTGGTCAGAGGTGGGGAATCATCTCCCATGCAGCCAGCAGCACCCCTGCAAGGAGCGTCCTCATTGCAAAGCTGGGAGACCGTGCCGAGGCATCTGTGAGTAAACGTGAGCTGAATCCCAGGCCAGCTGCTGCTGAACTGCTCCCACCCTTCCCAGGTAAAACACCTGAATATGTACAAGGACTTGAAAGCCTAGAGGAAGGGCCATCGAGCCACACCAGCAACAGCACGCAGGCCGACTTGGTGCTTGCAGGCCAGCCAGGATGGTCCTGGCCCCGGGCGCTCTTCTGGAAGCTTTGCATTTCCCTGACTGAGATACCCCTCCTGTCCCGGCCCCCACTGCTTTTTTCCTTCCTCACCTCTGCCCGGGGAGAAATTCCAGCAGAAGTTATGGGTGACACATCCTCTTCTTTAGCAGGTGGCAGCCTGGAAACTCCTGCAGAAAGTCCAGCAGAGCCCCACTCACACCGGGCCACCCACAAAGCCGTGGCCCCTCACTCCCTCCCACCAGCACAGGCCCGAGACTGCTGACGGGGCAGAGAATATGGCGTCAGGCACAGCTGCAGGGGCTCTTGCTGCCTGGAGCGGTGTTTATATTGACCTCAACACAGGCACACCTGGGTAGGGCTGGCCGGCAAGGTCAGGCTGTCCAGGTCAGCCAATCCTCACCCCTCAGGGGCTCACATTGCAGAAAATGGACCTCGCTGAACCGGCCAGGTCCAAGGAACAGGTGTGGGCTCCTGAGAGTCAGGATAGACAAGGGGCTGCAGCTCCGGTTTGTTTTCGAATCACTTTATCTGGCCCATGAGTGGGAGACAACTTCAAGAAGACCCTCTCCTAATGAGAGGAACCCAGGAGTCAGTGCGAGGAGGGGTGATGGGTGGAGACAGAGGCCTGGTGCCCCGGCTGCAGTGGAATTCTCTGGAAGATCAGGCAGAGGGAGCCCGCACAGAGTGAGCCCAGGGTCACACAACTGTCTGGGCTGCTATTTCTTAGTTCAAGTCCTGCTCTGAGGTGCCCTGTGTCAGCTCTGAGAGACAGGTGATCTGGGGTGCTCTGAAATGAGGGCTATGTGCACGGTTCCTGTGCGCCCAGCCCCGCCGGGGTACCTGCCCAGGGGAGCTCCGTACCCTGGGAGGGGCCTGACCACCAGAGCCCCATGGGCTGCTTGGTAGTTGCCAGGTGAGATCCATAACCTGTGAGTTGCCTGGCCATGAGAGCATCGTGGGCTGCTGGGGACCTGCCCACGTAAGCCCCATATCATGGGAGGGGACTGACCACGAGAGCCCCATGGGCTGCTGTGTGGTTGCGCAGGTGAGCTCCATAACCTGGGAGTGGCCTGACCATGAGAGCCCCATGCGCTGCTGGGGACACTCCCAGGTGAGCCCCATATTCTAGGAGAGGCCTGACCATGAGAGCCCCATGGGCTGCTGGGTAGTTGTGCAAGTGAGCTCCATAACCTGGGATTGCCCTGACCTCGAGAGCCCCGTGGCCTGCTGGGGACCTGGTACAGGATGTCAGGACAGTCAGTGAAGCCACCGAGGATATACATACAGTAGTTCCTAATTCCTACACAGTGCTGGTCATTCTACCATCCACCAGGACGTGGTATTCTGTATTAGACTTCAGTGATGCCTTCTTCTGTATTCCATAGGTCCCAGAAACGCTCTGCTGCCCTAGTAACCAGATTTGGGAATGGAGAAATGCTGCCGCCTTGTGGCCGTTTCCCACAACAGCAGCTTTAAACCCAGTGCTAATGGTCACTAAATATTCACACTCATTGCAGGCCTGAAAATGACACCTGCCCTCAAAAACAATCCTGGGGTTGAAAATTGACCAAAACATTCAAAAGAGGGCAAACATCCAAGAAGACAATGTCAAGAGCTTAATTGTACTCTCCATTTTTTTCTGTTTTTCTGTACCAGAAATTTTAAAAGGCATGGAAAAATGCTGAAGATTAGGAATAATTAAAGATATGCAAATCCAAATTACAAAAAGCTATCAGCTCACACCAGTCAAAATGGCCATCAGCAAAAATGCTGCAAACAATAAATGCTGAAGTGGTTTTGGAGAAATGCCTACCCTTGGTTCAATGTGGGACATGGTAAGAGCCAGTAATGAAAACAAAAATGAGGTGCCTTGTAAAGGTAAATACTGAGCAACCATTCAACCAAGCATACCCACTGCTGGGCCTATCGCCTGAGGGGATGAGAATCAAAAACACACAGGCTGGGCTTCACAGGTGGCGCAGTGGTTGAGAGTCCACCTGCCAATGCAGGGAATACGGATACATGTTCCGGTTCGGGAAGATCCCACCTACCGCGGAGCGGCTGGTCCCGTGAGCTATGGCTGCTGGGCCTGCAAGTCCGGAGCCTGTGCTCTGCAGTGGGCTGGTCCATGGCAGTGAGAGGCCCATATACAGCAAAAAAAAAAAAAAAAAAAAAAAAAAGACACAGGCTGGCAATCCTGCACTCCAGCAATATTTACCATAGCCAACACTTGGAAGCTACGAAAATGTCCATCAACAGAGGAATGCACAAAGAAGTGGTCCATGTACACATTGGAATATGACTCCAATAAAAAAATATATAAATTCAATTTATAAAACAAACTTAAGGAGACATCAGATTTGGGGGCACATTCCACTCTAATATATAACCGAGGAACACCACTGGCAGGAAGCTCTGTTTCCCTAGTTACCAGATTGGGAAAAGCAGAAATGCTGCCGCCCTCTGGCCGTTACCTGCAACAGCAGCTTTCAAACCTGTGCTAAGGGTCACTTCATATGCACCAGTACTGGAGGGCCGTAAATGAAACCTGCCCTCAAAATGTCTTGAGGGAAGTAATGGCCAAAATATTTCTAAATGTCACACATACTTCACGAAAACTATTTGAAGAGGTAAACTGTACTCACAGTTTGAAGAAAAAAAGGACATGCCAGAAAGCTCAATTTCAAGGGATTATGAGACGCTTGCAAATCCAACCACAAAGTGCTATCAGCTCACACTAGTCAGAACAAACATCAGCAAAACCTACAAACGGTAAATGCTGAAGGTGTTGTGGAGAAGTGAATACCCTCAAATTTAAGTGGAACGTAACCTGGTAAGAGCCACTAATGAGAACAGAATGGAGGTGCCTCTACAAGGTAAACATTTTGCTACCATATGATCCAGGAGGCCCGCTCCTGGGCCTATAACCTAAGAAGACAGAATTGGAAAGACACAGGCAGGCAAATGTGCATTGCCGCAGCATTACAATAGCCATGACATGGAAGCAACCAAAAAGTCCACCAACGGATGAGCGGACAAAGAAGAACTGGTACATGTACAGACAGAATAGTAGCCAAAGAAAAAAGGGACACAGTGCCATTTGCAGCACCGTAGATGAGTCTAGAGGTAATCACGTGACTCGTAGTAAGTCAGAAAGAGAAGGACATATATCGTATGATATCACGTATAGGTGTTACTGAAAAAATGATACCAGTGAAGATACTTCCACAGAGAAGGGCAATCAATCACAGATTCATTAAACAAACTTATGGTTCACCAATGGAAAGGTGTGAGGATTGGATACATTAGGATATTGGGGTTAACAGACATATACCAACACAGGTGAAATATATAATCACCAAACACCTACAGAATACCAAGAGAAGACTACTCAACATTCTGTCATAACATACATGGGTAAAGGATCCCAGGAAGGACAGACATATGTATATGTGTAAAAGAACCACATCTTGCACACCTACGACAAGCCAAACATTGTAATCAAACTGCCTGTGATAAAAAATAAAAATTAAATGAAAAAAATGAACAAGAAGTAGTGAGACAAACTGAAGGGGCTTACTCCTGGCACATTCCATTCTAAATTACAGCCTAGAACACGACTTCCATTGAGGCTCTGTTGCCCTAGTAACCAGCTTTGGTAAAGGAGAACTGCTGCCACCTTGTGGCCGTTTCACACAACAGCAGCTTTCATCCCAGCGCTAATGCTCAGTTGATATTCAAAATAATTGCAAGCCTGTCAATGACACCTGCCCTGAAAACAAATCCTGGGGTCGTATATCGACCAAAAATTTCAAAAGACGTCCATATTTCAAAACGACAGTTTCAAGAGGCATATTTTATGCACAATTTGTGTTCTGCTTCTTTTTCTTTCTTTATCTTTTTGTTAAAAAACGGGAATGTAAAAAGGCAACCCTCAGAATGGGAGAAAATATTTGCAAACGGATCAATGGACAAAGGTTTAATCTCCAATATATATAAACAGCTCATGCAGCTTAATATTAAAAAAACAAACAACCCAATACAAAAATGGTTAGAAGATCTAAATAGACATTTCTTCAAAGAAGACACAGAGATGGCCAAGATGCACATGAAAAGCTGCTCAACATCACTAATTATTAAAGTAATGCAAATCAAAACTACAATGAGGTATCACCTCACACCTGTTAGAATGGACATCATCAGAAAATCTACAAACAACAAATGCTGAGGAGGGTGTGGACAAATGGAACCCACTTCCACTATTGGTGGGAATGTAAATTGATACAGTCACTATGGAGAACAGTATGGAGGGTCCTTAAAAAACTAAAAATAGAACCATATGATCCAGCAATCCCACTTCTGGGCATATACCCAGAGAAAACCATAAAGCAAAAAGACACATTCACCACAATGTTCATTGCAGCACTATTTAGAATAGCCAGGTAATGGAAGCAACCTAAATGCCCACAGACAGACGAATGGATAAAGGGGTGGTACATATATGAAATGGAATATTACTCAGCCATAAAAAGGAATGAAACTGGGTCATTTGTAGAGACGTCGATGGGTCTAGAGACTGTCATACAGAGTGAAGTAAGTCAGAAAGAGAAAAACAAATATTGTATGTTAATGCATATATGTGGAACCTAGAAAAATGGTACAGATGAACCGGTTTGCAGGGCAGAAATAGAGACACAGAGGTAGAGAACAAACGTATGGACACCAAAGGGGGGAAGCCATGGGGTGGTGGTGGTGGGATGAGTTGGGAGATTGGGATTGACCTGTATACATGTATATGTATAAAATAGATAACTAATAATAACCTGCTGTATACAAAAATAAATTAAATTAAATTCCAAATTTTTAAAAATAAATAAAATTTAAAAATAAAACAGAAAAAAGTTCTTCACTTCACACAGATGTATTTATATGAGTGAATTATTTCCATGCTTATATCTATAAATACATAAAAGAGGAATAAAATCTACCTTGAACCAAAAAAGAAAAAAAAAAAACGGAACCCAGCAGTTATAAAGAGGAAAACACTATCAGGGCACTTGCTCCAGTGGTAAACAATTCTGAAGTTGGTCAGAGGTGGGGAATCATCTCCCATGCAGCCAGCAGCACCCCTGCAAGGAGCGTCCTCATTGCAAAGCTGGGAGACCGTGCCGAGGCATCTGTGAGTAAACGTGAGCTGAATCCCAGGCCAGCTGCTGCTGAACTGCTCCCACCCTTCCCAGGTAAAACACCTGAATATGTACAAGGACTTGAAAGCCTAGAGGAAGGGCCATCGAGCCACACCAGCAACAGCACGCAGGCCGACTTGGTGCTTGCAGGCCAGCCAGGATGGTCCTGGCCCCGGGCGCTCTTCTGGAAGCTTTGCATTTCCCTGACTGAGATACCCCTCCTGTCCCGGCCCCCACTGCTTTTTTCCTTCCTCACCTCTGCCCGGGGAGAAATTCCAGCAGAAGTTATGGGTGACACATCCTCTTCTTTAGCAGGTGGCAGCCTGGAAACTCCTGCAGAAAGTCCAGCAGAGCCCCACTCACACCGGGCCACCCACAGAGCCGTGGCCCCTCACTCCCTCCCACCAGCACAGGCCCAAGACTGCTGACGGGGCAGAGAATATGGCGTCAGGCACAGCTGCAGGGGCTCTTGCTGCCTGGAGCGGTGTTTATATTGACCTCAACACAGGCACACCTGGGTAGGGCTGGCCGGCAAGGTCAGGCTGTCCAGGTCAGCCAATCCTCACCCCTCAGGGGCTCACATTGCAGAAAATGGACCTCGCTGAACCGGCCAGGTCCAAGGAACAGGTGTGGGCTCCTGAGAGTCAGGATAGACAAGGGGCTGCAGCTCCGGTTTGTTTTCGAATCACTTTATCTGGCCCATGAGTGGGAGACAACTTCAAGAAGACCCTCTCCTAATGAGAGGAACCCAGGAGTCAGTGCGAGGAGGGGTGATGGGTGGAGACAGAGGCCTGGTGCCCCGGCTGCAGTGGAATTCTCTGGAAGATCAGGCAGAGGGAGCCCGCACAGAGTGAGCCCAGGGTCACACAACTGTCCGGGCTGCTATTTCTTAGTTCAAGTCCTGCTCTGAGGTGCTCTGTGTCAGCTCTGAGAGACAGGTGATCTGGGGTGCTCTGAAATGAGGGCTATGTGCACGGTTCCTGTGCGCCCAGCCCCGCCGGGGTACCTGCCCAGGGGAGCTCCGTACCCTGGGAGGGGCCTGACCACCAGAGCCCCATGGGCTGCTTGGTAGTTGCCAGGTGAGATCCATAACCTGGGAGTTGCCTGGCCATGAGAGCCTCGTGGGCTGCTGGGGACCTGCCCACGTAAGCCCCATATCATGGGAGGGGCCAGACCACGAGAACCCCATGGGCTGCTGTGTGGTTGCGCAGGTGAGCTCCATAACCTGGGAGTGGCCTGACCATGAGAGCCCCGTGCGCTGCTGGGGACACTCCCTGGTGAGCCCCATATTCTAGGAGAGGCCTGACCATGAGAGCCCCATGGGCTGCTGGGTAGTTGTGCAAGTGAGCTCCATAACCTGGGATTGCCCTGACCTCGAGAGCCCCGTGGCCTGCTGGGGACCTGGTACAGGATGTCAGGACAGTCAGTGAAGCCACCGAGGATATACATACAGTAGTTCCTAATTCCTACACAGTGCTGGTCATTCTACCATCCACCAGGACGTGGTATTCTGTATTAGACTTCAGTGATGCCTTCTTCTGTATTCCATAGGTCCCAGAAACGCTCTGCTGCCCTAGTAACCAGATTTGGGAATGGAGAAATGCTGCCGCCTTGTGGCCGTTTCCCACAACAGCAGCTTTAAACCCAGTGCTAATGGTCACTAAATATTCACACTCATTGCAGGCCTGTAAATGACACCTGCCCTCAAAAACAATCCTGGGGTTGAAAATTGACCAAAACATTCAAAAGAGGGCAAACATCCAAGAAGACAATGTCAAGAGCTTAATTGTACTCTCCATTTTTTTCTGTTTTTCTGTACCAGAAATTTTAAAAGGCATGGAAAAATGCTGAACATTAGGAATAATTAAAGATATGCAAATCCAAATTACAAAAACCTATCAGCTCACACCAGTCAAAATGGCCATCAGCAAAAATGCTGCAAACAATAAATGCTGAAGTGGTTTTGGAGAAATGCCTACCCTTGGTTCAACGTGGGACATGGTAAGAGCCAGTAATGAAAACAAAAATGAGGTTCCTTGTAAAGGTAAATACTGAGCAACCATTCAACCAAGCATACCCACTGCTGGGCCTATCGCCTGAGGGGATGAGAATCAAAAACACACAGGCTGGGCTTCACTGGTGGCGCAGTGGTTGAGAGTCCACCTGCCAATGCAGGGGACACGGATACATGCCCCGGTTCGGGAAGATCCCACCTACCGCGGAGCGGCTGGTCCCGTGAGCTATGGCTGCTGGGCCTGCAAGTCGGAGCCTGTGCTCTGCAGTGGGATGGTCCATGGCAGTGAGAGGCCCATATACAGCAAAAAAAAAAAAAAAAAAAAAAAAAGACACAGGCTGGCAATCCTGCACTCCAGCAATAATTACCATAGCCAACACTTGGAAGCTACGAAAATGTCCATCAACAGAGGAATGCACAAAGAAGTGGTCCATGTACACATTGGAATATGACTCCAATAAAAAAATATATAAATTCAATGTATAAAACAAACTTAAGGAGACATCAGATTTGGGGGCACATTCCACTCTAATATATAACCAAGGAACTCCGCTGCCAGGAAGCTCTGTTTCCCTAGTTACCAGATTGGGAAAAGCAGAAATGCTGCCGCCCTCTGGCCGTTACCTGCAACAGCAGCTTTCAAACCTGTGCTAAGGGTCACTTCATATGCACCAGTACTGGAGGGCCGTAAATGAAACCTGCCCTCAAAATGTCTTGAGGGAAGTAATGGCCAAAATATTTCTAAATGTCACACATTCTTCACGAAAACTATTTGAAGAGGTAAGCTGTACTCACAGTTTGAAGAAAAAAAGGACATGCCAGAAAGCTCAATTTCAAGGGATTATGAGACGCTTGCAAATCCAACCACAAAGTGCTATCAGCTCACACTAGTCAGAACAAACATCAGCAAAACCTACAAACGGTAAATGCTGAAGGTGTTGTGGAGAAGTGAATACCCTCAAATTTAAGTGGAACGTAACCTGGTAAGAGCCACTAATGAGAACAGAATGGAGGTGCCTCTACAAGGTAAACATTTTGCTACCATATGATCCAGGAGGCCCACTCCTGGGCCTATAACCTAAGAAGACAGAATTGGAAAGACACAGGCAGGCAAATGTGCATTGCCGCAGCATTACAATAGCCATGACATGGAAGCAACCAAAAAGTCCACCAATGGATGAGTGGACAAAGAAAAACTGGTACATGTACAGACAGAATATTAGCCAAAGAAAAAAGGGACATAGTGCCATTTGCAGCACCGTAGATGAGTCTAGAGGTAATCACGTGACTCGTAGTAAGTCAGAAAGAGAAAGACACATATCGTATGATATCACGTATAGGTGTTACTGAAAAAATGATACCAGTGAAGATACTTCCACAGAGAAGGGCAATCAATCACAGATTCATTAAACAAACTTATGGTTCACCAATGGAAAGGTGTGAGGATTGGATACATTAGGATGTGGGGGTTAACAGACATATACCAACACAGGTGAAATATATAATCACCAAACACCTACAGAATACCAAGAGAAGACTACTCAACATTCTGTCATAACGTACATGGGAAAAGGATCCCAGGAAGGACAGACATATGTATATGTGTAAAAGAACCAAATCTTGCACACCTACGACAAGCCAAACATTGTAATCAAACTGCCTGTGATAAAAAATAAAAATTAAATGAAAAAAATGAACAAGAAGTAGTGAGACAAACTGAAGGGGCTTACTCCTGGCACATTCCATTCTAAATTACAGCCTAGAACACGACTTCCATTGAGGCTCTGTTGCCCTAGTAACCAGCTTTGGTAAAGGAGAACTGCTGCCACCTTGTGGCCGTTTCACACAACAGCAGCTTTCATCCCAGCGCTAATGCTCAGTTGATATTCAAAATAATTGCAAGCCTGTCAATGACACCTGCCCTGAAAACAAATCCTGGGGTCGTATATCGACCAAAAAATTCAAAAGACGTCCATATTTCAAAACGACAGTTTCAAGAGGCATATTTTATGCACAATTTGTGTTCTGCTTCTTTTTCTTTCTTTATCTTTTTGTTAAAAAACGGGAATGTAAAAAGGCAACCCTCAGAATGGGAGAAAATATTTGCAAACGGATCAATGGACAAAGGTTTAATCTCCAATATATATAAACAGCTCATGCAGCTTAATATTAAAAAAACAAACAACCCAATACAAAAATGGTTAGAAGATCTAAATAGACATTTCTTCAAAGAAGACACAGAGATGGCCAAGATGCACATGAAAAGCTGCTCAACATCACTAATTATTAAAGTAATGCAAATCAAAACTGCAATGAGGTATCACCTCACACCTGTTAGAATGGGCATCATCAGAAAATCTACAAACAACAAATGCTGAGGAGGGTGTGGACAAATGGAACCCACTTCCACTATTGGTGGGAATGTAAATTGATACAGTCACTATGGAGAACAGTATGGAGGGTCCTTAAAAAACTAAAAATAGAACTACCATATGATCCAGCAATCCCACTTCTGGGCATATACCCAGAGAAAACCATAAAGCAAAAAGACACATTCACCACAATGTTCGTTGCAGCACTATTTAGAATAGCCAGGTAAT
Source organism: Hyperoodon ampullatus (assembly GCF_949752795.1). Taxonomy (NCBI): domain Eukaryota; kingdom Metazoa; phylum Chordata; class Mammalia; order Artiodactyla; family Ziphiidae; genus Hyperoodon; species Hyperoodon ampullatus. The sequence goes on along the minus strand of NC_136914.1, from coordinate 34,054,279 downwards.
GGAAGCAACCTAAATGCCCACAGACAGACGAATGGATAAAGGGGTGGTACATATATGAAATGGAATATTACTCAGCCATAAAAAGGAATGAAACTGGGTCATTTGTAGAGACGTCGATGGGTCTAGAGACTGTCATACAGAGTGAAGTAAGTCAGAAAGAGAAAAACAAATATTGTATGTTAATGCATATATGTGGAACCTAGAAAAATGGTACAGATGAACCGGTTTGCAGGGCAGAAATAGAGACACAGAGGTAGAGAACAAACGTATGGACACCAAAGGGGGGAAGCCATGGGGTGGTGGTGGTGGGATGAGTTGGGAGATTGGGATTGACCTGTATACATGTATATGTATAAAATAGATAACTAATAATAACCTGCTATATACAAAAATAAATTAAATTAAATTCCAAATTTTTAAAAATAAATAAAATTTAAAAATAAAACAGAAAAAAGTTCTTCACTTCACACAGATGTATTTATATGAGTGAATTATTTCCATGCTTATATCTATAAATACATAAAACAGGAATAAAATCTACCTTGAACCAAAAAAGGAAAAAAAAAAAACGGAACCCAGCAGTTATAAAGAGGAAAACACTATCAGGGCACTTGCTCCAGTGGTAAACAATTCTGAAGTTGGTCAGAGGTGGGGAATCATCTCCCATGCAGCCAGCAGCACCCCTGCAAGGAGCGTCCTCATTGCAAAGCTGGGAGACCGTGCCGAGGCATCTGTGAGTAAACGTGAGCTGAATCCCAGGCCAGCTGCTGCTGAACTGCTCCCACCCTTCCCAGGTAAAACACCTGAATATGTACAAGGACTTGAAAGCCTAGAGGAAGGGCCATCGAGCCACACCAGCAACAGCACGCAGGCCGACTTGGTGCTTGCAGGCCAGCCAGGATGGTCCTGGCCCCGGGCGCTCTTCTGGAAGCTTTGCATTTCCCTGACTGAGATACCCCTCCTGTCCCGGCCCCCACTGCTTTTTTCCTTCCTCACCTCTGCCCGGGGAGAAATTCCAGCAGAAGTTATGGGTGACACATCCTCTTCTTTAGCAGGTGGCAGCCTGGAAACTCCTGCAGAAAGTCCAGCAGAGCCCCACTCACACCGGGCCACCCACAGAGCCGTGGCCCCTCAGTCCCTCCCACCAGCACAGGCCCGAGACTGCTGACGGGGCAGAGAATATGGCGTCAGGCACAGCTGCAGGGGCTCTTGCTGCCTGGAGCGGTGTTTATATTGACCTCAACACAGGCACACCTGGGTAGGGCTGGCCGGCAAGGTCAGGCTGTCCAGGTCAGCCAATCCTCACCCCTCAGGGGCTCACATTGCAGAAAATGGACCTCGCTGAACCGGCCAGGTCCAAGGAACAGGTGTGGGCTCCTGAGAGTCAGGATAGACAAGGGGCTGCAGCTCCGGTTTGTTTTCGAATCACTTTATCTGGCCCATGAGTGGGAGACAACTTCAAGAAGACCCTCTCCTAATGAGAGGAACCCAGGAGTCAGTGCGAGGAGGGGTGATGGGTGGAGACAGAGGCCTGGTGCCCCGGCTGCAGTGGAATTCTCTGGAAGATCAGGCAGAGGGAGCCCACACAGAGTGAGCCCAGGGTCACACAACTGTCCGGGCTGCTATTTCTTAGTTCAAGTCCTGCTCTGAGGTGCTCTGTGTCAGCTCTGAGAGACAGGTGATCTGGGGTGCTCTGAAATGAGGGCTATATGCACGGTTCCTGTGCGCCCAGCCCCGCCGGGGTACCTGCCCAGGGGAGCTCCGTACCCTGGGAGGGGCCTGACCACCAGAGCCCCATGGGCTGCTTGGTAGTTGCCAGGTGAGATCCATAACCTGTGAGTTGCCTGGCCATGAGAGCATCGTGGGCTGCTGGGGACCTGCCCACGTAAGCCCCATATCATGGGAGGGGACTGACCACGAGAACCCCAAGGGCTGCTGTGTGGTTGCGCAGGTGAGCTCCATAACCTGGGAGTGGCCTGACCATGAGAGCCCCGTGCGCTGCTGGGGACACTCCCAGGTGAGCCCCATATTCTAGGAGAGGCCTGACCATGAGAGCCCCATGGGCTGCTGGGTAGTTGTGCAAGTGAGCTCCATAACCTGGGATTGCCCTGACCTCGAGAGCCCCGTGGCCTGCTGGGGACCTGGTACAGGATGTCAGGACAGTCAGTGAAGCCACCGAGGATATACGTACAGTAGTTCCTAATTCCTACACAGTGCTGGTCATTCTACCATCCACCAGGACGTGGTATTCTGTATTAGACTTCAGTGATGCCTTCTTCTGTATTCCATAGGTCCCAGAAACGCTCTGCTGCCCTAGTAACCAGATTTGGGAATGGAGAAATGCTGCCGCCTTGTGGCCGTTTCCCACAACAGCAGCTTTAAACCCAGTGCTAATGGTCACTAAATATTCACACTCATTGCAGGCCTGAAAATGACACCTGCCCTCAAAAACAATCCTGGGGTTGAAAATTGACCAAAACATTCAAAAGAGGGCAAACATCCAAGAAGACAATGTCAAGAGCTTAATTGTACTCTCCATTTTTTTCTGTTTTTCTGTACCAGAAATTTTAAAAGGCATGGAAAAATGCTGAACATTAGGAATAATTAAAGATATGCAAATCCAAATTACAAAAACCTATCAGCTCACACCAGTCAAAATGGCCATCAGCAAAAATGCTGCAAACAATAAATGCTGAAGTGGTTTTGGAGAAATGCCTACCCTTGGTTCAATGTGGGACATGGTAAGAGCCAGTAATGAAAACAAAAATGAGGTGCCTTGTAAAGGTAAATACTGAGCAACCATTCAACCAAGCATACCCACTGCTGGGCCTATCGCCTGAGGGGATGAGAATCAAAAACACACAGGCTGGGCTTCACTGGTGGCGCAGTGGTTGAGAGTCCACCTGCCAATGCAGGGGACACGGATACATGTCCCGGTTCGGGAAGATCCCACCTACCGCGGAGCGGCTGGTCCCGTGAGCTATGGCTGCTGGGCCTGCAAGTCCGGAGCCTGTGCTCTGCAGTGGGCTGGTCCATGGCAGTGAGAGGCCCATATACAGCAAAAAAAAAAAAAAAAAAAAAAAAAAAAGACACAGGCTGGCAATCCTGCACTCCAGCAATATTTACCATAGCCAACACTTGGAAGCTACGAAAATGTCCATCAACAGAGGAATGCACAAAGAAGTGGTCCATGTACACATTGGAATATGACTCCAATAAAAAAATATATAAATTCAATTTATAAAACAAACTTAAGGAGACATCAGATTTGGGGGCACATTCCACTCTAATATATAACCGAGGAACACCACTGGCAGGAAGCTCTGTTTCCCTAGTTACCAGATTGGGAAAAGCAGAAATGCTGCCGCCCTCTGGCCGTTACCTGCAACAGCAGCTTTCAAACCTGTGCTAAGGGTCACTTCATATGCACCAGTACTGGAGGGCCGTAAATGAAACCTGCCCTCAAAATGTCTTGAGGGAAGTAATGGCCAAAATATTTCTAAATGTCACACATACTTCACGAAAACTATTTGAAGAGGTAAACTGTACTCACAGTTTGAAGAAAAAAAGGACATGCCAGAAAGCTCAATTTCAAGGGATTATGAGACGCTTGCAAATCCAACCACAAAGTGCTATCAGCTCACACTAGTCAGAACAAACATCAGCAAAACCTACAAACGGTAAATGCTGAAGGTGTTGTGGAGAAGTGAATACCCTCAAATTTAAGTGGAACGTAACCTGGTAAGAGCCACTAATGAGAACAGAATGGAGGTGCCTCTACAAGGTAAACATTTTGCTACCATATGATCCAGGAGGCCCGCTCCTGGGCCTATAACCTAAGAAGACAGAATTGGAAAGACACAGGCAGGCAAATGTGCATTGCCGCAGCATTACAATAGCCATGACATGGAAGCAACCAAAAAGTCCACCAACGGATGAGCGGACAAAGAAGAACTGGTACATGTACAGACAGAATAGTAGCCAAAGAAAAAAGGGACACAGTGCCATTTGCAGCACCGTAGATGAGTCTAGAGGTAATCACGTGACTCGTAGTAAGTCAGAAAGAGAAGGACATATATCGTATGATATCACGTATAGGTGTTACTGAAAAAATGATACCAGTGAAGATACTTCCACAGAGAAGGGCAATCAATCACAGATTCATTAAACAAACTTATGGTTCACCAATGGAAAGGTGTGAGGATTGGATACATTAGGATATTGGGGTTAACAGACATATACCAACACAGGTGAAATATATAATCACCAAACACCTACAGAATACCAAGAGAAGACTACTCAACATTCTGTCATAACATACATGGGAAAAGGATCCCAGGAAGGACAGACATATGTATATGTGTAAAAGAACCACATCTTGCACACCTACGACAAGCCAAACATTGTAATCAAACTGCCTGTGATAAAAAATAAAAATTAAATGAAAAAAATGAACAAGAAGTAGTGAGACAAACTGAAGGGGCTTACTCCTGGCACATTCCATTCTAAATTACAGCCTAGAACACGACTTCCATTGAGGCTCTGTTGCCCTAGTAACCAGCTTTGGTAAAGGAGAACTGCTGCCACCTTGTGGCCGTTTCACACAACAGCAGCTTTCATCCCAGCGCTAATGCTCAGTTGATATTCAAAATAATTGCAAGCCTGTCAATGACACCTGCCCTGAAAACAAATCCTGGGGTCGTATATCGACCAAAAAATTCAAAAGACGTCCATATTTCAAAACGACAGTTTCAAGAGGCATATTTTATGCACAATTTGTGTTCTGCTTCTTTTTCTTTCTTTATCTTTTTGTTAAAAAACGGGAATGTAAAAAGGCAACCCTCAGAATGGGAGAAAATATTTGCAAACGGATCAATGGACAAAGGTTTAATCTCCAATATATATAAACAGCTCATGCAGCTTAATATTAAAAAAAAAACAACCCAATACAAAAATGGTTAGAAGATCTAAATAGACATTTCTTCAAAGAAGACACAGAGATGGCCAAGATGCACATGAAAAGCTGCTCAACATCACTAATTATTAAAGTAATGCAAATCAAAACTACAATGAGGTATCACCTCACACCTGTTAGAATGGACATCATCAGAAAATCTACAAACAACAAATGCTGAGGAGGGTGTGGACAAATGGAACCCACTTCCACTATTGGTGGGAATGTAAATTGATACAGTCACTATGGAGAACAGTATGGAGGGTCCTTAAAAAACTAAAAATAGAACTACCATATGATCCAGCAATCCCACTTCTGGGCATATACCCAGAGAAAACCATAAAGCAAAAAGACACATTCACCACAATGTTCATTGCAGCACTATTTAGAATAGCCAGGTAATGGAAGCAACCTAAATGCCCACAGACAGACGAATGGATAAAGGGGTGGTACATATATGAAATGGAATATTACTCAGCCATAAAAAGGAATGAAACTGGGTCATTTGTAGAGACGTCGATGGGTCTAGAGACTGTCATACAGAGTGAAGTAAGTCAGAAAGAGAAAAACAAATATTGTATGTTAATGCATATATGTGGAACCTAGAAAAATGGTACAGATGAACCGGTTTGCAGGGCAGAAATAGAGACACAGAGGTAGAGAACAAACGTATGGACACCAAAGGGGGGAAGCCATGGGGTGGTGGTGGTGGGATGAGTTGGGAGATTGGGATTGACCTGTATACATGTATATGTATAAAATAGATAACTAATAATAACCTGCTGTATACAAAAATAAATTAAATTAAATTCCAAATTTTTAAAAATAAATAAAATTTAAAAATAAAACAGAAAAAAGTTCTTCACTTCACACAGATGTATTTATATGAGTGAATTATTTCCATGCTTATATCTATAAATACATAAAAGAGGAATAAAATCTACCTTGAACCAAAAAAGGAAAAAAAAAAAACGGAACCCAGCAGTTATAAAGAGGAAAACACTATCAGGGCACTTGCTCCAGTGGTAAACAATTCTGAAGTTGGTCAGAGGTGGGGAATCATCTCCCATGCAGCCAGCAGCACCCCTGCAAGGAGCGTCCTCATTGCAAAGCTGGGAGACCGTGCCGAGGCATCTGTGAGTAAACGTGAGCTGAATCCCAGGCCAGCTGCTGCTGAACTGCTCCCACCCTTCCCAGGTAAAACACCTGAATATGTACAAGGACTTGAAAGCCTAGAGGAAGGGCCATCGAGCCACACCAGCAACAGCACGCAGGCCGACTTGGTGCTTGCAGGCCAGCCAGGATGGTCCTGGCCCTGGGCGCTCTTCTGGAAGCTTTGCATTTCCCTGACTGAGATACCCCTCCTGTCCCGGCCCCCACTGCTTTTTTCCTTCCTCACCTCTGCCCGGGGAGAAATTCCAGCAGAAGTTATGGGTGACACATCCTCTTCTTTAGCAGGTGGCAGCCTGGAAACTCCTGCAGAAAGTCCAGCAGAGCCCCACTCACACCGGGCCACCCACAGAGCCGTGGCCCCTCACTCCCTCCCACCAGCACAGGCCCGAGACTGCTGACGGGGCAGAGAATATGGCGTCAGGCACAGCTGCAGGGGCTCTTGCTGCCTGGAGCGGTGTTTATATTGACCTCAACACAGGCACACCTGGGTAGGGCTGGCCGGCAAGGTCAGGCTGTCCAGGTCAGCCAATCCTCACCCCTCAGGGGCTCACATTGCAGAAAATGGACCTCGCTGAACCGGCCAGGTCCAAGGAACAGGTGTGGGCTCCTGAGAGTCAGGATAGACAAGGGGCTGCAGCTCCGGTTTGTTTTCGAATCACTTTATCTGGCCCATGAGTGGGAGACAACTTCAAGAAGACCCTCTCCTAATGAGAGGAACCCAGGAGTCAGTGCGAGGAGGGGTGATGGGTGGAGACAGAGGCCTGGTGCCCCGGCTGCAGTGGAATTCTCTGGAAGATCAGGCAGAGGGAGCCCGCACAGAGTGAGCCCAGGGTCACACAACTGTCCGGGCTGCTATTTCTTAGTTCAAGTCCTGCTCTGAGGTGCTCTGTGTCAGCTCTGAGAGACAGGTGATCTGGGGTGCTCTGAAATGAGGGCTATGTGCACGGTTCCTGTGCGCCCAGCCCCGCCGGGGCACCTGCCCAGGGGAGCTCTGTACCCTGGGAGGGGCCTGACCACCAGAGCCCCATGGGCTGCTTGGTAGTTGCCAGGTGAGATCCATAACCTGGGAGTTGCCTGGCCATGAGAGCCTCGTGGGCTGCTGGGGACCTGCCCACGTAAGCCCCATATCATGGGAGGGGCCTGACCACGAGAACCCCATGGGCTGCTGTGTGGTTGCGCAGGTGAGCTCCATAACCTGGGAGTGGCCTGACCATGAGAGCCCCGTGCGCTGCTGGGGACACTCCCAGGTGAGCCCCATATTCTAGGAGAGGCCTGACCATGAGAGCCCCATGGGCTGCTGGGTAGTTGTGCAAGTGAGCTCCATAACCTGGGATTGCCCTGACCTCGAGAGCCCCGTGGCCTGCTGGGGACCTGGTACAGGATGTCAGGACAGTCAGTGAAGCCACCGAGGATATACATACAGTAGTTCCTAATTCCTACACAGTGCTGGTCATTCTACCATCCACCAGGACGTGGTATTCTGTATTAGACTTCAGTGATGCCTTCTTCTGTATTCCATAGGTCCCAGAAACGCTCTGCTGCCCTAGTAACCAGATTTGGGAATGGAGAAATGCTGCCGCCTTGTGGCCGTTTCCCACAACAGCAGCTTTAAACCCAGTGCTAATGGTCACTAAATATTCACACTCATTGCAGGCCTGAAAATGACACCTGCCCTCAAAAACAATCCTGGGGTTGAAAATTGACCAAAACATTCAAAAGAGGGCAAACATCCAAGAAGACAATGTCAAGAGCTTAATTGTACTCTCCATTTTTTTCTGTTTTTCTGTACCAGAAATTTTAAAAGGCATGGAAAAATGCTGAACATTAGGAATAATTAAAGATATGCAAATCCAAATTACAAAAACCTATCAGCTCACACCAGTCAAAATGGCCATCAGCAAAAATGCTGCAAACAATAAATGCTGAAGTGGTTTTGGAGAAATGCCTACCCTTGGTTCAACGTGGGACATGGTAAGAGCCAGTAATGAAAACAAAAATGAGGTGCCTTGTAAAGGTAAATACTGAGCAACCATTCAACCAAGCATACCCACTGCTGGGCCTATCGCCTGAGGGGATGAGAATCAAAAACACACAGGCTGGGCTTCACAGGTGGCGCAGTGGTTGAGAGTCCACCTGCCAATGCAGGGGACACGGATACATGCCCCGGTTCGGGAAGATCCCACCTACCGCGGAGCGGCTGGTCCCGTGAGCTATGGCTGCTGGGCCTGCAAGTCCGGAGCCTGTGCTCTGCAGTGGGATGGTCCATGGCAGTGAGAGGCCCATATACCGCAAAAAAAGAAAAGAAAAAAAAAAAAAAAAGACACAGGCTGGCAATCCTGCACTCCAGCAATATTTACCATAGCCAACACTTGGAAGCTACGAAAATGTCCATCAACAGAGGAATGCACAAAGAAGTGGTCCATGTACACATTGGAATATGACTCCAATAAAAAAATATATAAATTCAATTTATAAAACAAACTTAAGGAGACATCAGATTTGGGGGCACATTCCACTCTAATATATAACCGAGGAACACCACTGGCAGGAAGCTCTGTTTCCCTAGTTACCAGATTGGGAAAAGCAGAAATGCTGCCGCCCTCTGGCCGTTACCTGCAACAGCAGCTTTCAAACCTGTGCTAAGGGTCACTTCATATGCACCAGTACTGGAGGGCCGTAAATGAAACCTGCCCTCAAAATGTCTTGAGGGAAGTAATGGCCAAAATATTTCTAAATGTCACACATACTTCACGAAAACTATTTGAAGAGGTAAGCTGTACTCACAGTTTGAAGAAAAAAAGGACATGCCAGAAAGCTCAATTTCAAGGGATTATGAGACGCTTGCAAATCCAACCACAAAGTGCTATCAGCTCACACTAGTCAGAACAAACATCAGCAAAACCTACAAACGGTAAATGCTGAAGGTGTTGTGGAGAAGTGAATACCCTCAAATTTAAGTGGAACGTAACCTGGTAAGAGCCACTAATGAGAACAGAATGGAGGTGCCTCTACAAGGTAAACACTTTGCTACCATATGATCCAAGAGGCCCACTCCTGGGCCTATAACCTAAGAAGACAGAATTGGAAAGACACAGGCAGGCAAATGTGCATTGCCGCAGCATTACAATAGCCATGACATGGAAGCAACCAAAAAGTCCACCAACGGATGAGTGGACAAAGAAAAACTGGTACATGTACAGACAGAATAGTAGCCAAAGAAAAAAGGGACACAGTGCCATTTGCAGCACCGTAGATGAGTCTAGAGGTAATCACGTGACTCGTAGTAAGTCAGAAAGAGAAAGACACATATCGTATGATATCACGTATAGGTGTTACCGAAAAAATGATACCAGTGAAGATACTTCCACAGAGAAGGGCAATCAATCACAGATTCATTAAACAAACTTATGGTTCACCAATGGAAAGGTGTGAGGATTGGATACATTAGGATGTGGGGGTTAACAGACATATACCAACACAGGTGAAATATATAATCACCAAACACCTACAGAATACCAAGAGAAGACTACTCAAAATTCTGTCATAACGTACATGGGAAAAGGATCCCAGGAAGGACAGACATATGTATATGTGTAAAAGAACCACATCTTGCACACCTACAACAAGCCAAACATTGTAATCAAACTGCCTGTGATAAAAAATAAAAATTAAATGAAAAAAATGAACAAGAAGTAGTGAGACAAACTGAAGGGGCTTACTCCTGGCACATTCCATTCTAAATTACAGCCTAGAACACGACTTCCATTGAGGCTCTGTTGCCCTAGTAACCAGCTTTGGTAAAGGAGAACTGCTGCCACCTTGTGGCCGTTTCACACAACAGCAGCTTTCATCCCAGCGCTAATGCTCAGTTGATATTCAAAATAATTGTAGGCCTGTCAATGACACCTGCCCTGAAAACAAATCCTGGGGTCGTATATCGACCAAAAAATTCAAAAGACGTCCATATTTCAAAACGACAGTTTCAAGAGGCATATTTTATGCACAATTTGTGTTCTGCTTCTTTTTCTTTCTTTATCTTTTTGTTAAAAAACGGGAATGTAAAAAGGCAACCCTCAGAATGGGAGAAAATATTTGCAAACGGATCAATGGACAAAGGTTTAATCTCCAATATATATAAACAGCTCATGCAGCTTAATATTAAAAAAACAAACAACCCAATACAAAAATGGTTAGAAGATCTAAATAGACATTTCTTCAAAGAAGACACAGAGATGGCCAAGATGCACATGAAAAGCTGCTCAACATCACTAATTATTAAAGTAATGCAAATCAAAACTACAATGAGGTATCACCTCACACCTGTTAGAATGGACATCATCAGAAAATCTACAAACAACAAATGCTGAGGAGGGTGTGGACAAATGGAACCCACTTCCACTATTGGTGGGAATGTAAATTGATACAGTCACTATGGAGAACAGTATGGAGGGTCCTTAAAAAACTAAAAATAGAACTACCATATGATCCAGCAATCCCACTTCTGGGCATATACCCAGAGAAAACCATAAAGCAAAAAGACACATTCACCACAATGTTCGTTGCAGCACTATTTAGAATAGCCAGGTAATGGAAGCAACCTAAATGCCCACAGACAGACGAATGGATAAAGGGGTGGTACATATATGAAATGGAATATTACTCAGCCATAAAAAGGAATGAAACTGGGTCATTTGTAGAGACGTCGATGGGTCTAGAGACTGTCATACAGAGTGAAGTAAGTCAGAAAGAGAAAAACAAATATTGTATGTTAATGCATATATGTGGAACCTAGAAAAATGGTACAGATGAACCGGTTTGCAGGGCAGAAATAGAGACACAGAGGTAGAGAACAAACGTATGGACACCAAAGGGGGGAAGCCATGGGGTGGTGGTGGTGGGATGAGTTGGGAGATTGGGATTGACCTGTATACATGTATATGTATAAAATAGATAACTAATAATAACCTGCTGTATACAAAAATAAATTAAATTAAATTCCAAATTTTTAAAAATAAATAAAATTTAAAAATAAAACAGAAAAAAGTTCTTCACTTCACACAGATGTATTTATATGAGTGAATTATTTCCATGCTTATATCTATAAATACATAAAAGAGGAATAAAATCTACCTTGAACCAAAAAAGGAAAAAAAAAAAACGGAACCCAGCAGTTATAAAGAGGAAAACACTATCAGGGCACTTGCTCCAGTGGTAAACAATTCTGAAGTTGGTCAGAGGTGGGGAATCATCTCCCATGCAGCCAGCAGCACCCCTGCAAGGAGCGTCCTCATTGCAAAGCTGGGAGACCGTGCCGAGGCATCTGTGAGTAAACGTGAGCTGAATCCCAGGCCAGCTGCTGCTGAACTGCTCCCACCCTTCCCAGGTAAAACACCTGAATATGTACAAGGACTTGAAAGCCTAGAGGAAGGGCCATCGAGCCACACCAGCAACAGCACGCAGGCCGACTTGGTGCTTGCAGGCCAGCCAGGATGGTCCTGGCCCTGGGCGCTCTTCTGGAAGCTTTGCATTTCCCTGACTGAGATACCCCTCCTGTCCCGGCCCCCACTGCTTTTTTCCTTCCTCACCTCTGCCCGGGGAGAAATTCCAGCAGAAGTTATGGGTGACACATCCTCTTCTTTAGCAGGTGGCAGCCTGGAAACTCCTGCAGAAAGTCCAGCAGAGCCCCACTCACACCGGGCCACCCACAGAGCCGTGGCCCCTCACTCCCTCCCACCAGCACAGGCCCGAGACTGCTGACGGGGCAGAGAATATGGCGTCAGGCACAGCTGCAGGGGCTCTTGCTGCCTGGAGCGGTGTTTATATTGACCTCAACACAGGCACACCTGGGTAGGGCTGGCCGGCAAGGTCAGGCTGTCCAGGTCAGCCAATCCTCACCCCTCAGGGGCTCACATTGCAGAAAATGGACCTCGCTGAACCGGCCAGGTCCAAGGAACAGGTGTGGGCTCCTGAGAGTCAGGATAGACAAGGGGCTGCAGCTCCGGTTTGTTTTCGAATCACTTTATCTGGCCCATGAGTGGGAGACAACTTCAAGAAGACCCTCTCCTAATGAGAGGAACCCAGGAGTCAGTGCGAGGAGGGGTGATGGGTGGAGACAGAGGACTGGTGCCCCGGCTGCAGTGGAATTCTCTGGAAGATCAGGCAGAGGGAGCCCGCACAGAGTGAGCCCAGGGTCACACAACTGTCCGGGCTGCTATTTCTTAGTTCAAGTCCTGCTCTGAGGTGCTCTGTGTCAGCTCTGAGAGACAGGTGATCTGGGGTGCTCTGAAATGAGGGCTATGTGCACGGTTCCTGTGCGCCCAGCCCCGCCGGGGTACCTGCCCAGGGGAGCTCCGTACCCTGGGAGGGGCCTGACCACCAGAGCCCCATGGGCTGCTTGGTAGTTGCCAGGTGAGATCCATAACCTGGGAGTTGCCTGGCCATGAGAGCGTCGTGGGCTGCTGGGGACCTGCACACGTAAGCCCCATATCATGGGAGGGGACTGACCACGAGAACCCCATGGGCTGCTGTGTGGTTGCGCAGGTGAGCTCCATAACCTGGGAGTGGCCTGACCATGAGAGCCCCGTGCGCTGCTGGGGACACTCCCAGGTGAGCCCCATATTCTAGGAGAGGCCTGACCATGAGAGCCCCATGGGCTGCTGGGTAGTTGTGCAAGTGAGCTCCATAACCTGGGATTGCCCTGACCTCGAGAGCCCCGTGGCCTGCTGGGGACCTGGTACAGGATGTCAGGACAGTCAGTGAAGCCACCGAGGATATACATACAGTAGTTCCTAATTCCTACACAGTGCTGGTCATTCTACCATCCACCAGGACGTGGTATTCTGTATTAGACTTCAGTGATGCCTTCTTCTGTATTCCATAGGTCCCAGAAACGCTCTGCTGCCCTAGTAACCAGATTTGGGAATGGAGAAATGCTGCCGCCTTGTGGCCGTTTCCCACAACAGCAGCTTTAAACCCAGTGCTAATGGTCACTAAATATTCACACTCATTGCAGGCCTGAAAATGACACCTGCCCTCAAAAACAATCCTGGGGTTGAAAATTGACCAAAACATTCAAAAGAGGGCAAACATCCAAGAAGACAATGTCAAGAGCTTAATTGTACTCTCCATTTTTTTCTGTTTTTCTGTACCAGAAATTTTAAAAGGCATGGAAAAATGCTGAACATTAGGAATAATTAAAGATATGCAAATCCAAATTACAAAAAGCTATCAGCTCACACCAGTCAAAATGGCCATCAGCAAAAATGCTGCAAACAATAAATGCTGAAGTGGTTTTGGAGAAATGCCTACCCTTGGTTCAATGTGGGACATGGTAAGAGCCAGTAATGAAAACAAAAATGAGGTGCCTTGTAAAGGTAAATACTGAGCAACCATTCAACCAAGCATACCCACTGCTGGGCCTATCGCCTGAGGGGATGAGAATCAAAAACACACAGGCTGGGCTTCACTGGTGGCGCAGTGGTTGAGAGTCCACCTGCCAATGCAGGGGACACGGATACATGTCCCGGTTCGGGAAGATCCCACCTACCGCGGAGCGGCTGGTCCCGTGAGCTATGGCTGCTGGGCCTGCAAGTCCGGAGCCTGTGCTCTGCAGTGGGCTGGTCCATGGCAGTGAGAGGCCCATATACAGCAAAAAAAAAAAAAAAAAAAAAAAAAGACACAGGCTGGCAATCCTGCACTCCAGCAATATTTACCATAGCCAACACTTGGAAGCTACGAAAATGTCCATCAACAGAGGAATGCACAAAGAAGTGGTCCATGTACACATTGGAATATGACTCCAATAAAAAAATATATAAATTCAATTTATAAAACAAACTTAAGGAGACATCAGATTTGGGGGCACATTCCACTCTAATATATAACCGAGGAACACCACTGGCAGGAAGCTCTGTTTCCCTAGTTACCAGATTGGGAAAAGCAGAAATGCTGCCGCCCTCTGGCCGTTACCTGCAACAGCAGCTTTCAAACCTGTGCTAAGGGTCACTTCATATGCACCAGTACTGGAGGGCCGTAAATGAAACCTGCCCTCAAAATGTCTTGAGGGAAGTAATGGCCAAAATATTTCTAAATGTCACACATACTTCACGAAAACTATTTGAAGAGGTAAACTGTACTCACAGTTTGAAGAAAAAAAGGACATGCCAGAAAGCTCAATTTCAAGGGATTATGAGACGCTTGCAAATCCAACCACAAAGTGCTATCAGCTCACACTAGTCAGAACAAACATCAGCAAAACCTACAAACGGTAAATGCTGAAGGTGTTGTGGAGAAGTGAATACCCTCAAATTTAAGTGGAACGTAAACTGGTAAGAGCCACTAATGAGAACAGAATGGAGGTGCCTCTACAAGGTAAACATTTTGCTACCATATGATCCAGGAGGCCCGCTCCTGGGCCTATAACCTAAGAAGACAGAATTGGAAAGACACAGGCAGGCAAATGTGCATTGCCGCAGCATTACAATAGCCATGACATGGAAGCAACCAAAAAGTCCACCAACGGATGAGCGGACAAAGAAGAACTGGTACATGTACAGACAGAATAGTAGCCAAAGAAAAAAGGGACACAGTGCCATTTGCAGCACCGTAGATGAGTCTAGAGGTAATCACGTGACTCGTAGTAAGTCAGAAAGAGAAGGACATATATCGTATGATATCACGTATAGGTGTTACTGAAAAAATGATACCAGTGAAGATACTTCCACAGAGAAGGGCAATCAATCACAGATTCATTAAACAAACTTATGGTTCACCAATGGAAAGGTGTGAGGATTGGATACATTAGGATATTGGGGTTAACAGACATATACCAACACAGGTGAAATATATAATCACCAAACACCTACAGAATACCAAGAGAAGACTACTCAACATTCTGTCATAACATACATGGGAAAAGGATCCCAGGAAGGACAGACATATGTATATGTGTAAAAGAACCACATCTTGCACACCTACGACAAGCCAAACATTGTAATCAAACTGCCTGTGATAAAAAATAAAAATTAAATGAAAAAAATGAACAAGAAGTAGTGAGACAAACTGAAGGGGCTTACTCCTGGCACATTCCATTCTAAATTACAGCCTAGAACACGACTTCCATTGAGGCTCTGTTGCCCTAGTAACCAGCTTTGGTAAAGGAGAACTGCTGCCACCTTGTGGCCGTTTCACACAACAGCAGCTTTCATCCCAGCGCTAATGCTCAGTTGATATTCAAAATAATTGCAAGCCTGTCAATGACACCTGCCCTGAAAACAAATCCTGGGGTCGTATATCGACCAAAAAATTCAAAAGACATCCATATTTCAAAACGACAGTTTCAAGAGGCATATTTTATGCACAATTTGTGTTCTGCTTCTTTTTCTTTCTTTATCTTTTTGTTAAAAAACGGGAATGTAAAAAGGCAACCCTCAGAATGGGAGAAAATATTTGCAAACGGATCAATGGACAAAGGTTTAATCTCCAATATATATAAACAGCTCATGCAGCTTAATATTAAAAAAACAAACAACCCAATACAAAAATGGTTAGAAGATCTAAATAGACATTTCTTCAAAGAAGACACAGAGATGGCCAAGATGCACATGAAAAGCTGCTCAACATCACTAATTATTAAAGTAATGCAAATCAAAACTACAATGAGGTATCACCTCACACCTGTTAGAATGGACATCATCAGAAAATCTACAAACAACAAATGCTGAGGAGGGTGTGGACAAATGGAACCCACTTCCACTATTGGTGGGAATGTAAATTGATACAGTCACTATGGAGAACAGTATGGAGGGTCCTTAAAAAACTAAAAATAGAACTACCATATGATCCAGCAATCCCACTTCTGGGCATATACCCAGAGAAAACCATAAAGCAAAAAGACACATTCACCACAATGTTCATTGCAGCACTATTTAGAATAGCCAGGTAATGGAAGCAACCTAAATGCCCACAGACAGACGAATGGATAAAGGGGTGGTACATATATGAAATGGAATATTACTCAGCCATAAAAAGGAATGAAACTGGGTCATTTGTAGAGACGTCGATGGGTCTAGAGACTGTCATACAGAGTGAAGTAAGTCAGAAAGAGAAAAACAAATATTGTATGTTAATGCATATGTGTGGAACCTAGAAAAATGGTACAGATGAACCGGTTTGCAGGGCAGAAATAGAGACACAGAGGTAGAGAACAAACGTATGGACACCAAAGGGGGGAAGCCATGGGGTGGTGGTGGTGGGATGAGTTGGGAGATTGGGATTGACCTGTATACATGTATATGTATAAAATAGATAACTAATAATAACCTGCTGTATACAAAAATAAATTAAATTAAATTCCAAATTTTTAAAAATAAATAAAATTTAAAAATAAAACAGAAAAAAGTTCTTCACTTCACACAGATGTATTTATATGAGTGAATTATTTCCATGCTTATATCTATAAATACATAAAAGAGGAATAAAATCTACCTTGAACCAAAAAAGGAAAAAAAAAAAACGGAACCCAGCAGTTATAAAGAGGAAAACACTATCAGGGCACTTGCTCCAGTGGTAAACAATTCTGAAGTTGGTCAGAGGTGGGGAATCATCTCCCATGCAGCCAGCAGCACCCCTGCAAGGAGCGTCCTCATTGCAAAGCTGGGAGACCATGCCGAGGCATCTGTGAGTAAACGTGAGCTGAATCCCAGGCCAGCTGCTGCTGAACTGCTCCCACCCTTCCCAGGTAAAACACCTGAATATGTACAAGGACTTGAAAGCCTAGAGGAAGGGCCATCGAGCCACACCAGCAACAGCACGCAGGCCGACTTGGTGCTTGCAGGCCAGCCAGGATGGTCCTGGCCCCGGGCGCTCTTCTGGAAGCTTTGCATTTCCCTGACTGAGATACCCCTCCTGTCCCGGCCCCCACTGCTTTTTTCCTTCCTCACCTCTGCCCGGGGAGAAATTCCAGCAGAAGTTATGGGTGACACATCCTCTTCTTTAGCAGGTGGCAGCCTGGAAACTCCTGCAGAAAGTCCAGCAGAGCCCCACTCACACCGGGCCACCCACAAAGCCGTGGCCCCTCACTCCCTCCCACCAGCACAGGCCCGAGACTGCTGACGGGGCAGAGAATATGGCGTCAGGCACAGCTGCAGGGGCTCTTGCTGCCTGGAGCGGTGTTTATATTGACCTCAACACAGGCACACCTGGGTAGGGCTGGCCGGCAAGGTCAGGCTGTCCAGGTCAGCCAATCCTCACCCCTCAGGGGCTCACATTGCAGAAAATGGACCTCGCTGAACCGGCCAGGTCCAAGGAACAGGTGTGGGCTCCTGAGAGTCAGGATAGACAAGGGGCTGCAGCTCCGGTTTGTTTTCGAATCACTTTATCTGGCCCATGAGTGGGAGACAACTTCAAGAAGACCCTCTCCTAATGAGAGGAACCCAGGAGTCAGTGCGAGGAGGGGTGATGGGTGGAGACAGAGGACTGGTGCCCCGGCTGCAGTGGAATTCTCTGGAAGATCAGGCAGAGGGAGCCCGCACAGAGTGAGCCCAGGGTCACACAACTGTCCGGGCTGCTATTTCTTAGTTCAAGTCCTGCTCTGAGGTGCTCTGTGTCAGCTCTGAGAGACAGGTGATCTGGGGTGCTCTGAAATGAGGGCTATGTGCACGGTTCCTGTGCGCCCAGCCCCGCCGGGGTACTTGCCCAGGGGAGCTCCGTACCCTGGGAGGGGCCTGACCACCAGAGCCCCATGGGCTGCTTGGTAGTTGCCAGGTGAGATCCGTAACCTGGGAGTTGCCTGGCCATGAGAGCCTCGTGGGCTGCTGGGGACCTGCCCACGTAAGCCCCATATCATGGGAGGGGCCTGACC
This sequence comes from Hyperoodon ampullatus, assembly GCF_949752795.1. Lineage (NCBI taxonomy): Eukaryota > Metazoa > Chordata > Mammalia > Artiodactyla > Ziphiidae > Hyperoodon > Hyperoodon ampullatus. The sequence goes on along the minus strand of NC_136914.1, from coordinate 34,036,292 downwards.
ACGAGAGCCCCATGGGCTGCTGTGTGGTTGCACATGTGAGCTCCATAACCTGGGAGTGGCCTGACCATGAGAGCCCCGTGCGCTGCTGGGGACACTCCCAGGTGAGCCCCATATTCTAGGAGAGGCCTGACCATGAGAGCCCCATGGGCTGCTGGGTAGTTGCACAAGTGAGCTCCATAACCTGAGATTGCCCTGACCTCGAGAGCCCCGTGGCCTGCTGGGGACCTGGTACAGGATGTCAGGACAGTCAGTGAAGCCACCGAGGATATACATACAGTAGTTCCTAATTCCTACACAGTGCTGGTCATTCTACCATCTACCAGGACGTGGTATTCTGTATTAGACTTCAGTGATGCTTTCTTCTGTATTCCATAGGTCCCAGAAACGCTCTGCTGCCCTAGTAACCATATTTGGGAATGGAGAAATGCTGCCGCCTTGTGGCCGTTTCCCACAACAGCAGCTTTAAACCCAGTGCTAATGGTCACTAAATATTCACACTCATTGCAGGCCTGTAAATGACACCTGCCCTCAAAAACAATCCTGGGGTTGAAAATTGACCAAAACATTCAAAAGAGGGCAACCATCCAAGAAGACAATGTCAAGAGCTTAATTGTACTCTCCGTTTTTTTTCTGTTTTTCTGTACCAGAAATTTTAAAAGGCATGGAAAAATGCTGAACATTAGGAATAAGTAAAGATATGCAAATCCAAATTACAAAAAGCTATCAGCTCACACCAGTCAAAATGGCCATCAGCAAAAATGCTGCAAACAATAAATGCTGAAGGGGTTTTGGAGAAATGCCTACCCTTGGTTCAACGTGGGACATGGTAAGAGCCAGTAATGAAAACAAAAATGAGGTGCCTTGTAAAGGTAAATACTGAGCAACCATTCAACCAAGCATACCCACTGCTGGGCCTATCGCCTGAGGGGATGAGAATCAAAAACACACAGGCTGGGCTTCACTGGTGGTGCAGTGGTTGAGAGTCCACCTGCCAATGCAGGGGACACGGATACATGCCCCGGTTCGGGAAGATCCCACCTACCGCGGAGCGGCTGGTCCCGTGAGCTATGGCTGCTGGGCCTGCAGGTCCAGAGCCTGTGCTCTGCAGTGGGAGGGTCCATGGCAGTGAGAGGCCCATATACCGCAAAAAAAAAAAAAAAAAAATACACAGGCTGGCAATCCTGCACTCCAGCAATATTTACCATAGCCAACACTTGGAAGCTACGAAAATGTCCATCAACAGAGGAATGCACAAAGAAGTGGTCCACGTACACATTGGAATATGACTCCAATAAAAAATATATAAATTCAATGTATAAAACAAACTTAAGGAGACATCAGATTTGGGGGCACATTCCACTCTAATATATAACCGAGGAACACCACTGCCAGGAAGCTCTGTTTCCCTAGTTACCAGATTGGGAAAAGCAGAAATGCTGCCGCCCTCTGGCCATTACCTGCAACAGCAGCTTTCAAACCTGTGCTAAGGGTCACTTCATATGCACCAGTACTGGAGGGCCGTAAATGAAACCTGCCCTCAAAATGTCTTGAGGGAAGTAATGGCCAAAATATTTCTAAATGTCACACATACTTCACGAAAACTATTTGAAGAGGTAAGCTGTACTCACAGTTTGAAGAAAAAAAGGACATGCCAGAAAACTCAATTTCAAGGGATTATGAGACGCTTGCAAATCCAACCACAAAGTGCTATCAGCTCACACTAGTCAGAACAAACATCAGCAAAGCCTACAAACGGTAAATGCTGAAGGTGTTGTGGAGAAGTGAATACCCTCAAATTTAAGTGGAACGTAACCTGGTAAGAGCCACTAATGAGAACAGAATGGAGGTGCCTCTACAAGGTAAACATTTTGCTACCATATGATCCAGGAGGCCCACTCCTGGGCCTATAACCTAAGAACAGAATTGGAAAGAAACAGGCAGGCAAATGTGCATTGCCGCAGCATTACAATAGCCATGACATGGAAGCAACCAAAAGGTCCACCAACGGATGAGTGGACAAAGAAGAACTGGTACATGTACAGACAGAATATTAGCCAAAGAAAAAAGGGACACAGTGCCATTTGCAGCACCGTAGATGAGTCTAGCGGTAATCACGTGACTCGTAGTAAGTCAGAAAGAGAAAGACACATATCGTATGATATCACGTATAGGTGTTACCGAAAAAATGATACCAGTGAAGATACTTCCACAGAGAAGGGCAATCAATCGCAGATTCATTAAACAAACTTATGGTTCACCAATGGAAAGGTGTGAGGATTGGATACATTAGGATATTGGGGTTAACAGACATATACCAACACAGGTGAAATATATAATCACAAAACACCTACAGAATACCAAGAGAAGACTACTCAACATTCTGTCATAACGTACATGGGAAAAGGATCCCAGGAAGGACAGACATATGTATATGTGTAAAAGAACCACATCTTGCACACCTACAACAAGCCAAACATTGTAATCAAACTGCCTGTGATAAAAAATAAAAATTAAATGAAAAAAATGAACAAGAAGTAGTGAGACAAACTAAAGGGGCTTACTCCTGGCACATTCCATTCTAAATTACAGCCTAGAACACGACTTCCATTGAGGCTCTGTTGCCCTAGTAACCAGCTTCGGTAAAGGAGAACTGCTGCCACCTTGTGGCCGTTTCACACAACAGCAGCTTTCATCCCAGCGCTAATGCTCAGTTGATATTCAAAATAATTGCAGGCCTGTCAATGACACCTGCCCTGAAAACAAATCCTGGGGTCGTATATCGACCAAAAAATTCAAAAGACGTCCATATTTCAAAACGACAGTTTCAAGAGGCATATTTTATGCACAATTTGTGTTCTGCTTCTTTTTCTTTCTTTATCTTTTTGTTAAAAAACGGGAATGTAAAAAGGCAACCCTCAGAATGGGAGAAAATATTTGCAAACGAATCAATGGACAAAGGTTTAATCTCCAATATATATAAACAGCTCATGCAGCTTAATATTAAAAAAACAAACAACCCAATACAAAAATGGTTAGAAGATCTAAATAGACATTTCTTCAAAGAAGACACAGAGATGGCCAAGATGCACATGAAAAGCTGCTCAACATCACTAATTATTAAAGTAATGCAAATCAAAACTACAATGAGGTATCACCTCACACCTGTTAGAATGGACATCATCAGAAAATCTACAAACAACAAATGCTGAGGAGGGTGTGGACAAATGGAACCCACTTCCACTATTGGTGGGAATGTAAATTGATACAGTCACTATGGAGAACAGTATGGAGGGTCCTTAAAAAACTAAAAATAGAACTACCATATGATCCAGCAATCCCACTTCTGGGCATATACCCAGAGAAAACCATAAAGCAAAAAGACACATTCACCACAATGTTCATTGCAGCACTATTTAGAATAGCCAGGTAATGGAAGCAACCTAAATGCCCACAGACAGACGAATGGATAAAGGGGTGGTACATATATGAAATGGAATATTACTCAGCCATAAAAAGGAATGAAACTGGGTCATTTGTAGAGACGTCGATGGGTCTAGAGACTGTCATACAGAGTGAAGTAAGTCAGAAAGAGAAAAACAAATATTGTATATTAATGCATATATGTGGAACCTAGAAAAATGGTACAGATGAACCAGTTTGCAGGGCAGAAATAGAGCCACAGAGGTAGAGAACAAACGTATGGACACCAAAGGGGGGAAGCCATGGGGTGGTGGTGGTGGGATGAGTTGGGAGATTGGGATTGACCTGTATACATGTATATGTATAAAATAGATAACTAATAATAACCTGCTGTCTACAAAAATAAGTTAAATTCCAAATTTTTAAAAATAAATAAAATTTAAAAATAAAACAGAAAAAAGTTCTTCACTTCACACAGATGTATTTATATGAATGAATTATTTCCATGCTTATATCTATAAATACATTAAAGAGGAATAAAATCTACCTTGAACCAAAAAAGAAAAAAAAATAACGGAACCCAGCAGTTATAAAGAGGAAAACACTATCAGGGCACTTGCTCCAGTGGTAAACAATTCTGAAGCTGGTCAGAGGTGGGGAATCATCTCCCATGCAGCCAGCAGCACCCCTGCAAGGAGCGTCCTCATTGCAAAGCTGGGGTCCGTGCCGAGGCATCTGTGAGTAAACGTGAGCTCAGTCCCAGGCCAGCTGCTGCTGAACTGCTCCCACCCTTCCCAGGTAAAACACCTGAATATGTACAAGGACTTGAAAGCCTAGAGGAAGGGCCATCGAGCCACACCAGCAACAGCACGCAGGCCGACTTGGTGCTTGCAGGCCAGCCAGGATGGTCCTGGCCCCGGGCGCTCTTCTGGAAGCTTTGCATTTCCCTGACTGAGATACCCCTCCTGTCCCGGCCCCCACTGCTTTTTTCCTTCCTCACCTCTGCCCGGGGAGAAATTCCAGCAGAAGTTATGGGTGACACATCCTCTTCTTTAGCAGGTGGCAGCCTGGAAACTCCTGCAGAAAGTCCAGCAGAGCCCCACTCACACCGGGCCACCCACAGAGCCGTGGCCCCTCACTCCCTCCCACCAGCACAGGCCCGAGACTGCTGACGGGGCAGAGAATATGGCGTCAGGCACAGCTGCAGGGGCTCTTGCTGCCTGGAGCGGTGTTTATATTGACCTCAACACAGGCACACCTGGGTAGGGCTGGCCGACAATTTCAGGCTGTCCAGGTCAGCCAATCCTCACCCCTCAGGGGCTCACATTGCAGAAAATGGACCTCGCTGAACCGGCCAGGTCCAAGGAACAGGTGTGGGCTCCTGAGAGTCAGGATAGACAAGGGGCTGCAGCTCCGGTTTGTTTTCGAATCACTTTATCTGGCCCATGAGTGGGAGACAACTTCAAGAAGACCCTCTCTTAATGAGAGGAACCCAGGAGTCAGTGCGAGGAGGGGTGATGGGTGGAGACAGAGGCCTGGTGCCCCGGCTGCAGTGGAATTCTCTGGAAGATCAGGCAGAGGGAGCCCGCACAGAGTGAGCCCAGGGTCACACAACTGTCCGGGCTGCTATTTCTTAGTTCAAGTCCTGCTCTGAGGTGCTCTGTGTCAGCTCTGAGAGACAGGTGATCTGGGGTGCTCTGAAATGAGGGCTATGTGCACGGTTCCTGTGCGCCCAGCCCCGCCGGGGTACCTGCCCAGGGGAGCTCCGTACCCTAGGAGGGGCCTGACCACCAGAGCCCCATGGGCTGCTTGGTAGTTGCCAGGTGAGATCCGTAACCTGGGAGTTGCCTGGCCATGAGAGCCTCGTGGGCTGCTGGGGACCTGCCCACGTAAGCCCCATATCATGGGAGGGGCCTGACCACGAGAGCCCCATGGGCTGCTGTGTGGTTGCACAGGTGAGCTCCATAACCTGGGAGTGGCCTGACCATGAGAGCCCCGTGCGCTGCTGGGGACACTCCCAGGTGAGCCCCATATTCTAGGAGAGGCCTGACCATGAGAGCCCCATGGGCTGCTGGGTAGTTGCACAAGTGAGCTCCATAACCTGAGATTGCCCTGACCTCGAGAGCCCCGTGGCCTGCTGGGGACCTGGTACAGGATATCAGGACAGTCAGTGAAGCCACCGAGGATATACATACAGTAGTTCCTAATTCCTACACAGTGCTGGTCATTCTACCATCCACCAGGACGTGGTATTCTGTATTAGACTTCAGTGATGCCTTCTTCTGTATTCCATAGGTCCCAGAAACGCTCTGCTGCCCTAGTAACCAGATTTGGGAATGGAGAAATGCTGCCGCCTTGTGGCCGTTTCCCACAACAGCAGCTTTAAACCCAGTGCTAATGGTCACTAAATATTCACACTCATTGCAGGCCTGTAAATGACACCTGCCCTCAAAAACAATCCTGGGGTTGAAAATTGACCAAAACATTCAAAAGACGGCAACCATCCAAGAAGACAATGTCAAGAGCTTAATTGTACTCTCCGTTTTTTTTCTGTTTTTCTGTACCAGAAATTTTAAAAGGCATGGAAAAATGCTGAACATTAGGAATAAGTAAAGATATGCAAATCCAAATTACAAAAAGCTATCAGCTCACACCAGTCAAAATGGCCATCAGCAAAAATGCTGCAAACAATAAATGCTGGAGGGGTTTTGGAGAAATGCCTACACTTTGTTCAACGTGGGACATGGTAAGAGCCAGTAATGAAAACAAAAATGAGGTGCCTTGTAAAGGTAAATACTGAGCAACCATTCAACCAAGCATACCCACTGCTGGGCCTATCGCCTGAGGGGATGAGAATCTAAAACACACAGGCTGGGCTTCACTGGTGGCGCAGTGGTTGAGAGTCCACCTGCCAATGCAGGGGACACGGATACATGCCCCGGTTCGGGAAGATCCCACCTACCGCGGAGCGGCTGGTCCCGTGAGCTATGGCTGCTGGGCCTGCAAGTCCAGAGACTGTGCTCTGCAGTGGGAGGGTCCATGGCAGTGAGAGGCCCATATACAGCAAAAAAAAAAAAAAAAGACACAGGCTGGCAATCCTGCACTCCAGCAATATTTACCATAGCCAACACTTGGAAGCTACGAAAATGTCCATCAACAGAGGAATGCACAAAGAAGTGGTCCATGTACACATTGGAATATGACTCCAATAAAAAAATATATAAATTCAATGTATAAAACAAACTTAAGTAGACATCAGATTTGGGGGCACATTCCACTCTAATATATAACCGAGGAACACCACTGCCAGGAAGCTCTGTTTCCCTAGTTACCAGATTGGGAAAAGCAGAAATGCTGCCGCCCTCTGGCCGTTACCTGCAACAGCAGCTTTCAAACCTGTGCTAAGGGTCACTTCATATGCACCAGTACTGGAGGGCCGTAAATGAAACCTGCCCTCAAAATGTCTTGAGGGAAGTAATGGCCAAAATATTTCTAAATGTCACACATACTTCATGAAAACTATTTGAAGAGGTAAGCTGTACTCACAGTTTGAAGAAAAAAAGGACATGCCAGAAAACTCAATTTCAAGGGGTTATGAGACGCTTGCAAATCCAACCACAAAGTGCTATCAGCTCACACTAGTCAGAACAAACATCAGCAAAACCTACAAACGGTAAATGCTGAAGGTGTTGTGGAGAAGTGAATACCCTCAAATTTAAGTGGAACGTAACCTGGTAAGAGCCACTAATGAGAACAGAATGGAGGTGCCTCTACAAGGTAAACATTTTGCTACCATATGATCCAGGAGGCCCACTCCTGGGCCTATAACCTAAGAAGGCAGAATTGGAAAGACACAGGCAGGCAAATGTGCATTGCCGCAGCATTACAATAGCCATGACGTGGAAGCAACCAAAAGGTCCACCAACGGATGAGTGGACAAAGAAGAACTGGTACATGTACAGACAGAATATTAGCCAAAGAAAAAAGGGACACAGTGCCATTTGCAGCACCGTAGATGAGTCTAGAGGTAATCACGTGACTCGTAGTAAGTCAGAAAGAGAAAGACACATATCGTATGATATCACGTATAGGTGTTACCGAAAAAATGATACCAGTGAAGATACTTCCACAGAGAAGGGCAATCAATCACAGATTCATTAAACAAACTTATGGTTCACCAATGGAAAGGTGTGAGGATTGGATACATTAGGATATTGGGGTTAACAGACATATACCAACACAGGTGAAATATATAATCACCAAACACCTACAGAATACCAAGAGAAGACTACTCAACATTCTGTCATAACGTACATGGGAAAAGGATCCCAGGAAGAACAGACATATGTATATGTGTAAAAGAACCACATCTTGCACACCTACAACAAGCCAAACATTGTAATCAAACTGCCTGTGATAAAAAATAAAAATTAAATGAAAAAAATGAACAAGAAGTAGTGAGACAAACTGAAGGGGCTTACTCCTGGCACATTCCATTCTAAATTACAACCTAGAACACGACTTCCATTGAGGCTCTGTTGCCCTAGTAACCAGATTTGGTAAAGGAGAACTGCTGCCACCTTGTGGCCGTTTCACACAACAGCAGCTTTCATCCCAGCGCTAATGCTCAGTTGATATTCAAACTACTTGCAGGCCTGTCAATGACACCTGCCCTGAAAACAAATCCTGGGGTCGTATATCGACCAAAAAATTCAAAAGACGTCCATATTTCAAAACGACAGTTTCAAGAGGCATATTTTATGCACAATTTGTGTTCTGCTTCTTTTTCTTTCTTTCTTCTTTTGTTAAAAAACGGGAATGGAAAAAGGCAACCCTCAGAATGGGATTAAATATTTGCAAACGAATCAATGGACAAAGGTTTAATCTCCAATATATATAAACAGCTCATGCAGCTTAATATTAAAAAAACAAACAACCCAATACAAAAATGGTTAGAAGATCTAAATAGACATTTCTTCAAAGAAGACACAGAGATGGCCAAGATGCACATGAAAAGCTGCTCAACATCAAAATTATTAAAGTAATGCAAATCAAAACTGCAATGAGGTATCACCTCACACCTGTTAGAATGGGCATCATCAGAAAATCTACAAACATCAAATGCTGGGGGGGCTGTGGTCAATAGGAACCCTCTTCCACTATTGGTGGGAATGTAAATTGATACAGTCACTATGGAGAATAGTATGGAGGTTCCTTTAAAAAATAAAAATAGAATTACCATATGATCCAGCAATCCCAGTAGTGGGCATATACCCAGAGAAAACCATAAATCAAAAAGACATATTCATCACAATGTTCATTGCAGCACTATTCACAATAGCCAGTTAATGGAAGCAACCTAAATGCCCACAGACAGATGAATGGATAAAGATGTGGTACATATATAAAATGGAATATTATTCAGCAATACAAAGGAATGAAACTGGGTCATTTGTAGAGACGTCGATGGATCTACAGACTGTCATACAGAGTGAAGTAATTCAGAAAGAGAAAAACAAATATTGTATATTAATGCATATATATGGAACCTAGAAAAATCGTACAGATGAACCGGTTTGCAGGGCAGAATTAGAGACACAGAGGTAGAGAACAATTGTATGGACACCAGGGGAGGCAAGCCATGGGGTGGCAGTGGTGGGATGAGTTGGGAGATTGGGATTGAGCTGTATACATGTATATGTATAAAATAGATAACTAATAATAACCTGCTGTATACAAAAAATAAAATTAAATTTCAAAATTACAAAAAGTAAATTCAAAAAATAAAACAGAAAAAAGTTCTTCCCTTCACACAGATGTATTTATATGAATGAATTATTTCCATGCTTATATCTATAAATACATAAAAGAGGAATAAAATCTACCTTGAACCAAAAAAGAAAAAAAAAACGGAACCCAGCAGTTATAAAGAGGAAAACACTATCAGGGCACTTGCTCCAGTGGTAAACAATTCTGAAGCTGGCCAGAGGTGGGGAATCATCTCCCATGCAGCCAGCAGCACCCCCGCAAGGAGCGTCCTCATTGCAAAGCTGGGGGACCGTGCCGAGGCATCTGTGAGTAAACGTGAGCTCAGTCCCAGGCCAGCTGCTGCTGAACTGCTCCCACCCTTCCCAGGTAAAACACCTGAATATGTACAAGGACTTGAAAGCCTAGAGGAAGGGCCATCGAGCCACACCAGCAACAGCACGCAGGCCGACTTGGTGCGTGCAGGCCAGCCAGGATGGTCCTGGCCCCGGGCGCTCTTCTGGAAGCTTTGCAGTTCCCTGACTGAGATACCCCTCCTGTCCCGGCCCCCACTGCTTTTTTCCTTCCTCACCTCTGCCCGGGGAGAAATTCCAGCAGAATTTATGGGTGACACATCCTCTTCTTTAGCAGGTGGCAGCCTGGAAACTCCTGCAGAAAGTCCAGCAGAGCCCCACTCACACCGGGCCACCCACAGAGCCGTGGCCCCTCACTCCCTCCCACCAGCACAGGCCCGAGACTGCTGGCGGGGCAGAGAATATGGCGTCAGGCACAGCTGCAGGGCCTCTTGCTGCCTGGAGCGGTGTTTATATTGACTTCAACACAGGCACACCTGGGTAGGGCTGGCCGGCAGGGTCAGGCTGCCCAAGTTAGCCAATCCTCACCCCTCAGGGGCTCACATTGCAGAAAATGGACCTCGCTGAACCGGCTAGGTCCATGGAACAGGTACGGCTCCTGAGAGGATAGACAAGGGGCTGCAGCTCCTGTTTGTATTCTAATCACTTTATCTGGCCCATAAGTGGGAGTCAACTTCAAGAAGACCCTCTCCTAATGAGAGGAACCCAGGAGTCAGTGCGAGGAGGGGTGATGGGTGGAGACAGAGGCCTGGTGCCCCGGCTGCAGTGGAATTCTCTGGAAGTTCAGGCAGAGGGAGGCTGCACAGAGTGAGCCCAGGGTCACAGAACTGTCCGAGCTGCTGTTTCTTAGTTCAAGTCCTGCTCTGAGGTGCTCCGTGCCAGCTCTGAGTGACAGGTGATCTGGGGTTCTCTGAAATGAGGGCTATGTGCACGGTTCCTTTGTGCCCGGCCCTGCCGTGGTACCTGCCCAGGTGAGCCCTATATCCTGGGAGGGGCCTGATCACGAGAGCCCCATGGGTGCTGGGTAGTTGCCAGGTGATCTCCATAACCTGTGATTGCCCTGACCACGAGAGCCCCGTCGGCTGCTGGGGACCTGGTAAAGGATGTCAGCACCGTCAGTGAAGCCACCGAGGATATACATCCAGTAGTTCCTAATTCCTACACAGTGCTGGTCATTCTACCATCCACCAGGACATGGTATTCTGTATTAGACTTCAATGATGCCATCCTCTCTATTCCATTAGTCCCAGAGTCACAAGAAATTTTGGCTTGTGAGTGGCAGGACACAACATAAAACTAAATCAGTACTGCTGACCCGTCCTTCCCCAAGGGTTCAAAAATTCCCACACCATCTTTGGGGAATCGTTAGCTAAAGACCTAAAAGTTCTACCTCTGGAAAAAGGAACCCTCTGTCAATATGCAGACGACATTCTGATTCCCAGCCCTACTAAGGAGGCCTCTGAATTTCCTAGCCAAGAAAGGATATAAGGTGTCCAAGAAAAAGGCTCATATATCACAGGCTACGGTGACCTGCTTGGGCTTCATTCTCACAGAATGTCATAGAAGCCCATCCCAGGAAAGGGAAGAAGCTATTTGCAGCCTTACGTCTTCTAAAACTAGAGGACAGCTTAGGGGTTTCTGGGGAGACTGGGTCTTGCTGCATCTGGATCCCTAACTACAGTCTAATACCTGGGCCTTTATATGAAACACTGAAAGGAAAAATGATGATCCTTTTGAATAGAATCCAGAAGCAGCCTTTCAAGAATGGAAAGAGCAGTCACTTCATACCCTTGCCTTGGAACTCCCTAATTTAGCTAAACCCTTTGACCTTTACATTCCTGGTCAAAGGTGAATCTCCCTTGGAGCCTTAGTGCAAAAACTGGGACCACTTGAAATGCAGCAATGCAACAATGCCCTCCAGGTATGATAAACTATGGTCACAAAGTGCTTTGCCCACCGCCCCATCAGGCCAGGATACTGGTGGTATCTAAAAACCTGGAAATCAGCAGCCCACAAGGCCAGCTCACTCCTAAGGGAAAAGGACCCCATGTGGTGATCCTAACCACCCACCATGCCCTGAAGTTGCAGGGGTTGCTCCGTGAACACACTGACCTCGAGTGAGGAGGCCCTCCAACTCCAACCTCCAGAGAGACAACCGGAGGCAACTGGCCCCCATGACGACTCATGTGACCATCACTTGACCTGGAGTTTCTCTCAGAAAACAACAAGTGTGTGCACCGAACGAGCAAACTACTGCTTGCAGGACTTACTGCACCCAGAGGGGAGCTAATAAGCTTGGCGGGGGAACCATATATCACACTTTCACCATAGAAAAGCCTACAGACACCACGGTGACGGCAGCCAATAAGACTGGCTGGACTCCTGGCTACTTCAAAAGGCCATTGACTCAGTGGCCGTCATGGTCCTGGATTACCACTGACCCTGGACTATCTGGGAGTTGAGCGGGCAGGGCTCTGACACATGGTGCTGTTTGTACATTAATTCAGGGGCCTAACTGAAGAAAGCAAAGACTACTGGTCAGAGCATGTAGGCTGGCAGGAACCGTCAGCCTAAGGTGGCCGAACAAATGTGGAGTGGGGTAAAACCTGCCCACCCAGTGTCTCTGCGCATCTCTTTCATGGACCCTTAAAGGTCATTAGAATCTATGACACTTCCAATGCTGGTGCTAAGGCAGGCGAGCAGTGAGGCAGGAGGCCTGGGGACAATCAACCTCACCTGGAGGCTGCTGGGGAGAAGTTCTGCCCCTCCCCCCCGGGTATGAGGCCTCCCAACTCAGCACGAAGCAGTTACAGAAGAGGGGTCTGCACCCTCAGCACCCCAAGAATGAGAAACGGGACAAAAAGCAGAGGAGGTGTTTGTCACCGGCAAAGCCCATGAAAAATTCCTGGGATATAAAAATAGAATCTGGGCAATAAAATAAAGTCTAACTTTTTTTTTCCTTTGTGCTTTGTCTAATTTCACGTGCTCCTAGGGTTCCGCATGCAGAGGTCCCACACCCGGCACTTCAGACCAGATTTCCTAGTGCAGAATGGCTGGGTCGACACCTCAGCTCGCGGGGCCCCATGCAGACTCCGCGACATAGAGCCTGAGCTGCAGCCAACACGGCCCTCGAGAGCTCCGTCCCCTCCCTCCTGCTGACGTTGCTGGGATCCCTACACAGCAGCCCAGCCCAGAGCCTGCGGGGGAGCGCACGCTCTCACCTCTCCATTCTCTGATCAAAATATAAAGTTTCCTTTGCTTCTGAACCAAACTCAGTCTTCATCTGTTGGCTCCAATGACACGGGGCAGGAGGACCCTTGTTGGGGCCCACTCTGGAGGACCAGTAACAGAAATTGAGAACATTGTAACTTCAATGAACGGATGTGTGAGCCAAACTGTAATTAACATAGAGCAGTGTATAAGGCTCAGGTAAAATAAGATGTTTCTAAGACTTCCATTTGATATTTCCATCACTTTATTATAAGCAAGTTCAATGAAGACGTTTGTCTTATTTGTCAGGTCAACATTAGAGAAATGAAGTGATTTCTTTCCAAGGATGTACATCTAATACTCTTGGCTGAAGCTTCAATCTTGTTTTGAATGCTTTTCCATTGAAAATGATACCTCTCTTTCAGCTCCCCCATATCTTAGAAGTATAAAATCTTATAATTTATTATTACCAAAGGGGAAAGGTGGGAGGAGGGGTAAATTAACAGTTTGGGATTAACACATACACACTGCTATGTATAAAATAGATCATCAACAAGGAACTACTGTATAGCACAGGGAACTACACTCAATATTTTTCAATAACCTATAAGGGGAAATAATCTGAAAAAGAATAGATATTTTTATCGACATCATCTATCAATGACAGATAAAATGTAACCTAAGGGAAGCCGATGTTGAGTGCTTCTGACCCTGAAGACTTCAATCATCTAAAGTTCGGACTCTGCCTACTTCCCAAGGCCCTTAATGAACATATGTGTAGCCATAGCTTAAAAATCCCCCAGTTTGGGGTTCAGGGAGACACTGATTTGGAAAAATCCCTGGTGTTCTCCTTACATGCACGGGACCCTTCCTACTGCTAAAATATGCCTGTCACACCCAGAAGATGGTACACCTTTTGATTGGGAAGAGTTTGGAAAAGGCATCTCATCTCCTCATCTCCTGGTGCTCGTTTCACCCCTCCAGCATCTTTCCTAACAATCTCCTCACTTGGGGATGTCAGCACCGTCAACATCCTGTTGCGCACAGTTTGGAATTTGTCCATAGGATGAAGCAGAAGGATGAGAAACAATGAGAGACAAGTCCTAGGTGTTCGGACAGGCACGTGGCACTCTAATTTCCAATCAGGAAGACGAATTCACCAAAGGCTAGGATTGCCCACGGAAACAGAATAGGGCTTGAGGAAATCCCACTGTTTTGTGGTCAGTTTCCAAAAACACAATTTGAAAAATGGAACTCAGGGGCACTGCAATTCACAATCCTGCAGGATTGTAAAAGATACCTAACGTTGAAAAATGACTTGAGGTAAGCCATAAAAAAGGACTTGAAAGCAAGGCAGAATTGCAGGAAGGGGATTTCAAGAGGTAGATGGAATCGCCACTAAAGCACATGGAAAGGGGAATAACTTCTCCAACGATGCCGTTGGCCAAAACACACGTATGCGTGTTTCTTGAATATATTAAGGAAAAACGCATAAGCCCTTTTTGGCCAACCAAACAGGTGCGCAGTGCAAAGCAACACTCCACAGAGGTGTCACTTTGCAGCAATCAGAAGGGCCATCCTCACAAAGTGTAAAAACCAGAAATTCAGGATAGGCTGTGGAGAAAAGGGAGCCCTGTTATGCTGACTGTGGGAATACAAATTGCCAAGGGCACTCTGGAGAAGTGTACTGTGTTTCCTAAAAATCGAAGAAACAGAGCTACATAGCATACGGCACTTCCAATCATGGGAGTATATCTTGGGAAAACCAAATTCGACAGGACATAAGCAACCCAACGTTTAGTGCTGCTCTGTTTACAAGATCCTCGACTTGGGTACAACTTAAATGTCCTTGGAAGGAAAAAATGGATAAAGAAGATTTGGTACTTTTGTAGAATGGAATATTACTCAGCCCTGAAATCAATGAAATAAGCCCAGTTGCAGCAACTCGGGGGACATACATATGGTCGTTGACAGTCAAATAAGTCAATCAGAAAAAGAAACTTATCATAAGATATCACTTATAGGATGAATCTAAAAATCGCCACACATGAACTGAATTACAAAACGGAACACAGTCACAAATTTACAAAACACACTTATGGCTACTTAAGGGGAAAGGTGCGGTGGGGTGACACACAAACCAAGAGGTTGAAATTGGCACAGATACTGATCCATAAACCAATAATGTAATCGACAAGACGTATTCATTGCTCAAAGAACTGGACTCAGCAAACTCTATTCACAGGAAAAGAATATATGTGACTAGTAGAAACTGGAAAATAATTTTTTGGTGTCTCTCTGTAAGTGAATTAATTGGATGTACAGCAACAAGAATGACAGCATTGAAAATCAGCCATACCCCATTATAAAAATAAATTACTTTTGGTAGCGTATATATGTCCATGCCACTCCCTCACTTTGTCACAGCTTACCCTTCCCTCTCCCCATATCCTCAAGTACATTCTCTAGTTGGTCTGTGTCTTTATTCCCATCTTACCCTTAAGTTCTTCATGACCTTTTTATTTCTCTTAGATTCCATATATATGTGTTAGCATACAGTATTTGTTTTACTCTTTCTGACTTACTTCACTCCGTATGACAGACTCTAGGTCCATCCACCTCACTACAAATATCTCGGTTCCATTTCTTTTTATGGCTGAGTAATATTCCATTGTATATATGTGCCACATCTTCTTTATCCATTCATCTGATGATGGACACTTAGGTTGCTTCCATGCAGTGGCTATTGTAAATAGAGCTGCAATGAACATTTTGGTACATGGGCATATATACACTACCAAATGTAAAATAGATAGCTAGTGGGAAGCAGCCGCATAGCACAGGGAGATCAGCTCGGTGGTTTGTGACCACCTAGAGGGGTGAGATAGGGAGGGTGGGAGGGAAGGAGATGCAAGAGGGAAGAGATATGGGAGCATATGTATAAGTATAACTGATTCACTTTGTTATAAAGCAGAAACTAACACACCATTGTAAAGCAATTATACTCTGATAAAGAGCTTTTAAAAAATAAAACAAATTACACACACACACACACACACACACAAAACAAAGACAGTGAGAGAGACAGGAATTCTTACAAAGTTCGATCAAGGGCTGTGATGAACCCTGGATTGACCACATCTAGACCCACACCTGGATGGGACCTAAGGCTGAGAGGGGGGCTAAGAAGCATGGTGAGGATGAGTCAGCAAAGGCAGCCCCTTTTGAGTAATACTGCCTTGTCTCCATTCCATGGGTTTCAAACCCCCAGGTGCAGGGGTATCTTCCTACAGCTAAAACATGCATGGGAAACCCAGAGGATTGTACACCATCTGATCGGGAAGAGTTTGGAAAAGGCACCTCATCTCCTCATGTCCTGGTGCTCGGGTCCCCCCGACCAGCCTCTCTCCTAACAATCTCCCCACTTGGGGAAGTCAGCACCTTCAACATCCTGTTTCGAACAGTGTGGAATTTGTCTGGAGGATGAAGAGGAAGCGGGGGGTGGGGGACCAATGAGACACAAGCTGTAGGTGTTGCACAGGTACATGTCACTATAATTTCCAATCAGGAAGACAAATTGACCAAAGGTTACCTTGCCCCCAGAACCAGAATAGGGCTTGAAGAAATCCTGCTGTTTTGTGGCCAGTTCCCAAAAAGCAAGTTGAAAAATGGAGCTCAAGGGCACTGCCATTCACAAACCTGTAGGGTTGTAAATGATACATATCGTCGAAAAATATCTTGAGGTAAGCCAAAGAAAAGGATTTGCAAGCAAGGCAGAATTGCAGGAAAGGGATTTCAAGAGGTAGAGTGGACTCGCCCTTAAAGCACATGAAAAGCGGCTGAACTTCACCAAGGACGCAGTTGCCCAAAGAGGGTGTATGCGTTTTTCCGAATATATTCGGAAAAATGCACACGCTCTTTTTGGCCAACCAAACAAGCAGGCAATGCAAATCAACACTACAAAGAGGTATCACTTCGCATCTGAAAGAAGGGCCATTCTCACAATGGGTAAAAACTAGAAATGTAGGACAGGGCGGGGAGAAAAGGGAGCCCTGTTATGCTGATGGGGGGAATGTAAATTGCCAATGTCCATTCTGGAGAAGGGTATTGCGTTTCCTAAAACATCTAAAAAACAGAGCTACAAAGCATACGGCAGTTCCACTCATAGGCCTATATCTTGGAAAAACCAAAAATCGACAGGACACAGGCTCCCCAAGGATTAGTGTTGCTCTGTTTACAAGAGTGTCAACTTGGGTACAACTTCAATGTCCTTGGAAAGAAAAAATGGATAAAGAAGAGTTGGTACTTTTGTAGAACGGAATATTACTCAGCCCTGAAATCAATGAAATAAGGCCAGTTGCAGCAACTTGAGGGGACATACATAGTCATTGACAGTCAAATAAGTCAGACAGAAAAAGAAACGTATCATAAGATATCACTTATAGGGGGAATCTAAAAATCGCCACACATGAACTGAATTATAAAATGGAACACAGTCACACACTTACAAAACAAACTTATGGCTACTTAAGGGGAAAGGTGCGGTGGGGTAATGCATAAACCAGGAAGTTGGAATTGGCACAGATACTGTTCCATAAAGCAATAATGTAATCAACAAGACCTATTCATTGCTCAAAGAACTGGACTCAGAACACTCTTTCACCAGAAAAGAATATATCTGACAAGTAGAAACTGGAAAATAATTTATTGATGTCTCTCTGTAAGTGAATCAAGTGGATGCACAGCAACAAGGAACACAGATTTGAAAATCAGCTATACACCATTATAAAAGTATATTTAAAAAAAAAGACAGTGAGAGAGAGAGGAATTCTTACAAAATTCAATCAGGGGCTGTGATGCAACCAGGATTGACCACATCTAGACATACAGCTGTTTGGGACCTAAGGCTGGACATTCGTGGGGCTGAGAGGATTAGTGAGGATAGGCCAGCAAATGCACCCCATTTAGAGTAATACTGCCTGATGACCATTCCATGGGTCCCAAATATCCAGGTGCAGGGAAATCTTCTTACAGCTAAAACATGCATGGGACAACCAAAGGATGGTACAACCTCTCATCAGGAAGAGATTGGAGAAGGCACCTCATCTCCCCATCTCCTGGTGCTCGGGTTTCCCCACCAGCCTCCTTCCTAACAATCTCCCCACTTGGGGAATCAGCACCTTTAACAACCTGTTTTGAACAGTTTGGAATTTATCCGGAGGATGAATAGGAAGGAGGGGAACCAAAGAAAGACAAGCCCTAGGTGTTTGGACAGGCACATGTCACTCTAATTCCCAATCAGGAAGATGCATTGACCAAAGGCTCAGCTTTCCCCAGAGCCAGAAAAGGGTTTGAAGCAATCCTGCTGTGTTGTGGCCAGCTCCCAAAAAAGCAAGTTGAAAAATAGGGCTCAGGGGCACAGCAATTCACAATCCTGCAGGGTTTTAAATGATACCTATCTTCGAAAAATATCTTGAGGTAAGTCAATGAAAAGGATTGAAAGCAAGGCAGAATTGCAGGAAAGGGATTTCAAGAGGTAGATTGGACTCGCCATTAAAGCACATGAAAAGCAGCTGAACTTCCCCAAGGATGCAGTTGGCCAAAAAGGGCGTGTGCGTTTTTCCTGAATATATTCAGGAAAAACGCATACGCCCTTTTTGGCCAACCAAACAAGCAGGCAATGCAAGTCACCACTACAAAGAGGTGTAACTTCGCATCCAAAAGAAGGGCCATCCTCACAATGGGTAAGAACCATAAATGCAGGACAGGACGGGGAGAAAAGGGAGCCCTGTTAGGCTGAAGGGGGAATGTAAACTGCTAATGGCCACTCTGGAGAAGTGTATTGTGTTTCCTAAAACATCTAACAAACAGAGCTACAGAACATACAGCACTTCCACTCATGGGCGTATAGCTTGGAAAAACCAAAAATCGACAGTAAGCTGGCATGCCAACATTTAGTGCTGCTCTGTTTACAAGAGCTTCAACTTGGGTACAACTTCAATGTCCTTGGAAGGAAAAAATGGATAAAGAAGATTTGGTACTTATGTAGAATGGAATATTACTCAGCCCTGAAATCAATGAAATAAGGCCAGTTGCAGCAACTCGGGGGGATGTACATAGGTCAATAACAGTCAAATAAGTCAGACAGAAAAAGAAACTTATCATAAGATATCACTTATAGGGGGAATCTAAAAATCGCTACACATGAACTGAATAACAAAACAGAACACAGTCACACATTTACAAAACACACTTATGGCTGCTTAATGGGAAAGGTGTGGTGTGGTGATGCATAAACCAGGAGGTTGAAATTGGCACAGATACCTTTCCATAAAGCAATAATGTAATTGACAAGACCTACTCATTGCTCAAGGAACTGCACTCAGCACCCTCTTCACAGGGAAAGAACATATCTGACAAGTAGAAACTGGAAAATAATTTATTGATGTCTCTCTGTAAGTGAATCAAGTGGCTGTACAGCAGCTAGAAACACAGCATTGGGGAGAGCTGGAGGAAGATGGCAGAAGAGTAAGACGCGGAGATCACCTTCCTCCCCACAGATACATCAGAAATTCATCTACACGTGGAAAAACTCCTACAGAACACCTACTGAACGCTGACAGAAGACCTCAGACCCCCCAAAAGGCAAGAAACTCCCCACATACCTGGGTAGGGCAAAAGAAAAAAAGAATCAACAGAGACAATAGGATATGGACGGGACCTGCACCAGTGGGAGGGAGCCGTGAAGGAGGGAAGGTTTCTACACACTACAAGCCCCTTCGCGGGCGGAGACTGCAGGTGGCGGAGGGGGAAAGCTTCGGAGTAGCGGAGGAGAGCACAGCAACAGGGGTGTGGAGGGCAAAGCGGAGAGATTCTGGCACAGAGGATCGGAGCCCTCAGGCACACACCAGCCCGAGAGGCTTGTCTGCTCGGCCGCCGGGGCGGGCGGGGCTGGGAGCTGAGGCTCGGGTATCGGCTTTCAGTCGGAGCGCAGGGAGAGGACTGGGGCTGGCGGCAGGAAGAGAGCCTGAAGGGGTTAGTGCACCACGGCTAGCCCGGAGGGAGTCCGGGGAAAGGGTCTGGAGCTACCGGAGAGGCAAGAGACTTTTTTTCCCTTTTGTTGCCTGGTGCGCGAGGAGAGGGCATTAAGAGAGCTGCTTGGGGAAGCGCCGGAGACGGGCGCGAGCCGCGGGTAAGGCGCGGACCTCGGAGACGGGCGTGGGACGCTGGGGCCGCCGCCGCCGCCGCCGCCGCGGGGCCTGTGTGCGAGCGCAGGTCACTGTCCGCCCCGCCTTCCGGGGGGCCTGTGCACCCCGCCACTGCCGGGGTCCCGGGACCCGGGGACGGCTTTCCCGGGAGGGTGCACGGAGCGCCACGGGCTGCTGCAACGTCACGCCGGCCTCTGCCGCCGCAGGCCCGCCCCACACTGCACGCCCCTCCCTCCCCTCTGCCTGAGTGAGCCAGAGCCCCCGAATCAGCGGCTCCTTTAAACCCGTCCTGTCTGAGCGAAGAACGGACGCCCTCCGGCGACCTACGCACAGAGGCGGGGCCAGGTCCAAGGCTGAGACCCGGGAGTTGTGAGAGCAGAGACAGGGAAATCTCTCTGTGCAGCCTTGGAGGCAGCGGATTAAAGCTCCACAGCCCATTTGATGTGCCCTGCGTCTCTGGAGTGCATAAATGGACAGCGAATCATCCCAAATTGAGGAAGTGGACTTTGAGGACAAGATTTAAGACTTTCCCCCCTTTTTCCTCTTTTTACAACGAATTATCCCAAATTGAGGAGGTGGACTTGGAGAGCAAGATTTTTGATTTTTCCCCCTGCTCTCTTTTTGTAAATGTGTATGTGTAATCTTCTGTGTAAGATTCTCTCTGTATAGCTTTGCTTCCACCATATGTCCCAGGGTTCTATCGGTCCGTGTTTTTTTTTCAATAATTACTTTTTAATTTTAATAACGCTACTATATTTCATACTTTATTCTATTTTACTTTACCTGCTCTTTCTTTTTTTCCTACCTTCCCTTCCTCCCTCCCTCCCTCCGCTCCTCCTTTCCTTCTTTCTTTTTCTTTCCTTCCTCCCTCCCTCCCACCCTTCTTCTTTCCACTTTCTTTTTCTTTCCGTCCTCCCTCCCTCCCTCCTGTCTTTCTTTCTTTCTTTCCTTCCTCCCTCCTCCCTCCCTTCTTCCATTTGCTTTCATTCCTCCCTCCCTCCCTCCGTCTTTCCTTCTTTCTTTCCATCCTTCCTCCCTCCCTCCCTCCTTTCTTTCTTCCTTCCTTCCTTCCTTTCTTCCCTTCTTCCTTTCTTTCCCTCTCTCTTTCTTTTTCTACTAATTCTTTCTTTCTACTTTTTCTCACTGTTATTCTGAGCCGGGTGGATGAAAGGCTCTTGGTGCTGCAGCCAGGAGTCAGTGCTGTGCCTCTGAAGTGGGAGAGCCAACTTCAGGACACGGGTCCACAAGAGACCTCCCAGCTCCACATAATATCAAGCAGCGAAAATCTCCCAGGGATCTCCATCTCAACACCAGCACCCAGCTTCAGTCAACGACCAGCAAGCTACAGTGCTGGTCACCCTATGCCAAGCAACTAGCAAGGCAGGAACACAACCCCACCCATTAGCAGAGAGGCTACCTAAAAACATAATAAGGCCACAGACACCCCAAAACACACCACCAGACGTGGACCTGTCCACCAGAAAGACAAGATCGAGCCTCAACCACCAGAACACAGGCATTAGTCCCCCCCACCAGGAAGCCTACACAACCTACTGAAACAACCTTAGCCACGGGGGACAGACACCAAAAACAATGGGAACTACGAATCTGCAGCCTGCAAAAAGGAGACCCCAAACACAGTAACATAAGCAAAATGAGAAAGCAGAAAAACACACAGCAGTTGAAGAAGCAAGATAAAAACCTACTAGACCTAACAAATGAAGACGTAATAGGCAGTCTACCTGAAAAAGAATTCAGAATAATGATAGTAAAACTGATCCAAGATTCTATTTCCAAGATCCAAAATCTTGGAAATAGAATAGACAATATGCAAGAAACAGTTAACAAGGACCTAGAAGAACTAAAGATGAATCAAGCATCAATTAAAAACACAATAAATGAAATGAAAAATACTCTAGATGGGATCAATAGCAGAATAACTGAGGCAGAAGAACGGATAAGTGAGGTGGAAGATAAAATAGTGGAAATAACTGATGCAGAGCAAAATAAAGAAAAAAGAATGAAAAGAACAGAGGACAGTCTCAGAGACCTCTGGGACAACATTAAACGCACCAACATTCGAATTATAGGGGTTCCAGAAGAAGAAGAGAAAAAGAAAGGGACTGAGAAAATATTTGAAGAGATTATAGTTGAAAACTTCCCTAATATGGGAAAGGAAATAGTTAATCACGTCCAGGAGGCACAGAGAGTCCCATACAGAATAAATGCAAGGAGAAATACGCCAAGACACATATTAATCAAACTGTCAAAAATTAAACACAAAGAAATCATATTAAAAGCAGCAAGGGAAAAACAACAAATAACACACAAGGGAATCCCCATCAGGTTAACAGCTGATCTCTCAGCAGAAACTCTACAAGCCAGAAGGGAGTGGCAGGACATAATTAAAGTGATGAAGGAGAGAAACCTGCAACCAAGATTACTCTACCCAGCAAGGATCTCATTCAGATTTGATGGAGAAATTAAAACGTTTACAGACAAGCAAAAGCTGAGAGAGTTCAGCACCACCAAACCAGCTTTACAACAAATGCTAAAGGAACTTCTCTAGGCAAGAAACACAACAGAAGGAATATACCTACAATAACAAACCCAAAGCAATTAAGGAAATGGGAATAGGAACATACATATCAATAATTACCTTAAATGTAAATGGACTAAATGCTCCCACCAAAAGACACAGAGTGGCTGAATGGATACAAAACAAGACCCATATATATGCTGTCTACAAGAGACCCACTTCAGACCTAGAGACACATACAGATTGAAAGTAAGGGGATGGAAAAAGATATTCCATGCAAATGGAAATCAAAAGAAAGCTGGAGTAGCAATTCTTATATCAGACAAAATAGACTTTAAAATAAAGACTATTAGAAGAGACAAAGAAGGACACTACATAACGATAAAGGGATCGATCCAAGAAGAAGATATAACAATTGTAAATATTTATGCACCCAACATAGGAGCACCTCAATACATAAGGCAAATACTAACAGCCATAAAAGGGGAAATCGACAGTAACACAATCATAGTAGGGGACTTTAACACCCCACTTTCACCAATGGACAGATCATCCAAAATGAAAATAAATAAGGAAACACAAGCTTTAAATGATACATTAAACAAGATGGACTTAATTGATATTTATAGGACATTCCACCCAAAAACAACAGAATACACATTTTTCTCAAGTGCTCACGGAACATTCTCCAGGATAGATCATATCTTGGGTCACAAATCAAGCCTTGGTAAATTTAAGAAAATTGAAATTGTATCAAGTATCTTTTCCGACCACAATGCTATGAGACTAGACATCAATTACAGGAAAAGATCTGTAAAAAATACAAACACATGGAGGCTAAACAATACACTACTCAATAACGAAGTGATCACTGAAGAAATCAAAGAGGAAATTAAGAAATACTTAGAAACAAATGACAATGGAGACACGACGACCCAAAACCTATGGGACGCAGCAAAAGCAGTTCTAAGGGGGAAGTTTATAGCAATACAATCCCACCTTAAGAAACAGGAAACATTTCGAGTAAACAACCTGACCCTGCACCTAAAGCAATTAGAGAAAGAAGAACAAAAAACCCCCAAAGTTAGCAGAAGGAAAGAAATCATAAAGATCAGATCAGAAATAAATGAAAAAGAAATGAAGGAAACGATAGCAAAGATCAACCAAACTAAAAGCTGGTTCTTTGAGAAGATAAACAAAATTGACAAACCATTAGCCAGACTCATCAAGAAAAGAAGGGAGAAGACTCAAATCAATAGAATTAGAAATGAAAAAGGAGAAGTAACAACTGACACTGCAGAAATACAAAAGATCATGAGAGATTACTATAAGCAACTCTATGCCAATAAAATGGACA
The DNA here is from genome assembly GCF_949752795.1 of Hyperoodon ampullatus. Taxonomy (NCBI): domain Eukaryota; kingdom Metazoa; phylum Chordata; class Mammalia; order Artiodactyla; family Ziphiidae; genus Hyperoodon; species Hyperoodon ampullatus. Next base: position 34,012,439 of record NC_136914.1, on the reverse strand, counting down.
ACCTGGGGGCCGGAGGAAGATGGCGGAAGAGTAAGACGCGGAGATCACCTTCCTCCCCACAGATACATCAGAAATTCATCTACACGTGGAACAACTCCAACAGAACACCTACTGAACGCTGACAGAAGACCTCAGACCCCCCAAAAGGCAAGAAACTCCCCACATACCTGGGTAGGGCAAAAGAAAAAAAGAATAAACAGAGACAATAGGATATGGACGGGACCTGCACCAGTGGGAGGGAGCCGTGAAGGAGGAAAGGTTTCCACACACTAGAAGCCCCTTCGCGGGCGGAGACTGCAGGTGGCGGAGGGGGAAAGCTTCGGAGTAGCGGAGGAGAGCACAGCAACAGGGGTGCGGAGGGCAAAGCAGAGAGATTTTGGCACAGAGGATCGGTGCCCTCAGGCACACACCAGCCCGAGAGACTTGTCTGCTCGGCCGCCAGGGCGGGCGGGGCTGGGAGCTGAGGCTCAGGTATCGGCTTTCAGTCGGAGCGCAGGGAGAGGTCTGGGGCTGGCGGCAGGAAGAGACCCTGAAGGGGTTAGTGCTAGCCCGGAGGGAGTCCGGGGAAAGGGTCTGGAGCTACCGGAGAGGCAAGAGACTTTTTTCCCTTTTGTTGCCTGGTGCGCGAGGAGAGGGCATTCCCCTCCCTCCCCTCTGCCTGAGTGAGCCAGAGCCCCCGAATCAGCGGCTCCTTTAAACCCGTCCTGTCTGAGCGAAGAACGGACGCCCTCCGGCGACCTACGCACAGAGGCGGGGCCAGGTCCAAGGCTGAGATCCGGGAGTTGTGAGAGCAGAGACAGGGAAATCTCTCTGTGCAGCCTCCGAGGCAGCGGATTAAAGCTCCACGGTCCATTTGATGTGCCCTGCGTCTGTGGAGTGCATGAATGGACAGCGAATCATCCCAAATTGAGGAAGTGGACCTTGAGGACAAGATTTAAGACTTTCCCCCCCCTTTTTTTTTTCCTCTTTTTACAACGAATTATCTCAAATTAAGGAGGTGGACTTAGCAAGATTTCAGACTTTTCGCCCTTGTCCTCTTTTTACAACGAATTATCCCAAATCGAGGAGGTGGACTTGGAGAGCAAGATTTTTGATTTTTCCCCCTGCTCTCTTTTTGTAAATGTGTATGTGTAATCTTCTGTGTAAGATTCTCTCTGTATAGCTTTGCTTCCATCATATGTCCCAGGGTTCTATCGGTCCGTGTTTTTTTTCAATAATTACTTTTTAATTTTAATAACGCTACTATATTTCATACTTTATTCTATTTTACTTTACCTGCTCTTTCTTTTCTTCCTCCCTTCCCTTCCTCCCTCCCTCCCTCCACTCCTCCTTTCCTTCTTTCTTTTTCTTTCCTCCATCCCTCCCTCCCTCCCACCCTTCTTCTTTCCACTTTCTTTTTCTTTCCTTCCTCCCTCCCTCCCTCCCTCCTGTCTTTCTTTCTTTCTTTCCTTCCTCCCTCCCTCCCTCTCTTCTTCCATTCACTCTTCCTTTTGCTTTCATTCCTCCCTCCCTCCCTCCTTTCTTTCCTTCTTTCTTTCCATCCTTCCTCCCACCCTCCTTTCTTTCTTTCTTCCTTCCTTCCTTTCTTCCCTTCTTCCTTTCTTTCAATCTCTCTTTCTTTCTTCTACTAATTATTTCTCTCTACTTTTTCTCACTGTTATTCTGAGCCGGGTGGATGAAAGGCTCTTGGTGCTGCAGCCAGGAGTTAGTGCTGTGCCTCTGAAGTGGGAGAGCCAACTTCAGGACACGGGTCCACAAGAGACCTCCCAGCTCCACATAATATCAAGCAGCGAAAATCTCCCAGGGATCTCCATCTCAACACCAGCACCCAGCTTCAGTCAACGACCAGCAAGCTACAGTGCTGGTCACCCTATGCCAAGCAACTAGCAAGGCAGGAACACAACCCCACCCATTAGCAGAGAGGCTACCTAAAAACATAATAAGGCCACAGACACCCCAAAACACACCACCAGACGTGGACCTGTCCACCAGAAAGACAAGATCGAGCCTCAACCACCAGAACACAGGCATTAGTCCCCCCCACCAGGAAGCCTACACAACTTACTGAAACAACCTTAGCCACGGGGGACAGACACCAAAAACAACGGGAACTACGAATCTGCAGCCTGCACAAAGGAGACCCCAAACACAGTAACATAAGCAAAATGAGAAAGCAGAAAAACACACAGCAGGTGAAGGAGCAAGATAAAAACCTACCAGACCTAACAAATGAAGAGGTAATAGGCAGTCTACCTGAAAAAGAATTCAGAATAATGATAGTAAAGCTGATCCAAGATTCTATTTCCCAGATCCAAAATCTTGGAAATAGAATAGACAATATGCAAGAAACAGTTAACAAGGACCTAGAAGAACTAAAGATGAATCAAGCATCAATTAAAAACACAATAAATGAAATGAAAAATACTCTAGATGGGATCAATAGCAGAATAACTGAGGCAGAAGAACGGATAAGTGAGGTGGAAGATAAAATAGTGGAAATAACTGATGCAGAGAAAAATAAAGAAAAAAGAATGAAAAGAACAGAGGACAGTCTCAGAGACCTCTGGGACAACATTAAACGCACCAACATTCGAATTATAGGGGTTCCAGAAGAAGAAGAGAAAAAGAAAGGGACTGAGAAAATATTTGAAGAGATTATAGTTGAAAACTTCCCTAATATGGGAAAGGAAATAGTTAATCAAGTCCAGGAGGCACAGAGAGTCCCATACAGAATAAACCCAAGAAGAAATACGCCAAGACACATATTAATCAAACTGTCAAAAATTAAACACAAAGAAATCATATTAAAAGCAGCAAGGGAAAAACAACAAATAACACACAAGGGAATCCCCATCAGGTTAACAGCTGATCTCTCAGCAGAAACTCTACAAGCCAGAAGGGAGTGGCAGGACATAATTAAAGTGATGAAGGAGAGAAACCTGCAACCAAGATTACTCTACCCAGCAAGGATCTCATTCAGATTTGATGGAGAAATTAAAACCTTTACAGACAAGCAAAAGTTGAGAGAGTTCAGCACCACCAAACCAGCTTTACAACAAATGCTAAAGGAACTTCTCTAGGCAAGAAACACAACAGAAGGACTATACCTACAATAACGAACCCAAAGCCATTAAGGAAATGGGAATAGGAACATACATATCAATAATTACCTTAAATGTAAATGGACTAAATGCTCCCACCAAAAGACACAGAGTGGCTGAATGGATACAAAAACAAGACCCATATATATGCTGTCTACAAGAGACCCACTTCAGACCTAGAGACACATACAGATTGAAAGTAAGGGGATGGAAAAAGATATTCCATGCAAATGGAAATCAAAAGAAAGCTGGAGTAGCAATTCTTATATCAGACAAAATAGACTTTAAAATAAAGACTATTAGAAGAGACAAAGAAGGACACTACATAACGATAAAGGGATCGATCCAAGAAGAAGATATAACAATTGTAAATATTTATGCACCCAACATAGGAGCACCTCAATACATAAGGCAAATACTAACAGCCATAAAAGGGGAAATCGACAGTAACACAATCATAGTAGGGGACTTTAACACCCCACTTTCACCAATGGACAGATCATCCAAAATGAAAATAAATAAGGAAACACAAGCTTTAAATGATACATTAAACAAGATGGACTTAATTGATATTTATAGGACATTCCACCCAAAAACAACAGAATACACATTTTTCTCAAGTGCTCACGGAACATTCTCCAGGATAGATCATATCTTGGGTCACAAATCAAGCCTTGGTAAATTTAAGAAAATTGAAATTGTATCAAGTATCTTTTCCGACCACAATGCTATGAGACTAGACATCAATTACAGGAAAAGATCTGTAAAAAATACAAACACATGGAGGCTAAACAATACACTACTCAATAACGAAGTGATCACTGAAGAAATCAAAGAGGAAATTAAGAAATACTTAGAAACAAATGACAATGGAGACACGACGACCCAAAACCTATGGGACGCAGCAAAAGCAGTTCTAAGGGGGAAGTTTATAGCAATACAATCCCACCTTAAGAAACAGGAAACATTTCGAGTAAACAACCTGACCCTGCACCTAAAGCAATTAGAGAAAGAAGAACAAAAAACCCCCAAAGTTAGCAGAAGGAAAGAAATCATAAAGATTAGATCAGAAATAAATGAAAAAGAAATGAAGGAAACGATAGCAAAGATCAACCAAACTAAAAGCTGGTTCTTTGAGAAGATAAACAAAATTGACAAACCATTAGCCAGACTCATCAAGAAAAGAAGGGAGAAGACTCAAATCAGTAGAATTAGAAATGAAAAAGGAGAAGTAACAACTGACACTGCAGAAATACAAAAGATCATGAGAGATTACTATAAGCAACTCTATGCCAATAAAATGGACAACCTGGAAGAAATGGACAAATTCTTAGAAATGCACAACCTACCAAGACTGACTCAGGAAGAAATAGAAAATATGAACAGACCAATCACAAGCACTGAAATTGAAACTGTGATTAAAAATCTTCCATCAAACAAAAGCCCAGGACCAGATGGCTTCACAGGCGAATTCTATCAAACATTTAGAGAAGAGCTAACACCTATCCTTCTCAAACTCTTCCAAACAATATCAGAGGAAGGAACACTCCCAAACTCATTCTACGAGGCCACCATCACCTTGATACCAAAACCAGGCAAGGATGTCACAAAGAAAGAAAACTACAGGCCAATATCACTGATGAACATAGATGCAAAAATCCTCAACAAAATACTAGCAAACAGAATCCAACAGCACATTAAAAGGATCATACACCATGATCAAGTGGGGTTTATTCCAGGAATGCAAGGATTCTTCAATATACGCAAATCAATCAATGTGATACACCATATTAACAAGTTGAAGGAGAAAAACCATATGATCATCTCAATAGATGCAGAGAAAGCTTTCGACAAAATTCAACACCCATTTATGATAAAAACCCTGCAGAAAGTAGGCATAGAGGGAACTTTCCTCAACATAATAAAGGCCATATATGACAAACCCACAGCCAACATTGTCCTCAATGGTGAAAAACTGAAACCATTTCCACTAAGATCAGGAACAAGACAAGGCTGCCCACTCTCACCGCTCTTATTCAACATAGTTTTGGAAGTTTTAGCCACAGCAATCAGAGAAGAAAAGGAAATAAAAGGAATCCAAATTGGAAAAGAAGAAGTAAAGCTGTCACTGTTTGCAGATGACATGATACTATACATAGAGAATCCTAAAGATGCTACCAGAAAACTACTAGAGATAATCAATGAATTTGGTAAAGTAGCAGGATACAAAATTAATGCACAGAAATCTCTGGCATTCCTGTACACTAATGATGAAACATCTGAAAATGAAATCAAGAAAACACTCCCATTTACCATTGCAACAAAAAGAATAAAATATCTAGGAATAAACCTACCTAAGGAGACAAAAGACCTGTATGCAGAAAATTATAAGACACTGATGAAAGAAATTAAAGATGATATAAATAGATGGAGAGATATACCATGCTCCTGGATTGGAAGAATCAATATTGTGAAAATGACTCTACTACCCAAAGCAATCTACAGATTCAATGCAATCCCTATCAAACTACCACTGGCATTTTTCATAGAGCTAGAACAAAAAATTTCAAAATTTGTTTGGAAAAACAAAAGACCCCGAATAGCCAAAGCAATCTTGAGAACGAAAAACAGAGCTGGAGGAATCAGGCTGCCTGACTTCAGACTATACTACAAAGCTACAGTAATTAAGACAGTGTGGTACTGGCATAAAAACAGAAAGATAGATCAGTGGATCAGGATAGAAAGCCCAGAGATAAACCCACGCACATATGGCCAACTTATCTTTAATAAAGGAGGCAGGAATGTACAGTGGAGAAAGGACAGCCTCTTCAATAAGTGGTGCTGGGAAAACTGGACAGGGACATGTAAAAGTATGAGATTAGATCATTCCCTAACACCATACACAAAAATAAGCTCAAAATGGATTAAAGACCTAAATGTAAGGCCAGAAACTATCAAACTCCTAGAGGAAAACATAGGTAGAACACTCTATGACATAAATCACAGCAAGATCCTTTTGGACCCACCTCCTAGAGAAATGGAAATAAAAACAAAGATAAACAAATGGGACCTAATGAAACTTCAAAGCTTTTGCACAGCAAAGGAAACCATAAACAAGACCAAAAGACAACCTTCAGCATGGGAGAAAATATTTGCAAATGAAGCAACTGACAAAGGATTAATCTCCAAAATTTATAAACAGCTCATGCAGCTCAATAGCAAAAAAACAAACAACCCAATCCAAAAATGGGCAGAAGACTTAAATAGGCATTTCTCCAAAGAAGATATACAGACTGCCAACAAACACATGAAAGAATGCTCAACATCATTAATCATTAGAGAAATGCAAATCAAAACTACAATGAGATATCATCTCACACCAGTCAGAATGGCCATCATCAAGAAATCTAGAAACAATAAATGCTGGAGAGGGTGTGGAGAAAAGGGAACACTCTTGCACTGCTGGTGGGAATGTGAATTGGTACAGCCACTATGGAGAACAGTATGGAGGTTCCTTAAAAAACTAAAAATAGAACTACCATATGACCCAGCAATCCCACTACTAGGCATATACCCTGAGAAAACCATAATTCAAAAAGAGACATGTACCAAAATGTTCATTGCAGCTCTATTCACAATAGCCCGGAGCTGGAAACAACCTAAGTGTCCATCATCGGATGAATGGATAAAGAAGATGTGGCACATATATACAATGGAATATTACTCAGCCATAAAAAGAAACGAAACTGAGCTATTTGTAATGAGGTGGATAGACCTAGAGTCTGTCATACAGAATGAAGTAAGTCAGAAAGAGAAAGACAAATACCGTATGCTAACACATATATATGGAATTTAAAAAAAAAAATGTCATGAAGAACCTAGGGGTAAAACGGGAATAAAGACACAGACCTACTTGAGAATGGACTTGAGGATATGGGGAAGGGGAAGGGTAAGCTGTGACAAAGGGAAAGAGAGGCATGGACATATATACACTACCAAACGTAAGGTAGATAGATAGTGGGAAGCAGCCGCAGAGCACAGGGAGATCAGCTCGGTGCTTTGTGACCGCCTGGAGGGGTGGGATGGGGAGGGTGGGAGGGAGGGAGATGCATGAGGGAAGGGATGTGGGAACAGATGTATATGTATGACTGATTCACTTTGTTATAAAGCAGAAACTAATAAAAAAAAAATGGACAACCTGGAAGAAATGGACAAATTCTTAGAAATGCACAACCTACCAAGACTGACTCAGGAAGAAATAGAAAATATGAACAGACCAATCACAAGCACTGAAATTGAAACTGTGATTAAAAATCTTCCATCAAACAAAAGCCCAGGACCAGATGGCTTCACAGGCGAATTCTATCAAACATTTAGAGAAGAGCTAACACCTATCCTTCTCAAACTCTTCCAAACAATATCAGAGGAAGGAACACTCCCAAACTCATTCTACGAGGCCACCATCACCTTGATACCAAAACCAGGCAAGGATGTCACAAAGAAAGAAAACTACAGGCCAATATCACTGATGAACATAGATGCAAAAATCCTCAACAAAATACTAGCAAACAGAATCCAACAGCACATTAAAAGGATCATACACCATGATCAAGTGGGGTTTATTCCAGGAATGCAAGGATTCTTCAATATACGCAAATCAATCAATGTGATACACCATATTAACAAGTTGAAGGAGAAAAACCATATGATCATCTCAATAGATGCAGAGAAAGCTTTCGACAAAATTCAACACCCATTTATGATAAAAACCCTGCAGAAAGTAGGCATAGAGGGAACTTTCCTCAACATAATAAAGGCCATATATGACAAACCCACAGCCAACATTGTCCTCAATGGTGAAAAACTGAAACCATTTCCACTAAGATCAGGAACAAGACAAGGCTGCCCACTCTCACCGCTCTTATTCAACATAGTTTTGGAAGTTTTAGCCACAGCAATCAGAGAAGAAAAGGAAATAAAAGGAATCCAAATTGGAAAAGAAGAAGTAAAGCTGTCACTGTTTGCAGATGACATGATACTATACATAGAGAATCCTAAAGATGCTACCAGAAAACTACTAGAGATAATCAATGAATTTGGTAAAGTAGCAGGATACAAAATTAATGCACAGAAATCTCTGGCATTCCTGTACACTAATGATGAAACATCTGAAAATGAAATCAAGAAAACACTCCCATTTACCATTGCAACAAAAAGAATAAAATATCTAGGAATAAACCTACCTAAGGAGACAAAAGACCTGTATGCAGAAAATTATAAGACACTGATGAAAGAAATTAAAGATGATACAAATAGATGGAGAGATATACCATGCTCCTGGATTGGAAGAATCAATATTGTGAAAATGACTCTACTACCCAAAGCAATCTACAGATTCAATGCAATCCCTATCAAACTACCACTGGCATTTTTCATAGAGCTAGAACAAAAAATTTCAAAATTTGTTTGGAAAAACAAAAGACCCCGAATAGCCAAAGCAATCTTGAGAACGAAAAACGGAGCTGGGGGAATCAGGCTCCCTGACTTCAGACTATACTACAAAGCTACAGTAATTAAGACAGTGTGGTACTGGCATAAAAACAGAAAGATAGATCAGTGGAACAGAATAGAAAGCCCAGAGATAAACCCATGCACATATGGCCAACTTATCTTTGATAAAGGAGGCAAGAATGTACAGTGGGGAAAGGACAGCCTCTTCAATAAGTGGTGCTGGGAAAACTGGACAGGGACATGTAAAAGTATGAGATTAGATCATGCCCTAACACCATACACAAAAATAAGCTCAAAATGGATTAAAGACCTAAATGTAAGGCCAGAAACTATCAAACTCTTAGAGGAAAACATAGGTAGAACACTCTATGACATAAATCACAGCAAGATCCTTTTGGACCCACCTCCTAGAGAAATGGAAATAAAAACAAAGATAAACAAATGGGACCTAATGAAACTTCAAAGCTTTTGCACAGCAAAGGAAACCATAAACAAGACGAAAAGACAACCCTCAGAATGGGAGAAAACATTTGCAAATGAAGCAACTGACAAAGGATTAATCTCCAAAATTTATAAACAGCTCATGCAGCTCAATAGCAAAAAAACAAACAACCCAATCCAAAAATGGGCAGAAGACTTAAATAGGCATTTCTCCAAAGAAGATATACAGACTGCCAACAAACACATGAAAGAATGCTCAACATCATTAATCATTAGAGAAATGCAAATCAAAACTACAATGAGATATCATCTCACACCAGTCAGAATGGCCATCATCAAGAAATCTAGAAACAATAAATGCTGGAGAGGGTGTGGAGAAAAGGGAACACTCTTGCACTGCTGGTGGGAATGTGAATTGGTACAGCCACTATGGAGAACAGTATGGAGGTTCCTTAAAAAACTAAAAATAGAACTACCATATGACCCAGCAATCCCACTACTAGGCATATACCCTGAGAAAACCATAATTCAAAAAGAGACATGTACCAAAATGTTCATAGCAGCCCTATTTACAATAGCCCGGAGATGGAAACAACCTAAGTGTCCATCATCGGATGAATGGATAAAGAAGATGTGGCACATATATACAATGGAATATTACTCAGCCATAAAAAGAAACGAAACTGAGCTATTCGTAATGAGGTGAATAGACCTAGAGTCTATCATACAGAGTGAAGTAAGTCAGAAAGAGAAAGACAAATACCGTATGCTAACACATATATATGGAATTTAAAAAAAAAATGTCATGAAGAACCTAGGGGTAAAACGGGAATAAAGACACAGACCTACTTGAGAATGGACTTGAGGATATGGGGATGGGGAAGGGTAAGCTGTGACAAAGCGAAAGAGAGGCATGGACATATATACACTACCAAACGTAAGGTAGATAGATAGTGGGAAGCAGCCGCAGAGCACAGGGAGATCAGCTCGGTGCTTTGTGACCGCCTGGAGGGGTGGGATGGGGAGGGTGGGAGGGAGGGAGATGCATGAGGGAAGGGATGTGGGAACAGATGTATATGTATGACTGATTCACTTTGTTATAAAGCAGAAACTAATAAAAAAAATAAAATAAATAAATAAATAAAAAGAAACACAGCATTGAACACCTGCTATACCCCATTTTAAATTAAATAAAATAAAATAAAATAAAAACACAGGGAGAGAGAGAGGAATTCTTACAAAATTCGATCAGGGGCTGTGATGCAACCTGGATTGACCACATCTTGACACACAACTGGATAGACATAAGGTGGACGCTCATGGAGCTGAGAGGCTTGGTGAGGATGAGTCAGCAAATGCAGCCCCTTTAGAGTAATACTGCCTGGTCCTGATTCCATGGGTCCCAAATCTCCAGATGCAGGCAACCCTTCGTACAGCTAAAACATGCATGTGACACCCACAGAATGGTACACCGTAGGATTGGGAAGAGTTTGGAAAAGGCACCTCACCTCCTCATCTCCTGGTGCTCAGGTGCCCCCCTCCAGCCTCTTTCATAACAATCTCCCCACTTGGGAAGTCGACACCTTCAACACCCTGTTTCCCACAGTTTGGAATTTGTCCACAGGATGAACTGGAATGGGGGGAACAATGAGAGACAAGCCCTATGTGTTTGGACAGGCACATGACACTCTAGTTTCCAATTAGGAAGAGGAATTGACCAAAGGCTTATCTTGCCCTCAGAAACAGAATAGGGCTTGAAGCAATCCTGCTGTTTTGTGGCCCGTTCCCGAAGAAACAAGTTTAAAAGTGGAGCTCAGGGGCACTGCAATTCACAATCCTGCAGGATTATAAAACATACCTAACGTGGAAAAATGCCTTGAGGTAAGTCACAAAAAAGGACTTGAAAGCAAGGCAGAATTGCAGGAAGGGATTTCAAGAGGTAGATTGGACTTACCATGAAAACACATGGAAAGGGGCAGAACTTCTTCAGTGATGCCATTGGCCGAAAAGGCACCCAGTACAAGTCAACACTACAAAGAGGTATCACTTCGCATCAGTCCAAAAGGCCATCCTCACAAAGTGTAAAAACCAGAAATGGAGGATAGGGCATGGAGAAAAGGGAGTCCTGTACGCTGACTGTGGGAATATGAATTGCCAAGGTCACTCCGGAGAAGTGTGTTGTGATTCCTAAATAAAGCTAAGAAACAAAGCTACAGAGCATACGGCACTTCCACTCATGGGCGTTTATTTTCAGAAAACCAAAACTCAACAGGACACAGGCAACCCAACGTTTAGTGCTGCTCTGTTTACAAAAGCCTCGACTTGGATACAACCGAAATTTCCTTGGAAGGAAAACATGGATAAAGAAGATGTGATACTTATGTACAATGGACTATTACTCAGCCATGAAATCAATGAAATAAGGCCAGTTGCAGGAACTCGGGTGGACTTAGGCACGATTGTTCTAAGTGAAATAAGTCAGACAGAAAAAGAGACTTCTCATAAGATATCACTAACAGGTGGAATCTAAAAATGGCTACACATGAACTACATTACAAAACAGAGACAAAGTCACACGTTTAGAAAACACACTTATTGCAGCTAAAGGGAAAGGTTGGGTAGGGTGAGGCAGAAACCAGAAGGTTGAAATGAGCATAGATACCATTCCATAAACCAAATAGGTAATCAACAAGACCTACTCTATAACTCAAAGAACTGAACTCAGCACACCCTAGTCACAGGAAAAGAATATATACGACTGGAAAGAATCTGAAAAAGAATTTGATTTCTCTGTAAGTGATTCAAGTCAATGTACAGAAGCAAGAAACACAACAGTGAAAATCAGCTACACCCCATTATAAAAATAAATTACAAAAAAAAAAAAAGCAAAGACACTGAGAGAGAGAAATTCTTACAGAATTCGTTCAGGGGCTGTGTTGCAACCTGGCTTGACCACATCCAAATCCACAGCTGGATGGGACCTAAGGTTGGACACTTGTGGGGCTTAGAGGCTTGGTGAAGATTGGCCAGCAAATGCAGTCCCTTTACAGTAATATGCTTGGTTCCCCTTCCATGGGTCCCAAATCTCAAGGGGCAGGGGACCCGTCCTACAGGTAAAACATGCATTGGACACCCAGAGCATGGTACACCATCTGATCGGGAAGAGTTTGGAAAAGGCACCTCATCTCCTCATCTCTTGGTGGTTGGCTTCCCTCCTGGAGCCTCTTTCCTAACAATCTCCCCACTTGGGAAATTAGCACCTTCAACATCCTGTTTCTCACAGTTTGGGATTTGTCCAGAGAATGAAGCAGAATGGGAGGAACCAATAAGAGACAAGCCCTAGGTTTTTCAACAGACACATGCCACTCTAATTTCCAATAAGGAAGAGGATTTGACCAAAGGCTCACCTTGCCCCTGGAATCAGAATAGGGCTTGAAGCAATGCTGCTCTTTTGTGGCCAGTTCCCCCACACACACAAAAAAAAAGTTGAAAAATCCACCTCAGGGGTACTGCAATTTTCAAACCTGCAGGGTTGTAAAAGATATCTATCATCGAAAAATGTCTTCTGGTAAGTCATCGAAAAGGACTTGAAAGCAAGGCAGAATTGAAGGAGAGGGATTTCAAGAGGTAGATTGGACTCGCAATTAAAGCACATGAAAAGCGGCTGAACTTCCCCAATGATCCAGTTGGCCAAAAAGGGCTTATGCGTTTTTCTTGAATATATTCAGGAAAAATGTATACGCCCTTTTTGGCCAACCAAACAGGTGGACAATGAAAATCAACACTTCCCATCAGTCAGATGGGCCATCCTCACAAAGTGTAAAAACCAGAAAAACAGGACAAGGCATAGAGAAAAGGGAGCCTGTTTCACTGATGGTGGGAATGTAAATTGCCAACAGCCACTCTGGAGAAGTGTATTGTGTTTCCTAAAAAATCTAAACACACAGAGCTACAGAGCATACGGCACTTGCACTCATGGGCATATATCTTGGGAAAAACAAAGTTCGACAGGACACAGGGAACCCAACTTTTAGTGCATCTCTGTTTACAAGAGCCTCAACTTGGATAGGACCTAAATGTACTTGGAAGTAAACATGGATAAAGAGGATGTGGTACTTATGTGCAATGGAATATTACTCAGCCATGAAATCAATGAAATAAGTCCAGTTGCAGCAACTCGGGTGAACTTATGTACGATCACTTTAAGTGACATAAGTCAGACAGAAAAAGAGACTTATCATAAGATATCACTTAGAGGTGGAATCTAAAAATGGCTACACATGAACTAATTAAAGAAGAGAAACAGAGTCACACATTTAGGGCTTCCCTGGTGGTACAGTGGTTAAGAATTCACCAGCCAATCAGGGGAAACAGGTTCGAGCCCTGGTCCAAAAAGATCCCACATGCCACAGAGCCACTATGTCCGTGCGCCACAAATACTGAGCCAGTGCTCTAGAGCTGGCAAGCCACAACTACTGAGCCCATGTGCCACAACTACTGAAGCCTGCAAGCCTAGCACCCGTGCTCCACAAGAGAAGCCACTCAATGAGTAGCCCGCACACTGCAACCAAGACCCAATGCAGCCAATTAATTAATTAATAATTAATTAATTTAAAAAAACAAAAAGTTACCAGCTGACTTACTGTCTTGTGGGGGCCAAATTTCTGGTTCATAATGTGGGTCTTCTGGTTCTGCAATTAAATGATGTAATGGGCATAAGATCTTTTGTGTGCTACATTTATTAGGTCACTAATCCCATATTTGAGGTCTCTGGCCTCATGACCTAATCACCTCCCAAAAGCCCCACTTCCTAATACCATCAACATGGGAGCTGGGTTTCAAAATTTGAAAATTAGAGGTACAAAATGTTTATACCATAACAGGGACCACAGAGTTAATTTATTTTTCCTTTCATGTTAAAGGTTTTGCAAATATATATTTATTATATAATCCTCAAACCCTTGTTTTTTTTAAGATTCTTTTCCCATATAGGCCAGTACAGAGCATTGAGTAGAATTCCCTGTGCTATACAGCAGGTCCATACCAATACTTATCTATTTTATATATAGTAGTGTGTATATGTCAGTCCCATATTCCCAATTTATCCCTCCCCCACTTATCCCCTGGTAACCATAAGTTTGTTTTCTATATACATGACTATTTCTGTTTTGTAAATAAGTTCTTTTCTACCATTATATTTTTAGATTATGCATGTAAGCAATATCGTATGATATCTGTCTTCCTGTGTCTGACTTGGTTCACTCAGTATAACAATCTCTAAGTCCATCCGTGTTGCTGAAAAACACTTAATTGTTGAGGATAACTCTCAATGTTTTCCAGTATCATCAGCAATTCTTTCTGGCAGACATGTGATAATACTTTTTAAACAGGGATATTGAGACCAAGGCTCCTGACCTGCAAACAAACAAAACATCATTCATATAGTGAAAACTTTGCACATCAAAGGATGAAAGCACTTGGTCTCTACCTTTTTCACCCACTGCTGACAGAGGGCAGAGGAGTTTGACCCACTAACCTTCCTTACGTGCACTTCTTCCTAATGGGGTATTCCACCTAAAACTTATAAGAAGCAGGACTGCATCATGGAACACACCAATCTCTACTACAGGTTCTGAAGCAGCAAAAAAATATATAAAAATAAAAACATGATGAAATCATCCAAAGGGCTCTGTCTGCATTGTTACAGTAGTTCCCTCCCACTGTGAACCCTTTTCAAACCCTGTCACTTGAACCTGTTTTTATTTTTTTCAACAACAATAAGGTTAATCTGGAGTCACATGCTCCAGTAATATTACACTATCCCTTGTGCAAGTATATAGGGATTCAAGGAGCTATGGGAGGCTATCATGAGAGGTTGCCTAGAGTAATTAGGACATTTCATTTAATGTTGGCTCTTCTCCCTAAGATGTCTGCTGTCCTCTTCTTTTTGTAGCTACTAGCATCGAGAAAGTGAACAAGATAAGGCCCTTCTCTTTTCCTGCCCATGAATGCAGCCATGATTAACCCCACAGACCTTGGTGCTTCCAGAATCCCCTGAAGCTACTGACCCTCCATGCATGGCATGACATAGATAAGGATGGTGACCTGTATATTTGTATAGAGCATGCTATAAAATTTTCGACTCTTCCCTTCCTCATAATTCCAAAGAATAGATTTCTTTGGATTTCTGCTTAATGCTGCTGGAGTTGGTACATAAGTTGAGGGATGTATAAGCACACACCAAAAGAGAGGGTAACTGCACAGAAAATACAAGCAGGTACATTTCTGTGTAGTTTCAAGCAGCTTATTTGATATAACAGCCATGGTGATATGTTGACCCTTCTTCTTTCTACTAGTAGTACAACAAACAATATAAAGGATATTTAGGCTGCTTGTTTTATCCCCACCTCTCACAATTGATCTGCATTCACATATAAGACAATGAAGGGCCCTTACTACCATCTTACTCAATACTGGAGAACTAGAGAATGTCCAAATTTTTCCAGGGATTATTTTCATATTCCCCAGTCAGGCCTATGAAGGAATCTTACCTATTCTGTTTAATGAAGTCATATCTCGCATGACACCCCGTCATCACCAATACTGGAAAGAAATTTGAAGGGTCTTAGATTTTACCATATTTGAAATTCCAATATTTTACCCTGACATGTTTTTGGATTTTAGAAAAAAATATTTTAAATGAGACAAAAAACCATTTTTATGACACAGACAACAATAGTTTTATATTTTTATCTGTTCCACTTGCACACAAAAGTCTCATGGGGTGATGTAAAGTAGTCCTGTTGGACGTTGTGCATGTGTAAGTACAGATTAAAGCTTAGGAATCTTAAGCTTCAGTCACCTGAAACTTTTAAAGTAGGATGCAAGCAATACTGTCCAACATTTGAACAGAGCAAGACACTGTCTTTATTTTATTTGTCAGGTAATTAATCTGTCTTTTGCCCCAAGGAGAGAAACAACTGGCACCTTCCGTCAATGTGTCCTACAAAAATCTTTGAACAGAGACTGCAAGCAGAGGCTGATACAAGATGTGAGAAAAAAAAATGAGAGACCCTTGTGGCATTTTCTCCTAACTTACTGCAATCTCTCATTTAAAAGTGGGAATAATCAATCTTCTGAGGAAAAAGTCCCAAAGAAGGTTTTTGCTTTTGTGGAATAATGAGATTGCTAAAGATTTCAGGAGGTAAGAAGAATCGGTGAGAATGACCACACAACTAGAGAAAGCCCTGTGCAGCAACGAAGACCCAACACAATGAAAAATAAAGTTAAATCTTTTGACTTCTGAGATGACTCATTCACGTGGCTGTAGTTGGAGGCCTCAGTTCCTTGCCACATGGATCTGTCCTTAGGGCTGCTTGAGTGTCCTCATGACATGGAAGCTGGCTTACCCCAGGATGAGTGATCTAGCAGAAAACAAATCAGAAGCTGCAATGTCTTTTATGACCCACCTTTGGGAGCTGCACTTTGTCATGTCTGCAATGTCTTATTGGTTAAACACTTAGCCCTTTTCAAGTGCAAGGGGCCACACAGGTGCATGAAGACTGGGAGATAATTAGGGGATGATTAGGGCCATCTTGGAGGCTGGCTAACAAAGTGGCTGTCTCATTGAAGACTGAATTTTGTTTTCTTCACTTCTGGAGAGAAAACGGTCAGTGAATCCCATTGGTGGTCTTTGAGATGTACCAAAGCTACCTCGTGCTCTCACCTCCTGCCGTGTGGCTGAAGGGTCTTAGTGCTCCACCCGGGTGTCAGGCCTGTGTCTCTGAGGTGGGAGAGCCGAGTTCAGGACATAGGTGTACCAGAGACCTCCGACGCCATGAAATATCAAAAGGCAAAGGCTCTCCCAGAGATCTCCATCTCAAAGCTAAAACCCAGCTCCCCTCAAAGACCAGCAAGCTCCTGTGGTGGACACCCTATGGCAAACAACTAGCAAGACAGGAACACAGCCCCGCTCATTATCAGAGAGGCTGCCTAAAATCATAATAAGGTCACAGACAACCCAAAACACACCACCAGATGTGGACCTGCCCACCAGAAAGACAAGATCCAGCCCAACCCACCAGAACACAGGCACTAGTTCCCTCCACCAGGAAGCCTACACAACCCACTGAACCAAACTTAGCCACTGGGGGCAGACACCAAAAACAACGGGAACTATGAACCTGCAGCCTGTGAACAGAAGACCCCAAACACAGTAAGTTAAGCAAAATGAGAAGACAGAGAAACACACGGCAGATGAAGGAGCAAGGTAAAAACCCACCAGACCTAACAAATGAAGAGGAAATAGGTAGTCTACCTGAAAAAGAATTCAGAGTAATGATAGTAAAGATCTCAAATCTTGGAACTAGAATGGAGAAGATATAAGAAACATTTAACAAGGACCTAGAAGAATGAAAGAGCAAACAACAATGAACAGCACGATAAGTGGAATTAAGAATTCTCCAGAAGGAAACAATACCAGAATACCTGAGGCAGAGGAATGGATAAATGACCTGGGAGATAAAATAGTGGAAATAAATACCACAGAGCAGAATAAAGAAAAAAGAATGAAAAGAATTGAGGACAATCTGAGACACCTCTGAGACAACATTAAATGAAACAACATTCGAATTATAGGGCTGCCAGAAGAAGAAGAGAAAAAGGAAGTGATTGAGAAAGCATTTGAAGAGATTATAGTTGAAAACTTCCCTAATATGGGAAAGGAAAGAGTTAATCAAGTCCAGGAAGCACAGAGAGTCCCATACAGGATAAATCGGAGGAGAAACATGCCAAGACACATATTAATCAAACTATCAAAAAATAAATACAAAGAAAAAATATTAAAAGCAGCAAGGGAAAAACAACAAATAACATACAAGGAAATCCCCATAAGGCTAACAGCTGATCTCTCAGCAGAAACTCTGCAAGCCAGAAGCGTGTGGCAGGACATCTGTAAAGTGATGAAAGGGAAGAACCTACAACCAGGATTACTCTACCCATCAAGGATCTCATTCAGATTTGACAGAGAAATTAAAAACTTTACAGACAAGCAAAAGCTTAGAGAATTCAGCACCACCAAACCAGTTATACAACAAATGCTAAAGGAAATTATCTAGGCAGAAGACACAAGAGAAGGAAAAGACCTACAATAACAGACACAAAACAATTAAGAAAATGGTAATAGGAACATACATATTGATAATTACCTTAAATGTAAATGGATTAAATGCTCCAACCAAAAGACATAGACTGGCTGAATGGATCCAGAAACACGAGTTGTATATACGCTGTCTACAAGAGACCCACTTCAGACCAAGGGACACGTACAGACTGAAAGTGAGGGGATGGAAAAAGATACTCCATGTAAATGGAAACCAAAAGAAAGCTGGAGTGGCAAATCTCATATCAGACAAAATAGACTTTAAAATAAAGACTATTACAGGAGACAAAGAAGGACACTACATAATGATCAAGGAACCACTCCAAGAAGAAGATATAAAATTTGTAAATATTTATGCACCCAATATAGGAGTACCTCAATACATAAGGCAAATGCTAACAGCCATAAAAGGGGAAATTGACAGTAACACAATCATAGTAGGGGATTTAGCACCCCACTTTCACCAATGGACAGATCATCCAAACTGAAAATAAATAAGGAAAAACAAGCTTTAAATGATACATTAAATAAGATGGACTTAATTGATATTTATAGGACATTCCATCCGAAAACAACAGAATACACTTTCTTCTGAAGTGCTCGTGGAACATTTTCCAGGATAGATCATACCTTGAGTCACAAATCAACCCTTGGTAAATTTATGAAAATTGAAATCATATCAAGTATCTTTTCCGACCACAATGCTATGAGACTAGATATCAATTACAGGAAAAAATCTTTTTTTCAGCACACCACCATCCCCACCCCCACTGCGGTTTTCCCCCCTTGGTGTCCATACGTTTGTTCTCTACATCTGTGTCTCAACTTCTGCCCTGCAAACCTGTTCATCTGTACCATTTTTCTAGGTTCCACATACATGCGTTATATACGATATTTGTTTTTCTCTTTCTGATTTACTTCACTCTGTATGACAGCCTCTAGATCCATCCACGTCTCAACAAATGACTCAATTTCATTCTTTTTTATGGCTGAGTAATATTCCATTGTATATATGTACCACAACTTCTTTATCCATTCGTCTGTTGATGGGCATTTAGGTTGCTTCCATGACCTGGCTGTTGTAAATAATGCTGCAATGAACATTGGGGTGCATGTGTCTTTTGAATTATGGTTTTCTCTGGGTATATGCCCAGTAGTGGGATTGCTGGATCATATGGTAATTCTACTTTTATTTTTTTAAGGAACCTCCATACTGTTCTCCATAGTGACTGTATCAATTTACATTCCCACCAACTGTGCAAGAGGGTTCCCTTTTCTCCACACCCTCTCCAGCATTTGTTGTTTGTAGATTTTCTGATGATGCCCATTCTAACTGGTGTGAGGTGATACCTCATTGTAGTTTTGATTTGCATTTCTCTAATAATTATTGATGTTCAGCAGCTTTTCATGTGCTTCGTGGCCATCTGTATGTCTTCTTTGGAGAAATGTCTATTTAGGTCTTCTGCCCAGTTTTGGATTTGGTTGTTTGTTTCTTTAATATTAAGCTTCATGAGCTGTTTATATATTTTGGAGATTAATCCTTTGTGCGTTATTTGTTTGCAAATATTTTCTCCCATTCTGAGGGTTGTCTTTTTGTCTTGTTTATGGTCTCCTTTGCTGTGCAAAAGCTTTGAAGTTTCATTAGGTCCCTTTTGTTTATTTTTGTTTTTATTTCCATTACTCTAGGAGGTGGATCAAAAAAGATCTTGTTGTGATTTATGTCAAAGAGTGTTCTTCCTATGTTTTCCTCTAAGAGTTTTATAGTGTCCAGTCTTACATTTAGATCTCAGATCCATTTTGAGTTTATTTTTGTGTATGGTGTTAAGAAGTGTTCTAATTTCATTCTTTTACATGTAGCTGTCCAGTTTTCCCAGCACCACTTATTGAAGAGACTGTCTTTTCTCCATTGTATATCTTTGCCTCCTTTGTCATAGATTAGTTGAACATAGGTGCGTGGGTTTATCTCTGGGTTTTCTATCTTGTTCCATTGATCTATGTTTCTGTTTTTGTGCCAGTACCATATTGTCTTGATTACTGTAGCTTTGTAGTATAGTCTGAAGTCAGGGAGTCTGATTTCTCCAGCTCTGTTTTTTTCCCTCAATACTGCTTTGACTATTCAGGGTCTTTTGTGTCTCCATACAAATTTTAAGATGATTTGTTCTAGTTCCATAAAAAATGTCATTGGTAATTTGATAGGGATTGCATTGAATCTGTAGACTGCTTTGGGTAGTATAGTCATTTTCACAATGCTGATTCTTCCAATCCAAGAACATGGTATACCTCTCCATCTGTTGGTATCATCTTTAATTTCTTTCATCAGTGTCTTATAGTTTTCTGCTTACAGGTCTTTTGTTTCCCTAGGTAGGTTTATTCCTAGGTATTTTATTCTTTTTGCTGCAATGGTAAATGGGAGTGTTTCCATAATTTCTCTTTCAGATTTCTCATCATTAGTGTATAGGAATGCAAGAGATTCCTGTGCATTAATTTTGTATCCTGCAACTTTACCAAATTCATTGATTAGCTCTAGTAGTTTTCTGGTGACATTTTTAGGATTCTCTATGTATAGTATCATGTCATATTCAAACAGTGACAGTTTTACTTCTTCTTTTCCAATTTGTATTCCTTTTATTTCTTTTTCTTCTCTGATTGCCATAGCTAGGACTTCCAAAACTATGTTGAATAATAGTGTTGAGAGCAGACATCCTTGTCTCATTCCTGATCTTAGAAAAAATGCTTTTAGTTTTTCACCATTGAGAATGATGTTTGTTGCGGGTTTGTCATATATGGCTTTTATTATTTTGAGGTAGTTTCCCTCTAGGCTCACTTTCTGGAGAGTTTTTATCATAAATTGGTGTTGAATTTTGTCAAAAGCTTTTTCTGCATCTATTGAGATGATCATATGGTTTTTATTCTTCAATTTGTTAATATGGTGTATCACATTGATTGATTTGCATATACTGAAGAATCCTTGCATCCCTGGGATAAATCCCACTTGATCATGGTATATGATCATTTTAATGTGTTGTTGGATTATGTTTGCTAGTACTTTGTTGAGGATTTTTGCATGTGTATTCATCAGTGATATTGTTCTGTAATTTTCTTTTTTTGTAGTATCTTTGTCTGGTTTTGGTATCAGGGTGATGGTGACCTCATAGCATGAGTTTGGGAGTGTTCAACAGCAAACAGGGAGGGAAATAGAAGGCATACTCCAAAAAAAAAAGAATTCACTGAAGAGAGTTTAATGAAGAGAATGCACAGATAGGGTTAAGGAAACCAATAAGAGATGAAGCAGGCAGAATTCAAGGCAGTAGGAAGCCAGTGTTTCTCCTCAGCCTGAGGTTGTGAGGGGAGTGTGCAGAGCTTTCAGATCCCCAGTTGGACCTGTAGGATTGGGAGAGGGGCTGCCCAATGTGAGATGTGATCTCTGCCAAAAGCACGGCTTGGTAAGGAGGGAGCAGGGAGTAAATAACCTGATCCCTCTTCTTACCCTCTGGTGTTTGCAGTGTCACCCATGGGTAATCTCAGCTAGAAGCAGCTAGAACACAGCTGGGATGACCTAGTCCTTAGGGATGAGCATTTTGGGGGCACAGAAGAAGGAAGAGAAGGGCAACCACTGGATCTAGATGGACACATGGAAGGTAACCAGCAGAGACTTAGCTCATTTAAGTCCCTCCACACCCTTACCAATTTGTGTGTCTAAGGGTACATGTTTCCCCCTAAGTACTATTTTAGCCACATCTCATAAATTGTAAAATGAGGTATATTCATTAATGTTCATTGTTATCTATTTTGTAGATTCTGTTAAGATTTCTTCTTTAACTTGTAAATTATTTAGGTGTGTGTTTCTTTATTGCCAAACATAAGGGGCTTTGGTGGTTAGCTTTTTGGTATTGACCTCTAAGTTAATCACATTGTGATCTGAGACTGTGGTCTGTTTGACACTATTTTTCGGAAATTTTTTGAGTCTTGCTTTCTGGCTTAGTACATAGTGTTCTCTGTGAGCTCGAAAAGATTGTGTATTTTGAAGTGTTTGGTTGTAGTAGTCTATACACAGTTGGCCCTCTGCATCTGTAGGTCCTGCATCCATGGATTCCATCAACCTTCATCAAAAATATTTGAAAAAAAGTTCCAAAAAGAAAAAGTTGAATTTGCCACACCCCAGAAACTATTTACATTATATTAGATATTATAAGTAATGTAGGGATGATTTAAAATATATGGGAAGATGTACCTAGGCTAAATGCAAATACAGTACCATTTTATATAAGGGACTTGAGCATCCATGGATTTGGGTATGCTTGAGGGTCCTGGAACCATTCACCCACCGATACCAAGGGATGACTGTATGCGTATTAGTCCTCATTATATCAAGTGTCTTCTTTATTCAAATCTTCTGTGTCCTTGCTTATTTTTGTCTTCTTGGTCTATCAATTACTGAGAGCAGTGTCTTAAAATCTGTCATCATGGTAGATTTTTTTTTCTATTTCTCTTTTCGTTCTGTCAGTTTTGTTAATACATTTGAAAAACATATTAAAAAGATAGAATTTAGAGTCATTGTTTCTTCCTGGAGGATCCCACTCTTTGTAATATGCGTGACCAGCTTCACCACCTGTTTCACTTTTTGTCTAAAAGTCTGCTTTGTATGTGTTCCTCGCTCCTTCGGGAACAGCTTTCTCCTCTTCCTTCCACCTTATCAGTTCCTGCTCACCCTCGAGTCTCTGCTCCTCTGTCACTTCCTCAAGAAATCTTTCTCCACACCCCCGACTAAGTCAGTCTTCTGTTTATGTAAAGGATATAACATCTTCTTTGTCTCTTTTCAGGTGTTTTCATGGTCTGTGATTCTGCATTTAAATGACTGGTTTCACACTGTGTCCCTCAGTAGACTGTAAGGTCTGTGATGGCGGGGACGGTGTCTGCCTAGTTCACTGCTGTGTCTCCAGCACCTGTGACAGTCCTGGAAATTAGTAAGTTCTCACTGAGTATTTGATGAATACATACATACATAGAGAGAAAGCTGATTGTAGAGGTAGTGCATTCGTTTGTTAAGGCTGCGGTAACAAAGTACCACAAACAACAGACATGTATTCCTTCACAGTCTGGAGGCTACAAGTCCAAGGTCACAAGTTGGTTCCTTTGAGGGCTGTGAGGGAGGGTCTGTCCCAGGCCTCCCTCCTCAGCTTGTAGGTGGCCATCTTCTCTGAGTGTCTCATCACATGGTCTTTCCTTCATGCAGATTTGTGTCCCAATTTCCCCTTTTCACAAGGACACTGGTCATAAGCCCCCCACCCCCTGCCTTGTGATTTCATTTCAACTTGATTTCCTCTGTAAAGACCCCGTCTCCAAGTAAGGTCACATCCTGAGGTGTTTGGGATTAGGATTCCAACCCATGGCACATGGTTATAGGCTATTTCCTTTCCTGGCCACTGGAGTTTGAGGCTGAAAGGGAAGGTGAGGTTGTGATGTATGTGTGTGCATGGGGGAATGTGTTTTAAAGGAACAGGAGCAGGGGAGAGACCAGTGAGCAAGTGGTAGGTCCAGAACACAAACGTTTCCACCTAAGAGAGGTTTGATTCTTTCTATATCTGGATATTTACTTTTTGCTCTTGTGAGATAATGTAAAACATGGGATTTTGAAATGAAATATAGATCTAGGGAAGACCTCCCATTTACTTACATAATCTGTGAATAAAAGATTTCACTGTAAAACATGTTTGGGAAACACTTCAGACACTCTTCATCCTCTTAGAGTTACAAGGCACAGGAACATGTAAAAGGCCCTGAGAAGTCTTGTGGTGATGTGGCCTGATTACTTTTTTTTGCCGGGGGAGGAGGGTTATTTATTTATTTATTTATTTATTTATTTATTTATTATTTGGTTGTGCTGGGTCTTAGTTGCAGCAGGCGGGCTCCTTTAGTTGTGGCTTGAGGGATCCTCAGTTGCGGATCGCCGGCACCTTAGTTGTGGCATGTGAACTCTCAGTTGTGGCATACACATGGGATCTAGTTCCCTGAGCAGGAATTGAACCCGCGTCCCCTGTCTTGGGAGCACAGAGTCTTAACCACTGTGCCACCAGGGAAGTCCCATGATTATATTTTTTAATTCAACATTTTTTGAAATTATTTTTACCAAGGAATCCCTTAGTTTTTGCCTAATAATTTACTAACGTACTGTATCATTTGATGCAGATAGGTTTGGGAAATGCTGGCCTGGCTGCATCCTTGGGTGGGAGAGAGATGCTCTCCTTGGTGACTTCCTTTCTGCTTTCTTCTCCTTATAATAATAGGACAACTACCTCTCACTTTCTCTTCCCATTTACATTTCATCAGTGCTTAGACCCGTCACATTTAGGTTTTGTACAAATGGCAAATGCCCTGGTTGTGGTTCATAGTTTTGGCTGCTGTCACGAGAAGAGAAGGTGATTGTATTTATTGGTGTAAGTTTGTTTACAAGGAGGTGGGACTTCCCTGGTGGCACAGTGCTTAAGAATTCTCCTGGGGCTTCCCTGGTGGCGCAGTGGTTGAGAGTCTGCCTGCCGATGCAGGGGACACGGGTTCGTGCCCCAGTCCAGGAAGATCCCACATGCCGAGGAGCGGCTGGGCCCATGAGCCATGGCTGCTGAGCCTGCGCATCTGGAGCCTGTGCTCCGCAATGGGAGAGGCCACAACAGTGACAGGCCCACGTACCGCAAAAAAAAAAAAAAAAAAAGTATTCGCCTGCCAATGCAGGGGACACAGGTATGAACCCTGGTCTGGGAAGATACCACATGCCATGGATCAACTAAGCCCATGCGCCACAACTACTGAGCCTGTGCTCTAGAGCCCACGAGCCACAACAACTGAGCCCACGTGCCACAGAGACTGAAGCCTGTGCACCTAGAGCCTGTGAGCCACAACTACTGAGCCTGTGCTCTAGAGCCCGTGTGCCACAACTACTGAGTCCACGAGCCACAACTACTGAGCCCGTGAGCCACAACTGCTGAGCCCACGTGCCACAATGACTGAAGCGCATGTGCCTAGAGCCCATGCTCCACAACAAGAGAAGCCACTGCAGTGAGAAGCCTGCTCACCACAATGAAGAGTAGCACCTGCTCGCTGCAACTAGAGAAAGCCCGTGCACAGCAACAAAGACCCAACGCAGCCAAAAATACATAAATAAAATAAAAAACAAGGAGCTTTATAGGAAATTTGTAAAGAAACCCTCCTTCATTCCACTGCTCTTAGAGACTCTGTGAGCTCAACACGCAGGATCTTTTCTGGGTCTCTAAGCGCCTCAGCCATTATATGCATAGGAGTCATGCGTCTGTTGCAGGCCTTTCTTTGTTAAAATCACAATTTTAAGAGAATCAACAGTATAAAATGTCACTCCTGAGTGGGAGGTTGATTTGAAAATGACAGATGAGAGAATAAAATTTGACAGATGTGAATTCCCTTACGGCTACTGTCACAGGTTTCTGTGAGAACTGAGAGCAGACTTATTCTAAAGCCTCTGCTCCTTCCTACCTTCCTCCCACTTAAGAGTAAAGAGGCGAATTGCTCGGGGAAACCCCCAGGCAGGCAGCTTCCTGGAGATGGAAGGTCAACATCTGGGTGCAATTAGGAAGCAAGTGAATCACTGCATATTGACATCAGCCCCTCACCACCTGTGACAGAGCAGCAGTAGTCACTCCCTTTGGCAGTACCCGGATGTGACTCTTGAAATGATCTACGGGATACCAAGAAGACTGAGGGAAAAATGGGAATTCCCTGGACTTCAGCACAGGAGCTCAGTTTTCCTTTGTTTGAGGTCCAGAAGTATGGTTCTGACCAGGACATCCCTCCAAGCAGATGAGGACTGGTCCACAGCCAATATCCAAGGGGCCGGCTGAGAAGTTGAGGGAAGCTCTGGGGTGAATTTGATCCAGGAAAGAGATGGGACCTTGTGTGAGCAGCCCTAAAGGGTTCTCTTAGGAAGGATTCTCTGGAAATCCCTTGATTTCTGCGATTCTAGGTTCCTTCCACTTAGAAATGAAGTGATAAGAGTAGGAACAGCTGCTGTAGACTGATGGCTTACTATGAGTCAAGCTTGCTGCTAAGTGCTTTACATGCATGATGTCTTTTAAGCTGTTAAATCACCTTATGATGTGGGTTCTCTAATTATCTTTATTTTGTAGATGTTGAAGCTGAGGATCAGAAGGTAAAGCCACCTGCCCACGGTCACACAGAGCTAGAACTCACACCCAGATCTGCCTGACACCTGAGAGCCCCTGCTCTGGACCACCCTGCTGCTGCCTGCCCTCATGTGTGCACGCAACACCCTGTGAAGGGACACGCCCTTTCCCGTTCATCCCTTGTCTCTGCTGTGATGGTATGAGGTCTGGCGGGCAGGTGCCAGGTGCGATAACCCCCTGCTGCAGAGGAGGGAACCGAGGCAAAGAGAGGCTGAGTGACCTGCTCAGGGTCCCGAGGGTAGGTGATGGGACCAAGGCTGGATTTGCCCCACCGTCCCGTCCGCTGCTCCTGGAAATCTGTTGTTTTCCAGCCTCTGCTGATTCTCTAGATGAAGGTGTAATGGGGGGCGAGTGAAACTGTCCGAACACAATTAATTAGGAAGAGCACATAGTAAAGCCCTTAGTATGGAAAATCGTTATTTTTGTTGTGTTTAAACAACACCTGGAAACATGCCATAAACAAAGCCTATAGTTTTAGTCTGAAACACAGCTGTCTCACTGACCTGCTCCTTTAACGCTCTTCGATGTGATAACAGACTTGATGCAGTAAAACTCTACTGTAAGTTGCCTAAACAAAGTCAGTCAGTGTTTCCTTTATGGTCACTTGTGATAACAAAGTGGACACAGGTGGACAGGGAGGGAAGCAAGGAGGGAGAGCAGCGTGCAGTGAGGACCAGAAAGCAGAGAGCTGAGAGCCTCTGACCTGGAGCCGTGGAGCGAATGACCGCATTTCCAACACACTTTGTGACTAAACATTAGAGGTTTAAAACACAAAAACAAAAAACCCGATCCATGGCAGCCTGGCCCAGGTGCTCGTCTTGCCTTTACCTTTTATTGATACACACTGAATAGTTATAGATGAAATGATACACCTGAGATTTCATTCTGAAGCATCCAGAGGGTGGGGTAAATGGATGGGTTGGGTAACCAAGATTGGCCACTTGTTGAAACTGTCGACACTGGGTGATGATGTGTGCCTGGGGTTCCTTATAACATCAGCTCTACTTTGTGTGTGTTTAACAAATTCCATGGTCAGAGGTTTTACATTTTCAAGATCCTCTGTTTCATTGTAGCCAACTAGTGCCATCCATGGGTGATCTGGGGGACTGTCCCTCCGGGGAGGAGACCCCGAAAGGCTGAGAGCTGCAGAGTGACTCAGAAATGAACCGCCGGCCACTCAGCTACTTCAGAGGACTGAGCAGTGGGCAGCTATAGGCCTGCTCCTAATTTTGGAGTCAGAGGCTTGGGAAGAGCATGAACTATAAACTTCCATGTCTAATTCATAGGCACAGAGCTTAACACGAGATCTTGGCAGGGGTGAGTAATGCTCACGAGTAAATGAGTGTGTGATTCCCTAGACAAAGCAGTGTTTACAGAAATCGAATTGGTCATGCTGCAAAATTCGTGGGATTGGGGTCCAGAGTGTTGGTTCAGACACACCAGTTACGTCAAAAGTTAAGATTTCTTCATCTGCAGAAACAAATCGCCTACTTGCACTTTTTTTTTCTTTCCTTCTTTCTTTCCTCCTTCCTTCTTTTTTCTGACAACCTTAGCAAATCAAGTTTGGAGGTCACACAAATTCATTAGAAATAACTTCTGACATTAGGAGATAATTTTCCTGAAATCATCTCCACACTACTTTTTTCCTAATCCTTTGTAGGCTCCTCAGGATCTGTAACAGCAGTAGTTTTCTGGGGTTCAGTGGCTCAGGGTCAGTGTGTCTGCTTCCCTCTCATTCAGTTGACGGTCTTCTGCCCAAATAGCCCACTTGCAGGTTAAGCGTCATTTTTAATCAAGAAGACAACCATTTAGGTATCTGTTTTCTCCTGCCTCTTTACCTTTTCTCATTTTATCCTCACAAACACACTGTCATGTTGGTGTTTGTACTAGTTTGCTAGGGCTGCCAGAGCAAATACCACAGACTGGGCGGCTTAAACAACAGACGTTTATTTCCGTTCTTTCCTCACAGGCCTGGAGGCTGGAAGTCCAAGATCAGGTTGTCTGCAGAGTTCGTTTCTTCTGAGGCCTCTTTCTTGTCTGAATTTTCTTGACTTTGAATCCTCCCACAGGGGGACTGGGAAATAGGCAGGGAGGGGAATGACTTTCCCTAGATCCCAGAGCAGACCCAGGCCTGTTTCAGTTGTGTTCTGTGCTATGCCGGCCCTTTATGGAACCCTTCCTTTGCTAAGTCTGGGCATGAGCTCCCTGTGATACTGGCCCATGGGCTTTACAGGTGCTGTAGGTGTTTCTAGGTCTATACACCTGAGGGCTTCCCTTGGAAGTCGGTGCCAGAATGACCCCCACTGTGCAGATGGGGAGACTGGGAGGCCCTGAGAGGCCCATGGCTTGTCCAGGGCCGCATCCCAGAGGAGAAAGAGAGCCGGGTGTCAAACCAGCTGTGTCCTCAGAGCTGAGGCCCTGGCGGCGCCGAGGCCTCCCCACGGCTGTAGGGTGGTGGCACGCATTGGTGTCACTGTGCATGGACATGGCAGGGGGGAGGGGGGAGCAGTCAGTAGCCCAGAGGTGCCCTTGGGGAGCTTGGTGGAAGGAAGGCACCCGGGCACAGGGACCCCAGGAAGGGACCTCACTTCCCTGCTAATAGAGCCCAACAGAACCTGGCACCTGGGGTACCCGGCATCCACGTCCTCCAGGAGCCCCTACCCGGCTCACTTGCTTGGAAACATCTTCTGCTGGGTGCACAGATCCAGAGGCTGTGGCCTCAGGAAAGGTCAGCGCCAGAGTGTCTGGAAACGCTGTCGCCAGCGCTGGGGCAGATCTCACCTGAGGGGCCTTCGGACATTCTTGCGGAGGAACGCACAGGTAACACAGGGAGCCCCGGGCCAGGCCAGCCCAGGCCACCACTCTGATCCCACCGGTAGCCCTACAGCCCCTCCCTGGATGTGTGGAGGTCGGGGCTTCTGTGGGGCGGGTCCCCCTCAAGAAAGAGCAGGCTGATGAGGGGTCAGAGTCTGGGGGGGCCGGTCATGTCCACACCCCAGGCTTCAGCCCCGGGCTTCCACGGAGCTCAGCACACCCGGCTCTGACCTGGAGCACCGTGTCCACCTTCCCCTGAGTCAGCTGGAGCCCACCCAGGCAGAGCACAAGGGTGAGAAGGCCGAGAGTGGGGGGCATGTGAGTATGCAGGGAGGGGTGAGTGCTGTGTCACACAGGGCGGGGAGTCCCCAGAGGCTGGGGTTGGGCCCGGAGCCAAGGTTGGCCCGAGGCCACCCATCTCATGGACTGTCGTCAGAGAGCACATCCTGCTGTGAATTCCTGGACTGGGAATTCTCTGGGAAGCTCTGGGAAGAGTTCTGTCCTCAGAAGGCACATGGAAAGGCAGGCGTTTGGGTCATCTTTCCTCCTCTCTCAGCTCCACCACTTCCCCGGAACTTAAACCTGGCTCCAACTCCCAGACCTGTCTACCCAGAGGCGTTAGCCACAGGTGCAGGATCCAGGGACCAACGAAAGGGAAATCCCAGCCTAAGGAATAGCCTGCCAAAGACGCCGCGCCAGGCGAGGATTTACCAGCCCAGCAGGGAGAGCCAGCACGTGCGCCTGCAGGAGACCCAGAGCCAGGTCCCAATTCACCACCCCCCCCAGGGAGAACCTGCAGCCACCCTGGCAGGACACCCAGAGCCAGAGGCTGATTTACTACCTCTGTGGGGAGAACATGCCCTGGCTCCTGCAAATACCCCAGAGCTGCACGATGATCACTCACCCCTGCGGGGAGAATGTGCACCTGCTTTGGCAGGAGACCCAGAGCCATTTCTAGAAACACCACCCCCAGGGGCAGGGCTGGCCCTGCAGCCACCATGCCTGTCGACTCCCGATGTCCAGCATCGACACACACCCCCACCCTAAACTGACTTCCCTTCCCCTGAGGTGGTTTTTACTTGGTTTGTTTGTAATTTTGTTGCTTTCTTTCACATTGTTTATGGCATTCTCTACTTTGTTTTTTAAGCTTAACATAGTACAATGTAGGTTCTTTCCATTGTAAGTTGATTGTGCAATTCAGGAAGATTAAGGACATTTGCAGTGCTGTGCAACCATCACTGCTGTCTACTTTCTTACCCTTTCATTCCCCACCCCCACCCCCAGTAAAACCCTGTATTGAAATCATGCCCTCCCCAGCCCCTGAAAACCCCCAATCCTCTTTCTTTCTCTGTCCCTTTACCTATTATGGATGTCTCCTGTCAATGAAATCATACAAAAGGTGGCTTTTGGTGACTGCCCACATGTTCTACAAGAGGACTGGGGAATTCCTGTTTTGGTTTTCCATTGAAATAGCATTTTGTCATTTGAAAGGCCAGTCCAGGTGGACTAAAGATGTCCAAAACGAAGCCCTTAAGGTAAATATGTGCATAACCTCACGGTAGACACTGCTGTTGTGTGGCAGACCCCAGCCAGAAGACAGAAGGGAGGTGCTGAGGTCTTCCTCTGGCACAAAAATAACCAACCAACCAACCAACCAACAGAACTCAACCAAGAAACACAGCTGGAAAGACAAAGCACACCACCAGCTGGGAAAGCATTCCTCATAACCCATTCACGCAAGAGACCTTTACGTTCTAGTCCTTTAAAAAGGAATGTATTCAGGAGAAGACTTGGACACTCACTGTCTATTCCCAGGGACCAGGGCTGGCCTCACCGTCGGTTTGCTGTTAGCTTGCTGCTGCTGCCGCGTGCGGAGAGAACTCAGCGGAGGCCTGGCGCTCGGTAGGCGGCGCCCTGTCCTTCTCCTTCCTTCCCTAGGGGCGGCCCGTTGGCGATGAACTCTGCCAGAGTGGTGATGGATGCTCACTTGGCTTTGTGAAGAAACGCTGTCGAGTCTACTCACCTTCAGACTCCAGCACGTTCCACCTGTTCCACCGCCTGCCCAAGCCGTTGCGACGGCCTCCTGATCGCGCCCTCGTCTGCGCTCCAGTCTGCGGCCTCCTGCGGCCTCCGAGGGGCCACGCACCCGCTCCGCAGGTTCTCAGCACCGGCCGCGCTCTCTCTCTTAAACCCCCACTGCAGGTACCCGCACGGCTTGCCTACCCGCTCTCTCCATCTCTCCAGTCAATGGAAAGCGTCTCAGCAAAGCTGGCCCAGGCGCCCTCCTGTTAACTCGCCGGCAGACACCTCCTCTCACTGACAGCCCGTTCCTCTTACAGTGTTCTGCGTTGTCCCCTAAGAATTCCATCTTCTTACATGCTACACTGTTTATCTATTTATTAGATTTATTGTTAATTTTGTCTCCCCCTCACAAAGACAGAAATCTTCTGCTTCTTTTCCCCCGGATGTGTCCCAGGGGCCTAGTATCCCAACACTACCAGGGACGTAATAATCTCTGAGTACGTGTGTACAGAAGGAATGAAAGACACAAAGATATCTTCTGTATTAAAAAAGTTATGAAGAGGTGATTTCAGTTTCTGACACACAAACTGGTTCCTTTTTTATAATCTCATTTTACTTAGTTCTATATTGGAATTAATTTATGGGAAAGTGTTTGAATTTCCACCAGTGGGATTGCTAGCAGAGAATGGAGTGGTCACACTCAGGTTCATGACATCTCTCTCGACTTTGGGTTCTTTTTGCTCTCTTCCTCTCTTCTCAGGGTTAATGTGATTCTGTTTGTGGGCTGTGATCAAATCTACTCATTCCACTTAGATATAAAATTGATCTTGGTGGTCTGATAAAGTTTGTAAACCAGTATTTTCCTGAGTAAAAGAGCCACTGAAAGTTAACTTTAAAAAAGACAATTCCTAAAGCATTTATCACATAATCGGGAAAGAATGTTTTATGTGAAATAAAGTTCTGTTGAATTTCATTTATTTTGCTGCATATAAAACAATTTGAAGATAAAACGTGTCTTAGACATAGGAATGTTTGGATGTGGAAAGTTAAACCATTCTGTAAGATTTTCCAAACAAGCTTAAGTTTGCTAGGAGGAGAGAATGACCATTTGGTAGAAATCGTGAAATACTAAAGGTATGAGTGTGGGTGGATTTGGAAGAGATTTGACTCACTGATCCAGGACCTCTTTGAATAAATCTGTCTTATAGACCAAAACTCTAGAATGTTTGCGATGTAAAAATATATGCTTGATTTGGGGAAGATGGATTTGACAGGCTCTTACCTTTGTTTCTTGGGTATGGGGTACAGGGCCTTGAGGTTTTAGTCCACTGCAAAAATATATCCAGTTTACAAGGTAAAGAAATGGAAGTTTGAAATAATCTGAGAATTTTTTTGTTTTCTGTATAAAAACAGGCATGATAATTACTTATTAATATATTTTTAAATAGAAGAAGATTGCCACTAAATTCCCCAAGAAAATAAGACAAGTTATAATTAGATATCATCGTGTCTAGCTTATTAGAAAGGGGGACAAGGGGTCAAGTTTCTGCCTCTCTTTGGGGAAGTGCTACCATATCCTATCAGTGGAACTTGGCCATGGCCACACCTCTCCTTTCCTCCACCTTCTCTAAGATAAGAGTAATGAGGCACTGCTCAGAATTCTGAAATTAAATTGAGTCTCACCATAAAATAACTGAGAAGTTAGAGTGAGTGATATTTATCATATGGTATGCTGTATGAATTCAGTAGAAATTTAGAAAAACATCACAGCTTGGTTGATTTCTATTTGTTTGAGTTGTAAACATTTATTTTACTGTTCTTGAAAAGATTCAATTAGTTAATAGGGCCTGCTAAAAAGAAGAGCTTTCCTGATTTTGTCAAAGATTTCTAAAGAGCAACTTTAGTGTATAAGCACTAGGATAATGTGGATATATTATAAATGACATATGATTCATAATGTTTTTAATATTTATAGTTAGTTGATTACATCGACCAAGAATTGGAAGTAAGAATGATAAACAACTGTCCTATTTATAGATCTAATACATAGATTTTTTGGTGGGGGGGAATTGAATATGTAGTACATTATTGAGTAACTTCCACTATTGGTGTCTCTTATGTTTAATCTTTATTCTAGTAATTATCTCCAAGGAGACACACTGTGCAACCTCATCATAATTGTAAAGGCAGTCAGCATGAAAGGAAACACATGTTATTTAAAAATTTTTAATTCAATATTAGAGTCTCATATTTTGAATGAAAACAAAAAAATCTTTTTTTTCTTCTGCTTCCCTTTAGGCACCATTCAAGTTGATTTGGCCAAATGTCAGACAAATAGAAATGAAAGTTAAGACTGAAGGTGGGAAGAGCAGGGGAAAATGGATGGAAAACAAAACATTCAAAAGAAGCATGACTAAGTTTGCATAACCTCAGTGTAAATAGGTCACGCATCTGGCAGCTACAAAGTCTCAAAAGGCAACAACAGAAAGGGCTTCAAATGGTCCTTTTTCTCTTTTCTCTGACCCCTGTGGGAGGAGGGGTGAGAGAATGTGTATCTTTTTTTTTTAAATATGTCCACGAATTGAACTTTTCTTTCTTCCTTCCTTCCTTCCCTCCCTCCCTTCCTTCCTTCCTCCTTCCTTCCTTCCTTTTGCCAGATCTTAGTTGCGGCAGGCGGTCTCCTTAGTTGCAGCTCACTAGCTCCTTTAGTTTCAGCACATGTGCTCCTTAGTTGTGGCATGCGAACTCTTAGTTGCAGCATGCATATGGGATCCAATTCCCAGACCAGGTCTCCAACCCCTCATCCCCTGCATTGGGAGGTGGATTCTTAACCAATGCTCCACCAGTGAAGTCCCGAGAATGTGTATGTTAAAGAGAGGAAACAGGGTGTCCCTTCTGTGAGGACACACACTCTAGTAAAAAGGACCAGGATGGAGAGGGAAACTATTTCCACTCCAGGTTTGGTTACTTTGGCAAACCAGCTCTCTCATACCCTAGATGAGTCACCTCAAAGGGAGACCACTGAAGTTCTTAATCTTCAACTCCATTAAATGAAGGCTCCTAAAGGAAACCAATGCTCCACCCCAGTTTCTTGGGGGATCTTACTGCAAAGATCCAGGACATTGAAAAATTATTGTCACAAACTAAATACTTTGGGTGGCTTTAGCCCTCTAACCAGCCTTTTCAGTGTCCTCCCAATTCTCAATGATGGGGCTCTGAGGAACTATGGGCCTTTCCCAGTCACCCCTTTTAATTGGTCTGGAGAAACATTTCTCCCATTTGGGATGAATTACTTCCAGTCTTAACTGACAGCAGAGCCACACTTTGCGTGCTCAACTGCACTACTCTAAAGCAGCCCCTAGAACAGTTCAAATAGTAGGGATCTCTAAGGAACCTCAAGATGTTCCTGTCTCTGAACCTATTCCCTTTTGTTTAGGCCGTTTAAGAGACATCAACTCTTTTTTCCTTAGTTCTTCTGCCCTGTCCATTTATTAGGCTGAGACTTCTTAGAGAAGTATCATGCCAGAATTTATTTCTCCCAACAGGGGGAAATAATTCTAGAATTTGTCAGTAGTCATCTAAGTTATCTACCAGGTGAATTAAATGAAACTTTGACATGTTTTATTTGTTTTGTCTCTGATGGTAATAGAACTGATTCTGGAAACACTGATCATTTGTCCCTATTGAATCAACTACCATTTTTCTTATGGCAAAATCTCCAACTAATATTGGCAAAATTCACAGCACACCTCCCATCAAAATTCAAAAAGACCCCTCAAGACCTCTTCCCAGAATTAATCAATACCCTGTAAGTAAAGATGTCCTTCAAGGCATAAATCCTGTAATAGAAGACTACAAGGCTCAAGCCCTCATTAGCCCCCATACTATCTCTGTAACACTCCCATTTGACCAGTGAGAAAATCTAAGGCCCAAGGATGGAGGTTTGTCCAGGACCTCTGAGCAATAAACATTGTTATCCTAGACCCTCTTGTTCCAAACCCTCATGCATTACTAACATCTATTCCCACCAGGTGTAATTGATTTACCCAGTCCTTTCTTTAGTATCCCAATTGAAGGAGCTTTCCAATACTTTTCTGCCTTCACTTTGGAAGAAAAGTGATTTATCTAGGTGGTAATGCCTCAGGGCTATATTAAGAGTCTTTATTTCTCAAAAACCCTGAAGGCTGATCTGGATAACATAAAGTTCCCTACAGGTTCTACTTTCTTGCAATATGTGGATGATTTGTTTCTTTGCTCTCCTTCTCAAGCCTTCTCATAGAAAGATACCATGTACTTGCTAAAGCTTTTAGCCTTAAAGGGAAATAAGGTTGTCAATGAAAAATTGCACTTGGCCCCAACTCAGGTTTGATATTTAGAGGATCTGATGTCAGGACAAAGACTAAACCTAGATCCAGATAGACTTCATGGTGTCCTAAATTTTCCAAAACCCACAACTAAGCACCAACTGTGTGGTTTTCTTGGGCTAGTTAGTAATTGCTGAAATTTGATTACAAAATTCCCACTTATGGCCAAACCTCTATGAGTTTTACTCCACAACCCCAGCCCAATTTTATAAGAAGAACCAAATGACTTAGCTTTCAAGGACTTAAAGGAGAGTTTGAAGAAATTATCTGCCCTTGGGCATCCCAATTGTTAGATTTCCTTTTCCTTTTTGTATGTAAAAATGAAGTGATTTGCCCTTGGGGTACTCACCCAAAAACACAGAGATCATCATGGACCTATATTACAGCCAGCAACTGGACCCTGTGGCACAAAGATACTCCCCCTGCCTTAGAGCCATTGTAGCCACTGCCCTTTTTGTTAAGGCCACCAAGAAAATTTTTGTGGGATACCTTTTAACCACTTTTGTACCTCATGCAGTAGAATCTCTCCTGAGTTCTCATCACACTCAAAGTTTCTCAGCCAGCCACCTCACCTCCTGTGAAATCTTTTTGTTAACTGTCCCTCACATAATTCTTTTACATTGTAATAACCTTAACCCAACTACTCTTCTCTCCATCACCAACAAAGTCCTGCATGACTGTTTATTGCTGATGGGCCACCTCCTGTCTCCTTGTAATGATCTGCAGGAAATTCCATTGAGTAAGGTGACTTCTCATGGTTCACTCGTGGTTCTTATTTAAAAGGTGACAATGGCAAGTATTGTGCTGGATATGCTATTACAACTCCTTTTGATGCTGTTGAGGCAGCATCTTTACCTATGGCTACTTCAGCCCACTAGGCTGCTCTTACATGGGTTTATACTTTAGCCAAGGACAAAACTGCCAATATTTATATGGATAACAGATTTACTTTCAGAGTAGCTCATGATTTTGGAATGTTGTGGAAACGTGGCTTTCTTACTTCCAGTGGAAATAAAATTAAAAATTGTCTCTAAGTTCAGGAATTATTGA
Organism: Hyperoodon ampullatus; assembly: GCF_949752795.1. NCBI lineage: Eukaryota > Metazoa > Chordata > Mammalia > Artiodactyla > Ziphiidae > Hyperoodon > Hyperoodon ampullatus. The sequence goes on along the minus strand of NC_136914.1, from coordinate 33,975,769 downwards.
ATGCAATACTTTTACCTGCCACTTTAGCTGTTAATATTCCAGGGCACTCTAAACCTGACTCTCTGGAAGCTAAGGAAAGTCACCTTGTTGATATTTTCAAAAGGAATTATACCTTTAAAGAGACCAACAGCAGTGAAAACTCTGCCATGGTCCAAAGGGATATTTCCCCAAATGGTAATTTAGAAAGACTGCCTAGGGAGGCCCAAAAATTGGCCTCAGAAAAGAAAAAAAGATTAGAAATTCAACAATCGTTCGTTTGATAAAAAGAGAAAGCTCTAGTTTGAACCACATAACAACCTATTCCTGTTGGAGACTCTAAAATTCTCACTCCTCTCCTCACCACTGTACATGTACTAAACGATTTTCTACTGAAAAACAATGATAGCATTCACGAATCTATATTGGTGGGGAAATATTAACAAGGTCGCAGGAAGTGCCTCACTTTTCCCACTTGTCCAAAACACAACCCATGGAAGCCTGTTCACTCTGCTCCTGGACATTTTAAACTGCCTAATAGACTATTCAAGGTCTAGAAGTGAATTCCATACATTTTCCTCTGTCTAATGGATAAAAATGTGTTTTAGTCATGATCTGTATGTTTTCACATTTCCTTATAGACAGGCCACTGCCTCTTCTGAAGCTAAAGTCCTTTTGGAAAAGACTACCCCTACCTACCTGAGGAACTCCTCTCGAACTTCATAGTGATCAAGGAACCCATTTTACTGGCCAGGTGCTTTAATAAGTCTGTGCTGTTGGCCAGTTTTACAACACTTTCACTGTGCTTACCACGAGCAGCCTTAAGACTCAAAATTTGTAGAGGCCACCCAAATACCTTGGCCAAAAGCATTGCCATCGGTCTTTTTTTTTTAATTAATTAACTAATTTTTAAAATAAATTTATTTTATCTATTTATTTTTGGCTGCGTTGGGTCTTTGTTGCTGTGCGCAGGCTACTCTTTGCTGCGGTGCATGGGCTTGTCATTGAGGTGGCTTCTCCTGTTGGGGAGCATGGGCTCTAGGTGTGTGGGCTTCAGTCACTGTGGCATAGGAGCTCAGTAGTTGTGGCTCGCGGGCTCTAGAGCACAGGCTCAGTAGTTGTGGTGCACGGGCTTTGTTGCTCCACAGCATGTGGGATCTTCCCGGACCAGGGCTCGAACCCATGTCCCTTGCATTGGCAGGCAGATTCTTAGCCACTGCACTACCAGGGAAGTCCCTGTTGGTTCTTCTAGAGTTCAGATCCACCCCTTTTGGAACTCACAAATTCTCACCCTTGAGATGCCCAATGCACTTGACTCCTGCTTCTTTTGACACCAATTGATAAAAGGAGAGATACTCCACTATTGCAAATGCCTAATTCCTTCTATTAAAATTGCCATGTTTTGGTAGAGCAATCTTCTCACAGCTCATCCTCAGAGACAACAAAGACCTTAAGCATCACACCATGCAACCTGGAGATTTTGACTCTTGGAAAATACACTTCCAGAAGTATTCTCTCCAACCTAACTGGAAAGACCCCTATCAAGTACTGCTAACCAATTCTTGTGCCACCAAACTCCAAGGAATAGGTTCTTGGATCCACATGACAGACCTAAAGAAAGCATGAACCCTCACTGGACATGCACCCTCGTCTGTTGCCTGAAAATAAAGACTTCTCAGAATTGAAGCAGATGACATGATGAGGCAGTTTTACCAATATACTTGGGCCAGGCTTGTTGGAAGTTTGTTGCCAAACTTTGATGATGATATAATGCTTCAAATGTTCTCCATAGCATATGGACTTTAGATAAAAAGTGCCTGTGAGTTCTCCCTACTATCCCTCCTTGTTACTTGAATGTGACCCTAATAGGTTCCCTATCTGTGCACTTTCCCTCCGATGTGAGACAATACACCCAGGAATGGTCTTTCCTGACATTGAGGGCAAAAATCCACTGCAGCTAGAAAACCTGATTCTTGATCAGTGATGCTTTCAGAGAAAGATCTTGATCAAAAGGGGGAAATGTAAAAAATTAATAAACAGAAACCCCACTTAAGTAGAGTTGGGAAATCAGAAGGGGAGTTCTCATGCCCTGCGATGATATCAGAGACCAAAAGGAGAAGAATGACTCCTCTCCTTTTCTGGCAAGGACTCAGCCAATGAAAATCCATGGACTATTTACTATAGCCCCCACCTTCCTTTTTCTCTCTATGAAAGTGTTTTCCTTCTCTTGCTATGCAGGGACCTGCATGTGACACACCATGATTGCAGACCTTGAACTGCAGTTCTCTACTGATCCCAGATAAACCCATCTTTGCTGTAGAAATATCTGTCGGTCTATTTGTTTCAGGTCAACACAAGTATTGGGGTCAAAATTTTTCAAGTAAAATGAGATTAAAAAAAAAAATAGAGTAGGCCCGTAGTGTTCTGGAAATTCTTCTCCCCCCTTAGGATTTATAGTGAATTAAACTAAATTATTTTTGAATATCAGAGGAAAGATTAGCTACTTGAAATCTTTTTTTTTTTAATAAATGTATTTATTTATGTTATTTTTGGCTGCATTGGGTCTTTGTTGCTGCGCACAGGCTTTCTCTAGTTGAGGCAAGCAGGGGCTGCTCTTTCTTGTGGTGCATGGGCTTCTCATTGCAGTGGCTTCTCTTGTTGCGGAGCACGGGCTCTAGGTGAGTGGGCTTCAGTAGTTGTGGCACACGGGCTCAGTAGTTGTGGTTTGCGGGCTTAGTCACTCTGCGGTATGTGGGATCTTCCCGGACCAGGGCTCAAACCCGTGTCCTCTGCATTGGCAGGCGGGTTCTTAACCACTGTGCCACCAGTGAAGCCCATTGTGGGAAGACCTCTAAGAAGAGGTTTTATAATTTAATAAAATTTCTTGGTAACCAAAGTAACTTTCAGAAATTCACTTTGGAAAATATATGAGTAAAATCTGTCTCAGTTTATTAAAAAACAATGAGTGTGTTTTCCATCAAATTTTTCCATTTTTACCAACATTCATTGGTAAATCTTGTCTCTCTGCACCTTTGGCTGTGAAAATAAAATAGTGCAACAAGTTTGATGGTGACAGTGCTATCTTCAAATTTACTTAGAATTGAAAATATCATAACAAGCAACTGACTGGAACTTATAACTCAGCTGTTTTGAGTAAAAATAAAGCAATGAATATTAAAATAATGTTTTATTTTTATAATTATCATTGCTCTGTGTCTAGATTATTCTGAAACTTTAAAATAGCATTAAAGGAGAGCAATGTATTTTTGACTCTACTAAAATATTATTTTAAAAGTAAGAAATAAAGTGACATAGAAAATTATTACCTTTTAACTCAAATTCCTTCTGCTTCACTTGCTACTGAGAGTAAAGGTATACTTACAGCAGAATCCCAAATCTAGAGGTGCTCTGAACCACTGTGTACTTGGCATGCAGAAAATTGTGTGTTTCTTTTTTGAGACCCTCTCCATTACTCAGTACTCATCCTATGTGCATTTCCTGGGAGGGGGCAAATGTGAGAGTCTGTCTGAAGAGCTTTACTTCCTCTGTTGTGGCATCCATGGTTTTTGCTATTCTCCTGAGCTGCCCCCCAACTCCAGCTGGCTGCCCGCCCTTTTGCTATGCCCTCCAGAGATTTTCTCTCTGCCTTGCAGTATGACTCCTGCTTTTCTTCCACCAGCTCTTAGATACGGCTCTTACAGCACAGCTGGTAGACACAGTTCTTTCCTTTATAATACAGTCTTCCCCTTCCCAGAGCATGTAGAGATGGAAACAGGGGACACGAGAGGCTGAGGTGAGACAGGGCCACCAAGGGAGCAGGATGCATAGGGTGTTGGCCAGGTTGGGCAAGCACAGTCCAAGTCTGTACCGGAAATGAGTCCCCTTCTCCCCCTGACCCCACAAGATTTATGCCTTGCATCTCAGACTGGCCACTTCATATAGTAATTTGCCCTCCCTCTCTTCCTTCCTTCCTTCCTCCCTCCCTTCCTTCCTTCCTTCTTTCCTTCCTTCTTTTTTTCCTTCCTTCAATATATTCTAAGCACTTATGTGCCAGGCATTATGCAAAACCTTTCACGGATAAATAAAAGCCCTGTTACAATACATGGTCCCCAATCTAAACATATCTGCATCCGAGTAATAATAGCATTCATGTTCATTTCCACAAGATTTCTGTGTCATCCAGAGCTCTAAACTCACTCTAAATTTTAGTAAGAGGAAGCCTCTTATTTTCTCAAATAGCAGAAAATTCCCTTTTGCAATCCCAACAGGACTTGAAAGCAAGAACACAAATCTTTCAAACTGAGGGTCGTGTCTCAGCAAATCTTTCAGTATATCTGAAACACACAGAACCTTTTATTTCAGTGACCCAGCCAGTCTGGTCAGTGCCCACAAAAGATCTCTAGGGGGCAGTATGGCTCAATGCTGCAACCCTCATGGATGTTAAACATTCAAAACCTCAGGATGATTTTTATGGATTGGTTTCTCTCTATCTGGCTAATGAAGCGTTTCTAGGGAAAAGGTCACTAGAGGAGAAAGCAAGTGGTGTCATTTTATCATTCCCTCTTTGTCCTGTTTTTCTGGCAGATGCTAAACGTAAAGACAGACTTCAAGACACAGAGTTCTACTTAGTTTGGGGAGTAGAAGGAGAGGAGTTAGGACTGATGGCAGACGGTGTTGACTTCAGAGGAGACTTGTTTTTTGTTCTCCTGTCCCCTTGGGGAAGCAAGAGAAAGAAGGATCAAGATTCCTGGTGTTGGTTGAGAGGATGGCTGGGTTCCTTCCCCTAGATTTCAGAGTGAGTTAAAAGCATAGCCTGACTTCGAAAGGTTCTCAGGTGTGCGAGTATTTGCTGTGAGGCATCTGTGAGTCTACCCTGAGGAAAAGGGACCAGTTAGAGGGGATGAGGATCCTGAGCAGAACCAGGCTACACTCACTGCCGAGACCCAGCACAGAAGGATCTAACCCCTTGTGATGATCTCTGTGGAAACTCAAACACTGTGGGGCATTGTTGGACTGTTATTACAATATGGATATTGTAGATCACAAAATTTTGGTTGATATTGTATTATTTAAGAAATCGCAGACGTTTTTGGAAATAAAGTATAGGTAATTTATAGATAATGTGACTCCTCATAATTCAAGGATTTTCATGCAGTCTCTTTAACTAAGTGTTATATTGGCATTTAGTGAATGATATTTTTTAAAATATAAGAATAGGAGTTGTGAAAGAGTTTTTTAGACAAACTGACACATTTGGTATATGTGTTGGTGTGATATATATATATATACACACACACATACCTATATGCCTCCATAATGTATTCTAGTATAATCTGAAAGCAGGTGAAATTAATTAATTCTCAGGTATTTAGAACAAAAGGTCTGAAATTTGACGGTGTTTGGAGTTAAAAGTAGTGAAAGGGCTAGCAGTCCTCCAGGTAACAGGAGTAGAAACCATGTCCTCAAGTACGTCGTATTGTCAAGAAACATCAATTACTAAAAACTTGAAGAAGTCGGCAAAATTACTTTGCCTGTGTGGTAAAGATCCCTTTATCTCAGGAGGGCGTTGCTGGTTTGAGTGACCACTAGGCTTCATGGTCTCAGGTCCCTGTGCCTCTCATCTTGATTCCTGGTGGACCTGAGGGACTGTTGTTCTTTGTGAGGATTTGCTCAGTGATGGAGCCAAAGGCAGGTTTATGATGAAGCTAATGAAACTCAAGTTCCAGCATCTACAGCCCCCTCCCCCAAGCCCCTGTGAGAGCTGGGAGCTGCTGGGGGGTTAAGGTGTTCCAGGTGGGATGGTAATCCAGGCCACAAACCAGGAAGCAGTTTTGTGTAAGGAATCCTGGTAATTGCCTATAAAGATTTGAGGAAGAAAGCACCTAAATTTCTCACTCTTCTCTAATTTATTGGGATTAAAAAAAATCTCATTCTAAAAAATTCACTTCTGTGTATTTTGTATTTGTAATTTGTATTCCTTTTCACAAAGCTTGCCTCTAAAAATGTATAAACCTGAGGCTGACAAACCTGGATTGATCCCTGACCGTAACAAGTAGATGCAAAATTGTGCAGAAGCTCAAACACTGTGCAAATGTTTTCTTGCTCATGTAATACTACAGGCTAGCTGAATAGGTTGGGGAGAAGCCTTTCTCCATGTCGTCACTCAGAGACCCAGGGTGATGGATATTCTGCGTCCACAGTATGGCTTCCAAGGGAGCAGTGGGGTCATCAACATTCCAGGCAGTCAGAGGAGAAGAAACACGCAGAGTGGCGGATTCTGTGGGCCACATTGGGGAGTGATGTCCTTCACTTTTGTTCACAGTCCATTGGGTTAGTCAGGTGCCCTAAGGAAATTTAAGTGAGACAGGAACATGTCATCCAGTGTGGTGCTCAGGAAGGAGACGGGTAAGTCTCTGCAACAAGCACATTCACTTAATGCTCTTTATGGACTGTGTACATAGTTTGTACAGATGTCCTGATTTATACACAACCATTTTGCTGAAGCATGAAAAAGTCTTCTAAAAAAGACATGGCATGAGATTTAAAATCTTATTCTAGCACTGTATTTACCTAACAATTATTTAATAAACACACATAAGTGTAATACTGACTTACACTCTAAGGTGGACTAGTAATTGAGTCTCCCAAAGAGGAGCTGTATATTCTAGACTTTAGAACCTAAAGAGATTGTCCACATTGTGTCACCAGGAACAGGAAGATTCCAGCCTCCTGGCCTCCTTCAGTCATTGAGGTTAGGTGCACACCCAGAACAATAGCAGCACTGTGGTTACTTAGTCACCCATGTACCACTGAACAAGCAGACACCCTATGAAATAGAAATTAATTGTGTGGTTCCTCTTAAATGTTTTGCCTTAAAATGGATGTGCAAATATAAGGATAGATGGTGTATATGATGAAATCATCTCAAATGGAATGGGCATTTAGAACACACAGAAAATCCACTGATTAGCAAAGAAAGTGATTTTCAAAGTGAATGTTGAAGTTTCTAAAATAACTGTAATGCTTAACATATAGAATTTTTTGAAAATCAAATTAAATGAAATAATGTAGGTAGATGACCACTAATTACAAAGCACTATAGAAATGCAAGGAATTCTTATTGGTGTTTTTAAGTACTGTTCTAATTTTTTTGTTGTTGAGTCATAGTTGATTTACAGTGTTGTGTTAGCTTCAAGTGTACAGCACAGTGATGCAGTCACACATTTATATATATATATATGTGTGTGTGTGTGTCTGTGTGTGTGTGTGTGTGTATATATTCTTTTCAAATTATTTTCCATTATAGGTTATTACAAGATAATGCGTAGAGTTCTCTGTGCTATAAGTAGGTCCTTGTCGATTATCTATTTTATATATAGTAGTGTGTATATGTTCCTTCCAAACTCCTAATTTAGCTCTCTCCCTCTGCCTAAAATTTTCTTTATAATCTCCTCCTAACCTAAACAGTACATGGTGGATGTCCAAAAATGTATTTATCTGAAAATACTTTTATAACTTGGATTTTTTTTTGCAGCAATAACCTCTATAAATTATAACTGTCAATGGAAAATATGATTTGATATGTGTTTGCTTTACACGTGACTTCCATAAAGGGAACCAATGCTTAAGAGCAGAGCAAACTGACTGAAAGCTATGTTTACTCTTGAGGTATAAAGTACTTCTTGTACCTCAAGTCTTTTTTTCTTTCCCCCTTAAAACTTCTCATCAAAATCAGAGAATCAGTTTCATAAATTAGTCTGGTTCCTATTTTCACTGTTGCAAATTTTCTACTAGATAAAAGTAAGTAATCCTTAAATGTTTTTATTACCACAACCTGGAAGAATGCTCAAAATTCATAAAAGATGGGCAATAACATGAAATTTTAAACAATAAATCATCAGATATTCAAAGCAGCAAATATAAGAAACAGCTTAATAATTACAAAGTCATTACTAAGAATTATATGTAAATAGAAGCTAATAATATGCTGCCTTAAGAGAGTTTGGTTGTATATTTCAATCACTGGTTATTGGTTTGGTTAAGGTGATAATTAATATATGATCAATGTAATTTATAGCTGATTAACAGTCCCTGATCCTTTTCCTTTCTAGCTGATTTTATCTAAAGCTTCAAATTTTCATGTATAAAATACAAACAGTAACTCAAAGGCAGTTGTTACTGTTTTTTTTAGTGTTCACAAAATTTATTAAGTAAACTACCTAATGGATTTCTTTAAGTGATCAGATATATTAGGAAGTTCTGTGCATTATGCTAATCTTATCATGAAAATTCCAGATTTATTTTTAAGAAGCTTCTATATAGTTAGAAATTTATTTACAGTATAGTTCAGAAACTACTACATCATTTATATGAAAGTAAATAGGGATTTAAGGAAGTATTTTTAGTAAAATAAAAAGTAAGTGACACAGAAGACTGTAAAAACAAAATCTCTATGAGGTCAAGGAGGTGGTGGGAAAGTCATTAAATAACAAAAGTCACTAGACAACAAGAGGTGTATTAAAGGACAAAATGCGTAGTGCAGACAAAACTGCTACAGGAATAGTGAGAGGCCGGCATGGGGTGGGGTGGGAAGGCAGGCATCTGGGATGGAGTCGGTTCCTGCTGGCATCGACACACCTAGTATAGAGAGGAGGAGCACGGAAAGATTTCACATTAAGGCTCAAAAAAGCAAAAGAAAAGTTCAAAAATAGGAATTATTCATTATTTTTAAGAGTAAGAGAAAGATTCCTCTACTGTGAAGCAATGAGAAGTGTGTGGTATGTAAACTGAGCCACGCTTGCATGCCAGACAGAGCAAAAATCCCTTATTCCTTAAAAAATATAAGCTGGACTTCTGCTTCTAGAGGGATGAAGTAAACATGTTTTTCCTGAGTCCTCCCATCAAGTAAAACTAAAAGCCTGTACTTTTATCTGTAAGACAAACATAAGTAGACTCTGAAAAGTGGAGAGAAGAGACTGCCCAGCCAAGAACCTAAAGACCAGGGAAGAACACAGCCATGAGTGGCTTGGACTTTTTACCTCGTTATCCCAGAGTTGGAGCTGAAGAAACTAGCCCCGGCAACACCAACAGACAGAAAAATATCTAGATAAATCTCCAACAGAAGCCTGCGGTCTCCAGCCGGAGGACCACGAGAGCAGAAGCTTGAAGGACAGAAAGCTTTTAGATGGCAACAGGTCTGCTCCAGCCACTCACATACAGGAGGGCTGTGACTCTGCCAAGTGGGGGTCTACCCCAGCCAGCCTGTGACAAAGCACCCATCGCCCTTCCAGGGTGATGTCACAGAGATCTGGGAGGGGACGTGGGCCTGTGATCTCACCAGGCGGTGAGGGGCCCACGTGGTGCTGGCAGTTAGTGGTATTGGCGGGGTTGTTAGCAGAGACCACATAGGGAGCAGTAACAAAGCCCTCTTGTCAGTCCCAATGGGGATTGCCCTGGAAGCCTAATGAGTGTGGAGGTGGCCCTCAACTTGAGAGTCCACAGGGGCCAAGAGGAAAACCCGGACATCAGGCCATTTATCCCAGAGAAACAAAGATGTAGAGTCACCCCCAAAACCTTTACACAAATACAGCAGCTTTATTTGAAGCAGCTAATAACTGAAAGCCACCCAGACACCTTTCAACAGGTGAGTGGCTAAACGTACTGGTACATCCAAACGTTAGAATGTTACTCTGCAAAAAAGCAAAAGAACTGTTGATACACGGAGCAACCTGGATGGATCTCCAGAGCTTTATTCCGAGGGAAAAATAGCCAATCCCAGAAGGTTCTAGCCTGTAATTCCATTTAAATATCACTACTGAGATGACAAAACTCCATACATGGAGAACAAATTAGTGGTTATCAGGTGTTAAGGAGAGTGTGGAGGTACAAGGAGAATGTATTTGGCTACTAAGGGCAACGTGAGAGATGCCCCTGGCCAGCATGTTCATTATATCAACACCAACATGCTGTTGGTGACATCACTTTGCTTTGTGTTTCTGCATCACTATAGCTTCCTGTTGGGGACCTTGGATAAATGTCACATGGGATCTCTCTGATTATTTCTTACAGTTCCATGTGAGTCTACAATTATTTCAGACTTAACATGATTTTAAAGATGTGTGGGATTAACAGAGGCAAACTATTATATACCAGATGGATAAACAACGAGCGCCTACTGTAAAGCACAGGGAACTATATCCTGTGATATCCTGTGATAAACCATCCTGTGATAAAACATCATGGAAAAGAATATGAAAAAGAACGTATATACATGTATAACTGAGTCACTTTGCTGTACAGAGAAATTAACACAATGCTATAAATCAACTATACTTCAATAAAACCTTTAAAAATAATTAAAAATGTGGAACGAATTAAGTGGTTTTTCTGCTTTTCAAAAAGACCAAAATTAACTTATCATCCATTAGTCCCCTTTGAGGAAAACCAGCTCATCATACATGTTTCAGTATTGATTCCCTCACCATCATAGTATTTCATAAGAATAGTTGACTGGTGTTAGTGGTATAGGGTTGTAGCTACTACATCCCAAGATACTGCTGTCCTTTACCAAAAAGAGCTCAATCTCCCCTAAGGTATGGTCTCCTGCTCTGTGGTACGCAAAACCCAGCGGAATGGGAACACCAATTAAAACACACAGAGCATATTTAGCTGTAGGTCCTTTTATTAACTGCAGCAAGAGCAGAAATGGGATAGTCATTAGAATGATTTTACCATAAAGATATTCTTTTTAACCAACAGCAAGAATATATGAAGTATCTGTATGTCAAATGCCACAAATGTACTTTAAACACTACAGTCTTGATCTAATCTTAAAGTGTGCCAAGATGGTTAATATTTGGTAATTATCTGTGAATTAAAGGAAGAGATAAGGGAAGATGTGAGAAAGGGTTGTGATATTTCAGATGCATAGTATATTTCTGGTATACGTGTATAATTTATACTTGAAAGACAAATTGCTTTGCTATTTGCCTGTATTTGCAACATTCATTATAGTATTAGACATGTGAGTAGTGGATCCAAAGGATTGGCAGAGATGATGGCTTAATAACACCAGGTTACATATGTATTTACTTGGACATAACAGCTACACATGAAAACAACACAGTTTTCAATTTCACTTAATGGCACTGAGTGGAACACGTAGCATCAAATGTAGGAAATGTGCCATTTCACCTTTGATGTTCAGAAGTCTTCAAGGAGACCAAGTAGAGAATAGAGAAACAAATTAAAATAAAGTACACTTAACCCTGGTAACTTAAGAAAAACACTATCAAACTGTGGCATGTTTCCTTCTCCAAGCACTTTTCAAGTGCAAATATTTTTGCTTTTTTTTAAAATATATTTTTTATAAATTTATTTATTTATTTATTTTAGGCTGTGTCGGGTCTTCGTTGCTGCACACGGGCTTTAGTTGCGGTGAGCGGGGGCTGCTCTTTGTTGCGGTGGCTTCTCTTGTTTCAGAGCTCAGGCTTTAGGTGCCTGGGCTTCAGTAGTTGTGGCACATGGACTTAGTTGCTCCGTGGCATGCGAGATCTTCCTGGCCCAGGGCTCGAACCCATGTCCCCTGCTTTGGCAGGAGGATTCTTAACCACTGCGCCACCAGGGAAGTCCCTTTTTGCTTTATTTTAAAAATTGATTTATGACTACACATTTTGTATAGTGTTGTATTTTTTGCATATAACATTTTGTGACAGATTCAATTCCACCTTCCTTGCCCATCTTCACGTTAGTTCTGTGCAGAGGAGCTGGCTCTGGGGCCCAGTTCTGCTTGTTGAGATGTCAGGAGAGGTTATTGTAGGCAGCAGGGAAGATACATTTATTCTGTGTGAAGAGTCAAGCACACAAGGAGAAAATCTTTTGCCACCAAAGTTTACTGCTTTGCCCCCTGCCTTGGCATTTGGTTTTGACGCCTGCTGTAGAAGCCAAATTGTGATCATGTGGTGATAAGTCAAAAAATGAACTGTACGTAACAGAGCAGAAAAATGGAGAGCTTGGGTTTTGGATGTATTTACTGAGCAGCTGAACCAAAGCCAGCCAGCAGCCCCCCTACCTGGGACAAATTGTTAGATGGGAAAAACAAACCACAGTCTATGGAAGTCACTAGTAATTCGGTATCTGTTACCTGGTACTTGAAGCAAGTGTGGCCCCGAGTGTGATGCATGATGCACGCTACTGGTTAATCCTCACATAGGTAAGTATAAATGTTATGGAATATTTCACAGCAGATTCACCACAGGTTTTTTTTTGTTTTTTTTTTTTTTGTAAATTATTGTTCTGGTTTATCTGCTTTTAACAGACTGGAGGTCTTTACATTTTATAGAGAACAGGGAACACTTCTGTGCATACCAGTTTCCTGGCCTTATATCTTTAGGTAACTTCACTGAAGTGAATTTACTAGTTCAAGAGATAGGATAAACTGTAAGGCTTTCCATACATTTAAGGTAGTTAAGTTAGATAATTTTATTCACATGTTACTGAAGAAAGAATGAACACTTTCAGGGGTATTAAATGATTTGCCTAGATCCACAAAGAAAACCCAGGATTTAAAACCAAGCTTTCAGGTTCTGATTATTTCATCTTTCAAATATCCTGCAGCCCATCACATTGAGATCTAGGGAATAGCACACAGAAACACTCAACTATAGAAGATATCAATTATGAAATGCTTTTAGGACTCTCCACTGCCCTTTTCTGTAACTGCGTCTCCATTTTGCTTATCTCTTGGCCTCCATCTGTCAAGCATTTTCTGCTCAGGCCTCCAGGGTGTCCAACCAGGACCTCTCCGCTTAGGGTCATCTGATAAATTGCATCTCTTTGAGAGTACTAATCTTCTGGAGTAGTTCTCAAACTTTGACCACAGAATTCTAGGACCACAGGTCCCTGAGATCATTTTAAGGGACCCATGAGGTCAAAACTATTCCTATAGTTCATTTGCCTTTTCCACTATATTTTATCTACAGCGATGGTATAAAAGCAATGAGAGATAAACTGCTGACATCTCAGTGTAAAACAAAGCATTTACACCAAAATATACTAGTAATCACTGTACATTTTACAGTCACAAATTAACTATTTTTTTTAAAAAAAAAGTCAGTTTCATTTGAGTGGTTTTTTTTTTTAATTTTAATTTTTGTCTGCGTTAGGTCTTTGTTGCTGCGTGCGGGCTTTCTCTAGTTGCAGCGAGCGGGGGCTACTCTTCGTTGCAGTCCGTCCTCTTCTCATTGCGGTGGCTTCTCTTGTTGCAGAGCACGGAGCACTGGCTTCAGTATTTGTGGCACGTGCGCTCAGTTGTTGTGGCTCGTAAGCTCTAGAGTGCAGGCTCAGTAGCTGTGGCGCACGGGCTTAGTTGCTTCGAGTCATGTGGGATCTTCCGGGACAAGGGCTTGAACCCATGGCCCCTGCATTGGCATGCAGATTCTTAACCACTGCACCACTAAGGAAGCCCTCATTTGAGTGTTCTTGATGAAGCAATAAACATTTATTTTATTAAATTCCGATCCTTGAGGGCAAATCTTTTTAACATTCTGTGTGACAAAATGGGAAGGTCCCATAAAAAACTTCTGCTTGCATTCCAAGGTAGAATGGTTGCCTTTAGAAAAAGCTCTTTGTGATTAAGTTGTAAGCTGAACTAGCTGATTCTTTATTAGAAACACATTTTTACTTGAAAGAATAACCGACAAACTATGGTTATTCACACTTGGGCACTTGACAGATATTTTTGTGAAAATGAGCAGAGTGAACCAAACAGTATTGTTGTCAATGATACAATTCAAGATTTTAAGCAAAAATTAGAGTTTTAGAAAACTCGGCACCTGAGAGCTTGGTGCCCTCTTAATTGTTAAGGACTTTCCTGATGAGATTGATGGTGATGTTAGCAAATATGGTGTTCTGATATTGTATATTGAATTTGGAAGATCTTTATAATTTAGCAAACCAATATTTTTCAAATGATCAGTATGTAGGGTTACAAAATAAAGCACAGGAGAAGACCTGTTCAAATTGCAAGGTAGAACGATGGATTTTGATGTATCAAAATACAAAAAGTTATTAATATGACTGACTCCATATTGCACTAGCCTGTAAAAAAATACAAGTTGTTAAGTTTTGGTGTAGTATCAAAAAAAAAAGACCCACAATTATCTTTCCAACTATGTCTGGGGGAGGTCAAATTGTCATCAAATGCTTCAATCAAAGCAGCACATTAAAATGGATGGAACACAGAAGTAAATACAAGAACTTAGCTGTAATCGATCCAGCCAGACACTGAAGACATTTATGAAATATAAAACAATGCCACCCTTCTCAACAATTTTTTGTTTGGAAAAATATGCTTTTCAAAAAATATGTTGTTTCTTAATATCTAACAGGTTTTTTATTATTTAAAACACATTAAGAAATATTTTTTAAATTGCCTCATTTTAAATTTCTAACATTGTATCTATGTATATATCCTACAAAAACAAATGTCTTTGGGGTCCTCAAAAAATTTTAAGAGTATAAAATATTCCTGGGATCAAAAAACTTTAAAAACTTGGTCTAGCATATTTGCTTTCCAGGTAGCACTTGTGTTTTTACTACCTCCTTTACTTTTTAAAAAAATCCAAAGTAGAGAATTTCAGCCGTCTTTCAAATGTCACGACTGCGAACATGAGGGAAGTAGCTTTTATTAAAGAAAAGTTTAATGGCTCGCTGAAGTGTCTTCTTCTGCAGAAGCATAAAGTGATTCTTCGGGGCAAGAACACCCACAACCCCCTTTTTGAACTAAACCTCAGGTGGCTAAAGGATCTGACAGGATTGGCCTGTTCCTCTTAGAATTTCCAAAAAGAGGTGATAGAAAAGCTACAGATGGACTTATATCTACAAATAGAAATGCCGCAAATAGAAGGAGACTTAGCGAATTCAGTCCCACTCGTTTGCTATGTAAATAAGGGATCTGAAGCTCAGAAGCGCTATGTGATGGCTATGCAGGCACACAACAAGGTGGCGCATCTCGAACTGGAGACTCTTTGTCTCTTTCTGTGGTATCGCATATTTGGAAAATAACTTTTTAAAAAACTGTATTTTTGCTTTTTGACATTATGATGGAGTTGACCGTAATCTCATCTCAGTTAATGACTTCATCTTTCACATGATTTCTTGTGGGTAGACTACTACACAATTACTGGTAGTACAGCATAACTTCCAGAGCTATTGTTAACTTGAAATGATGAGTCAGTGCAGGATGACCTTTGCTTATCAAATATAGAAACAGAAGTTCCTCCAGATATTCATGCATTCTACATGCCTGAAGGTCTGCACAAGTTTCGGGAGTCCCCGTGAGTTCACATCAATGCTTAACTCAAGCAACTTTTGTCACGTAACTTTTCCATGTCCTTACTTCTTTCTGCCCCATGACACGGTTGAGACTAAAATGTATTTTCTCTATAGAAGCTATGTCACATAAGGAAAGCATATTACGTTTTTCAAAGTCATGCAGTCTTTTATCACTGAGAATATTTAATGTGCTGAAAAATAAACTAATTTAATTAAAATAAGAATAATCATGCCAGTTGGATTCCTTCCTATATGAATTTCTTTCATTTTTGTTGTCTTGTGACCATATATTAGACCCATAACCTGGAACAAATTCTCACAGAGGCCTGTAACTGATCATAAAGTAAATAAACAAGAAAGTGTGAACAAAAATAAAATAAATATAATGCCACAAGTGGGGAAAAGCAACTCAGAAGAATGTCTCCCAGTGTTTATGTGGCCTTAGCAGCAGCTGTGCGCACATGTAACTGAGTATAACCACCAGGGCGGTAAGTATGCAGCACTATGTGATGTGAACATTTGACAATCACATTTTTAGTTTTATTAGTGTGGACTATCCAATAGTTTAATTCATGAGACAGATTTACTTTGAAAATTAAAAATACCAGTATCTTATGAGTGTGGGTGAAGGTGGTAGTGGGGTATGTGGTATATATACTAGAAAATAGCCAGTGTTTCACCACATGTTCTCAAAACTCAGTTATTTTGAAGAGTTGGAAAAAAAATTCTTGGAACGTTCAGGTAGTCAAATGATTTTCTTGCATTGCATCTGATAAATCACTTGGTGCTATTGTGGGCATAACTATATAAAAAATAACTGGCGCCCCTCCTACCTTTCCTTGCCAACACACAAATGCCCATAGAAACTCAATATTATCCTAGGATGAAAACCAACATATTTTCTGGAAGATTATTTGTATTACTTATATGGCCAAATTTTTTTTTGATAAATATCCTTGGTTATTTTTAGTGATAGGCAAGCTCATTCTGTTCTCTGAAAGAATTCTCTCTTCAGAGCTCTGCTATCTCTGTTTGATGGATTCCTCATACATTGGAAAGGGGCAGTAACATTTTTTCCCCAAAGTGGAGTTTAATAAAGTTAGAATATCTGGACCTATTGTAAAGGTATCAATTATCCAAAGGATGAATCTGACTTTTTATAAGGGAGTCTCACCCACAGAGTTATAACTAAAGATAGAATTATAGAAACACTTTGAGTACAAGTTAATGTGTGTCTGTCTTTTTTTTTTTTTTTTTTTTTTTTTTTGGCTGTGTTGGGTCTTTGTTGCTGCACGTGGACTTTCTGTTGTTGTGGAGCACGGGCTCTAAGCACACAGGCTTCAGTAGTTGTGGCTCGTGGGCTTTAGAGCACAGGCTCAGTAGTTGTGACACACGGGCTTAGTTGCTCCGGGGCATGTGGGATCTTCCTGGACCAGGGCTCGAACCCATGTCCCCTGCGTTAGCAGTTGGATTCTTAACTTCTGCACCACCAGGGAAGTCCCTGTCTGTCTTTTAAAAATCAAAATTTTAAAGCCATGAGGATCTTGGCGAACACATTTATTTTATTATTTAGGACAAAGATGTTAAATAAAAAAGCCTACTCTGACAATAGATCCTTTCCAAGCTTAGTTATCTGAATACCTCAGCAGCATTGCCAATTATTATGTATGTTTATATTTAATATTAATGAAGATGCCTGATATTTGGGCCAGAAAATGATGTAGCTGCTCCACTGGGCTGCTGTTTTGAAGAATGTGTTCTTTCAAGCAATGATAGTATTGTCTTAGGTCTTTGAAACGCTCACTTTAATAAACTCGAAGGTGAAAACAACATTAAATTTATAAAATTTCTATTCTTTGTCACTCATTCATTTGAGCATTTATTGCCCACTTACTCTGTGATAATTACTCTTTTAAACACTGCAGATCAAATATTGATATCTATCTATGTTTCTATCTATCTATGTATCTATGTCTCTATGTATCTATCTATCGACTGCACCTCCTGGCTTGCAGGATCGTTGTTCCCCAACCAGGGATTGAACCCGGTCCCCGGAAGTGAAAGCACAAAGCCCTAACCACTGGACCTCC
This sequence comes from Hyperoodon ampullatus, assembly GCF_949752795.1. Lineage (NCBI taxonomy): Eukaryota > Metazoa > Chordata > Mammalia > Artiodactyla > Ziphiidae > Hyperoodon > Hyperoodon ampullatus. The sequence goes on along the minus strand of NC_136914.1, from coordinate 33,958,370 downwards.
AGGGAATTCCCTTGATACCTATATATGAAAAACAAAGTATGGCCTCTGCCTTTGAGGAGCTTACAGTCCAATAAAATCCAGAGACCATTATGGCTAGGGCGTTAGCTCATCAGACGTCTTTGTTAACGTCTGGGTGTGTGTTACTGTGAATTCTGTTTGGAATGTGTCAAGGTTAGTTGGGAAAATCAGGTTGAAGGAAGGGTAAGGAGGACTGAATGCAGTGCATTTATTTCACATTTTTAGACGGTCTGGCCCTAGCAATAGTCCCTCCACTTTCTTTGCCCTAAAGTTGGTTAGAAAAAGCCAAAAGCCAGAGAATAAAAGCACACTTTAAAAAAACGTATAGCTACGAGAAAGAAATGTATAGCACAACTGCTGGAAGATATATTGTCAGGGCACAATTTGAGAGGATATAATTTCAGTCCTGAAACTATTGCCTTTTAGGAGAGCAAGAAAACCCACCCATTAATGATCTTTCTTTTTAAATTTTATTTATTTATTTATTTTTGGTTGTGTTGGTTCTTCGTTGCTGCCCACAGGCTTTCTCTAGTTGCGGCGAGCGGGGGCTACTCTTTATTGTGGAGTACAGGCTCTAGGTGAGCAGGCTTCAGTAGTTGTGGCACACAGGCTTAGTGGCTCTGCGGCATGTGGAATCTTCCCAGACCAGGGATTGAACCCCCATCCCCTGTATTGTCAGGTGGATTCTTAACCACTGAGCCACCAGGGAAGTCCCAAGATCTTTGGTATGAGAAAAATTTAAGTCCTCTGAGGAGAGTTTGATGATCCCTGATAGTTTGGTTTACTGTCTGAAAGCTGTTTAGCAGTGCCAACAGGCCCCAAAGAAGGGGGGCCAAGGACTCAACTGTGATGATTGTGACGTCTGAATACCAGTCACAGACACGATCTCACTCTGAGCCTCTGCTGTGAGGCAGCCTCAAGAACCTGGCATGTGTGTTTCTTCCCTCCCAGCCTCCACCCTGGTCACCCCTCCCCTGTGGCTGTCAGTCATCCTTAAAGCAACCATTTAGGTAAAATGAGCTGCTTGGAAGCTCTCTCAAAGGATTCTGGTTGTGATAATACCTCTGCCTGGGTAGACACTGATGATCTTGAAGAAAATAGTAAACTTCTGAGGGAAATCCATCAGGTATATGCTAAAATCTTGGTGCAGTGACATCACTGGACGAGAAGCAAATAAACACCAAGACTCCCTATTAAGCTCTTGCCTAAAATTAAGAGGGTAGTGATAGCAGTAGTGGTGGCCAAGAGGAAGGGAAAAAGGAAGGATCAGACAATGTTTAAAAAAGAAGAAAACCTTGCGTGGAGAACACATGTTTATTCAAGGGGGGCTCAGTTTTCAGTTTAGATTCCAAGCAAAAAATTTCATGTCCTTCCAAAAGATTATGGAATAATCCTAATCAACCTGACCTCTTACTTCATCACAGTGTGGAAGCTCTGTTCTTAGGGGCCTGGGGAGTTTGTAATCTGGGATTCCCATCTACTGTACTTCAGGGGATACAGCACCCTTTGAAATGTGCATATTGTGTGTGTATATTTGCATTTTCTACTGAAAAGGCTTATAGCTTTTATTAACTACTCAAGGGACCCTCTGACTCCAAAAAATTTAAAGTCACTCTTGCTTATAAAACACTCAATCAGAAAATACAAAGGATTCATTATAGATCGAGAGTGTGACAAAATCACCCAACTCACTTGTATTCTGAATTGTATTTTCAGAATACAATTTCCACAGAAATGTCTGGATACAGAGAAATTGCCTAGAAGCTGCCCTATAAACAACACATGAGCAACTTCCTAGACTCATGAGCTCCCAAGCAGGAAGTAGTTACCTACCAGCAATGCACATGAGACTAGAGCCATGTGGAACCCAGAAAGGTAGATAAAAGGTGATCAGATCAAGTCCCTTAGTCACCCTACACTTGGGAGTTTTAAGCTACTATCTACCAGGCATCTACTACATGACAGTTACTGAACTAGACACTATGTATACATTAATTTACACATGTCATTTTCATATAGAACAACAGATTCAGTAACTTTCTTCTTGCTGTTTGGGTGTTTTCTGTGGGTCCCTGGGGCTCAGACCATAAAATACAGCATTGCTATATGAGTCAGCTCAGGCTGCCATAACAGAGTACCCCAGGCTGGGTGGACCTAAAAGCTGAGAACAGCAAGCACTTCCACCCCCCAAAGCGAAGTGTTGGATCACTTATATAAGATGGACTAGGAAACAGTGAATCCAAACCTGTCAGCACTAGCCAATCACTCCCCTCTAACCTATAAAGGGAGCTACGGAGCCCAGGGATGTCAGTGGGCTTATTTTGGAGAGGGTGACTGATGTGCAGTGGACTTCCCCTGCCTCACCACCACCACTCTCCCTCTCACCAAGTGACAGAGATTCAAGAACATTCCTAAGAGGGCTGGCATGCATTCCCTAGGACTGGGGAGACCCAGGCAGGGGCTGTTCTTCCTAGGAGAGATCTAATGGTAAGAGGCTGCCTGGAGCTGGAAGATCAAGACAGCAAGTTATACTTCCATCCATGGCAGAGCAAAAATGGGTCTTTGCTATGGACCAATTATGGACTTCATGGAAGGGACACAGACTGGAATCATTTTGGAAGGGACCCTACCCAGGAGGACTATCTAGATGTAAGATGGATCCCACAAAGGCAGGAACCACCAGAAGTTCAAGTGCTGAGTGGGGAGTCATAAATCCCCTGATGGATGGACACATGGCCTGCTGCACCAGCACTGCAGTAATCAGTGTGGAATCAATAAAGTCTGCTTGGACCTCTGTTTTGTTTAAGGGATACCAACACCATGTTGCAACTATATCAATCAGGAGGGATATTTTCCCCTCTTTCGTGTCTTCTACACTCCACCTTAGAATATACCAAAGCAGTATCACATAAGTGGAAAAGCTAGAGAAAGGGGGAAAAAAAGAAGCCAACCATCTCCCCCCACTGCCCCACCCACCGTAAGCTTCCTGAAGCAGGTGTTAGTTGGTAGAGGGAGAAGAGGAACTGGGCAAGAATTAAAATGTTATTATGGTGGATGGAACTGAACTCAACTTTTATATAACATAAAGGTAGTGTGACTATACATCTTATTTGCATGTGGCAGCCCTAATTTTCACCTCATGCCCTCGTGTAGATAAGAGCCATCCTTTTCACTTTCAACAAGGACATGGTTTGGATGATAAATTATATGGTATCCAATCTAAGAATGACGCAAAAATATATGGTATCTAGTTTGGAAATTTCATCCACAGTTGAGAAGAACAAGTGAATCTTTCAGACACAAAGCAGAGGTGGTAAGAAGGGTGCTTTGTTTCTTACATACGAAGTAAATGTAACAGAACGCTAGGAGAAAAAAGAGGAATTTTGTTCGTGGTATATTTTATACAGATAGTTATAATAAACTTTGTAATTAGCATTCTAGATTGTATCTTTCTTTCTAAATGCAGTCATACTTAAGAGATTGTTTTACAGTTTTGATCTTGTTTCCAGGTAAATGGGACCTTTTTTTTTTGTTACATAGAGTTATCAAGATCTGTATGAAACCTGCTTAACTATTACAATCAAGATTCTGGTTACCAGGGACTTCCCTGGTGGCACAGTGGTTAAGAATCTGCCTGCCAATGCAGGGGACAGGGGTTCAAGCCCTGGTCCGGGAAGATCCCTCATGGAGCAGCTACGCCCATGAGCCACAACTACTGAGCCTGAACTCTACAGCCTGCGAGCCACAACTACTGAAGCTCACATGTCACAACTACTGAAGCCCGCGCGCCTAGAGCCCAGGCTCCACAACAAGAGAAGCCACCGCAATGAGAAGTCCGTGCACCACAACAAAGAGTAGCCCCCGCTCGCCACAACTAGGGAAAGCCCGCGCACAGCAGCAAAGACCCAACGGAGCCAAAAATAAATAAATTTATATATAAAAAACTCTGGTTACCACAATGGACAAAGTAATGTAAGCAGATTGTGTTACACAATTTTTTATCTAAAGGTTATTTCTACCTGGGTGCATTTCTCATTACATAAGGGACAAGAAAACCAGGGAAAATTCTACAAAATTCTTGACCTAAATAATTATACCTAGAAAATATTTCTGTCATTTCAACTGAAAATATCTCACTTTGTATGTATGGCTGTTTTGCAGAAAATTACTTTCAATTAACTGGTTTTAAAATGAAAATATTCGGGCTTCTCTGGTGGCGCAGTGGTTGAGAGTCTGCCTGCCGATGCAGGGGACACGGGTTCGTGCCCCGGTCTGGGAAGATCCCACATGCCGCGGAGCGGCTAGGCCCGTGAGCCATGGCCGCTGAGCCTGCGCATCCGGAGCCTGTGCTCCGCAATGGGAGAGGCCACAGCAGTGAGAGGCCCGCGTATCGCAAAAAAATAATAATAATAATAAATAAAAAGTAATTTTAAAAATTTAATATTCATGTAAAGAGAGAGACATGTAAATATTTTAGCTGTGGGTTACATTGTAGAAGCATAATTTGTCGTAGAGACCATCCTCTTCCATCAAAACAGTCTGAGGAAACAGGTGTAGAACAGATTATACTCCATTTAAAACATTGCTTGCTTTACTGTTTTTAAATAGGCTATGTGAAACTGTGCCCGCTGGGAAAAAATGAAATCAGAATGAATCATACACCCAAAGGTCATTGATCTAAAAATACAGGTCCTGTGAAAGGGGTAAACATGTTCAAGTTAGTGGAAGTCATCAAGTGAGAGGACTTTAGAATCCTTCCAAACCGTTTAAGCCTCCGAGGTTGTTAATTAATTTATCAGGAACAGAGAAGGCAGCCACTGCCTGGTGCCCTGTGTCGGCGGGGGGCAGAGCAGATGCAAAGTGCCCCTGCCAAGGAGGGACCGAGATCAAGGGGCTCCGCTCCGCACGGCAGGGAGGGAGAAGCATCTGTGCGAACACCCGGAGAGCTGCGCCTCGGTCCCCAGGCTTCTCGTGGAAGGCAGACCTGAATGGTGCGCAGGAAGTGCTGTGGATGGTGGCGCTGGGCGGCTGCACTTCCGCAGCAGAAAACTAACTGGTGGAAGCAGGCCAGCGCTGTTGTCATCAGGGCAGCGAACAGAACCCCCAAAGCGAGGAGAGTCCGGCATCCCTCCTGTAGATGCTGCTACAGTTGTTCTGGACAGAGAAGATACTGCTAAAGGAGCAGGGAAGGGCCTGCTGGTGAGGAAAGAGGTGGCAGGAGTTGCTAGTTTGTCTTTTTTTTTTAATTGTATTTTTGTAACTACCAAGACGACGTTCTCTGATAAGTATGAGAGAGAATATTAGGTATGATTTCAGAGTTGTGATAGCTTGATGTAAACAGTTGCCTTGCCTCACAGAAAGCTAACGGGGTAGATCTCTCTTTTACAGATGCTTCGGTAACAGAAAACTATCTTTGGATGATACTGCTTCTTGGTGAATAAGTGTACACAAATAAGGTGGGTTTACCAATGGTGGGGCAGTGAGATCTGTTTACTCTGGGTGCAGGCTGTTTAGGGACATGTCGTTAGAGAGTGAAAAATAATAATAAAATCAATAAAAGTCAGGGTGACGTTTATTATCACTGTGCTGGTGATTATTAACATTATTGGTAATAAAATACTCTTCCCTGTCAGAAAGAACCCTGCCATCCACTGACTTCCTCGTGCTCCAGTACTTCCTCGGTATCCGCAGGGCACCGGTTCTAGGACACCCGCAGATACCAGAATATAAGTCCTTTGCATAAAATGACCCCCCGGTATCCACGGTTCCACATCCGCGGATTCAACACATGAAGGACCGCGGATATGGAGGGCCGTCTGTACGTATATGTCTGTCCTGTACAGAAAAATCTGCAGACACACACACTCACATACAAAAGACCACATGGAGATCTAACTTTATTGAGAAGGTTATTCACATTTAAATTGGCAAAATGACCTTCTCAAGTTCAAATATAACCCGGTCCAGGGCTCAACACTAGTCTGCCACTAAATCCTATTGTCTCATTGAAAGGATAACAAATATATATATATATATATATATATATATATATATATATATATATATACATACATATATATATCTTTTTAAATTTAATTTATTTTTTTTTTTTGTAATAGAATGTCTCCATAGGGTTGGTCCCTTAAGTCTGTGAGGTAAATCTCCAATTAGTAGATGAGACTATCACAGATTGTGGTTAATAATTTTCCCAATGTCATACAGTTAGTAAACTGTAAGGTAGGAAATTTAATTCAGGTCTTCTGAATCTAACACTTTACTATGATTATAATAAAATATTATTTTAGTAAAGTATTTTCATAAATTCAGTGATTTTTTAATTAAAATTTTCTCTCTTAATATAAGTAGATATTTAAAATTCAACTCATTTTCTTTGACACATAGAATCAAGGGAAAAAACTAACTTTATTTAAATTCTAATCAAAGTTTTCTTTGCTCTAAGACATGTGAAGTCTATGAAATTGCAGATGCCGCAAAATAATTTTTTTTTTTTAATTTTTATTTTTATTTATTTTTGGCTGTGTTGGGCCTTTGCTGCTGCAGGCGGGCTTTCTATAGTTGCGACAAGCGGGGGCCACTCTTCGTTGTGGTGGTTTCTCCCGTGGAGCACGGGATCCAGAGTGCAGGCTCAGCAGTTGTGGCACACGGGCCCAGTTACTCCGCGGCATGTGGGACCTTCCCGGACCAGGGCTCAAACCTGTGTCCCCTGCACTGGCAGGCGGATTCCCAACCACTGCGCCACCAGGGAAGCCCCCAAAATAATTTTTTATTTATGAAGACATAAATATAAAATACTTACAATCACAAGTGTATATATATCCTCACATGTGTGGTTGTGTGTGTGTGCATAGGTTTTTGCTCCCTACTACACACTTAATCAGTCAATAGCACATGGGCTCTGAGCTGTTAATATTTAGATCTTGTAATGAGTAGAACTCAAGAAATGCATTTTCACAGAGACTACCAGAGGATAATTTCTGAAACACCTAACTGACAAATACAAATTTCTAAAATATTCAGTAATAGTGAATTTGTCTTCAATAGTGAATTCTTTTTTTAAAAATTTATTTTATTATTATTTTATTTATTTTTATTTTTGGGTGTGTTGGGTCTTCATTGTCATGTGCAGACTTTCTTTAGTTTCGGTGAGCAGGGGCTACTCTTCGTTGTGGTGAACAGGCTTCTCACTGCGGTGGCTTCTCTTGTTGCGGAGCACGGGCTCTAGGTGTGTGGGCTTCAGTAGTTGTGGCTCGCGGTCTCTAGAGTGCAGGCTCAGTAGTTGTGGTGCACGGGCTTACTTGCTCCGCGGCATGTGGCATCTTCCCAGACCAGGGCTCGAACCCATGTCCCCTGCATTAGCAGGTGGATTCTTAAGCACTGTGCCACCAGAGAAGCCCAATAGTGAATTCTTTTCGTCTAAAAAATGAATCTAATTTAATTAGTTTTAGAATAAGCATAGAGATAATTTTGGATGTATTAAAAGAAGCATTACATAATCACTGCAGAACTGCAGAACTCCATCAGTGTATACAGTAAATGGGGAAAATGGACGAGTAAACCTACATCTACTTATCCTTTTGTTCAGTGCTCTGTTCAAGGAGCTTTGGCAACATGGGAGAAGGTCATCCACATCCAATCAGGTGTCATGGAAAGTGGTCTGATCTGGGTTATGAAGGGGAGAGTTTCCTTTCTAAAGGGGGGAAGGGGGAGTAAGAAAACTGGTGACAGAGACAGAGGGGACTGTCATAGATGTCATGAAGGTGTCGTGGAACATGGTAAGCCTGGAGAAGCAAGTTGGTCATGGTCATATCACAGGTTAATCAATGTAGAGGAGCTGGCGCTGGGTGATGTGGAAAGTAGACAGATCCAGAGTGTTAAGAAAAGGAATTTGAATTTATTTTCTATCTGTGGGGAAGAAAGGCAAAAGCTGACAATTCTCCTCCAAAATCCTTCTTTCTGGGTCATTGCCTCTCTCAGGACAGGGTGTCGCCACGTGACTGAGTTCCAGTGAATGGAAAGAGTCTGCTCTTTCCATTTCCATCCAGATGTCCCTCCTGTGGGTGTGTCCATTCTCTTTCCTCCGCTGGCCCCCTGGGATGGTGATGCTCTGAGCATTTGGATGCCATGTGTTGAAAGTTCCAGAACCTCTATTGGCCTGATTGATGCCACTAACACTTGACCTAGACTATTGCATTACCAATGTCCGGTTATTACGACCAGGCCTAGTTATTAAAGAAGTTTGGACAACCTAACTAAATTGGGAATACACTGGAATATTTCAATCTGGGTTGTGTTATAATCAGACTGTATTTTGGAATTATATCTTTAGCAGCAATGATAAGGATGGGAGGGCATCAATTTGGAGGCAACTGTGATAGATTCCATGAGGACCTGGACTCAGAAAGACAGAGGGTTTTATCTGAGGGACAGAAACTTTCCCACCCTAGCCCCCTCCTCCTCCCTCCTTCCCTCCCTCCTTCCTTCCTTCCCTCCTTCCCTCCCTCCCATCCTTCACTTCTTTTTAACTCTGCGAGATATGGTGATATATATCTGCCAAATAAAAAGGCAATTGCAATTAATATAAATGGAAAACTTGCAAACCCAAGATCTTCAGCAGGTGAATCTGTAAGAGCTGGTGATTGACTGGATGTGGTAGATGAATGACACAAAGAAGTCTAGAGTGACCCACAGTATGGCTTGTGTAAGTGATTAGATACTGTGTAGGAAATTTAGAGAAGGACCGTGATTGAGATGCACAGTGAAAAACTTAAGTATTGAGCACATTGACTTTGATTTGGCTCTAAACCACTGAAGAACTGAGGAAGACATGTCTAAAAGATAAGTCGATTTGGAGTTTAGGCAAGAGGTCTGGGCTGTTGATAACTTTGCACTGTTATTTTCGTGTGAAGCAATGAAAACTGGCTGAGGGAATGGCACAGGCCCTCAAACTGGTGATGGGAAATACTGATTTAAAGATGGACAGAAGGAAAACAGATGACCTCAGAGAGTGAAAGGAGTGACCAGAAGGATGGGAGAAAAAGCAAAATAGCAGGGTATGAATCACCAAAGCTAAAGAAAAAGAGAATTCACGGTCCAAAATTCCACAAAGAAATTCAGATAAGGACTAAAAATAGTCCATTAGATAATACATCTCAAAGGTTGACCTTACAAAGAGCAGTTGGCATGCAGTGGTGGTGACAGAAGTCCCAGTGGACTAAGCCGCGGTGGATGAAGGGCTCTACAGGACAGACAGCGACCTCAAACAGCGGATGATTGGATCACAGCCGCAGCGGGATGTTGAGTCAAGGCAGAGATGAGAAGTTTTCTTTTGAATTGAGAACCCTTTACCATACTGACACTGTGAAAGATAAAAACAGTTCTGTAGATCTGGAGGGGGAGGTGCTGTCGGGTGGGTTAAGTCTCTAAAGTCAGGGAGGAGAAGGGTGTGTACGTTTCTCTTGGGCAGGAAGTGATGCCTCTTCCTCACTGAGAGCAAGGAAAGTAAGAGCTGAAGTTTACACAGATTATGTAGCAAGACATTCAGGAGAGACCTCCTTTGAAGGTTTCTCTTTCTGTGATAAAGAAAAAGAAACGAGTGAAGGGAAAATGAAATGATATAGAGAATGAAACTGTAAATGAGGGAGAAGGTGATGGGATGGTAGATTTGGACATTTGTGGGAAAGCACACTGACCAGGGCATAAATGGATTTGCTGGGTTGCACTGAGCACCCGGATGGGGCTGGATACCACGTCTTTGCAGGGCCACCTATGTCCACTTGTGTGATTTTCTCCAGCCCGGCAGGATAGTTGGGGACACACTACCAGAACACCCAGGTGATGGTTTCAATCCAGGCTGAGACTTGCAGGGCTTTTTATGTGAATGAACAAGGCAGCAAAAGAGGTAAGTCATGGTGAGTGGAATCTCCGCTAAAATGTCCTGTATGAATGTGGTTCATAATGTCAGCCACTAAATTGCTTTAGATTGTGTTATACACTGTGTGGACTTAATGAGTTGACACACAGGGTGGAAATGCAGTACCAGAGGGACAAAAATAAAAGCCTGCTTTAATGACTGACTTTTAGTCCATAAAACTTTATTTGGGATGTATTTAACTGTCTTTTTTAAGTGGGCATTTGGTACTGCCCTAAACTAACATTTATATTTCTAACAGCTCTTCCAAAAGATGACAGCTAATTCCATCCTGATGTGCTGGTTCACCTTTCTATAAAAATAGCCTAAGTTCTTGAACTTGAGATGGTGATAACATAGTTTTGCTTTTTACATGTCATGGGTTTTCTTTAGCTCCATCTTGCTCTCAGGAAAAGACAGAGTACCAGAGGAAATACATACCTTTTTGAAAATTTTTCTCTTGGCTTTCTTAGCTAACCTACTGCTCATGATGCAAAATCATTCTATCTGATATAAAATCATCAGCGTGCAAAATTTCATAATCAAAAAGAGCATGGTGCTAAATTTAAACTGGGAAAGGACTTTACCATGAAAGAGAGATTCTATTTTGTGCTCTTAGTAATAATGGGGAGTGACACTTCTTTGCCACTAGCTGGCTTTTCTGTGTCGCTTCTGTTGCCAATAGCCACACTGCTCTATGGTGAGCTTAATGGATGGTGACACGTATTGCTGCTTATGTTAACATGAATTCTTTTGACTCCCCCCCCGCCACTTAGGAGTATGGGATGGGATGCAGGTGTTTCTTGTAGTTTTAACTGTGTGCCAAACCAAATATCACTTATGTTCTTACTGATTTATGTGAGAGTCTGTTCACTTGTGTGGTGTAGCTGTTTAGTGTGTTGCATGTTTATAAATGTCTTTGTGGACATACATGTGTGTATATGTAGGTCAGTTTATATGCTTTGGGGCTAAAGTCCTAACATTAATTACTGCAGTTGATAAAAGTAACTGAGCAGTTATTGAGTGCTACTGTGCCAGTTGCAGTGCTAAGTCAGCTGCATATGATAGAAACCCAACATTTCACCTTTACTGATGTGGAAGCTAGGAATCAGAGGTAAGGTCACAAAGCCATACACTATCGGGTATATTAGAGCCAGAACTGACCCTAAAGTCCAGGTTTTAAACATACACTCAATTATTCTTCTTAAATTATTCTCAAACTAGCTTTTAAGATTGACTGCAGATAATCAAAGCAAAGAAAATGAACCCCACTTCCCAAGCTGTATGTACTTGAATTTTGTAATCTGTGATATCAGATAGCAAAGGTTTGTTAACACTTGTCTGCACCAAGTTATACCATTAACCTTTCCGTGGGAAAAATAGCTATAAATGTAAGCATAATTTAAAGCTATGTTCTTCTCATTTTTAGATAGATTAATTAATTTATTTATACATATCACCTTCATTTGCCTTTTATTTATAAGACACATGCTCAAAGATTAGGAAATTGTACATGAGAATCAAAAGTCAATAACAGTTGAATTATCTGGCCAATTTAACTGTTATGCTGAAGACTATTTGTGGGGTTCTAAGACCTTCAAAAGAAAGCTACTTTCTGAAAGGGAAATAAGAAAAAGAAGTAATACTTAATCCTTCAGATTGATCAGTAGGGAAATGTCCCCCGTAAACTATGATTTATAACTATACTGATGATTAAGATTTGAAAATATAGAAAAATAAGGTGATATGGTTTATGGCCTTCTGACTGGAATGCATGCAGATATCAGTCAGAAACAATGTTCTGCAAAAAAGGAGAAAAACACTTTTACATGTTTGGTTTCGTTGTTGAATTTCATGATCAAAGCTCTGTGAACAAGATATTATTGCTCCCATTTGAGGTGAGGAAACTGAGATTTGAAGAGATTTTCCTCAAGATCACAGAGCAATAATTTGACTCTAAGGTCATGCTTTTAATCCCATATCCATGCCACCTTCCATGGATTATATAAAAAAGAGCATTTGTCAGTAAGGGTGTTTTAATATGTCTTCAGTGCTGTCCATCGAAAGTATTCTAGTTTGCTTGGTAGTTGTACACTTATCCCATTAAAAATGCTTGCGTATTGTTTGATGAACTTGATAAAATTGCCTTTTCATAACTTCCCAATCCCATGATGACAAAGTAATTTTTAGACGGTAATTTCACTATATACTTTCCTATTAGGTGAAGGATGCATGAACCATTTACAAAAGTAAGACTTGGAATTGGCTTTATATAACAATGTTTTATAAAATGTCTCCATTTTCCTTTGCCTCATTGCCCCTATGTTAGGTGACAATATGTCTCTTTACCTGCAGAGCTAAGCACCACCTTCTGAACCACCGTGACCATCAAGGGACCACACCCCTGTGAAGGCTGACTTGCACTTGTCCTTCTACTTTAATTTTTTTCTTTTTTTTTTTTTTTTTTTTTGTGGTACGTGGGCCTCTCACTGTTGTGGCCTCTCCCGTTGCAGAGCACAGGCTCCGGAAGCGCAGACTCAGCGGCCATGGCTCACGGGCCCAACCGCTCCGTGGCATGTGGGAATCCTCCCAGACCAGGGCTCGAACCCGTGTCCTCTGCATCGGCAGGCGGACTCCCAACCACTGCGCCACCAGGGAAGCCCATGTCCTTCTACTTTTAATTAACTTCTCTGCTTTTTTAACTCAGTGGGTCACACAAATTAATAATGAAAATAGATTCTCATTCATTTTTTTGGTCAAAACCAAATCAAAGGTGTGTGAGAAAGAAGGATTATGGAGAATTATGCCTGAAGTCAGAGGAGCAGGAATCAAAATGTGCAGGACCTACTTCTCTTCAGATCCAGTTATTTGAAACATCAGCTCCTCCAGACCAGAATTTCCCAGGGCAGTGGGAGAAGCTCTTGGTGATAAAATACCTAAGCCTGTTATTATGGACACTGAGTATCCTTTAAAAATGGTCATTTAATTTCTTGTTGAAAGCTGACAAATTCCATAGAAAATATTACACACTCTTGTTTATCAAAATGCCTGTCCCTCTGCTAGACAAAATAAGTCTCCAACTAAAGTACAGTTCAAGATGACATTGAAAAGAATTTTTCTTAAAGAGGTTGATGATGCGTGGTATTGATTTACTTTTCATTCTCCAATTATAAATAAATTATAAACAATTTGCATTTATTTTTTCCTGATAGTGTAAGGAAGATAGTAAAGAAAACTAATTGAGTCATATGTGCTGGTCCATTTTGATTTCAATTAAGCTAACAGAGGGCAGGTTAGCTGGAGAGCAGGGTGGGGTTTCCTAGAATTACCATCCCTAAAGTGAATGGTCAGATTCTTTTAACCCTTATCCTCATTATCCTCTCTCCACCAGGAAAACCAAATTCAGCTACGTTGCAGGGGACGCAGTGGCGCAGAGTGGTGAATCATCCCGGACTAAGTTTCTTCTAACATCTCTGTGCCTCAGCTTCCTCGTCTGTCGGTAGAAATAATACTAGAGGTGTTGTGATTTTTATGTGAATAAATGTTTGTGTTACTTATATATTGGAACCCTACCCCACAGTGTGACAGTCTTAGGATATGGGGTATCTGGCTTTGGTCAGGGTTAGGCGGGGTTGCCAGGATGAAGCCCTCGGGAATGGCATCAGTGCGCTTCAGTGCGCTTCTATTAGGAGAGTCGAGAGAACTGAAGCCCTCTAGCCCTCTGCCGTGGGAGGGTAGGAGAGGTTGGCAGTCTGCGGGGTGGACGAGGGCCCTCACCACAATCCAACCGCGCTGCGTCAGTAACCGCTGTGTAGAAGGCACACAGTCTATGCACTTGGTTAGGGCAGCGACACTGACTAAGACAAAGGGTTATAACGCGCTTAGAACGGTGCTTGGTCCAGAGGCATTTTACCCCTGAATGTGGGATTTTAGCAGCTTCTCTTCACTGAGAAAAGGACAGAATTTGCCTTGTGTTTCCATTTGTCTGATCACAGCAATCTCCCGGAATCAGCTGAGATAAGGAATACGGACTTTCACCGGCGTCCCCTCCTCTGCCGCCCCCTCCCTCTGCGATCACTTTGCTCTTTCCACGACCGCTTCAAATGCTCCTCCCGGGGCCTTCTCACTACCTATTGCTTATTCCAAGGTGGTACTAGTTTCCGAGCTGCTGTAACAAGTCGCTACCAAGTTGGTGGCTTAAAAGAGCAGAAATCTATCTTCTCACAGTTCTGGAGGCCAGAAGTTCAAACTGAGGTGTCAGCACAGCCATGATCCTTCCAGAAGCTCCAGGGGAGAAGTGTCCCTGGATTCTTGCACCTTCGGGTGGGTCCCGGCATTCTGTGGATTGTGGCAGCATCACCCCAGTCTTCAAGGCCAGCGTCTTCAAGACCAGCGTCTGTGCTGGTCTTCACGTTAATTAACCCTCTCTTCTCCTGTCAGTGTAACCTCCCTCTGCTTCTCTCTTATAACACTTGCGACTAGATTGTGGACCCACTCACTTAGTGCAGGATAATCTCCCCAAATCGAGATTGTTAACTTAATCACATCTGCAAAGGCCCTTTTTCCTGGTAAGGCAAGATTTACACATTCCATTGATTAGTATCTGATACCTTTGCTTTTGCGTGGCCATTATTCGGACCCCTACATAAGTGACCTCTTCTTTAAATCCACAAATGTGTTGATACTTTTCTAATGGCACTAATCTCATTTTTTAAAATAATGATGTGTCTAAACTAAACGTGTAATTGCCTGTTACACTGTGCGTTGGATGAAAGGAAATAAGTGTGTCCTTTTTTATATCTGTTTTCTATTTACCTTCCTTAATAACAAGTTCAGAAACTTGCATATGGCTATCAATTTTATTTAATTACATTTAATTAGCTTTACACTTATAAATATTCCTTATGGTGACTGACATCAAAAATATAATTTACTCATTTTTGATGTATTCCAAATCTGCTTTTGTTATATTCAAGTGCTAAGCCTTAGGTTTACCAAAACAAGAAGACCAGGTTCTTATACGCAAAGAGCCCACAGCCTAGTTGGAGAGATGGACAAATGAGGAAATAATCGCAAACAAATGTGAGGATGCTAAATATGCAGAGAAATTGGAGAGAGAGGCCCTCCCCTGGGATCACGTATCAACTCAGAGCACAGGTGGGCCTAAAATTGCTTCTAATATACCCTATAGAGGTTACATCCAATTCGCATATTTCTGGTCACTAAATACTAGAATCTTGATTGACAGCCTGAATATTATTCATCTGAAATGTGTATGATGTGTAATTCAAATCTAACATTTTTGTGACTGTGATCCTAGTTCTTTGATGTATTATGCAGAATAAAGGCCTCCTCCCTTTCTCTTTCCTTCTAAAAACATAATTCCATTTGGCTGCAATGTCCTGTTCTTTGCTGAGATGATAAACAAGCATCTTATATCTTGGTTTACTGACTTATTTATCTTCCTCCATTGTAAAAATAATTGTGTCCTCACAGGAGAGTAGGATTGTCTTACAATGTCTGTTCAACCTTCTGAACTCACCCTCAAGTGAAAATCCAAGTGGGATGAAAGAGCCTTGATCTCTTTCCTTCTGATCCTCTGGTAATTGGCCCTCTGATGTGGGGAATAACAGTAGCTACTCCTCTCGTGATAGGCCTTTTAGAATTTTTTCTCCAAGGGGCCTAAAGGGCATTGACTTTAGTTCAGAGGGATTGCAGAGGTATGGGAATTACATTCTGGTTACTACTATATTTTCATATATGACCATTTTCTCTTCCAATAATTTATTCCCAAATGTATAAACAACAAGGATAATCTTTTTATTTGTGGCTTTCAATCTTAATAGAATTATTGTATCTTGATTTTTACTACATTTTATAATACTTTTGCTCCCTTCACTCAAAAACATCTTCCATTCTGTGTGTCTCTCCCTGGTAAAAAGTTCTCACTTGGGTCTAGATAACAATAGATACAATAAACCCGTTTGTTTTGAACATTTTTGTTAAAGAAAAATTTTCCTTGACACTTCGTAAAGACAGTAAGGAAGGCTTTATTCAAGAAGGACTCCTGAGCTAGAGATCAGGCTCAGTTCCCGATGAAGGAAACGTGAGGACTTAGGCCAGGGCCAGGTAGGGGTCAGTGGGGGGATTACTAAGAGAAGCACAAAGGCTGCAGGGCTTCTGGCTAAGCAGCCTGGTGGGATTCTTGCTGAAGGCAGGTCAGAGATCAGATATCCAGGGTGGGGCATGAGGGATCTGATCAGATATCAAGAGTGGAAGATTCTGGTTAAACTGACTTAGCAGGATTCTTGCTAAAATTGGACCTTACAAGGCCAGAGCCCCCGGGAGGCTTTGGGTGAAGACAGGTCTCAGAGGAGCAGAATGAGAGTTTGATCTAGAAGAGAATCTGTCTCTTTTCTGAACATTTAGGAGGGCATTTAAAATCTGGTAAAATCTTTCATCATCCCATCCTGGAAGGTAACTTATGCTTACAGACACTAGATGTTTTGTGTGCACTGCAGGCAGTAGTTGTTGCTCTTCTTATGTTAAAGATACGAACACAGAGGCTCAGAGAAGCTAGGTAACCTGTCCAAGGTCCCATAGCTAGGAAGTGCTGAAATGAACTAGTTTAGGGTCACCTGGGATCATCAATGCATTCTTACAATGGAGGAAGCTAGGAGCTGGAGAAGGTGGCCTGGAGCAGGTCAGGAGAGAGGATGCCAAGCCTCCCCTCCTACTGGGTGGGAGGGGATCCTGGGGCTGCACCCTCCCCCCACCCCCACTTTCCTACAACAACGCCCGTTGGCCTAATGCATCAGGAAGCCAGGGGACAAGGGAGTTTTTTGATGCAGTCCACACAGGACACAGTGCAGCTCGGAGGAGAGGGGAGATGATATAGGGGAGCAAACAGGAGTTATCCGGTAGGGGGGGCAATGGTTGGGGTTAGGGTAATCTGTGTCGTGGGCTCAATTGTGTCTCCCCCAGTGTTCACAGGTTAAAGTCCTAACATCCGGTAGCTCAGAATGTGGCCATATTTGGAGACGAGATGGGGTCTTTATAGGGGTGAATAAGTTGAAATATGCTCATCAGGTTGGGCCTAATCTAATACGACTGGTATCCTTAGAAGAAGAGCTTTGGACACAGACAGGAAGAGAGGGAAGATGATGTGAAGATATGGGGGGAAGACAGCCATCTACACGCCAAGAGGAGACGCCTGGAGTAGGTCCTTCCCTCGTGGCCCAAAGAAGGAACCCACCCTCTGATACCTCAGTCTCAGACTTCAGACTCCAGAACTGTGACAAAGTGAAGTTCTGTTCTTTAAGCCCCCCAGTCTGTGGTACTTTGTTACATCAGTCCAAGAAAACTAAAATATTTAAGGGTCTGACCATGGAAATTATTGGCTGGGGTGGGATGGAGGACAAGTAAAGGTCAAGAACTGAAAAGGTTCTTTAAAGGGTTCCAACCATCATATACGTGGATATTGAAATCACCAAGAATTGGGATGAGTAGGGTCAAAGACACTGCCAGTGAGCCAGGAGCTAAAACACAGTAGGACAGACTTACGGGGTGGGGGGGCGACATGGGTGCCCCTGAGGGTGTAGGAGACAGATGATGGTAACAGGGAAATATGGTGATTTTATAGTAGAGGGAGAGAGAATGATGTGGAAGAGGAGAAGCAGTGGCCCCTGGGAGGGAGGGAACAGCCACTGCTGGAAATGACCACAGAGGAAGCATCCATTTATTCACTAACTTAAAAGACTCTCTGAGCACCTGGTCCTTGCTCAGCACTCCTCTAACTCCAGCAATATATCAACGAAGGAAAATTAAAACTCCTGCCCTTGTACGGGAAAGATATCGTAATACATTCACTTGATAAATAGCAGACATAAACAACAATAAATTATATGGCCCCTAGAACATGATAAGTATCATTGGGAAAAGTAGCACAGAATACGGTGAGCTGGGAACACGAGGACAGGGTAAGATTATATATATTTAAGGCTGAAATTTTAAGCAATAATTAAGAATGTTAAGGTGCCGAGAGAAGGCTAATTTTGGGTGAAGTGCTTTCTGTTGTGTGGTCAGCTGCCGGCTTAGGTGGCTGTGAGCTCACAGGGCAGGTTCTCATGGGCCAGGATTCTCTCCTTGGCCAGATTCCCTGCATTTCCTATAGGCAGTACCCCAGGGCTTCACCTACTGACTATATTCTTATGACTCCAGAATTTACATGTTTATCTCTTTCTTAAAATATTTTAATGCTGCTTTGTACTTTTTTAGCCATTTCAACTGAAAGTTGAGTTCATTGTTTTTCCCCCAAACCAGTTTCCACTTCTTTGTTATCTATCTGTTGGCTTGCTATCTATCCAGGTACCCAAGCTAGATGCTATCGTGTCATCCCAAATCCCCTCCTTTTTTTTTTTTTTTTTTGTGGTACACGGGCCACTTACCACTGTGGCCTCTCCCGCCACAGAGCACAGGCTCTGGACGCGCAGGCTCAGTGGTCATGGCCCACGGGCCCAGCCGCTCCGCGGCATGTGGGATCTTCCCGGACCGGGGCACGAACCCGCGTCCCCTGCATCGGCAGGTGGACCCTCAACCACTGCGCCACCAGGGAAGCCCCTCTCCTTTTTTCACTGACATCCATTTGCCTCCAAATAACTGACTTATTAGCTTTAGAAACATGACTGTCATCAATCTCCTCTGCTGTCTCTCTCTATTCTTACTGACAATCTTCTGTCAGAGCTCTAAGCAGCTTTTGGATGCACCTCCTACGAGCAAAGGCAAACTTTCAAAGGCAGATGGTCGATTCAAATATGTTACTGTAATTACTTTCTTCTTCCACCGTGAACTGGCCACCCAAGAACAGAGCTACAGTTTATTAAACACTAAAGAATTCAAAGCAATATTATTAAATATTTTTAATATAGAAATAATAAAAATGACATATTCCTCTTACTGGCAAGTCCTTTGTTTGGTAAATATGAGGACAAAGAAGAGCACAATTTTGAGACCTCATATCTAGCATTTAATACCTTGCTTACAGAAACGCTCTTTAGAAATTTATCTTTCCGTGAAGTCATCAGTTCCAGATTTAGAGTTAAGGGAAGTAAACTGAGATAGGTATTATGACTGGAAACTAGGTGATTTATAATCTTACTATTTAGAAATGCTCTCTGTTCTAAACTCATTTTTTAATCTGTTGCTTTACAAAGATTAAATAAGAGAGGCACTCACATTGATACGCACCAGAGGAGAACTGTGCAAACATTTCCCTGGTGCTGGCACTGGGAGCATTTACTTTATTCTAAACATTCAAGTTTGGCATCTCTGAGGATGGCTGGAAAGGCTAGAAGTTCTCAGAATGTGGCTTCAGATTTCACTTCTCTTTTACCTTGAAATGAAATCAAACATCGGGGAAAATGCTCCCACAAATAGACCTTTTAACATTTTGAATTAAAAGCATACATCCTGAGGCTAGAAACTGGTTTTGAAATTTATCCCAGGAAAACCATTTGGTTATTTTCAGGACAAGTCTAGAACCAGTTTAAAGTGGGAAAAAAAATTAAACTTCATTACAATAATCAAAGTTTTCTATGTAATTAATTGTTAATCTTTACTACTATATTAATGAAAGCATGTTCCTAAGGTATAGATTTCTATCCAATGGATGTCGAGAAACCTGACCACTTTTAGACCAGTATAAGTCCGAAATAAAAAATAAAATATATACAACAATCATTTATTGCAGGAGAATGTCAGTCCCTCTCAAACTTGTCATTTTCATTTGAGATATCACAAAGAAATACTACTCATAATTTTTTATCTATTGAATACCTTTATAGAGACCACAATATAATCAGCTTAGTAATCAGAAATTGCTGTCAATGTTACAATTATTATTTCAACATTTAGTCCTACATGCTTTTGAAATTTACACGTATGACTTCAAATTGTTTAAAAAACTAAAACTATTTTTTTTTCAGTTTAAAAGAAAAACTCAGGAGGCAAACTGGAGACATCAAATATAAATGACCTTTTGAGAAGTTTTGGCCCCAAAGGAGGAACTAGAAAAAGGAGCAGTGGTTGATGCAGAAAGCGGGGTCAAAAGAAGATTTTACTCTTTCTAACGAGAGAGAGACAACTGCATGCTTGTGTGCTGCTGGAGATCACCCAGGAGTGGGACAAAATTTGATGAAACAGGAACAGAGGGAAGATGGCTGGCGAGCAAGCTCTAGTGCACACGTGGAGGAATGAGTTTTAGATAAAAACACCAGTAGTTCCATAAAGGCTGAGTTCATGGGACAAACGCTGGTGAGTTGGAGATAGAAAAGGGGAATCTGGACTTTCTTTTCTGACAGCTTGGGCTTTCTCAGTTACAGAGAAAGAAGGCTCTCGACCGGGAGTGATGAAGGCGGAGGTGTGAGAAGTCCGAGGCAGGGGGCAGAGAGGGTCCAGCTTGCGGCTCCTGGGGGTCCACGGGCAGCCTGGCTTCGTGTTTGCCGTCAGCCTCGTTCACGAGCTCTGCTGTAGGTGTGAACTGCGCGCAGAGCTGGATTCACTGCTCTTATAATGTGCCAAGTGGGCGAAAGCAAGAGAGCTGAGGAAGATTTCATGGGAGTGACTTTAATGACAGTGGAATTTAAGCTGACTAAGGAGCAAAAAGGAAATGAAGAAGATGAAAGGGCATGAAAAGTGGTCGGACCACAGGATTAGACACTTCGGTGGGCTTTGGAGTCAGAGAACTAATGAGACGTGTAGAAGGAAAGGAAGCTGGTGGTCAAAGAGCTGGGTAAAGGGAAATGAGGTCACAGGAGGGCTGGTTTATTAGTGGTGACCCAGCCGGAGTGCTTGAGACACGCGGAGGGTGAGAGCTTCCGAGGACAGAAGTGAGGGAACGGAGAGCTCAGGGGTTGGGAAGAAGTGCCTGTGCGCAGGTGGACAGCCAAGAACTCGGGCAGGGTCGGGAATCAGGTGCACGTGTCTGAGATACGCAGGCTTGAGACCGGGTTTCCACACATGACGGCCTCAGTGAAGGGTGAGGTTCAACCCAGAGAAGGGAGGATGGATGATCTGAGCCACAGCAAGGGGCAAGTAGAACACCTGTGCCAGCTCCCAGCGGTGGTAAGAGGCTGCAGGGAAACAAACACAAGCCGTCGCGCCTGGAGAGGTTTCTCAGCGGAGGACACCTAGGAGCTGTAATGCAACCACGATCCTCAGTGATACTGTTAACTCTTATTTTATTTATTTATTTTTATTTATTTATTTATTTGCGGTACGCGGGCCTCTCACTGTTGTGGCCTCTCCCGTTGCGGAGCACAGGCTCCGGACTCGCAGGCTCAGCGGCCATGGCTCACGGGCCCAGCCGCTCCGCAGCATGTGGGATCTTCCCGGACTGGGGCACGAACCCGTGTCCCCTGCATCGGCAGGCGGACTCTCAACCACTGTGCCACCAGGGAAGCCCTGTTAACTCTTATAAACTGGGACCAGGGTCCTATAGATTCTATTTTCCTCATAACAGGTAGCACCGTGCTTTGCGCTTGGTAGGAAGTCTTTGTTGAATGGATTTTAGTTTTACTATGCTATCACTTTGCTCTGCTGCTCAGGCAATAACTCGTTACACTGGAATCAAAAACAAAATGTGAAACTCTAGGATATGTAGACCTTTCATTTCACTCTGTTAGAAAGACTTAGTAAGCACTGGAGATCCAAAAGGAAGTAGAAAACATGCATCTGAGGAATTTACAGTGAACAATATGGCCGGAACCATTAAAATGGCAAAGCGAGAAGAAACCCCTTGCACAGAAGGACATCTGAAAAGTGTTGTAGGTGGTAGGTGAGTAGGGTGGAGATAAAGATTGACGGAGAATAAACTCCTCCATGACATGCAAGCTAATTTAGAACTGAATTACAATTTTATGAATCCCAAGGATATTATTACAAGGGGTCAGGTCAAGCAGTGATTCTGATGAATTTGCAAAGGCAAATGCAGCCAAGAACAATCCTCTTCATTTTTGTCTACTGTCCTCCTCCTTACATATTCTTACTAAGTGAATTGGGCAAATCCATGTTATTGTGAAACATCAGTGAGAAATATTTAAATACATGTAATTACATTTTTCTTTTTTTTGGATCTTCTTGGAAAATTGGGTGGAGTTTCTGTCCATTCCAATGCTCTAGAGGGTAGCTTCAGTGGCAGCTATTATTGAATGATGGAATGAAGAGGATGCAAATACAGAGGCACGATAAAAAGCCATTTGTGTATAAACTTAGGAAAGAATGAGAAAGTAAAGAATATGATATTTTTAGCTTGTTTTTCTGCTTCTTTGTTTTCTCTAAGTTTTCTTTTCACTAGGATGATCAGAAATACAATATAACTTTTTGTCTTTGTGGATTTAATTGTAACAACTTCATGCTTTCTAAAGGTTTTCTTTTTTATGAAGACATGTGGTGGATTAAATAATGGTCTAAACATTTCCATGTCCTAATCCCCAGAGCCTGTGAATGTTACCTTATATGGCAAAAGGTCTTTGCAGATGTGATCTAGGGTAATCTAAATTAGATTATCATGAATTATCTGGGTGGATGATATAATCACAGTGGTCCTTATAAGAGGGAACAGGAAAGTCAGTCAAGGAAGGTGATGTGAGAACAGGAGCAGAGATTGGAGGGCGGCAACCTCTGGACCTGGAAGAGGCAAAGAACAGAGTCTTCCTAGGGTCTCCAGAAGGTGCCAGCCCAGCCATCACCTTGACTTTAGGTCCAGAAGTATTTATTTCTGACTTCTGACCCCAATAACTATAATGTGCTGTTATAGGCAGCTAAAATTGTGGCAATTTGTTAAGGAAACTAATACAGTATGTATTACTTTTAAATCAGAAAAAGTTATTAAAATAAACAAAAGGGTGAAAAGTTTTCTATTCTTTTAAAGTACATAAATTAGGAGTTTGGGATTAATATATAAATACACACTATTATATATAAAATAGGTAACTAACAAGGAAGTAGTGTATAGCACAGGGAACTATATGCAATATCTTGTAATAACCTATGATGGAAAAGAATATGAAAAAGACTATGTGTGTGTGTGTATGTATATATATATATATTATATATATATATGTATATATATATATAAATCACTGCACTGTACACCAGAAACTAACACAAAATTATAAGTTAACTACACTTCAATTTAAAAATCTATAAAAAGCAAAGTAGTTTATATTAAAGTGCAACATTTATGGAAAATCTCTCTACGCATGTTTGCATCTGTTGCCAATTTGACCTACAATTTAAGATTCACTGAATAAAAGGACCAAGATGTCCACCTTTTTGCTCCCATACAAATGCTAAGCTATTTATTTTAAATAGCTTTCTAAAATAATTGCAATAGGAACAGATTGTGTCATTTGGAAAGAGTTTTATCATTAATCAGTTGCTTTTGTAATTTGTTTTCTAAACCAGATTTTGCATGCAAACATCACATCAAGAAAATCTAGAAGATACTAAAGCTAATTAATTGCCAATTCTTGAGGAGGTGATATCTGTCTGAGCTTAAAAATGACAGTGGTAATTACAAAAGAAAAGGACAGATTTGACTCCTTCAAAACTGAAAAATTTTGTGTGTCACAAAGCTCATAATCAAACATATCCTAAAGCAACAAAAAGAAAACAAAAGAATGATTTAAAAAATCATATGATGAAGAGTTAATATACTTGAAATATAAAAATGGGAAAGTATAAAATTTATATATTTTATATTTAAAATATAAAAATTTAAAGCATGGATAGGTAATCATGTTTATATATTCATCAAGGATACATAGAACTAGTAAAGAAGCATTATTTGCTAGTACTATGATACTAATCAAAAAAGCCATACAAATTAAAACATAAATGTGAGAGCATTTTCACCAATTAAATTAACCAGATATACAGAATAAAAAAGAACTAATGCTAGTTATTAGTGACAGTTATATTTTCTAAAGTTAATGGTACCTAGCTGGTATAACCATTGTTTGGAAATCAACATTATAATATCAAGAACAATAAAAAAGAAATACTTGACATAGTAATACCACTTCTAGAAATCTGTCCTAAGGAAATAATTACAAACAAGGAAAGTTATACCCACAATAATGCTCATTTTGCATTCTTGACCTACTGTAAATTGTACGTACGTGTGTGCATGCATGTGTATGTATGTGTGTTGTATGTGTGTGTGCATGGAAAGGACAATATGTAAGAGAAAGAGAAGAGGGATAAATGAAAGATAGTTAAAAAATAAATTTGCAACTTTACCATCAATGGGCTAAATTAGGTAAAACATGTATTCATGAAAAAATCAATATGCTTTTTTAAACTTATGTGCAGGTAAGGAACTATAATTTAACTTAAATTGTTTTGTCAGAATACAAAATAATGTATTAAAATTGGAAACCTGAAACATCAGATTCCTTATTTGGATAATTATGTAAATTATGACAAAGCACAGAATAGAAAAGTAAATTTTGAGTCTTATAAGTAACAAATTTGTGAGAGAAATATGAAAAAAAATTGATAAGATAAAAGGCTTATGTGGCTAGTATAATGAATTTATATTTTGTAAAACCAGAACCAATGAAGTCAAGGGAATTAATTCATTTTTAAAATGGCATAAGAAGGTAGAAGGCTGTCAGGATTTTTTTTTTAATGAATGTATGATAAATACTAAAAAATGTGACATCAGATTTGATAAAACAGATGAGAATAAAAGATATATAATGCCCATTGGTGGGAGTGTGGTGAAATTAGGACTCTTCTGTTGGTAAGAGTACAACTTTGGGAGCAATCTGACAAAATCATATTAAAATCTACATACTCTTCAACGTAACAAGTTCAGTTTTAGAGATTCAGTCTAGTGTTATATACCAACCAGTGTAAAGAATTTATGTATAAGGATACTGTTTTTTGGTGCATTCTGAATAGTTTAATTTCATAATGAGGTGCCTGTATCACCTTAATGATTATTTTGCATTATTTTAAATTTCATAGAACCATACAAATTAATATATCTATGTGTATGTCGGTGTTGTTTTGCATTTTATAGTTTTATTGATAAACATTTCATGTACCATAAAATCCACTTATTTAAAGTTTACAGTTCAGTGCTTTTTGGTAAATTCACATAGTTATTCATCCATCACCACAGTATAATTTTAGAACGTTTCCAACACTCACCTGAAACATCCTGTGCACATTAGCTGTCATTGCTCAGGTCCCCATATCCTTGCCCCTGGCCTGAGGCCAAGCAACCACTAAACTACTTTCTATCTCTGTCAATTTGCCTAGTCTGAATATTTCATATAACTGAAACCATAGAATATGTTGCCCTTTGTGACTGACTTCTTTCATTTAGCATAATATTTTCAAGCTTTACTCATGCTATAGCATGTATCAGGACTTCATTCCTTTTTATTGATACATCGTATTCACTGTACAGATATACTATATTCTGTTTATTGGTTTAGCTGGATTTTAGTATATAATAGAGCACATAGTAAGTTGTCTTCAACTAATTTAAACAAAGATCTTTTTTATCTATCATACTCACATGTGAAAGGAACATATTTTAAGAAAATCCTTTAAAATAAACAGCTCCCAGAATTTTCTAGATGCCTGAGCTTTTATGAAAACTGGTGGGGATAATTTGTGATGACTGGGAAGAAAAGAAGTAAGGAACATGTTGATAACAAGAAGAGAAAGAAATGAAGAAATGATTTTCTCTTATATCTTGTGAAATTTCCATAAAACTACTTCTGGGATTTATTGTGATAGAAATTTACATTTTAATGAAACTATAGTTTTCCCCTCTCCATTATTTCTTTAAGACAATAAAGGAAAAATTTAACATAAATGACATTTTCCAAATAATCCCTAAACTTCTTGGTACACATTTAACCTCCTTCATTGTTGCTAACAAGTTAACTTCTAGCCTCCTTTCCAGCTTACTTTTCAGGAGAGAATTTTAGGAACAATGTAAAAGCCAAACTATAGTAAAGCTTATATGAAAAATGTAAGCTAGGCGGATTCATTTCAAAGGGAATATGTAGTTGAATATATTCTCCTTTCAAGTCTTACTTAATGTTTGTAATCCACTAAGTAAATCTAGACTGTATCGTATTATTGACAATTAATTTTCAGTTGGAAACAATGTACTGCCCTGTGCTTGGATTTAGGGAGTAGTATCTGAAGTTCTGCACCCAGTGGGGCGGGTTTTCCTGCACCACCGAGCAACCCTCTGGCACTGGTCCCTCAAGACTGCCCCACTCCTCACTGCAGATGCCAACTGCAAGCCCAGGTTGTATTAATGTATTATAGGGTAATAAGCAAGGTAAAAGGGAAATAAATAATTTATGGAAGATAAAGGAAACAATATGGCTGAATAATTTGTGGTCAAAAGTAGCCAGAACCAAAGAACACTCACTTTTTATATTTTAAAACTTCATCATCATCAATAACAACAAAAGTATCAGGTTGTAGACCATGTTTAGAAACAGGCTGAATATTTGCCAGTTCTCAAAGGCTGTGTTTAATGTGGTAGAACTTACGTTATTCTTCCTTTCTGGCACACACCACTTTATATGTTAGAAAGGCTCTTCATATGGCATCCTCTTCCTATAGTATATGTCTTTTGGGTGAAGATTCATCTTTAGGTGCTCCTGTCTCCAGCTGCCACCCGTGTTTTAGTCCCTTAATAAGTGCTTACAGAATAGAATGTTTGTTGTTGTGGAAAGAACTCTGAATGAGTCCTCAAGAGATCCAAGGTTAGGTGTGAAATTTTGAATTTTGTGTCTTTGTTTCATTCTCATCATTTCTTTAGTTCCATATCTGAAAAATAGAAGTGCGGACTGAATAATTTTAAGATGCCTTCAGGTTCTAAATTTGAAGCCCTCTTTTTACACTGCTTACATTCTTCTGGAAGCCTTTCTGGACAGACTATTTCTCTTGCTAGCTTTTCCATTGCTTTGGGTACACATATCTTTAAACAAAGAAATGGATTCTGTGTATATATTTTTATCATTTGTAATTGTCTGTGTTTAGTCTCTCATGTGGGGAGCTGGTACCAAAATTATAAGCTTTTATTCTCAGCCTAGCATTTGTGCAACCTATAAGTATGCATAAGTGTCAGTTGTCTTGACGATCTAATTTGTTAGTTACTTTTTTTTTTTTTCCAACTAAGGGTAGGTTTGTCTAACTCATTCCCAGGAGAATTTAGTATTTTGGATGGCAACTTTTCTGAGAGCAATTTCTCTCCTTTATCACAGACTTCATTTCAGAAAGTCACTGTCCTCAGAGCTTGTTTTAATACTGTTTTAATACTCGTTTAATAGCTGTTTTAACACTGTTTTATATTGACAGGGAGGAGGGTGTGATCCTTAGGGTGGCACTGAGCAGGTAACCTGATGTTCCTATCTGGCATTGTGATAATCCGTGTAGTGGGCATGTGTGGCCGGAGCATGCTAAGAGCTGGAAACTGCCACCAGGCTTTTCTTTCCACTGATGAAAAAATAAACAATGCTTTCTAGCCTGGTGAAAGCCAAAACTTTTTTTGCATAAACCGTATTCCCTAATTTTCATTCCACTTTTAGTTATAAAATGTGTGTGAATTATTGAAAGATTTAGCTTACAGTTTAAAAATATAATCACTTTGAATTAGACAAAGGATCAAATTTATATATTTCTTCATCTTCTCCAGGACCTTTGAATGGGTTGGGGAGAAAAAAAATTTCCTCTACTCTTCTAGGTCCTTCTGGCTGATAATTAAATTGACATGACCCAGATTAACAGGAGAAATTTTAATTTTAATTTCATACACACAAGAGTTTACAGAAATATGAGCTTCAAAGAGATGACCAAAGCAAGTGGTGTTTATAACCTTTTAGATAAAAGAACAATAAATTTGTGAAGAACTGAGAAGACAGAGACTTGGGCTTGGGTCTAATTGGTGAAGCTACACAGAGATGTTTACATAGCTTTCCTGCCCTCAACTCCTCCTGATATCCAGCAATAAGGCTGTCTCTCTACCTTCTGGTGCAAGGAGAGTATCTTTCACTTAGTAGATGTATTTCCTGCTTCCAGGGGGACAGAGAGGAGGGTCAGAGTATCCTCCTTGCTGTTTCCCTAACACTAACCCTATACTTAAAAGTTGAGCTGGTGGCTGTGAAACAAGAATTAGGTTAGTAGCTGAGTTAGTAAATTGTTCCATATCTCATTGAACCGGTCTCAGTCCTGAGAATAGGTTAGTTCAGATAAACAGTTGTGATTCATAACATTTATTTCTGGCAGGTTAACTCTTAGGCAACCAACCTAATAAATTACTTCATAACATGGCACATTTTAAGGCAGTATTATACAAATAACTCAATCTCACTGCTATGTTTGTGAGCCCCAAGAGCAAAAATTACAGCAAAGATAATCTTAAGGGACCAGGGAATATGTT
Organism: Hyperoodon ampullatus; assembly: GCF_949752795.1. Taxonomy (NCBI): domain Eukaryota; kingdom Metazoa; phylum Chordata; class Mammalia; order Artiodactyla; family Ziphiidae; genus Hyperoodon; species Hyperoodon ampullatus. The sequence goes on along the minus strand of NC_136914.1, from coordinate 33,929,943 downwards.
TTCAACCTTTAATGTGTGCTTGGCATAACTTTATCAACTGCTTAGATGGCAAGTTGAGGCAACTGAGTGATAAGAGCAGTCCAAGTAAAATTTGTTTTCTTAGCAGTTGAAAGAAAATTAAGATGCAGTTTTATATGAGTACACTATTGACATTAAAGCTTATTTCAAAAACCCTTATAATAAATTTATTCAATCTTATCCAGCTTGATCACATATAAAACTACTTTCCCAAGATTTCTTTTTCACAAACCTTCTATAAATTTTCTTTTTTTGACTTATGGCTGTGTTTGCTCTTTGTTGCTGAGCGTGGGCTTTCTCTAGTTGTGGCGAGCGGGGGTACTCTTCGCTGCGGTGAGCGGGCTTTGCATTGCAGTGGCTTCTCTTGTTGCAGAACACGGTCTCTAGGCACACAGGCTTCAGTAGCTGTGGGCTCAGTAGTTGTGGCTTGTGGGCTCTAGAGCACAGGCTCAGTGGTTGTGGTGCACGGGCTCAGTAGTTGTAGCTCACGGGCTTAGTTGCTCTGCAGCATGTGGGATCTTCCTGGACAAGGGCTCGAACCCATGTCCCCTGCATTGGCAGGTGGATTCTCAACCACTGCATCACCAGGGAAGCCCCTTCTATAAATTTGTATGTCCATTTTGGTTTGTCCCTTGTTTTTTGCCTATTCAGAAAGAATAAGCTTTACTTTAAGACAAACTTACTTTCTCTTTCCTCAAAAAAAAATGTATCTCCATTCTTCACACCTTTTCTTACCAAAAAATATATTCTACTTTTTTTGGTATATACAGTTGTTTCCTTTATTAATTCTAATAATTATAATTACATGTATTCATTAGAATTCTTTGATCTTAAAAACTTTAATTTCTAGTGATATCTAAGAAGGAAGCAATTGTGAACTGTCAATTTTTTCTATACCAGCATTCTTTATATTGGCAAATTTATGAGTACATTTCATAATTTTGGAAGACATATGCTTCCTTATAGTACAATTGCTCAATGTGGGATAAATTATTTTTACTAAGAGACGCAAATATCTTTAGTCTCTATAATAAGAGGTCAAAAGTTGGTAAACTTAGTTGTATTTAGCAACTAAGGTTTCAGCATCTTATCTTATCTGGAAATAATCTGGACTATCAATGACCCCCATCATTTAATTTAACTTGCAAAATTCTAAGGTGGAAGTGACCAAAGAGATTTGGGGAACTATTTAAGTAGATATATCATTAAAAAAATCATCACTAAAAATTCACTTTAAAACTCTCATCTTACTTGCATCTATTAAATTCATTTGTTTTTAACAATTATGCTTATGAACATTTTATAAGATATTAAAGCAGTTAGCAATCATCTTATATTATTTTTCTTGCTGACAAATTTTGTAAGAGATAACATGAGCTTACTTGACTTTTAGTAAATCTAGGTAGGATAGTGTCAATTACTCTAAATGTGTGCCTGTATGAATTAAACCAAAAAACTTAAGCTTCTTTTTACTTACTAAAAATTATACTACATAATGTGAACTTCAAAAACATTTGAGTTCATTTCTATTATATTTTTGAAATTTAGAAATGCTTAATTCATAAGTGCTTTTTTTTTTTTTTGCGGTACACGGGCCTCTCACTGTTGTGGCCTCTCCCGTCATGGAGCACAGGCTCCAGACGCGCAGGCTCAGCGCCATGGCTCATGGGCCCAGCCGCTCCGCAGCATGTGGGATCCTCCCGGACCGGGGCACAAACCCATGTCCCCTGCATCAGCAGGCGGACTCTCAACCACTGCGCCACCAGGGAAGCCCCATAAGTGCTTATTTTTAAGCCAATTAGGGTTCTTTTACAAATTAATATTGACAATACCATCCAGAGGTAGAGAAATACCATAACTGTAATGTCCATAGGTAAACATACATATGAACGCAAAGATCTTATAGCTTTCATTTAAAAATTTTAGCCACGAGTCAAGTATAACAATAAAAAACTCACAAGTTTATAAATAACAGTTGGAATAAGTTAAGTATATCCATTCAGATGGCTACAGCTTTTTACTATATGTGGAGAATACATTTAAGATTTGTATTGGTCTTTGACATGTAATCTTAATGAGGCTGTGAACTAGATTTTGGGAAAAGAGCTTTTCCAGCAGTTTGTATTTTTAAAAAGTTAGTTTTCTTCTTTTTCTTTTCATTTCTTTTTTCCCCCTCACACTTTGCTGATTGAATTAGCCAGGCTCAGTCTCCGGCAACTGTGAGCCAGGGTGTTTATATTTTAAAATCATGGTAAAACTTACAACTTCAAGGGACAGAAAAAGAATAAAATTTTGTGGTTTTTTTTTTTTTTTTCGTAACCACTCTAAATTTGGTAGACTCTTCTGAAGTGAAGGTAAAAGGGCTATATAATTTAAAGGATCTGTTGCTGTCCAGTGGACATAAATTCTTTGTGGTTATGGTCTAAGGCATATCCTCAAGGGACATTGCATAGGAAGGTCTGAAGCTGCCAGGGCCTGATTATAGAGCCCAGAAAAACAAATCTTATGTTTGAGACTTACTGCCTGTTCTGAGTGCTTGTGTTAAATCTATTTCCTGACTTCTAGTATTTACATGAGTGACCTGTATATCCTAGGTTTAAAGATTAGGCTGAGTGCTCTCTGTAAATCTTGTAGGAAAGGAAACTTAAAACAAGCAGCTGGGTGTTTACTGAATTTTCTGGGGAAAATGGAGGGGCTTTGAAAGTTAAGTGGTTCTCCTGATGAGATGTGTTCCGATTTCGAGAAGAGGAACTTACGTTGGATGGGGACTTTAATTTTGTTCTAAGTTTAATTTCTGTTGTTTCATCTTGTTAAGAGAGTTCCTAAGGCTAGCCATTACATTTCTTTGTGTCCTCTTTTCAATTTGGACTTTCCATATGTACCAATAAGACAATTTTTGAGGATCAGAGCTCTCTAAAAATGTTTTTATTTCTTTCTTTTAAATATAATCCATTCAAAGGATCTATCATCTGGCCATTGACAAGTAGGATCTATTAATCTCAATAGTGACTCAAACTAATAAGCCTTTTTATGGCTAAACCAAGGGCTCAAGAGGGGTCCACAAGAGACTGCGAGATGTAACCCTCACAAGATCCATGAATTTCACTCCCAAAGAGAGCCTACGAAATCAGAGGCCTTGGTCATACAGGTGGTAAGGATGGTGTAGAGAAAAGAGTGTCTGCAGCCTCTCATGGGAACTTGAAAAGCCTCCAGCTACAGACCAGCTAATCTCTTACCTGGGCAGGTACTATTGGAATGGGGATTTTCTAGCCTTACAGGGTGGTCTCTTATGGACTGAGACACTTTAAGACAAATTCCCCCCAAGAGCTGGCATGACCAAACAGAGTGCTGCTTGTGACTGTGTCTCAGAACTCCAGTCTATTTGACTGGCTGCCACTAGTATGTGCATCTTCTGACTTGAGGAGACCAGAGAGAATGTTTTCACAGACACAAAGCCAAACTCTCAAGACAAAGAACAAGGCAAAAGGAAAATTGCATCCTATGGTTTTCCTTCTTATGACATATGACACAACAGACAGAGACAGAGAAACACAGTGACTATCTCTGGGAGGAAAGCGATCAATAGAAAACAAGAGTACTCAAACCAACTTTTTACCAGAGTTCCTATGCCAAGGAAACTAGTTCCACAAACATTTTCTCCTGCTAATCTAAATTTTTTTAATAATTTTTTTTAAATAAATGTATTTATTTACTTTATTTTTGCGTTGGGTCTTTGTTGCTGCATGCGGGCTTTCTCTAGTTGTGGCAAGTGGGGGCTACTCTTCGTTGTGGTGTGTGGGCTTCTCATTGCAGTGGCTTCTCTTGTTGTGGAGCACGGGCTCTTGGCGCGTGGGTTTCAGTAGTTGTGGCACGCGGGCTCAGTAGTTGTGGTTCGCTGGCTTAGTTGCTCCATGACATGTGGGATCTTCCCGGATCAGGGCTCGAACCCATGTCCCCTGCATTTGCAGGCGGATTCTTAACCCCTGTGCCACCAGGGAAGCCTCATGCTAATCTCAATTTAGCAAAAGGAAAAAACAGCTTTCTAAGTACTCTCATTTCCATCAGGCCCTGAAGGCAGAGATTTAGGAGGCTGACTGGTAAGAAGCGTTACCTTCAGGTGGTGCTGTCACAGGTCCCGGGATTTCTCAGCTGCAGCAGCCGCAGGGCAAAGAGAGTTCAGCCAGTGAAGCTTATCCTGCTTACTGTGCCAACTGTTGGGGAAGAAGCTCTTACGTTCCTAGGTGCTCCTAGCTGGCCGAATAATTAAACTGACATGACACAGATTACAGAGGAAAATCAAATTTGAATTTTGTACTTACAGTTGTTTATAGAAACATGAAACTCAGAGAAATGACCAAAGCGGGCAGCTTTTATACAGTTGATCGAGAGCAACACAAGTTTTAAGTATAGGTCCACTTATACACTGATTTTTTTCAATAAGCATACTCTTGGCCCTCCTTATTCACAGGTTTCGCATCCATGGATTCAACAAACCATAGATCAAAATTTCGAGCCAGGGTTTGTTGAATCCATGGATAAGAAACCTGCAGATGTGGAAGGCTGTCCCATTTTATATAAGGGACTTGAGCATCCGTGGATTTTGGTATCTGCAGGGGGCTCCTGGAACCAATCCCCATGTGAACAGCAAGGGATACCTCTAACTTTTAGACAAAGAAGTAATAAATTTGTGAAGAACTGACAAGACAAAGAAATTTAGGCTTGGGTACTAATTAGTGAAAGGGCTACGCAGAGTTTATTTACGTAGCCTTCCTAGACCTGCACTCCGGATCTCTGGGAATAATGATGTTTCTCTATTTCCTGGTACGGGGAGAGTACCTTACACATGGGAGTTATTCCTTCTCTCAGGAGGATAGAGGAGGGTCAGAGTATCCTTCTTTCACTGGCTGTTTCTTCAGTAACTTTAATTCAAAATAACCAATATGCTAAAGTGTCATATTTTGGGGTGGCCTGCTCCGAACCCCATAAAATGTCACTCATTTTCTAGAGGTAAGTGGGTCTAATTCTCTTATGTTACTACACAGATGTACAAAAGAGAAGCCAAAGAAATCGCCCTTGATTGCCCTTGAGGGAAATGGTGATGAAAGACGGACAGGAAGAGAGAAAAATAGAGACAAGAAGGTGAGGAAAGAAGGGAAAGATTTATAACTATTTAAGAATATATGGTAAAAAGGATGCAAGGGAGACATAGCCCTGGGGAAATAACTGCATTCTGGAAGTCTCATTATGGGTAGGCATATATTTATATTCTTCAATCTTAGGGAAATAAGATAATTGCAGAAAACTACTTCTTTCTAAAAATTTCATGTATCCTTATGTATAGATGACTTATAGCGTTCATACAATATATTTTTGACTGATGATGTCTATAATCATGCCTCTTTCACGAATGCACCTATAACTCCAATTCTGACACTGCTCAAAATAAAGGTTTGTCATTATTTAAAGCTCACAAAGTGCATACCCACAGTAAGCTTTTAGGTAATACAGAATTGCATGATTTAGTTTAGAAGTACATTTAACTTCCCCCCAAAAGGCCATTTTGATGGCATTATGTTGATATCAATTAGCGTTTCAGGGGTGAGGAAATGATACCTTTAATCTCTATTCCTAAAATGTCAGTTAGTGGGCTTCCCTCGTGGCGCAGTGGTTGAGAGTCCGCCTGCCGATGCAGGGGACAGGGGTTCGTGCCCAGGTCCGGGAGGATCCCACATGACACAGAGCAGCTAGGCCCGTGAGCCATAGCCGCTGAGCCTACGCATCCGGAGCCTGTGCTCCGCAACGGGAGAAGCCACGGCAGTGAGAGGCCCGCGTAACGCAAAGTCAGTCAGTGACCTAGACTGATGGAGGTTTGAGAAGATTGGCTTGTAGATATCATAAAATCTTTTATCAGAGATAAAAATCCAGAGTGATATGGGATTGCTCAGTTTTAAAGGGTTTGGTGCTATAGTATGTGTTGAAAGAGAGATCATGGTTGTTTGAAGAATACTAACCACTACGTTGTAGAAACTTACCAAGCAAAAAACAATGAGCAGAAGCTTCACTTCATTGTTTCAGAATTTTTATATTCAAAAAGAGTATGAAAGTACATTAAAAATACAAATGAACAAACATGGGACCAAAGAGAATTTTCAATATACCCTTAAGACATGTGTCATAGGGTATTTGTATTATGGTTAAGAACTTATACCTGTTCCTAGATTGTTGTTTTTAAGTTTCATTTGTAAATTAGTATCATCTTCTCCCTTTAGTTTGTTCTTCTAAAGACACCTGACTCAGCGTTTTCCACAGTCTAGAACACAGAGGCCATTTAGAAGCACATGCCTATCAGACATAAACATCTTTTTAAACCATATCTCCTCCTTTAGCACCAGAAATCTAAGACAATACTTTGGGGGCAATTGGGTCACTTGTATGACTAACATTAGAGATATTTCCATATTTTAAGTCAAAAGGAGCCTAATTATAATTTCTACCCTTAGGTCTTCATTTTGCTTGCCAAAGTCATGGAAAATAATTTTAATCCTTCTTCTAGATGACTGTCTTTTAAATATTTGAGGGTAATGGTCCTCTATTTTTATGTTATATCCACTTATATAGATTAGAGTAATCCTTATTTCTTTTGATCATTCCCCGCATGGAAATTTTCCAAGTTTTTACTGTGTCCATCTGGAAAACAGCCCCTTTAGCAGGTGGGGCAGTCAGCACAGATAGAATGTCAGTTACTCTCAGCCTATATGTTTATTAATAAAGCCTGAAATAGTATTTGCTTTTTTGAAAGCTTCTTTATTACAGTAATTTATTTTAAACCTAAAATAAAAGTCTCTAAATCTTTGTCATAAGCCCTACTCTTAGACTACTTTTCCTCACTCTGTATTTATCTCTAAGATTTTGTGACGTAAATTTAGGGCTATATATTTATCCATGCATTTCCCCCCAGTTTCATCTTCTTCTTTCGGCTATCATTTCAAGCTGTTTGTTCAGTGATGGTGAATCTGCAATTTACTTCCTACAGTAAAAACTGCAAACCTCCCTGTGGATTAACAGTAGGAGATCATTACCCTTGATTTCTTTGGCCCTCTATGGAGATTAGTGCACTGTTGGTGCCAGCAAGTGTTAGGCAACATGAAAAAATATGAGTTAATTATTTAAAATGTTTGGATACACACGAAAAGTTTCCTGTACAGTGTTATAATTGCATCCACTGATGCTGATAAACATAATAAGAATTTATGAGTTTTTAAGTCTTATCTTTTTCAAGAGATTTTAGAAGAATTTTTATTTCTCATTATTTTTATGAACTTGTCTTGCTAGTCTAATACCCAAAGCTGAATTTTCCACTGTAGAATTATAGGATGGCTTTGCTCGTTTCTGACTCATACCCTAAATTAAGGGATGGCTCCGAATGTTTTCTCAAGGGTAAGTTCTGCTTCTGCATTTGAGCTACAAATTAAGAGACAGACTTTGAAAAAGAAGCTGGGGCTTGAAGAACATTTTCAAGGACAGAAGTGTAAAAAGACAAGCTGTTGTTGATAGATTCAAAATGTGATGTAAATACCGGCTTGCAGACAAGTTGTCCTTCACAGGTAAAATGTACAGGAAAAAAAAAAATCCTCTCTAATTCAAGCAGACCCTAGGGAAAGTTGCAGGATTTTTTTTCCTATCTCACTTTCAGCATTTCTTAAATGTCTCCTGGTCCTGATTTTAGTCATATTAATTAAAGCATCTTACCTGTAGTCTTGATTCAGTTTCCTCTGCTTTTGTATGAGAATTCAAAAGCTATTGTGTGGGAGCAGAGGTTTGGCACACTGTTTTTATATTCAAGTATCTCTGTGTTTAAATCCTTTCTTCAAAACCCAGCAATGGAGGCTTTGGCTACGTTGTTAAATGTAGTCCCAGAAATTTAGTTTTCTCTATGTAAAATGGGTTTTTCTGTGAGTAGAAAAATAACATAACACATATTAGACACCTGAAAGAGTGTCTTGCTCATTGCAAGTATTTGCAAATTTTTGTCCTTCTTTTCTAGGTTCAAGAATTCTCACAACACTTTCTCTTGCTATTTTAACCCGACACAGATGAATAGAAGAGACTTGTTTAAAAGGGCTTGTTGAAAAATGTTAGCAGCCTTACTGTGATAACAGTGAAGACTCCGTTTAAAGTAGCAACAGCATTCCAGTCCATATTTGTTAGATGTTTTTATTTGTTTTGTTATTGTTGTTTTTATTGAATGATTTTGTTTCTCAATGACCAGAAGAAAATTCATCTGTCCCTTTTAAAAATAAAAAGAACATTTTGTCTGACTAGAGGTCTACTTATATTGAAATGATTTAGAAACTGTTTTAGAATATTTGATAGAAGAAAAATACCATCTCCTTGGAGGGAGGAAAACAATAGGATTAATGAAAGGGATTAATAGCAAGGACAATGGCTGCTCATTGATGATGGAAGATGTGGACCAATCATTGATGTGACTCTACATGGGAAATAAAAATGACCATGGGTTTCTGACACTGTTTAGCAGAATAAAAAAGAGAAAAGGGCTACTGGGTTGAAGTCCAGAAAGGGTAGTCCCAGTAATTGCCTTCCCAATGAGGTACCTACACAAAAGTTTAAAAATAAACTAAAAGTTACTTCTTTCTGAGTCTTGAAATATAAATTTAAGGTAAAATTAGATGCTGATCGGTGACAAGTGACATTTTGTAAATGTTACTTAATTTGATGGTATAAGTTCTAAGACCAATTACCAAGTCACCTCTATTTTTCTCCTAATATTTTTCATCACCAAAAATGCTTCTTCCCTTGCTATATTTTCTGTCCATATTCTGAAAGCAAGATGAGGCAGCAGTGTATATACTCTGATCTCAACCCATTCAGACTTGTCCTATCCAGGTTCCCAGAAGAAAGTTTCTGTCCATGACTAAGAAGTAAATGAAGTTCTTTACACATCCTCACTCTATGCACAAAAATAAACTCAAAATGGCTTAGAGACTTAAACATAAGACATGATACCATAAAACTCCTAGAAGAGAACATAAGCAAAACATTCTTGACATAAACTGTACCGGTGTTTTCTTAGGTCAGTCTCCCAAGGCAATAGAAATACAAACAAACAAAAAAAAACCCAAATGGGACCTAATCAAACTTACAAACTTTTGCACAACAAGGGAAACCATACACAAAATGAAAAGACAACTTACTGAATGGGAGAAATACTTGCAAGTGATGTGACTAACAAACACTTATCTCCAAAATATACAAACAGTTCACATTGCTCAATAACAACAACAAAAAGAAAACAACCCAATTGAAAAATGGACAGAAGACCTTAATAGACATTGCTCCAAAGAAGACATACAGATGGCCAGTAGGCACATGAAAACATGCTCAGCATCACTAATTATTACAGAAATGTAAATCAAAACTGAAATGAGGTATCACCTCATAGTGGTCAGAATGGCCATCATTAAAACGTCTACAAATAACAAAGTGCTGGAGAGAGTGTGGAGAAAAGGGAACACTCATGCACTGTTGGTGGGAATGTAAGTTGGTGCAGCCTCTATGGAAAACAGTTGGAGGCTCCTCAGAAAACTAAAAATAGAATTACCATATGATCCAGCAATCCCACCTTGGGCATATACCCAGACAAAACTATAATTCAAAAAGATACGTGCACCCCTATGTTCATAGCAACACTATTTACAATAGCCAAGAAATGGAAACACTAAAATGTCCATCAACAGAGGAATGGATAAAGAAGAGGTGGTATATCTATACAATGGAATATTACTCATCCATAACAAAGAACGAAGTAATGCCCTTTGCAGCAACATGGATGCAGCTAGAGATGATCATACTAAGTGAAATCAGTCAGAAAGAGAAAGAAAATTACCGTATGATATTACTTATATGTGGAATCTAAAATATGGCGCAAATGAACTTATCTACAAAACAGAAACAGACTCACAGACATAGAGAACAGATTTCTGGTTGCCAAGGGGGAGGGGGGAGTGGAAAAGGATGGACTGGGATTTGGGGGTTAACAGATGCAAACTATGACATTTAGAAAGGGTAAACAACAAGGTCCTACTGTATAACACAGGAAACTGTATCCAAGCTCCTGGGATAAACCATAATGGAAAAGAATATTCAAAAAAGAATGTATGTGGACCAGTCCTTCCCATCAGGAAACTTGAACAAGCCTCTTAGATAGCCTCATCCACCAAAGGGCAGACAGTAGAAGCAAGAAGAACTACAATCCTGCAGCTGGTGGAGCAAAAACCACAATCACAGAAAGATAGACAAAATGAAAAGGCAGAGGACTAGGTTCCAGATGAAGGAACAAGATAAAGCCCCAGAAAAACAACTAAATGAAGTGGAGATAGGCAACCTTCCAGAAAAAGAATTCAGAATAATGATAGTGAAGATGATCCAGGACCTTGGAAAAAGAATGGAGGCAAGCATAAAAAGAAACAAATTGAGTTATTCATAGTGAGGTGGATGGACATAGAGTCTGTCATACAGAGTGAAGTAAGTCAGAAAGAGAAAAGCAAATACCGTATGCTAATACATATATATGGAATTAAAAAATTTTTAAAAAAGGTTCTGAAGAACCTAGGGGCAGAACAGGAATAAAGATGCAGACATAGAGAATGGACGTGAGGACACGAGGAGGGGGAAGGGTAATCTGGGAGGAAGTGAGAGTGGCATGGACATATATACACTACCAAATGTAAAATAGATAGTTAGTGGGAAGCAGCCGTATAGCACAGGGAGATCAGCTCGGGGCTTTGTGTCCACCTAGAGGGGTGGGATAGGGAGGGTGAGAGGGAGACACAAGAAGGAGGAGATATGGGGATGTATGTATATTTATAGCTGATTCACTTTGTTATACAGCAGAAACTAACACACCATTGTAAAGCAATTAGACTGCAATAAAGATGTTAAAAAAAAAAGAATGGAGGCAAGGATCGAGAAGATGCAAGAAATGTCTAACAAAGACAAAGAAGAATTAAAGAACAAACACCTAGAAGAATTAAACAACAAACAAACAGAGATGAACAATACAATAACTGAAATGAAAACTGCACTAGAAGGAATCAATATCAGAATAACTGAGGCAGAAGAACGTATAAGTGACCTGGAAAGCAGAATGGTGGAATTCACTGCCAGAGAGCAGAATAAAGAAAAAAGAATGAAAAGAAATGAAGACAGCCTAAGAGACTTCTGGGGCAACATTAAATGCAATGACATTTGCATTATAGGGATTGTGGAAGGAGAAGAGAGAGAGAAAGGACCCGAGAAAATATTTGAAGAGATTATAGTTGAAAACTTCCCTAACATGGGAAAGGAAATAGCTACCCAAGTCCAGGATGCACAGAGTCCCAGGCAGGATAAACCCAAGGAGAAACATGCCGAGACACATAGTAATCAAACTGACAAAAATTAAAGACAAAGAAAAATTATTAAAATGAACAAGGAAAAATGACAAATAACATACAAGGGAACTCCTATAAGGTTAACAACTGATTTCTCAGCAGAAACTCTACAAGCCAGAAGGGAGTGGCATGATATATTTAAAGTGATGAAAAGGAAGAACCTACAACCAAGATTACTCTACCCAGCAAGGATCTCATTCAGATTCGATGGAGAAATCAACAGCTCTACAGACAAGCAAAAGCTAAGAGAATTCAGCACCACTAAACCAGTTACACAACAAATGCTAAAGGAACTTCTCTAGGCAGAAAACACAAGAGAAGGAAAAGACCTACAATAACAAACCCAAAACAATTAAGAAAATGGGAATAGGAACATACATATTGATAACTACCTTAAATGTAAATGGATTAAATGTTCCAACCAAAAGACACAGGCTCACTGAATGGATACAAAAACAAGACCCGTATATATGTTGTCTACAAGAGACCCACTTCAGAACTAGGGATGCATACAGACTGAAATTGAGGGGATGGAGAAAGATATTCCATGCAAATGGATATCAAAAGAATATTGCTATATGAGTAGCAATACTCATAACAGATAAAATAGACTTTAAAATAAAGAATGTTACAAGAGAAAAGGAAGGACAGTACATAATGATCAAGGGATCAATCCAAGAAGAAGATATAACAATTGTAAATATTTATTTACAAGCACATCAATACATAAGGCAAATGCTAACAGCTATAAAAAAGGAAATTGACAGTAACACAATACTAGTGGGGGACTTTAACACCTCACTTACACCAACGGACAGATCATCCAGACAGAAAATTAATAAGGAAACACAAGTTTTAAATGACACAATAGACAAGATAGATTTAATTGACATTTACAGGACATTCCATCCGAAAACAGCAGATTACATTTTCTTCTCAAGTGCACATGGAATATTCTCTAGGATAGATCACATCTTGGGTCACAAATCAAGCCTTGGTAAATTTAAGAAAATTTAAATCATATCAAGCATATTTTCCAACCACAATGCTATGAGATTAGAAATCAATTACAGGGAAAAAATGTAAAAAACACAAACACATGGAGGCTAAACAATACTTTAGTAAATAACCAAGAGATCACTGAAATATCAAAGAGGAAATAAAAAAATACCTAGAAACAAATGACAATGAAAACATGATGATCCAAAACCTATGGGATGTAACGAAAGCAGTTCTAAGGGCAAAGTTTAGAGCAATACAATCCTACCTCAAGAAACAAGAAAAATCTCAAATAAAAAACCTTGCACTGAAAGGAACTGGAGAAAGAAGAACAAACAAATCCAAAGTTAGTAGAAGGAAAGAAATAATAAAGATCAGAGCGGAAATAACTGAAATAGAAACAAAGAAAAGAATAGCAAAGATCAATAAAACTAAAAGCTGGTTCTTTGAGAAGATAAGCAATATTGATACACCTTTAGCCAGAATCATCAAGAAAAAGAGGGAGAGGACTCAAATCAATAAAATTGGAAATGAAAAAGGAGAAATCACAACTGACACTGCAGAAATACAAAGGATCATAAGAGACTACTACAAGTAACTGTATGCCAATAAAATGGACAACCTGGAAGAAATGGACAACTTCTTAGAAAGGTATAACCTTCCAAGACTGAACCAGGAGGAAATAGAAAATATGAACAGACCAATCACACGTAATGAAATTGAAACTGTGATTTAAAATCTTCCAACAAACAAAAGTCCAGGACCAGATGGCTTCATAGGTGAATTCCATCAAACATTTAGAGAAGAGCTAGCGCCCATCCTTCTCAAACTCTTCCAAAAAATTACAAAGGAAGGAACACCCTCAAACTAATTCTACGAGGCCACCATCACCCTGATACCGAAACCAGACAGATACTACAAAAAAAGAAGAAAATTAGAGCCCAATATCACTGATGAATATAGATGCAAAAATCCTCAACAAAATACTAGCAAACAGAATCCAACAACACATTAAAAGAAACATACATGATGATCAAGTGGGATTTATCCCAGGGATGCAAGGATTCTTCAATATACACAAATCAATCAATGTGATACACCATATTAATAAATAGAAGAATAAAAACCATATGATCATCTCAATAGATGCAGAAAAACTTTTGACAAAATTCAACACCCATTTATGATAAAAACTCTCCAGAAAGTGGGCATAGAGGGAACCTACCTCAAAATAATAAAGGCCATAGATGACAAACCCACAGTAAACATCATTCTCAATGGTGAAAAACTGAAAGCATTTCCTCTAAGATCAGGAATAAGACAAGGATGTCCACTCTCGCCACTGTTATTCAACATAGGTTTGGAAGTCCTAGCCATGGCAATCAGAGAAGAAAAAGAAATAAAAGTAATAGAAATTGGAAAAGAAGAACTGTCACTGTTCACAGAAGACATGATACTATACAAAGAAAATCCTAAAGATGGCACCAGAAAGCTCCTAGAGCTAATCAATGAACTTGGTAAAGTTGTATGATGCAAAATTAATGCACAGAAATCTCTTGCATTCCTATACACTGACAATGAAAGATCAGAAAGAGAAATTAAGGAATCAATCCCATTCACCATTGCAACAAAAAGAATAAAATACCTAGGACTAAACCTACCCAAGGAGGTCAAAGACCTGTACTCAGAAAACTATAAGACACTGATGAAAGAAATCAAAGATGACACAAACAGATGGAGAGATATACCATGTTCTTGGCTTGGAAGAATCAATATTTTGAAAATGACTATACTACCCAAAGCAATCTACAGATTTAATGCAATCCCTAACAAATTACCAATGGCATTTTTTACAGAACTAGAACAAAAAATCTTAAAATTTGTATGGAAACACAAAAGACCACAAATAGCCAAAGCAATCTTGAGAAAGAAAAACGGAGCTGGAGGAATCAGACTCCCTGACTTCAGACTATACTACAAAGCCACAGAAAATATGGTACTGGCACAAAAACAGAAATATAGATCAATGGAACAGGATAGAAAGCCCAGAGATAAACCTATGCACATATGGTCACCTTATCTTTGATAAAGGAGGCAAGAATATACTGTGGAGAAAAGACAGCCTCTTCAATAAGTGGTGCGGGGAAAACTGGACAGCTACAAGTAAAAAAATGAAATTAGAACACTTCCTAACACCATACAGAAAAATAAACTCAAAATGGATTAGAGACCTAAATGTAAGACCAGACACTATAAAACTCTTAGAGGAAAACATAGGAAGAACACCCTTTGACATAAATCCCAGCAAGGTCTTTTTTGACCCACCTCCTAGAGAAATGGAAATAAAAACAAAAATAAAAAAATGGGACCTACCTAATGAAACTTAAAAGCTTTTGCACAGCAAAGGAAACTATAAACAAGATGGAAAGATAACCCTCAGAATGAGAGAATATATTTGCAAATGAATTAGCAGACGAAGGATTAATCTCCAAAATATATAAATAGCTCATGCAGCTCAATATTAAAAAAAAAACCCAAACAACACAATCTAAAAATGGGCAGAAAATCTAAACAGACATTTCTCCAAAGAAGACATACAGATGGCCAAGAGGCACATGAAAAGCTGCTCAACATCACTAATCATCAGAGAAATGCAAATCAAAACTATAATGAGGTGTCACCTCACACTGGTTAGAATGGGCATCATGAGAAAATCTACAAACAACAAATGCTGGAGAGGGTGTGGAGAAAAGGGAACCCTCTTGTGCTGTTGTTGGGAATGTAAATTGATACAGCCACTATGGAGAACAGTATGGAGGTTCCTTAACAAACTAAAAATAGAATTACCATATGACCCAGCAATCCCACTATGGGGCATATACCCAGAGAAATCCATAATTCAAAAAGTCACATGTACCCCAATGTCCCTTGCAACACTATCTACAATAGCCAGGACCAGGAAGCAACTTAAGTCCATCAACAGATGAATGGATAAAGAAGATGTGCCACATATACACAATGGAATATTACTGAGCCATAAAAAGGAACGAAATTGGGTCATTTGTAGAGATGTGGATGGACACAGAGACTGTCATATAGAGTGAAATAAATCAGCAAGAGAAAAACAAATATCGTATGTTAACACATATATGTGGAATCTAGCAATTCCAGTTTGCAAGGCAGAAATAGAGACAGATGTGGAGAACAAATGTATGGACACCAAGGGGGGAAAGCCAGGGGTGGGTGGTGGTAGGACGAATTGGGAGACTGGGATTGACACTAATAGGTATAGAACAGATAACTAATGAGAACCTGCCGTAGAGCATAGGGAAGTACACTTCACTTTGCTGTACCATAGAAACTAACACAACCTTGTAAAACAACTATACCCCAATTAAAAAAAAAAAAAAAAGAATGTATGTGCCTAGAGGCTGCTCCCCTTGTTCCTGAAGATGCCCCTAAGCTGCATCAACTACCTAACTTTTCAAGGAATTTTCAAGTGCTGTTTTGAAGAGTGAAGTTTACTCTGCTCACTAGTATTTAATATGATGATTTATTTATTGGCTTAACCCAAATAAGTAGTGGTTCTTAACTTTTCTGAGTCATGGACTCTTGTTTAAGGATAGAGTGGAAATTATAGACCTTTTCTTAAGAAAAATACACACATATACAAAGACCGTATTGTACTGAATTTCACATTCTCAATGGACTATATAGACTATGTCCAAGAGACTCAAAAGAAATGATGCCTCACAGAGGCCTGGGGAGCCTGGGTCTGTGACAGGCAGTTTGACCAGCTTCCCCCGCGGGAGATGCAGGGCTGATGTGCAGACATAGAGCAGGGCCCACCGTTCACCGTCAGTGTCTGATTTGATTGCCGGGTGTCCGTTCTGATACTGCCTGATTCTGACAGTGCCTGTGACTTTCTATTTTGGGGTGTGTTAATTTTGCCTTTGTATGAGGGAAACATCTTTGCATGAAGGAGGTCAGGGAGAAAGGCCAAAGATGAGAGAGTGTGGGCACCGCGGGGGCTGGGGAGGAATTTGAGAGCGTGTCTCTACTCTCGCCGGCTGGGAATCGCCCCGAGACCCAGCTTGGCCGCGTGCGTTACGCGTTGGGCTTCAGGTCCCCAGGTGGCTATACTGACTGTGAAAAGAGACCTCATTTCCCACTCTAGCCCCACTCCCTGCCATATCCATATTCTTTGCAATGTGATTTTTCTGCTTTTCCAATCATGCAATGGAATCTATTTTTACACTCCTAGAATCTGGCCTGAATTTATGACTTGCTTTGGCCAAGTGCATATGGCAGAAATGCCGGTGTGCCAGTTTTGAGGCTAACCCTCAAGCTATCTCCCCATCTCCCCCTCTCTCTTTCGCTCTTGCTCTCTCTTTCTTCCATCCATCCTGCCAGGAAAATATCCTCAGACGAGCTGGCTGGAGGACACAACCAGGTCAGGTATCCCAGAGCCACTTCATGAAAGAATGCCCACCTGTGATGCGAAAAGCTACCTAGCTAGCCTGCTGCTGACCTCGGATACATGAATGAGCTTTGTTGAATCTAGTTTAGATCCCTTGAGCCACCCAGACAAGTTACAGATGCATGACCTTAAATAAATATTTATAGTGGCTAGTGCCCCTGAGGCTTACTGGTTGTGTGCCATGTGGCATTATTACAGAATTAGATAGCTCATACACCCAGGCTGGTTGGATGTAGATCTAAACACCCAAGAGGATCTTAAAATGGACTCATCTTCTTCCTAAATCTGGATGTCATGATCATGTTCCATGGAAAATAAGGAATAGACTTGGCAAGCTCCAGCAGAGCATCCATTCAACATGATCATGCCAAGAATCTCATGGACCTTGAAGATGCAGGTGTTGGGGACATGGCTAGTTCTGGGTTATCTCTGGTGGGGCTAGGGCTTGAATTTACTTCAGGCCTGTAGTCCTACTTTATGGAAATCAATTGTCACACTGTGGACATCTGTGTAACCTCTATTCCCAACCAAAACTGTACTTCACTGGCATTTCTGGAAGATTCTATTGGCAGTAGTTCTGGGTGGGAACAAAATTGTATGAGTGTAACCTCTTCAGAAGCTTTACGCTTAACCTGAAAGTGAACTCCAGCAAGAAAATCCCTAAAAGTAAAGAAAGAGCTGCCAACTATTTGATGGTTTGACAAAGTTGTGGCTATATTTCTGGGCTTATGATTTATTTACATTTTGTTAGCCCTTATCTTCTTCCAGGTTTTAAGCACTTTGGTGGTGATTCATTTGAGGTCAAATGTTGCTTCTTCCAAAACACAAAACTCTTGGGTGGAAGATGAGGGAAGACTCAGCGCTGGGTTCTCTGATCTTTGATCCAATGTTCTGCCTCAGAGTTGTGTGATTCAGGAGGAATTATTTGACCTCTTTGATCTGGTTTCCTCATCAGAGACATTTCTTTGATGATGATGTGATTGCCTCATGCTATTAAGAACTTTGAGAGTTCTGTCTCACTCTAAACAATAATGCTGCTTTCTCTTAAATTAAATTGAGACTTTTTTCCATCTGCAGAAGTAAATGTCATGACAGCTGGATTGACCACCCAGCTCTCATTAGGTAGGGATGGCAAACACACCACACACACATACACACACACCTCTGCTTGCCACTAAGCGCATCTACATTCATTTAAATGTTACGTTTATTTTCTTTTATTTGTACTAAGTGTTCTTTTGTGAGTATGAGAAGAAATGTGGAGGGCTTGAGTTTCCTAGTATCCCTCAGTATAAGATAAAAACAGAAGGGGCATGTGTGCCCATCAAAGCAGCACCCCACAACCACTGCTAACGCTGAAAAAAGCAGGATGCTTTGGTTTATCACTGTTCTGAATTTCTTAAATATATAATAAAGTTCATTTAAAATGGCACAGATGAACAACGAGTATGCTAAAATGTTGCTTTGTCACTAGTTAACATGCAAACAGCAAAAATAGTAAATCTGGTTTATTACATGTATTAGTCAGGGTTCTCCAGAAAAGCAGAAGCTATAGGCTATACAGAGATGTACACACAACAGAAGATTTGTTATACAAATTTGCTCACTCGATTACAGAAGCTACAAAGGCCCCAGATCTGCAGTCTGCAAGCTGGAGAACCAGGAAAGCCGTTGGTGTAATTCAGTCCAAGTTCAAAGACATGAGAACAGGGAATCCATGCCCAAGGTCAGGAGAAGGTGAATGTCTGAGCACAGGCAGATAGAGAATCTGCTCCTGTTCTGCCTCTTCCTTCTGTTCAAGCCCTCGGTGTACTGCATGGTGTCCTCTCACATGGGTGAGGGTCATCTTCTTAGTCTACTGTTCAAATGCTAATCTCCTCTGGAAGCAGCCTCATAGCCACACCCAGGAAAGTTTTACCAGCTCTCTGGACACCCCTTAGCCCAGTCAAGGTGGCACATAAAATTAGGCCTCATACTATGTTTTGCCTTGGTCCTAGGAAGTGAAAAGCCATTCTTGGCCCAAATTTCTCATCTACAATATGGACTTTGGGCAGGGCATGACTGTTTTTTGCCTTGGCTCTGTTTTGAACTCAGTAGCCATGCATTGCTAGAAAATGTCAGGTTTTTTGGTGTTCTTGTGGTAATTCTTTTCTTTTTTTTTTTAATGAATGCACAAAGCTCCATTTGTTTATTTTTACAGATTATTACCAAGTCAGCTATAGGATTAATGGATCTGCCATCGCTCAGACGTTCCCGAGCACCCAGCTTCAGTGAAACCCTTCATGTATAAAACCCAATTCACTCCCTGCATCATAAAAGAAACTTCTCATTTCCACACATCCAAGATCATGTGCAGTTTCACAATTTTAAAATTTAAAAAGATAGCCCAGATTATAAAAATTGAGAAAGTAAAAGCAAATAATATTCATTGAGCCTCCTAAATGTCAAGAAATTTGCTAGGATCTATACATTTATTTAATTTGTGCACTCTTTGAGGCTGATGGCAAAGTTTATTCAAATTGCTTCCTGTAACCCTAGTACCTGGTGCTATGCTTGTAGTAGTAAGGGCAGTGTAAATATTTGTTAAATGGAGGAAAAGGAGAATAAATGAGTTTTGCCCATCTCACAACATAATGTTCAAGATAAACCTGTGAATAAGATACTACACTCCCAAACATTTTCAGGAAAACATCGCCTTGAACACTTCTCAAGATCGCCCAGTCTTGGAGATATAGTTGCTCTGTGATCAATTAGTGCTCCTAAATTCTTTTATTTTATTTTATTAAAAAAAATTATTGGAGTATAGTTGATTTACAATGTTGTGTTTGTTTCTGCTGTACAGCAAAGTGAATCAGTTATACATACACATATATCAGCTCTTTTCTTTAGATCCTTTCCCCATATAGGTCACTAGAGAGAATTGAGTAGAGTTCCTTGTGCTATACAGTAGGTCATTATTAGTTCTCTGTTTTATATATAGGAGTGTGAATATGTCAATCCCAATCTCCCAGTTTATCCCTCCCCCTTTTCCCCCCTTGGTAACCATAAGTTTGCTTTCTACATCTGTAACTCTATTTCTGTTTTATAGAGAAGTTCATTCATACCCTTTTTTTAGATTCCACATATAAGCAATATCATATGATATTTGTCTTTCTCTGTCTGTCTTACTTCACTCAGCATGAGAATCTCTAGGTCCATCCATGTTGAGAAAATGGCATTATTTCATTCTTTTTTATGGCTGAGTAATAGTCCATTGCATATAAGTACCACATCTTCTTTATCCATTCCTCTGTTGATGGACACTTATGTTGCTTCTATGCCTTAGCTATTTGTAAATAGTGCTGCTGTGAACATTGGGGTGAATGTATCTTTTTTTTAACATCTTTATTGGAGTATAATTGCTTTATAATAGTGTGTTAGTTTCTGCTTTATAACAAAGTAAATCATTTATACATATACATATATCCCCAGTGAATGTATCTTTTTGAATTATGGTTTTCTCCAGATATATGCCCAGGAGTAGGATTTCAGGATCATATGGTAGCTCTATTTTTAGTTCTTTCAGGAACCTGCATACTGTTCTCCATAGTGGGTGTACCAATTTACATTCCCACCAATAGAGTAAGAGGGTTCCCTTTTCTCCACACCCTCTCCAGCATTTATTTTTTGTAGATTTTTTGATGATGGGCATTCTGACTAGTGTGAAGTGATACCTCATTGTAGTTTTAATTTGCATTCCTCTAATAATTAGTGATGTTGAGCATCCTTTCATGTGTTTTTTTGACCATCTGTTTGTCTTCTTTGGAGAAATGTCTATTTAGATTTTCTGCCCATTTTTTGATGGGGTTTTGTTTTGTTTTTATTTGTTTTGTTTTGTTTTGATATTGAGTTGTATGAGCTGTTTGTATATTTGGGAGATTCTTAATATTTGACATTAATTGAACTTAAAGAATGTTATATAAATTTTTCGCCATCTGGGTACTTTACCATTAAGAATGAAGGGGAAAATAAAGGGAAAGCAAGAGACTATGTGAAGTCGTTACTTAATCTGGATAAACTCGGTATCATGTCAAATGTCATTCTCATATGACCTTTCTTATTGAACAGATAAACCAATTAAAATTTTACCAGATATGATTGATATTTGATTTCATATTAACTATGAACCATTGGTTTCTGGGTGCTGGGTTCTTTAGCACTTAGGTTTCACACTGTTTTTCTGATCATGAATCAGTTGATTTTCACACTATATCATAACATGTGTAGACCCCATGGTCAAATATCAGAATTTGTGTTTTCTGAACAGAGCAGCATTAAATTCCACAGCTCCACATAATTTATAATCTTCAGACTCAGCTGAGCACTTAGGACTACTTATCAATTATGGCGACTGGGAAGAATATTTGAAATATGGATGAAGGTTACTTCCTAGAATATCTGGGAAGAAGGTCAAGGTTCAGTGTAGGGTGTGAAGAAGAGACAGCTGTCAAGAATTCTGGGCTGAGTAACTGAGAGGCCGCCAGAGATCAGGTCTTTTCAGAGAGAGGGTGATGAGTCAATTTGAAACACATTGAAAGAGAACGGCTTATGGACACTTACATGGAGATGACCGTTGAGAGTTAAATATATAAATGTGAAACTCAGAGGAGGGTCTGGGCAACCCTCAGAGAATGAACTTGCCTGCTGCCACCTGAGGATGATAATGGTCACAATCCAGCAGATACACTGAACATGATTTTTCTGTGGGGATAAAATTAGAACCAAAATCACGTGAAATTATTCCCTATCTAGCACAACCTACAATTAGAGCCTGTTTTCTGCATTCTCTCTTTTACTCTGGACCCTGAATGGAACAGGAGCTCGGGTAGGGGGCAGGTCTGCTCATCTCCCCTCGGGCTGGAGGGGGCAGAGTTACATCATTCTAGAACCAAGGAGTAGCTTCCTTACTGTCAAGAAATTTCTGAGTTTCTGGTTGCTCATGTAAAG
The DNA here is from genome assembly GCF_949752795.1 of Hyperoodon ampullatus. Classification (NCBI taxonomy): domain Eukaryota; kingdom Metazoa; phylum Chordata; class Mammalia; order Artiodactyla; family Ziphiidae; genus Hyperoodon; species Hyperoodon ampullatus. The sequence goes on along the minus strand of NC_136914.1, from coordinate 33,908,007 downwards.
AATGGATTTAAGTGTTCTGAAAACAATAACAACAATGCTTTGGCTTGAAAAAGAAGTAAAACCCTCCAAAATTAGAGCGCTTTTTATATAGATCTTGCGAAGCAGAGGAAAACTATAGCACGGACAGTAGTGATGACTGATATTTTTGAGTGTTACCAGGTCCGGGTGCTAGTCTAAGTGTTTAACATATATTAACTCATTTAATCCTCACTACAGCTTTGAGGAGGAGGTACATCATCACTTTATGGAAAGCAAAACAGAGCCAGAAAATCTAAATATTTTACCCAGAGTTAAACAGCTGGTAAGTGATCAAGAAAGATTTGAATTTAGTCTGTCGGAGTTCACAGATTATGCTAGTATTAAGTATTTGTTGTATTAATAAAAAAACAAACAACTTTGACTTCAACATACCATATAGAAGTTACATATTAGCACAATGTATATAATAAATAGAGTGATAAAATACTACAGAAAAGGCTAATGGAATAAAGAAATACTTAGTGTCTTTTCCTCATTTAATCTAGGTTTTTACTCCACACTTTCTGAGGACAAATCTTGAAATACTCATAGAGAATTCCCATCAGTGTTTTGTTTTGTTTTATTCTGTTTCAGCTGTTTCTTCACCATAACTCTGTGCTAGTGATAGAATTTCAGTGAGGCTCACTATTAACACACACACACACACACACACACACACACACACACACCTGTTGAAAATGACCTGGTACAGAGATGTCTTCTTTGTATATTGAGGATCGTTGTTACCAAGAAAGCTGGATTCTTGTGAGAAATCTACTCATAAGAGGTAGTTGAATAAAGAAGAGCTGTGAGGCAGTTATTGCACAGAGTCAGGGAAAGTTCTTTGAAAATAAGATTAAAATATATATACATTCATTATGATCACATTTATCAAAAAACTTCTAGGAAAAAACAGGGGGAAAGCTTTGTGGTCTTGGCAATGATTTCATGGATATGAAAAAAAAACACAGGTAACAAAAGCGCAACACACCAATGGGACTATATAAAATAAAAGAAAAAACTTCTGCACAGCAAAGGAAATATTTCCAAACAATATACCTGATAAAAAGTTAATCTTCAAAATATATAAGGAACTTCTACAACTCAACAGTAAAAATAAAACTAATAGAAAACAAAGAATTCTCATTTTTTTCAATCGGCAAAGGACTTTTATGGACATTTCTCCCAAGTAGTCGTAAAAGTGGCCAATAGGTATATGAAAGATGCTTAACATCATTAATCTTAAAAAAAATTTAACTTAAATGCACAATGAAATATAATTTCACATTTGTTAGAATGGCCATTACAAAAAAATCCAAAACCAAACAAAAAAAAGACCCACAAAAAAAAAAATCTAACAAGTGATGACGAGCATGTGGAGAAATTGGAACACGTGCACTGTTGTTGGGATGTAAGATGGTGCAGCTCCTTTCGAAAAGAGTACAAAGTTTCCTCAAAAAATTAAAAATAAAACCACCATATAATCAAGCAATTCCATTTCTGGGTTTTTACCCAAAAGAATTGAAATAAGGATCTTGGAGAGATACATGCACTGCTATGTTCCTTGCAGCATTATTCAAGATAGCCAAGATGTGGGTTTGCAAAGTTATTAGTATATCAAGCAAATTCTACAAAAGCACCTTTGCTAGGTAAAGACCTCATGAAAGGAAGTTGTGTTTCTCAAACTATGTCAACCAATTTTTACTAGTATACAAGTTTTAGAATTTCTCCAATGTAAACGTATTAAACAGATGTATGACAGCAAGCTAGTTTGGCTGGGATTTAACCAACTTTAACTTCAAAGCATCATTTTCAGTTGCATTCTTCAGTGTTATTTCTATTGACCTAAATGTTTTATATATTATACAAAGAGGTCATTTAGTACGAAAAAACTACAAACTATTCAAATAGCTCTTGTTTACTTAAAAGTCAGGCTTCAAAATCATAATTTTTCAAATTAAATGTCAGTGTCCTAAATCATACTCCAGTTCTGTTCAAAAATGAGAGAAGGACTAACCATGTAATGGAGAAAACTACTGGTCCTGTCTAGATGGTCAAAGGAAATTGAAGATGGAGGCTGTATCACAAGCAGTATGCTAAAGAGATGAAAGCAATTTGGACAGAGACTTCCTATTGCTTCCCCAATATCTATGGCACCCTTCTTCCTCCTTAGTTTGAGAAATCAATTTCCAACTGGGCTTATTTTCAGCGTGTAATCATATGACTAAGTTCTGGCCAATGAGACATGAATAGACATAAATGAGATTTCTGGAAAACCTGCTTATAGAGATTCTACTTCTAGAAGGGATACTTCTCCAGTTCTCTTAGCTTTCCCATTCCATCTGATCTGCAACAGACATGGAAGCTCAAGTTACAGCAATCCTCCTGAATCATGAGGGGGATTTGAAGGGTGCGAACTAAATGGTAGGACAGGAGTGGAAAATGATTGGCACTAACACTCTGGCCAACCTACTTCCAGGCTTACTGTGCTGTTATCTGCCATCTTTACCTGCACAGCAGTGTTCATGCAATTATTTCAACATTTTATTGCTTTCTACTCTCCTTACATATACAAACAGCTCATGCAGCTCAATATCAAAAAAACAAACAACCTAATCAAAAACTGGGTGGAAGGTCTAAATAGGCATTTCTCCAAAGAAGACATCATGGCCAACAGGCACAGGAAAAGATGCTCAATACTGCTAATTATTAGATAAATGCAAACCAAGCTACAATGAGGTATCACCTCACACTGGTCAGAATGGCCATCATCAAAAAGTCTACAAATAATAAATGCAGAGAGGGTGTGGAGAAAAGGGAACCCTCTTGCACTGTTGGTGGGAATGTAAATTGCTACAGCCACTATGGAGAACAGCATGGAGGTTCCTTATAAGACTAAAAATAGAGCTACCATATGATCCAGCAATCTCACTGCTGGACCTATATCTGGAGAAAACTATAATTCGAAAAGATACATGCACCCCTATGTTCACAGCAGTATTTGCAATAGCCAAGACATGGAAGCAGCCTAAGTGTCCATCAACAGATGAATGGATAAAGAAGATGTGGTGTATATATATACATTGGCATTAGCCTTTTGCAGCAACATGGATGGACCTGGAGATTACCGTACTGGTTTGTTTTCAAACCAGCTTATAAGGGACTGTTTATTCTTTGACTTTTGTGTATTACAGTTTTCAAATGAATTTTCAAAAATTCATTATAGATGAAAGCAAAAAACATTCTGTAGTTGCTTTGGAATCCCATGCTTTATAACAGTGTTATGCTCAAAACAAGTTTGAAAATGCCTTCAAACTTAAAAGAACATTTTTTTTGACATTGAGCTGCATGAGCTGCTTGTATATTTTGGACATTAATCCCTTGTCAGTTGTTTCGTTTGCAAATATTTTCTCCCATTCTGTGGGTTGTCTTTTTATGTTGTTTATGGTTTCCTTTGCTGTGCAAAAGCTTTTAAGTTCAGTTAGGTCTCATTTGTTTATTTTTGTTTTTATTTTTATTATTCTAGGAGGTGGATCAAAAAATATCTTGCTGCGATTTATGTCAGAGAGTGTTCTGCTTATGTTTTCCTCTAAGAGTTTTATAGTATCCGGACTTATATTTAGGTCTTTAATCTATTTTGAGTTTATTTTTGTGTATGGTGTTAGGGAGTGTTCTAATTTCATTCTCTTACATGTAGTTGTCCAGTTTTCCCAACACCATTTATTGAAGAGGCTGTCTTTTCTCCATTGTATATTCTTGCCTCCTTTATCAAAAATAAGGTGACCATATGTGCATGGGTTTATCTCTGGGTTTTCTATCCTGTTCCATTTATCTATATTTCTGTTTTTGTGCTGGTACCATACTCTCTTGATCACTGTAGCTTTGCAGTATAGTCTGATGTCAGGGAGCCTGATTCCTCTGGCTCTGTTTTTCTTTCTTGAGAAAAATGGGCAGAAGATCTAAATAGACATTTCTCCAAAGAAGACATGCAGATGACCAAGAGACACATGAAAAGATGCTCAACATCACTAATTATTAGACAAATGCAAATCAAAACTACAGTGAGGTATCACTTCACACCAGTCAGGATGCCCATTATCAAAAAAATCTACAAATGATAAATGTTGGAGAGGACATGAAGAAAAGGGAACCCTCTTACAGTGTTGGTGGGAATGTAAATTGGTGCAACCAACATGGAGAACAGTATGGAGGTTCCTTAAAAGAATAAAAATAAAGCTACTATATGATCCTGCAATCCCACTCCTGGGCATATATCTGGAGAAAACCATAATTCAAGAAGATACATGTACCCCAATGTTCATTGCAGCACTATTTACAAATAGCCAAACATGGAAGCAAACTAAATGTCCATTGACAGAGAAGTGGATAAAGAAGATGTGGTGTGTATATACAATGGAATATTACTCAGCCATAAAAACAAACAAAATAATGCCATTTGCAGCAACATGGATGGACCTAGAGATTCTCATGCTGAGTGAAGTAAGTCAGACAGAGAAAGACAAATGTCGTATGATACGTGGAATCTAAAAAAATTGGTACAAATGAACCTATTTACAAAACAGAAATAGAGTCACAGATGTAGAAAACAAACTTATGGTTACCTACAGGGAAAGGAGAGGTGAAGGTAAACTGGGACATTGGGATTGACATACACACACTACTATATATAAAATAGATAACTAATAAGGACCTACTGTATAACACAGGGAACTCTCCTCAATACTCTGTAATGACCTACATGGGAATAGAATCTGAAAAAGAGGGGATATATGTATAACTGATTCACTTTTCTGTACAACTGAAACTAACACAACATTGTAAATCAACTATCAACTCCAATAAAAATTAATTTTAAAAAACTGGAAAAAGTAAAATCTTCCAATTGCAAAGAGAACAAAAAAGAATTTTTTTGAAAGATCTTAAGTGGTATCAAATATTTATTCTTTTGAGTAGGTTTGGCTTGAGAACCAGCCTTCAGTCATAGATCAAAGACAGAGAAATATTACTCAGGAAATCAGACAGGTCTGTTCATGTAGGTATGTACATGGATGTGTCTTGTAAAAGAGCTCTGAAGTTGCCACGAGGAATGAAGGCATTTCTGGAGTTAGTGTCTGGCTCCTAAGATTATTCTTTTGTTTGTTTTTTTTTTTTTTTTTTTTTTTTTTTTGCGTTATGTGGGCCTCTCACTGTTGTGGCCTCTCCCGTTGCGGAGCACAGCCTCCGGACGCGCAGGCTCAGCAGCCATGGCTCACTGGCCCAGCCACTCCGCAGCATGCGGGATCTTCCCAGACAGGGGCACGAACCCGTGTCCCCTGCATTGGCAGGCGGACTCTCAACCACTGCGCCACCAGGGAAGCCCTAAGATTATTCTTTTGAAGAAATGTTCATTTGGTTGTACAATTTACAAATATGGTAGTTGAGTACATTTCATTTCCTTTAAAAAATGCTTTATAGTGCAGCCTTTTTGTCTGCTCTACTTCAGTGTCTGATTACAGGTCCCCAAGCCTCAAAGACTTTCCTACCTGTGGCCTTCATTCCTTCCCAGTTACATAAGAAGGGTCAGCATCACAAATCTGTGAAACCTTCAAACTACCATTGGTTAGTCTACCCTTCTGCTCTTCACCTTTTGTCTTTCAGAATCAATCTGACCCAGGATCCTGGATTTCAGAGTTAGCCACAAAAGAGCACATTGTCTGCATTTATGGCTCTGTTGTCCCTCCCAAATGTTGACTTGTTCAACGGATTACACATCATCTTAGTTCCTATTTCTAAAATCTACAACTTTTCATGCACTCCTCTGTATCTGAAGTTCTTCCTTGACTTCTCTGTGAATAAAAGTTCACTGCCCCATTGTATTCATGGCCCTCCTGAAGACCAGAGTCCTGTTCCCACAGCCAAGATGAATGCTGATCATGTGGTTCAAAACCCTAATGGCATTTATTACTAGAAATAATTGAAGCTCTTGTTTCATCTTCCTTGTCTTTCTAGTTCTCTCTGTTTCCATGATGGTTTGAGGTAAAGAGTGTGTGTCTCATACCATCTATACTGTCTTCTCCTCACTGCTAGTTGCTTAGGCCAGAAAGTCTATGGCTTCCTTTAGAAACAAAATAAGATCCAAGTTCCTTACTAAACTCTACAATCCCTACATAAGAGTTCCTCCTTTCTCTTCAACCTGTCTCCCTCCATCCTTCCCCTTATTCACTTTGCTCCAGCCACTGGGACCCTCTCTCCTGCTGCAGGAACAGACTAAGCTTGTTCTCAATTTCAGGATTCTCCATTTGTATGTCTTCTTTTGGAAATGGTTGATTTTCAAGTTTCCACACGGTTGCCTCTTCTCAACATTCCAATCCCAACTCTTGCTTTCTCTAACCACTGTGGGTAACCAGTGTGCCCCTCATCACTGGTTTTCCTTTTTCACATAAATCAGAGGCAAGCCAGATACTTTCCTTAACATTTTTTTTGGAGTTTTTGTGGCCTCATCCTTTCTTAGAATTCTGAAAATGACAACCTAGCTTGTTTGCTTCCTGTATTTGGAGTTGCCTTGGTTTTTAAAATCTTTCTTGGCTTCGTAAGATGAGCTGAAGTGTCTGGTTCATAGAATTTAGACAATTCTGTTGAATTCTGAACTTCTTTGCTTATAAACACTATGTGGGTTTGTTTACTTGGTTGGTGTGAGCAATCAGGCTATACCATAGCTTCAGGAGCCATGCCTCTTTCCCTCCATCCCACTCTAGGCCCTGGCATCTAGCTCCTCAGCTAGGAAGCATGATGAGTCAAATCCTTAGGTGTCATCCACAACCTCTTACTCAGTGCAGGAAATGTCTCTGCTACTTCCTGCTAAGGGGCCATCCAGCTTCTTTGAGCATAACTCTGGTGATCTGAAATTCTCTGTTTCACCAGCCAAGCCACAATTTCATAAAACTCTATGACTTCCTAGAGACTCCGTTCTTGTAGTTTTCTCCAACTGTTTCCTGGAAACCTCTACAGAATGATTCCAATTCTGCATCTTAGATCACATAGAATAAATTCTTGTCACATGCTGGCCATCTGGCTCTGTGGTTAAGTATGAACAGGATAAATTTATAACAGGGATAAGATCATAAGGAGATAAAGGCATGGAATTGAGAGGGAAGGGGTAAACTTAGATAAACAAGAACAAGCAACTATGACAAGGTGCCAAGTGTCATGGTGCAGTGATCCAGGGGCCCCAGTCTCTTTCCTCACCCTGTCTGCTGCTGCCATTTATTTCCCCCTGAAAGGAGACAGGATTCCAAGAAGCATTGAAGGGTGAAGTGAGAAACACAAAACTTTAAATCTTTCTACAGGTAATTTGTGATAGCCTGAACACCTGCTCTCTTGTTCAGAAAACCAATTACAGTTTAATTTTTCTGTTTCCTACAGGTGGAGCCATACCACCTTGAGCCTCAGTTGTCTCTGATCACTGTCCCCAAAGATTCCCCAATAAATTTCCTCTGTGTGTTCTCACAATGCAGCTTTTGAATATCTTTCAAAAAATCACATCTGTACCTCTCCACCCTTATTCCACTGCTGTGATATTTATTGAGGCTAAAATGTCAAGTTTATGTCTGTCCCTTGTGGTGTTAGTGTCCAGATGTTGTCGTCTCTTTCCTTCTCTTCCCCCGTGGCGTCTCTCCTGGTATGCAGGACTATTTTTCCCTCAGACAGAGGGGGTCTCGAGATACAACTTACTCAAGAAATAAATGCTAGCACACAGCCTCTGGTCACTCGCTCAGCTTAAAGGGTTTGCACGTAGGAGAGAATCTCTTCTAGGCTAACACTTCTTCCACCTCCAATGGTTGGTTCCCTGACTTCATTGTCTTGTTAGTTAATCTGTACTTCCACACTGTAGCAAAAGACTCAATTTTTTTTTTTTCTGTCTCTTGAAGTCCCCAGAAGAATAAAGTTCTGTCAGGAAGCTTGAAACCCAGGGCAGGTCCTTGAGGTCAAAATGACCTGCCTTCCACAGTCACCTAAATAGTGACGGAGGATAGAATGCCTGAGAGCGTGTCTTTGGCAGTTTTGCTATTAATCTTCTCTCTGCTTTAAGAACAACAGTCTAATCAGTCCAATTTGTAAAATATTTCTAATCTCAGTCATCACATCCTGGATATCTTCTGTCTCATATTTTATTTCCATTCTTCTTCCCACCTTTCTTCACCACAAAACTGCTAGCTCCTTGGAGCAGTGATTTTGCTTTATTATTTTTGAGTTCCAGTGTGCATCCCGGGGAGAAGGTGAATGAATGCACTTCTCAGAGCTCTCAATTGCTTGAACGTCAGCCCCTTCCCGCGTCAGCATATTCTTCCAACATCCCCCTGGGATCTTTCAGCCTCCTTTTCTGTAAAGCACTTGCATATTATCAAGCTATAAGCACATGTATCAATAGTCAGTAGACTCTGTTTTGTCTGGTTTGATGAGACCTACTTATACCTACACACCTCTACTTCGTTATAATTCTGATCACGTGGATCCAGCCAGAAGAAAGAGCTTCCCCTTCCATCTCTTCCTCCTATACATCTCGCCTTCACCGTGCACACAGTTCCAAAGTCAAAAACACTGAAAGACTAGGGAACAAATTCCATGTAAGTAATGTTTTCCTTCAAGAGTCTAAAGAACTGGAGCAATGTCCTAAGAAACTCACAAAAGATTAGACCCAGGATGTCCTAACAAAACTCTTTATCCTCTGGGAATTACAAATCAGTGGTTAAATTTATGATACACCTAAGGCCTGCATCTTGTCACATGAGACATTTCACAAGGAGAAGAGAAATTTTAAGAAGAAAGTCTCTGAAGCCAGAAGACTTCCGCCAGATGTGAACATGTTACCCTGTCTGTCAGTTCCCAGCTCGGGGTCCCTTAGTTTGCATCCTCTCCATCTTTTCACACTCCCCTTCTTCAGACACCAAGACAAAACTCAACATAGTTACTAAAGCAGCTTTTATTTTGACAGCTTTATTATTTCATGATTATGCCTTCGTTTCAATGGAAAAATGTCCTCCACGCCCTTAACTGAAGACGCCTTTCTTATTAAGCCAAAGTGTTTGCCTCTTCTTACATAACACACATGTACACATCCCACCTGCTTCTGTGTTACTGTCCATCTGTTCTCCAAGAAGAACCCTGTTGCATATAAAAACAACTTTTTTTTTCTTTTTATGGACACTATGTCTCCATGTGAATGGAATTTGTAATCAACTTGGGTTGTCTTTTTAGACAAAAAAAGAGCTTCAGGAACTTCATGACAACTGATTCACAGAATATCCTTGTTATAAAAGGATAATTATTCTATTTATTTATAAGGAAGTACTTCCAATGGAAAATAGACAATTTAGAGTTTACAATATATAATCACTTGGAATGTAAGCTCAATAAAAAAGGGGAGATTTTTCCTTAATCAGAACTCAAGTGGAGTTGGAAGTCATACAGCCCATAGGTTGTCAGAGCAGTGGGGACTTTGGGAGCATATGGCATGTTCCTAGCCTCGGGGCCCTTTGACGGTCCAAAAAGGAAGCCGTGGACCTATTCCTAGCAAATGCACACGCATCCAGAATTCCTCATTCTCTGTCAGGGACTCTTGTTTCCTCTGAGACTGCAAATCATAACCTAGGTAAAGAACACTTGATTTAGTCCAACTCTTTTCATTTTCGATGACAAGGAAACTGAAGCTCATAGAAGCTCATTGATTTACTTAGGATTCTAGTTGTTTAAGCCACACTGTTGGTGCTTCCTACCCAGGTTTAAAAGCCTAGACATCATGTTGGCTATTAACAGAACAACTGCTCCTTACTCTAATAGATTGTGTTTCCTTATTTAAAGAATATGTTTGGCTATTCCTTCCGCTTCTTTTTTTGATGCATACATTTATGACATTAAATTCAATCATTTTTATAGTAAAGGAAACCTTATCCCCAGGGGTTAACTGGTCTTCTAAAAGTCAGTTACTTATGGAGAAATATTCAGAATAGTTTTCAAATAGTCTCTTTTATTATCTTTCCCTTCATTTTTCAATGATCTTGGAATTTAAGCAGGTGTTCATCATTATTATAATTTTTTTTATTTTTATATTTTTTTAGATTTTGGCGGCACCCTGAGGCGTGTGGGATCCCAGCTCCCTGACCAGGAGTCAAACCCATGGCCACCACATTGGAAGGCAGAGTCTTAACCACTGGATCACCAAGGAAGTCCTATAACTATTATTATCATTGTTACATTTACAATTTTGTCATCTTTTAAAATTTTATTATTTTTTTAAATTTAAGTGTAGTTGATTTACAATGTTGTGTTAGTTCCAGGTGTACCGCACAGTGGTTCAGTTATACCTATTCTTTTTCCGATTTTTTTCCCTTATAAGTTATTATAAAATATTGAGTATAGTGTATTACTCAGCCATAAAAAGAATGAAATAATGCCATTTGCAGCAACATGGATGGACCTAGAGATTATCATACGAAGTGAAGTAAGTCAGACAGAGAAACACAAATATCGTATGATGTCACTTATATGTGGACTCTAAAAAAAAATACAAATGAACTTATTTACAAAACAGAAATAGATCCACAGACATAAAAAACAAACTTATGGTTACCAAAGGGGAAAGGGGGGAAGGACATAATTTTATTTTATAATAATGAATTTAAAGAGACCACAGGCCCTCAGATTGATTTCTCCACAGGTAGCGTTGATTTCAATCATCTCTGAAATTGTCTGCTCTACTTTTCACTATTGGATCACATAAAGTATTAGAGGAAAAAATTGTTTGGAAAAGTACTCTAAGAAAAATTAGGTGAAAATTAGAATTTCACAGCCTTTCTCTGTTCCATTATATACATAGTCTAATTCCTGTCTTTCTAACATGTGATTTAGGACCACTTTAATCATTTTAATGCTCTTGCTCAGTTGTAGGGGAAAATGAAAAAGCTAAATTTATGCTAAAAATAAACCTCACGTATTTGCTGGATTGCACAACCTTCAGTGTAAACAACTGTCCTCCCTCTTGGAAAGTTAATCCTGCCTGGCTTTTGACTTTCCCGAGAGATTGTTCTAATAGATTTTTTAAGCTGCATGTTGAATAATTGTTTCCACAACTAGCACAGATTGGTTTTCTCAAAAGAAAAAATGAAAATGAAAGTTCTATCCAATTAAAAAAGAGCTATTAATACTCTGCTGGGCTGGAAAGGAAAAGTCTGCTCTTCAAAAGCCTGTGCAGTTTATCACAGAAACAAATTTTCACAGCAGTTGAAAGAGATGGGTGAAAACTTAAAAGATTTATGAAGAACTAGAAAACAGACACTTTAGATATTTTTAGTTGGCACAAAGGAGAATATTAACATCCCTGGCAGAGGGGAGTAGATGCCTTCATAACGGCTCCACCAAGTTTCCACAACAAGGAAGACGGCTCAGCAGGGAATGGCCCAAGTTCACCCTGTCTCTTGGTTATTATACCATATACATACAGTCAGCCGTATGACTAGGTGTCTAGATTTAGAATATTCTTTATGTCCTGATCTGGTAGATCTTCCTTTCATTCAAATAATTTATTGCTTTGTGAACAATATGCTTTGGAATTTCTCATTATTAGATAATCTAACCATTTAGTATTATTAAACCCAAATCAAGGAAAATGCCTATGTGAATCTATATTCAAACTTCAAGAGTTGGGGTTGCAGTCAAATGGCTTTTGGTGTTCCTGTGAGTCAGTGCACTTCTATTCCTCAGGCCACTTCTTATACGCTTTGGTGCAAACAGACCCAGAGTCCAAGAAGGACAAACACATCCATATCAGTATAAAAATCAGGATGTGTGAGGACATTGTGTCTCATATGTGGTCCCCCAACCACCCGCATGAGACTCTTCTTGGTCTTTGTTTGTTTTTAATGTTAATTCCTGGACTCCATCAAAATCCAAAGAATCAGAATATATGAAAGCAGGTACCAAGAATATGTAATTTTAACAAACACACTGTGGGAATCTCATAAAGAAAGGGAGGAATACCACACTCAGGGAAAAGGCAGGAGGGAAAATTTGAGAAAGTACATCAATGTGGACATGCTTTTGTGACCTGCCCTGAGATGGCAGAGGTTTCTGGTGAGCGAGGGTCACTAAATGGACCCTGCAGCTCCTGTGTTGTGGTTCTATCATCAGTAGGAATTTTGAATGTGGTAGAAAATAAAACAAAATTGTTTTACCCATTTGGATCTTTATGAGCATTTCATTTTAAATTTATTAAAAAGAATGGAGTGCCTTTCTGATAACTATATCCTTCAAGGAGTCTAAAATACTTTTCAAATTTGAATGTAGGCCTTCTTTGCCTTCAAATTTAGACATTATAAATGAGATCTTTAAATAAATAGTCTATTGAAACATAAATAATCATTGTACAAAGTTCAAATGCACAGAGAGTGTTCACCAAGATACTTCAAAGTCTGGACCATGAAACAAGTCGTAGCACATTTTAAATGCCTGAGCTCTTAAGAGTATGTTCTAAAAGGACAGGTGTCTCCTTTATACCACAAGCCTAATATATATATATATATATATATATATATATATATATATGAAAAATGTCGTTATAAAACCATCAGTGAATACTCAAAAAAAGGTGGGAGAGAAACAAGATATTTACACAGACTTATCTCCTTGAATGACTTGTTAGTTATGAAGGGAAACTACTGAATGAAAAGTGATGGATCTTGGCAGATACCACACTAATCAGTCACCAAAGTCAACATGTCCAATTAAAGGGCAAAAGATGTGCCTTTTGTTGTGAGGCACAGATAAGGACACAGTCATAGCATGAGTCGGTGAGGGAAGGGGGGGAGTGGAATTGTTTGCTGTGGGTATGAAAGTAAATGGTTATCATGACGACCTTGGAAAATTGCATGGTGCTGTCAATTAAAGTTGAACTAGGAATTCTGACACCCCAGCAGCTTCACTCCTCTGGAAATAGCCCAAACGTACAAGTGGATAAATACATTTGGACAACATTAAAACTGTTATACCATGAAGTGGTTAATTACTATTACATAAATCAGCATCAGTGCATCTCACCAACATAATGGTAAGTGATAAAAGACACAAAAAACTGTGTTCTATACAATTCAATTGTCATAGGATCTAAAAATCAGCAAAGTTAAGCTAGAATACCAGAAATAAAATTGGCATCTGCTCCGGGGAGAAGGAAGCTTTCTTGGGGGTGGAGGATGAGGGAAGTTTCTGGGGTTCTGGTAATATTTCTATTTTTTTTTAATCCAGATGGTGATTACATGGATGTGGTCTCTTTGTAATAATTTATTGAACTATTCACACAAGATGCGCACACTTCTCTGTTGTATGTTACCACAGATAATAAACAAATAGGTAAGCAAATCCATGTTAAAGATTCTATGAAAAGACAAAAAGTCCTCAATAACAGTAGAGATAAACACTGTTTATGATTTGCATAATTTAACATTGTAAAGATGTCATTCTTCTCAAACCAGGTTATAAATTCAGTGTCTTTCCTGGAAATATTTCAGCATAATTTTTGAAAGAGCTGAACAAACTGATTAAGAAACCACATGGATAAAAATGAATCCATGAATAATAAAGATTATGGGTAAGAAGAACAAAGAGGGAAGCTCACCCAAAGACGTATGAAGACATTTCGCAACGCCATTGCGGTAAAACAAAATAAAACAAAGCAAAATAAACTAAAATAGTATGTTTTTGGCATGGGAACAAAAAGATCAATGGAATGCAATATAAACACCAGAGTCTCGTTTGTTTAGAAAGCTTTATGGAGGCAATCTCTACTGTCGTCATTAACAACAAAATAGTATTTAGTAGATGAGTTTATGGGATTTCATTATATGGAGAAAAATAAAATGGCAAAACATATAAACAAAAGTAATCTCCAGATGGATTAAAGTCCTAAATTTGGCAGCTAAAATGAAAGAATACTAGAAGACAATAAAGGAGAATCAATTTATGATATTACAGTGGGGAAATGTTTCACTGAGAAAAAGAGGACACCCAGTAGAAAAATGAGTGAATTCACTACACAGATGGTTGCAAAGGGGACTCTTGGAAGGGTCGCCAGTGTATGGGGTGAGGAGCCCAAACACCAGGAATCGAAACAGTGAAAGAAGCCTAGTCGACTCACCAAATGAGACAAATGTGGAAGTTTAAATAATAAAGAAGATGTGGCACATATATACAATGGAATATTACTCAGCCATAAAAAGAAATGAAATTGAGTTATTTGTAGTGAGGTGGAAAGACCTAGAGTCTGTCATACAGAGTGAAGTAAGTCAGAAAGAGAAAGACAAATACCATATGCTAACACATACATATGAAATCTAAAAAATAATAATAATAATAAGGTTCTGAAGAACCTAGGGTCAGGACAGGAATAAAGACGCAGATGTAGAGAATGGACTTGAGGACACGGGGAGGGGAGAAGGGTAAGCTGGGACGAAGTGAGAGAGTAGCACTGACATATATACACTCCCAAATGTAAAATAGATAGCTAGTGGGAAGCAGCCACATAGCACGGGGAGATCAGCTCGGTGCTTTGTGACCACCTAGAGGAGTGGGATAGGGAGGGTGGGAGGGAGACACAAGAGGGAGGGGATATGGGGATATAAGTACACATATAACTGATTCACTTTGTTATAAAGCAGAAACTAACGCACCATTGTACTGCAATTATACTCCTATAAAGATGTTAAAAAAACAAATACTCCTGTGAACTGGTAGTTTTCCCCACACATCCAAAGCTGCAAAAATTTTAAAGGTGTTAGTTGCAGCTCTTCAGATCTGGCTCTGGACATCCTGTTGCCAGCTGATCCTGTAGAACGCTGGTTTCCTAAGTCATGGTCATTTAGGCAAATTACCCTATTCCTTAATTTAATAGCTATGAAATAAGCACAATAGTAGCGTCCACTTTAAAAAACTGGAGGGAGGTTCAATCAAATAATTAGTGCACAGGACTTGGCATATAATAACCTCTCAATAAATATCAGCTGCTATTTGTGGATTCTGTTAAGCATATCCTTATTTACCGCTTTCCTCTTAGTACCCTTCCCGTATCTGAGATGAATTTATTTATGGTTACCTCTGTGAATCATGCAGCCCTCCAAGCTTCTCCCCACACCTGAAACAATCTTTCCTAATCAACTCACCCAAGACTTTTTTTTTTTTGGCATTCTGTCCCTCATAGTTCTTGGAATTTACTTTTCCCAGGCAGACTTTTTGAAAAGCAAATACAGGGAAACTTTGCAATGTTTGGTCAGTTTTTAGGAAAAAAAACAAAACAAAACAGTTTTCTGATCATAGTCAGTGTATTTTTATTAGTAGTGAAAGAATATAGCAGGGGTTGAATAAAAGCAGCTCTTCCTAGGAAAGGTGACAGTTCCCATAAACACTTTATTACAAAAACTTCCGCACATACGCTTTAATCTGGAAAGTAGCCACATGAAACAGCTGACTAGATTCTTTCTGTCACCTCGTACAGTTGCTTAATGTTCCAAAATCAGAGTAGGAAATGCAAAGTCTTAAGTAACCTGAATCAGAAAGAACTCATTCCATGAAGAGCTTTCTTTTATTTATGGAAATAAACTTGATAAGTGTTCTTGTGGGACAGGAGAATTGTACTATTTTCAGAAACAGAAGGAGTTAAGCATTTTTAGAAGATTTAATAGGGCAAGGAGTATGAGTGTGTTTTAACCTTTTAAAACAAGAATTAGAAGATTGATGCATATCACCAGAGAGAATTATCACAGCCCACTCACCCAACCACCCAGGGTGGCTTTGTCCCACTGACTCTGAACTCCTCTGGTGCTATTGAAATCTCTCTGTATGAGGTGTGTCATTGGTGCAAGCTTTGTCCTTCTGGGGCATTGTATTTGCGCATGGAAGGACACACTGGAAATACCTGTTCTGGGACAGGGTTTGTGTTGAATGGCCCATTGTGGGTGTTTATGTGGACTCGTTTCCCTGAAAAGGCCGTCTGGATAGGGCGTCTGCTGGAAAAGCAACAATGAGCTACATTTTCAAAAGAAACCAACTCCTTGTTCTGAAACACCACAAGTAACACGTTGTGCTAGGATATTTAAACAGGGGATATGCATTCCCTTTAAAAATGGGAAAGATAAAACTGCATTTGTGTACTCTGAATATATGTACCTCCTGGACTTCAACCCTGTCCCTTCCGAAGTAGCCAACCGGAAAAGCCTGGTGCCAGAGGCTTGGCACAGGTTCAAGAAGTTCTCTGATTTGGAAGATCTTGACGGTAGGTCCCTGAGACCCAGGTCCTGCCCTGGTGGAGTCACAGGTGAGAAATCGCAGTGACTGTATTTTGTGCACAGAAGTGTCCAGGGAGGGAGCTGAGAGCAGCACTCCCAGGTCAGGACAAGATGACCTCGTTTGAAGACGGCCACCCGTCAGGAACCAGAGAACTAGAGTTACAGACGTCCACCTCCAGCTCACATCACTCAAAAACTCTTTATCCCTTCTTCCTTTCTCTTTATGTCTCATTACTTTCTGCAGGTGTGTGATTACCCCACTCCTACAATCATCACTCTTCGCTAAGTGCTCCATGTCATGGGTTAACTGTGTCCTCCGGGAAGATAAGTTGAAGCCCTAATCCCCAGCACCTCCACCTATGGCCCCATTTGGAAATAGGGTCACTGCTGATGTAGCAGGTTGAGAAGAGGTGATCCTGAAGGAGGGTGGCCCTAACCCAACATGGCTGGTGTCCCTGTGATCAGAGGATGTGAGGACAGGGACACAGAGGGGAACGGAGGCAGAGCCTGGAGCTGTGCTGCCACAACTCAAAGAGCGCCTGGGCCCCCAGGACCTGTCGGGAGAGGAGGGACCCTCCACGGGGCACTTCAGAGGGGAGCAGGGCCCTGCCAGCCCCTTCTCCAGCCTCCGGCCTCCCGACTGGGAGAGAATGAACACCCACTGCTGTGAGTCGCCCAGATCGTGGTGCTTTGTTAAGGCAGCTGCAGGAAACAAACACAGTCCCTAGGGAGGGGGCCCGTTAGGACGTTTGCCCTTGGACCTCACTGCCCAGCCTGAGGATTAGGGCAAAGTGATGTTCTGTGCCTGCCTCTCTTTCGCTTCTACTAGACTGTAAGTTTCACGAGGCCAGAGATTACGCCCAATTCATCCCAGTCATCCCTGGGGAAGGTGTGCCCCCCAGATGGGCCCTGAAGTTCTGGTTGAATGAAGATATAAAGGGTCTTAAGTTTTATATTTTTCATAATAGTCCATTTTTTTCCAAATAAAGTCCTGGGTAAGTAATGGAAAGAGTCATGCCCAGGAAATCCAATTTAAGTCTATTTACACAACTCCCGTCGTTCTATCCCAGACAGTGGAGAACTTCGTGTTTATTACTGTTCCCAGAATACTGAAAAAAATAGGACAGTTCATGCCTGAGCTGCTCATATCTGTGAGGACATACGGTGTTCTCACGGTCCTCAGCTGGGTCATCACTGGTTAGTGTCTAAACCCTGAAAAGAAACATCCAAGTTTGGTTTACATTACGAACCCATTGCTTCCTGAGCACCTCTCTTGTCTGCATTAGCCACTTTCCAACAGGAAAGACAACAAATAGCCCTTTTATTGCCATAATGGCTAGCAATCTCAGTGGCACAAGAAGTTTACTCTAAAGAGTTTACTACTCACAAATAATAATAATAAAAAGAACAAAAGAAAACCCCCAAGGATGAGGCCATGCTGCCAATGTCTGTATTATTATTATTCAGAGGACAGAAGCCACAGCTATGCCACTACCATAAACATGTCTCCTTCTTATTGGCAGATGTTTCCCTTAAATAAGCATAATCAAAATTTGGGAAGATTCACCTTGGCAGCAGCTGAAACACATGAATATTCACTAATCTCCTTGTGTCCCAGTTGTTACTCCAGCTGCTCTGGAAAATGCATTTTTTTGGCAGGGGTAGGTGGTGCTGGGGAAGCAAGGCCAGCCCAAGGCTCACGGCGCATAAAAGCTGTTCACAGCTCCACACGTAGGAGGAAGACGTTCGTGTTCTTTTTAGTTCCCTCCTAATGTACGTACGTATCTCTTTATTTCATAGTACTCCACAACCTCTCCAAAAAGTGCTGGTACTGAGAGGTAACAGCAATTTTATGGTCCAATCACCTTAACTTTGAGTTCCTTGTGCACACAGGATGAGTGTAAGGTGATATCATCCTTTAAGTTATCAAAAACTATCATAGGAAGACAGAGAAGCTCACACATTCTCATTGTGTACAGAGTCAGTGGAGTGCATGCATCCCACCCTGATGTTCATTGCAGCACTATTTACAATAACCAGGACATGGAAGACACCTAAATGTCCATCAACAGACGAATGGATAAAGAAGATGTCGTACATATATACCATGGAATATTACTCAGCCATAAAAATGAACGAAATTGGGTCATTTGCAGAGACGTGGATGGACATAGGGACTGTCATACAGAATGAAGTAAGTCAGAAAGAGAAAAACAAATATCGTATATTAACACATATATGTGGAATCTAGAAAAATGGTACAGATGAACTTATTTGCAAAGCAGAAATAGAGTCACAGATGTAGAGAACAAACTTATGGACACCAAGGGGGGAAGGGGGGGATGGGGTGATTTAGGAGATTGGGATGGACATATACACACTACTATGTATGAAATAGACAACTAGTGGGAACCTACTGTAGAGCACAGGGAACTCTACTCAGTGCTCTGTGGTGACCTACATGGGAAGGAAATCTAAAAAAGAGGGGATATATGTATACGTATAACTGATTCACTTTGCTGTATAGTAGAAACTAACACAACACTGTAAAGCAACGCTACTCCAATAACAATTAAAAATAATAATAATAAAGAGTCGGTGTGCTGTAGGTGAGGGCAGGGTCTGGAGATAATCCATAAAGAGCCTCAGCACCTCCTCTCTCGGCCCCTCATCCCTGCCTACGCTTCTCTTCTCGGCAGACCACCCCTCTGTGCTCTCTCTTCACAACAGCCCCCAGTGACTTCCCTTATTCCCGAGTCTCTGTACTTCCTGTGTCCAGGGACCACCACGGACTGATGCTGACCTTCTGTGCATCTTAGTCCAGTTTTTGAGTGAACCAATCCCAGCAGCTCAGCTCAAGGACCAGACGGCCACCCTGTCCAAGCAGCGGAGCCCCAAAGCATTCGCTGGCCTGTGGAGGAGAGGCAGGGGTAGGGGAGAAAGGAGGCGCCTGGAGTGAACTTCAGAAAGTGCTCTGAAGATGTTTAGCAAGTCTAATCCTTTCTGGTTGCAAAGTGTTGCAGACATAAGGTGCACATTGACCTGATCACACCATTTGGTTTATCCAGAAATTCTTCATAATTCTGATATAATGCTTCTAAACCCTGGGGGAAAAATTTACATTTTGTATTGATTTATAAATCAGTGAGTAGAATGCTGTTTCCTTTAGTATTATTTCACTTGGTAATTAGCAGTTATATGCCAGTGGTGAGGTTATCTCTGTAAAAACAGATTAGGCATTTCTCGTGATGCTTGACTATTAGGATTTGCCTGGTAGAATTTTCCTGGTCTTACTTCTATAAAAGTCGTAAATTCATAAGTTACTTTACAGTTCCTGAAAAAATTGAAGTTACTCCCCTTAGAAAACTGATTTTTTTTTTTTTTTTTTTTTTGCAGTACGCGGGCCTCTCACTGTTGTGGTCTCTCCCGTTGTGGAGCACAGGCGCCGGACGTGCAGGCTCAGCGGCCATGGCTCACGGGCCCAGCCGCTCCGCGGCATGTGGGATCTTCCCGGACCGGGGCACGAACCTGTGTCCCCTGCATCGGCAGGCAGACTCAACCGCTGCGCCACCAGAGAAGCCCTGGTTTCTTACCCTTTTAATGTTAGTATCACTCTTTATGTTAGTATGAGAAACATATTTGCTTGTACAATCAAGAAAAGAAGTTGTAATTGAATTTCACAGCAAGCCAATAATTTCTCACTGGAGCAAGTTAATAAATTCTCATATCCTGTCGCATCACTGGAGTGTCCTCAGTAATTCCTAAAGGGTCGGGCAGCGTTCTGCTGGAGACCCCGTGCTGTGCACCTTCCAGACCCCGAGGATGCAGCATCCTCTGCCCTGTGGGCTCGTCACAGTCCACAAATTGAAGTTTCCCTCCCTCAGGCAGAGGGTGGAAGGAGTGCTAGTAATTTCTAGATTTTTTTTTTTGACATTACACTTGACAGGAAACAAAAGCTATGTGGATCCCTTGGAAAATTATGGAAATTAGAGTTTTGGTTACAGAGTGTTCACCTCAAGTTCTGTGTATTAATCACTGTCACTTAAAAGAGCTTGAAACGGTAGTACAGCCTCAGTCAAGGGCACGCAAGATATTTATGTTTAGGATGGAGTCAGACATCAGGGCAAACCTGTGCTTCTCAACTGGGGGCAACACCGTCCCAGGGATGTTTTGGAGGGAAAACTTGCAGACAGGTAGGGCATGGTCGTGAAGTTGGGAGGAGAGAGACTGCTGGCGTTTAGTGGGCAGGATTTATCAATAGTATGTCCTATAACATATAGGACAGTCTTGTTGAGAATACGAACTTGGACTAATATCTCCTCTAGCCACATGATGGTTGGCATTCTTTCTGTACTGAACCTCGGCACAGTCCAAGGAACTAGAACAAGGAGATGCTGACGGAGATCCTTTAGGTCTTTCCAAGTCTTCGCAAACATGGAATGTGAATGGCGCAGGACAGTGCACCATTATATAGTGTATAAAATAGGAATGGAAGAAGGCTGATGCTATCAAAGTATTATTTTCTAACAAGCTGGCTACAGTTACACTGACACTTGGGTAACCCACATCCCTGTATAGCATTTTTTTTTTCAGTGAAAGTTTTTAGGCAGATTCAATGAGTTGTTTTATGAAAATGACGGCTTAAAATCATGTTTGATACTTCTTAGCTACTTTAAAAATCTGGTTTTTAATTTTTATTGTTCATCCCTTACGTGTGGCCCTTGATCTTTGGGCAGTAGGTGGTAGACATAAAGCCCTAGAAAAGGTTCTCCAAGCCCAGCATAAAGAGGCCAGAGTGCATTTTACCATGAGGGAGTCTGACAATCTATGGAAGGTGAACATCTTGTGGATAAAGAGTGTATACTGTTGATATGAACAGGGGACAATGCCGTTTAGGAAATAAAATGTACCCTTTACGTGTAAGTGTCGGGAATAGTAATGTTCTAAGTACCAGAGTAATCAAAGACAGTCTCCTGCAGAGACACAGTGGGAACCCCTCAGATCCTGCCCGTCAGTCTCTATCTGGATGGAAAGGTCAAAACTGGTGCTGGCAGCTTCCCTGGTGGCTCAGTGGTTCAGAGTCCGCCTGCCGATGCAGGCGACACGGGTTTGTGCCCCGGTCTGGGAGGATCCCACATGCTGCGGAGCGGCTGGGCCCGTGAGCCATGGCCGCTGAGCCTGCGCGTCCGGCGCCTGTGCTCCGCAACGGGAGAGGCCACAACAGTGAGAGGCCCGCGTACCGCAAAAAAAAAAAAAAAAAAATTAATGCCACTTAAGTCAAGACAATTATTCACATTTTCTTAGGAAATTGATTTCTAACCCTTTTCAACCATTTTTCTTCTCTCTATTTCCACTTTTTTCCATTTCTGTGCATGCTTAAAATGTAAAACTTCCAAGACCATTGTGAAGTCTGATAATACCCCCCACCCCGGGGAAGATTCTTTAATGAGCTTTCCTGTTTCATCTTATGTTTATTTTTTATTATTTGTTTATTGAAGTATAGTTGATTTTCAATGTTGTGTTAGTTTTAGCTGTACAGCAAAGTGATTTAGTTATACACACACACACACAGACACATATACACATGTATTTTTTTCAGATTCTTTTCCCTTATACGTTATTACAAAACATTGAGTATATTACTTTATGTTTAACTTACATTTTTAAAAAATCATGTATCCTATCTGTATCCCATGCTTACCCTCAGGACAATGTTAGGTCTTGTTCAAGTAGTGGTCAAATAGAGTCAATATTTTTATTTATGAAGCAGTGGAACCTCTTGCCCTGCTCTGTGACCAGCCGTGTGACCTTTTTTGGCCAATAAAATATGGCAGAGGTGACATTGCACCAGTGCAGACATCTGAATTCAGGGGCTTCCTGGGTGCGTCCACTCGTTTCTCCAAAGGCTGTTGCGTGTCCAGCTGCCCAGCTGTCCTGCTGGCAGAGAAGAGCCTGCATGAAGAGGGATGAGTCATTTGGCTCAGGCCATCCTGGACCAGCCAGCTGACTCCAGATGAATGTACAAGCAAGGCCTCTGAGATCGGCTAAGCCCTGCCCAGGTCAGCAGGACCACCCAATCCACTTACACAATTACGAGCTAACACAGGCTCATAGTTTTAAGTCACCGTAGTTTGGGGTAGTTAATTACAAAGTGACTGCTAACTGATAGTCTGCTATCTGATCAATCGTGACTCTACGTCACGACTGTGCACTAGTCAATAGGCTATAAAGATGTAGGAAAAATGGGTTTGACTCCTGATCACAATCAGTTCACAATTTAACTGGTTTGTGGACACCTACACATTGCAGCATCTATGCCACAAATATGCTTAGATAGTCTAATCCAAAATTGTCAGGTGGATTCCCAAAACAAGCACACGCTTTTCTAGCAGATGCAAGGACAGCATTGTTCTCAGGACAGAGAGTAATAGATGGAAACAGAGATAGAGACAGAAAAACAGAGACACAAATGACTAATTGCACTAAGGGATCTGGACACAGGTCCACACAGTTGGACACAGACACAGAAAAGAAGTGGGAGCTCATTGAGAAGCAGACTGGAGAGTGGGGGCACCAAGTCACTGAAGACCTTTTATGTGCCTTACTAAGCAGTTATTCCTTAAGACAGTTCTTTCTTCCTTTTCTTTTTCTTTTTTTTTTTTTTTTTTGGCTGTGTTGGGTCTTCATTGCTGCATGCGGGGCTACTATTCGTTGAGGTTCACGGGCTTCTCATTGTGGTGGTTTCTCTTGTTGTGGAGCACAGGCTCCAGTGCGTGGGCTTCAGTAGTTTTGGCATGAGGGCTCAGCAGTTGCGGCTCACAGGCTCTAGAGTGCAGGCTCAGTAGCTGTGGCACGGGCCTGGTTGTTCCTTGGCATGAGGGACCTTCCCGGACCAGGGCTCGAACCCATGTCCCCTGAATTGGCAGGCGGATTCCTAACCACTGTGCAACCAGGGAAGTCCAAGACAGTTATTTCTAAACCACCTTCTGTGGCACCTTGGGGTCTGCAGAAATGCTTCAAAGGAATGGGATGTAAAAGGAGGTGGAGCTTGTAACACTGGTCATCCCAGTTACACTCCCTTCCACATTTGCCAATAATCCCAAGCCCCAGACAATTCCCATTCAAAGTCGCTTTTTCCTGTTTCAGATATGGTGGTGAAATATTTGCGGGGTGGGGCTGGGAAGAAGGATGTCTTTCCATCTCCCCGGAGTTATCTCCGTGGCATCTATTGTCCCTTCTAACTTCTGTATAAGCTGCTCTGAGTACCATCCTCTAAAAGGGCCCTGATCCTTTGGCCACATATCACTGGATTGTTGAAACTCTGTCATGCCACACTGCTCTTCTTGACATCCCTTTTTCTACTTTGTAACACAATCACAGAGGCTATATGAGATCCACTTTTCCTGAAAAGATGGGGTAAAGGGAATTCCAAGGTAAGGCTCCTACAGTTTGCCTGGAGTACTGGAGTCCTCTTTGATCACTTTTGCCCTTCTTTCATCCATTCTTTAGAGCAAAATTACATTTCTCAAAATGAATATCATATCATGTCACTTTCCTAATAAAAACCTTTCCATGACTTTTTGTTACACTTAGAACAAGGTCTATGTTCATTTACTGTCATATAGCAATCTCCTTCTCATCCCTTAAAGTTCACGGCAGATTTCCTGCCTACCCTGTTCAAAGTAAATCACCACTTGGTCTGATTCATCTCAGCTTTTGTTTGTTTTCTTATTGAGACTTATCATTCGAAATTATTTTGTTTCCATTTCCTTTAGGTTTAACCTCACACCTCCAGAGGATATAAGTACCACAACATCTTCTTTGCTATTGTAGCCTTAGACCCTCTCATCATTATAGCATAGAATAGGTGCTTAATAAATATTAGTTCAAGGAATGAATGAAGAAATTCACAGCAAAGTCTTTGAAGAAGGTACTTGTATTCATTAGCTACTCCTACTGTCATGCTGTGTAAAAAACGATCCCCAAACTCAATGGTATAAAGCAAGCATTCATTCACATAATCTGTAGGTTGGCAGGTGCAGCTCAGCTCCATGCTGCAATGGCAGGGGCTCCACTTACACTGAGCCTCCTTAGATCAGGGGCTCCTGGGTTGTATCCAAGATTGTGACAGAGGCCTCTGACATAAAACCCATCGCAGAGATGCTTGGCAAATTATGGTTATATCATGTCAAAGAAATGAGTCACACCACACAATCAAAAGTCAAGGGGTGAAGAATCACAGCTCACCTATTCTCCAACATAATGTCAAAGCTAGGATAAAAATCCATGTTATTCTCATTTTGAAACCCCATTCTTTTTACTATATTACACTTTGTTTTGATTGGAGCAATGTTTTGAGGTAACATTGCCTTCAGCATATTGATAACTATTATTATTATTATTATCATTGTCATATTCATTAAACCCAAGAAGTTGATAATAATGTCTTCTACTAAAATTATGCATTACTGTTGATATGAAAGTTCCACTTGATCTAGTAAAGTAAGAAAAATAAAACAAAAGGTTTAAAACCAGAGGCAAAGAAAAATCTTTCAAATCAGTCAGAGAGAAAAGACACATAAGCACAGAAGAACAAAGATAAAAAATGACAGGATACTTTCTGTTGGAAACTTTGCAACCCAGAAAACAATGGAACAGCATTTAAAGTACTGAAAGATGATGAAGAAACAAAATTGCCAATCTGGAATTCTATGCACAGAAGGAAAAAAAAAACAACAACTCAATAATTGAAGGTGAAATAAGGACTTTTTAAGCCATAAAAAAAATGGAACAAATATTAACCAGTGGACTTACCAGACATGTTAAGGAAGTCCTTCAGGCAGAAGGAAAACAGTACCAGATGGAAATCTGGATGTGCACAAAGGAGTAAAGAGCTAGGGAAATGGTAAATGTGTGCGTAGATATAAAATATGTATTTTTAGATCTCTTTAAAGAGTAATTGTTTAAAGCAAAACTAATAACGATATATTTTGAGGTTGTTTTAAACATATGTAGAAGAAAATACATGACAACAGAAGAAAAAGACTTGGTGGGAATCAGTGGAAGCGTCCTGATATAAGGTCCCTTTACTGTTGATGTGGTGGAAAAATATTACATAAATTAAGCAAGAAGACATGCCCCATCAAAGATTCAGATATATTATCAATATAAAAATTTTAATAACAGTATGGCAATGATACAATATTAAATTAAATAAATGGAATGAAAGTAGAAAGAAATAGATCAAAGTACCTACAAGAATTTAGTATATAATAAATAGTTCATTCTAAGTTAGTGGGGAAATAATGCATTATCCAACAGATGTGTTTATAACTAGATAATAATTTTGGAATAAAATAATATTTCGGCTTCTTTTCTAAAGTTGTTATTCCAGATAAGGAGTAATGATTAAACATTAAAAAATTAAATCATGTATGGGGTAAAGAAAAATATGGACAAGATTTATATGATTGTATTATGGGCAATATCTTACTGAAGCATCCCACTAAAGAAAGAATCTGTAAAGAAAAATATTTTTAATGTAAATTTTATAAATGAACAAATTGAAAGACCAATTTTAAGCTGAGAATTGTTTGAGTCATGAATGTCTGACAGTTGAATTCTTAACATGTTGATTCCTTAGAAAATAATGAGAAAGAGAAACATACCACTGGAAAAATAGGCAAATAATAATTTGCATACACATGTACACACACACACACACACACACACATATATATATACAGATCATCCTAACTTATTATGAGGTTACATCCCAATAAAGCCATTGTAAATTGAAAATACTGTAAGTCAAAAATGCATTTAATCCCTAAACTGGAAACAATGCAAACATCCATAACAGGAGAATGGGTAAATAAATGATGATGTATCCATAAAATGGAGCCTTACTCAGCAATTAAAAAAAAAATACATGTTGATACATGCAACATGAGTGAATCTCACAGATATTAAGTTGTGTGAATGAAGAGAGATTAAAAAAAAAGCTCATATTAAAAAAATGCCTTTCATACACTTAACCTATAAGACATCATACCTTAATCTCAGCCTAAATTGGGGACTGCCTGTGTGTATGTGTGTGTGTGTGTGTGTGTGTGTGTGTGTTTTATATGTGTATTTGTGTATATATATGTATGTAAAACAGATGAAATACTTATAAAAATATTTCACGTGTATGTTTATTGAAATACATCTTGGAAATAAATATAAATAAATATTTAATGATGTGACAGTGTGTTTAAAGTGGATTAATAAATGACAAAAATCAGATTACAAAGCAATACATATAATATTACCTTGTTAACAAATACATGTACATTTATGTGCAAGGAAAAAAACAGAATAACATTTTAAGAGTTATCTGTGAATGGTGGAATTGTGGGTGATTTTTTTCTTCTTTTTATTTACTTTATAAAGTTCTATCATTAATGTAATTTTATTTTATATTTATAAAAATAAAAAAACACAAAGTAATATATTTTTTCTCATTAGCCCTAGGACAAAGGGACTGAGGTTTTGGTAGCAAGAAGAATCTGCTATAATTCATGAGGTGGGGATGTTTTCATTTTCGATGTGATAGGTCCAACAGATGTTGCTACTTACAAGATTCCTCTTCATGACACTAAGCAGATTGGTTTCAACATAACTACTTTCCCAGCATGATTTTCCCCTAAGAAAACTCTACCTACAGCTGTATACACTACTCTGACTCTCCTTCAACAAAATATTAACCTCACTTGGACATTTTAAAATTACTCAATACTAATGTCACCAAAAAAATTGTGTAAAAAGCAGTTCACTAGATATAAAAATAAAATGACAACATCCTTATTGCTAAGGCATTTAATATCAGAAAATGAGACCACTGGGCTTCCCTGGTGGCACAGTGGTTAAAGAGTCTGCCTGCCAATGCAGGGGACACAGGTTCGTGCCCCGGTCCAGGAAGATCCCACATGCCGCGGAGCGGCTGGGCCAGTGAGCCATGGCCAGTGAGCCTGTGCGTCCGGAGCCTGTGCTCCCCAATGGGAGAGGCCACAACAGTGAGAGGCCCATGTACAGCAAAAAAAAAAAAAAAAATGAGACCACTGAATATTTAGTATTATATTCTCTGCTGACTTAAGATTCTCTTCTAAAGTTTTTTTAGATTAACACCATGTTTTCATGTCTAAATAATTCCATTTTTGTTGTTCTGAGAAGGAAAAGGGAGACTTCTTTTTTAAAAAAAAATGTATTGAAGTATAGTTGATTTACAATGTTGTGTTAATTTCTGCCATACAGCAAAGTGATTCAGCTATGCATATATATAAATTGTTTTTTTAATATTCTTTTCCATGATGGTTTATCACAGGCTACTGAATATAGTTCCCTGCACTGTACAGTAGGACCTGGTTGTTTAGAGAGAGTTCTTCAGATTCTCCCCTTTTCTTAGCGACATACACACTACAGAAAATTCATATGAGCCTGAAGACATAAGCTATGAACTTGAATCCTACTTGTCAGGATGAGAGGACAGAGTGGCTCCATCTTGCTTTCAGGACAGCTCATGATGTGCCAGCTTGAAAACTTCCATCTTTCCATCTGTACAGTGGCAGCCCCCATAGCTGCTTCAAGATGAGTTTCATCTGCAGACGTTTAGAAACGCCATGAAGAAATGAAGACTCCACTTGCAATAGCATAGATGAACCTGGAAAACGTTACACTAAGTGAAACAAGCCAGACACAAAGAGACAAGTAGTTCATGATCTCACTGATATGTGTAATTTAAAAAGTCAAACTCATAGAGCCAGAAAGTAGAGGGGTGGGTGCCAGGGGCTGGGGGTGGGCACTATGGGGAATTGCTGGTCCCAGGGCACAAAGCTTCAGTTACAAGATGAATAATTTCTGGGCAGTGAACAGCATGCTGACTAGAGTAAAGAATACTGCATGGTACACTTGACGTTGGTGAAGAGAGTAGATCCTAAGTATTCTCACCACACACACACACTCACACACATACAAAGGTAACTATGTGAGGCAACAGATGCATTAATTAACCTGATGGCATCCTCATTTCACAGTGTACACGTATATTACATCTTCACTGCATACACCTAAAAAGAATCACGTTGTACAACCTAAATATTTGCAATTTTTATTTGCCAATTATACCTCAATAAAGGTGGAAGAAATAATAAAACAAAAAAATGAAGGGGCTTCCCTGGTGGCGCAGTTGTTGGGAGTCCGCCTGCCGATGCGGGGGACGCGGGTTCGTGCCCCGGTCTGGGAGGATCCCACATGCCGCAGAGCAGCTGGACCCGTGAGCCATGGCTGCTGAGCCTGCGCGTCCGGAGCCTGTGCTCCGCAATGGGGGAGGCCACAGCAGTGAGAGGCCCGCGTACCACAAAAAAAAAAAAAAATGAAGAATCACGACTCAGGACTTCCCTGGTGGCACAGTGGTTAAGAATCTGCCTGCCAATGCAGGGGACACAGGTTCGAGTCCTCGTCTGGGAAGATCCCACATGCCGTGGAGCAACTAAGTCCGTGCACTGCAACTACAGAGCCTGCGCTCTGGAGCCCGTGAGCCACAACTACTGAGCCCATGTGCCACAACTTTTGAAGCTTGCGTGCCTAGAGCCCGTGCTCCGCAACAAGAGAAGCCACAGCAATGAGAAGCCTGGGCACTGCAACGAAGAGTAGCCCCCGCTCGTTGTAACTAGAGAAAGCTACAGCGTGCAGCAATGAAGAGGCAAAGCAGCCAAAAATAAATGAATAAAATGAATTGTTTTTTTTTAAAAAAGAATCACTTCTCTAAGAGTAATGAGGACCCTAGTGGCGGGAGGGGAGCTGTGTGCGGCACTGTAGTGATAGAAGGGACTGGAATGCCAGGGCAGCATCTGTTAGTTCTGCTTCTTTGTCTGGATGTCAGTTACACAGGTGTGTTAGCGTTAGTTAATAAAAATTCAGCAAGCTGTACACTTCTGATAGGTGCCACAAGTTTTATACAGTGATAGTCACATTAATATTTCAGGAGCTATGAAAACTAACCATTTGCTCAGTTTGCAGCCTAATGTTTTCTTAAGAATGACTTGTTAAAACCCATGGATAAAAACACATTCACTTTACCTGTTGAGTTTACCCCATTTTTATCATTGTAAAGCCAAAGTGTTTTGAGGTATATCGATATAACTTTGTTAGATACAAGCTTTATTTATTTGGGAAAAAAATCCTACAAACACTAAAAGAATGCCTAGATCATGTTGGCAATTAAATTAGAATAGATTTCAAAATATCTTATTTAAATGTCTCTGAAGTTGGCATCGTTCATCAGACTAGGTTTGCCATAATCTTGAGACTCATAATTTTTCCTTTCCTGTGTGAAATAATGAAATGCAAATAAAATTATCATACCGTGAAACATCAAAGTGACAGAAGCTATTGGCAAAATACCTGCAAAATGGCTTGAGTTGTGTTAAATTTGTACACCCAAACTGCTTTAGATGAGGCTGAATGAACATGAATCAGAGACAGCTGATGAATCAGGAGTAGGGAAGGCAGATGTAAGGAAACAGTCCCAGAGGTGTTAAGGTACCTGCGGGTCCCTGTGCTGAGCTCCTGGAACACAGAAGGTCGAGTCGCTGCCAGGTCTTTGGCATCATCAGGAAAGATGTTGCGTGACTAGAGTCTTAAATTAACTGAATAAGCGTGGGCAAAACTCCTAATATTCCCTGAGCCTCAGTCTTCTTGTCTGTTGAATGATAACACTAATGCTAACTTTTTGGTTTGTCTGGGGTTAGAGAAAGAGTATATAGCACACTTGGCGGAGAGCTTTCCCGTAAACCAGCCAAGGACAAGAACACTGAGGAGGGAAAGAAGAGCTCTGTACAAAGTACTACTGCTGTTCAAATGTTATTTATTACCCTCATTTTATTTAAATGGATAAGCAAGAAACCATTCTAAGCAGATGGATCATTTTAACGCGTATTCATGAGTTATGTCTTATTTCCTGTCATGAAATTTCTTAATCACATACACAATTGTGTGATCAATTCAAAATGTTGTTGACATTGTTTCTAATCACTAGTCTTAATGTGCAAATTATTTATTCAATATATCATTATGATGTAGCCCCATTTCTTACGTCTTCAAATGAGCACAGTTCCTTTAAAAGTAAATATCACCCCAGCCCTGCAAGTGGTTTGACCTTTTATGCCATTGTCTATAATTCATTCATTCAACAAATATTTTTTGAGTAATAACTGTGTGCCAGATTGTTCTAGGTGCCCAGAATATAGTAGTGACCAACTCAGAGACCCCATTCCTCAGAAAGCTGACATTACAGTCGGGAGACTGAGTTACCAATAACTGTAATGAGCAAATAGTTTAGTATAGTAGTTGGTGACGTGTTCTAAGAAAACACAATGGAGCAGGGTAAGGGAGATTCCAGGGGGATGGGTAGTTCTCATTGAGAAGGTGACAGTTGACACTTGAAGCAGGTTAGAGATTCAGCCCTGCCGTTATCGGGGGAAGAGCATCCCAGGCCGAGGAACAGCCAGTGCAAAGCCCAAAAGCTGCAGGAAGCTGTATGACTCTGTAGCAGACTGAGCCAGGCTGTAGGTCGCTGGGAGGACCTCAGCTTCGCTTGCAGTGAAATGTAGTGTTTAAGCCCAGAAGAAGCATGATGGAATTTGCTGCTTTTTAAAAAATGCAGTTTAGATTTTAAAAGGATCAGAGGATCAGCTGAGGAGGCACCTGGGGAAGACCTGAGGGTAAAAGCAGAGAGAACAGTTGGGAGGTGAGTATCCAGGTGAGAGATTCTGGGGGCTCTAGCAAGACTGAAACAGTGGGCTTGGTCGGAAGTGGCTGGGTTTGGGATGTATTCTAAAGGAAGAACCCACAGGAATTTCTGACAGATTGGCATGGGATGTAACAGGACATAAACATGTGCTTCTGGTTCACAGAAAACTGTTATGAAGGAAAATATCTCATTTTTAAATTAAAAATCGTATATACATTCGTTTGCTCAAAGTATACGCTTTCTCTCGAATTGTACATAATGAAGCTACATGTGAAACAATGAGAGCGTGTTAACCTATGTTTCAAAATGCTACGCTGAGTCTTAGGAAGAGAGGTCTCTGCAAGGGAATCCTGGATGCCTGGTGGGCTTGCCCGCCGCGCCCCTCTGCTTCGGAGGATGCCATGTGGTGGAAGCTGTCAATCCATTTCATTTCCGTCAACCAGAGTTGAAGTGGCATTTCATGATTTCATTAATTGAACTCTGCTGGCTTTTGACCTTGCGATTTCCAGACTTGTGACCCCGTATTCTTTCTCCCTTGCGCTCTGCCAGGCTGTCTTCAGAAGAATTTCACGTGACTGTCAAGGGAAAATTACCTCTAGTGCCTTCATCTGTCAAAATCCTGTCATCGCTGCGGGTATGTCTCAGTGTGACTCAGGCTATGAGGTGAGGCTCTGATTTTATTGTCACTTTCTTTTCTTCTGACAGTCTGAGAGCACACTCCCTCCCCTTCGTTGTGCACGTGTGTGCCACACTGCGTATTGTTACATAATTGCTGTTATGCAGAATGTGAGCTGTTTCATCCTCCCATCAAAAAGATAATTCTGCAGCAAAACCTTTTCAGTCCCTAGAGGTTTTATTTGACATTCTCATAAATGGTGGAATATTTGAAATACTTATTAAAAATAAATAAATGTTAAATGATTGATTGATTGATTGACTAATTGATTAAGGAGAAGCTCAGAAGCCTGGTCTCTTTTTCTTAGGCACTCCCAGGATGGTTAAAAAAAAAAAAAAGCAGCAACAACGACTGGTTCAGGGGGAAATTTATGAATCTTCCAGCCTTCAGTGAATATAAGATTATCTCTTGCTCGTTTGCATTGTTTATTTTTAACACTTTTTACTTGTTCTTCATAAAGGCAGTGCATCGTGCGTCCTTTGAGCACCGTGGAAATCATTCCTAAATACTGCAGGCAATAAATGATGTGTTAGTTATTTAATTTCATGTGTTAAAATGTGGTTTGGGTTTGGACAAATGTATAATGAAATGCATCCATCATTATAATTACCATGCAGGGTATTTTCACTGCCCTAAAAACCCTCTGCGCTCTGCCTGTTCATCTCCCCCAACACTAGCCCAGGCAACCACCTATCTTTTCACTTTCTCCACAGTTTTGCCTTTTCCAGAATGTCATATAATTTGAGTCATTAATTATGTAGCCTTTACAGATGGGCTTCTTTGCTTTGTAATATGTGTTTAGGATTTGTCCCTTTCTTTCCATGGCTTGATAGCTCATTTCTTTTTTAGTGCTGAGTAATATTCTTCATTGCTCCAAGTTTTGACAATTATGAATAAATGTTTATTCTATTAAAATTTTAAGTGTTTACACTATGAACATCTGTGTGCAGGTTTTTGTGTGGACATCAGGTTTCAACTGTTTTGGGTAAATACCAAGAAGTTCAGTTGCTGGGTCATGTGTTAAAGAATGTCTGGCTGTGTAAGAAACTACCAAACTGTCTTCCAAAGTGGCTGCACCATTTTGCATTCCCACCGGCATTGATGAGAATTCCTGTTGCCCCCCATCCTTGTCAGCATTTGTGGCTATCAGTGTTCCAGACTGTGGCCAATCTAAGGGGTGTGTCGTGGTGTCTCATTGTTGTTTGAATTTGCATTTCCCTGACGGCATCTGATGCAGATCGCCTTTCCACATGCATTTTTGCCATCTGCTTATCTTTTCTCGTGGGGTGTCTTTTAAAAATTTTGGCCCATTTACAAATTGCATTGCTTGTTTTCAATAAAGTGTTAATAAATAAACTGATTTATCCAATGTGTCTTTTGCAATTTTCCCCCAGTCATATCTCCTAATTCTTGATATTGTCTTTCACAGAGCAGAGTTTTTAATTTTAATGAAGTCCAGCTTATGGACTATTTCTTCCATGAATCACGTCTTCAGTGTTGTATGGCATTAACATATTTTGATTTTCCCTCCTAGACTGAAATGACCATTCAGAGATTTGTGTCTCCTTCTCACTGCCAAGACTCACAGTTGTGTCTGGGATGTTCTATGAACATGCGCATCGTGATGTCACAGTGAACAAACTCACTGGGTGTGCAAGAAACACTATACAAGACTAACAATCTTATATTCAGAAAAAAAACTTCAGCCAAAGCTTTAGATTTCCTGACTCCCTTTATACTCAGAAAGTCCAAGAAACATTGGTATCTACAGCAAAATGATTACATTCATCCAGAAAAAGAAGTCAATGTAATGACAACAGCAACAATTACATCCTTGTAAGAAACAAAAAGTAGAAAAAAAATTGTAGACTAAAATAAAGACAATGGAAGCAAAGTTCATTATTGCCAGAATACCAAGGAAGACATTCCCTGGAGGGGGAAGTGGATACCTTATATAACTGGGATTTTCCTAAATAATATGGTGAAACTATGGAGGGATAAACCTTCAAATTATTGTTCTCAGAGATTCTCTAGTTTCGGGGTGGAAAGATAACAAATGTGGTTTTGGTTCTGACCATTTCTTTCTACAAGGCAGATCTTGCTAGGGTTCTTTCTGGGCAGGATAAGAACAGTCATTTTTCCTTCTAAGCATTGTGTCCCTGACCCAGTGTTGTACCGGAGCTGGACTATACCAATTCCAGGTGGCCAACTAAGCTCATGCTCTACAAAATCCCTTTTCATTTCCATTACGTTGGTGCTTAAGATCAGAGACTGTGTAGGAGCATTTACACAGCAGAAATTGGCAAACACTTAAACCAGGCCTGCCTACCAGAGTCCACTGTTAAATATTCACCAGCATACCATCGGCCTGATCCTGTGAATTCTGACAGCCAGGTACCACTACTCACTCCATCTTCACACAGAGACATCATCTCCTTAGAGATGCTGCATGTACAGTGGATAAGCCACTAACCTTTTATAGGATCAGAATTGTAAAATCTTTCCTACAGTATAAGTACATTCCTTCCATAGAGTGAACTAGTTTGCATATTCTTGTACAGCTTACAAAATACATTAACCTTTAAAGTCTCATTTCCATTTTATTTTCACAGCATTCCCTGGTAGAGTAATTATTATTCCACCTAATGTATGAAGAAAATACGGATGAAAGAGATTGTCAGTTGCTCAGAATAACAGGGCTTAGTTAATTAATTGGCTTTTGATATCTTCTTTTTTCCTGCCTTGTCATTGCATAGAAGAATGGAAATATTATTCATATATGGATATTTTTGTTTTAATATGTTAACTATAATCTTAATCTTTATAGCACTTTATCTTTTTTTAACATCTTTATTAGAATATAATTGCTTTACAATGGTGTGTTAGTTTCTGCTTTATAACAAAGTGAATCAGCTATACATATACGTATGTCCCCATATCTCTTCCCTCTTGCATCTCCCTCCCTCCCACCCTCCCTATCCCACCCCTCTAGGTGGTCACAAAGCACCGAGCTGATCTCCCTGTGCTATGTGGCTGCTTCCCACTAGCTATCTATTTTACATTTGGTAGTGTATATATGTCAGTGCTACTCTCTCACTTTGTCACAGCTTACCCTTCCCCCTCCCCATGTCCTCAAGTCCATTCTCTAGTAGGTCTGTGTCTTTATTCCCGTCCTGCCCCATGTTCTTCATGATCATTTTTTTTTTAGATTCCATATATATGTGTCAGCATATGGTATTTGTTTTTCTCTTTCTGACTTACTTCACTCTGTATGACAGACTCTAAGTCCATACACCTCACTACAAATAACTCAATTTCGTTTCTTTTTATGGCTGAGTAATAGTCCATTGTACATATATGCCATATCTTCTTTATCCATTCATCTGTCGATGAACACTTAGGTTGCTTCCATGTCCTGGGTATTGTAAATAGAGCTGCAATGAACATTGTGGTACATGACTCTTTTTGAATTATGGTTTTCTCAGGGTATTTGCCCAGGAGTGGGATTGCTGGGTCGTATGGTAGTTCTATTTTTAGTTTTTTAAGGAACCTCCATACTGTTCTCCATAGTGGCTGTATCAATTTACATTTCCACCAACAGTGCAGGAGGGTTCCCTTTTCTCCACACCCTCTCCAGCATTTATTGTTTGTAGATTTTTTGATGATGGCCTGACTGGTGTGAGATGATATCTCATTGTAGTTTTGATTTGCATTTCTCTAATGATTAGTGATGTTGAGCATCCTTTCATGCGTTTATTGTCAATCTGTATATGTTCTTTGGAGAAATGTCTATTTAGATCTTCTGCCCATTTTTGGATTGAGTTGTTTGTTTTTTTGATATTGAGCTGCATGGGCTTCTTGTAAATTTTGGAGATCAATCCTTTATTAGTTGCTTCATTTGCAAATATTTTCTCCCATTCTGAGGGTTGTCTTTTCATCTTGTTTATGCTTTCCTTTGCTGTGCAAAAACTTTTAAGTTTCATTAGGTCCCACTTGTTTATTTTTGTCTCCATTTCCATTTCTCCAGGAGGTGGGTCAGAAAGGATCCTGTTGTGATTTATGTCATAGAGTGTTCTGCCTATGTTTTCCTCTAAGAGTTTGATACTCTCTGGTCTTACATTTAGGTCTTTAATACATTTTGAGTTTATTTTTGTATAACACTTTATCTTGATAATGTTTTGAAATGCAAACTATTTACTATTATTTCTTACAGCATTTTTTTAAATTTGTGACATAATGATGATAATAGCTACCTTTGGATACTTATTATGTAGGTTTGCTGTGCTAAGCACTTTACCTATAATCTCATTGCACACTCCCAGGATAGCATAAACATCCATATTGGGCTTCCCTGGTGGCGCAGTGGTTGAGAGTCCGCCTGCCGATGCAGGGGATGTGGGTTCGTGCCCCGGTCCAGGAAGATCCCACATGCTGCGGAGCGGCTGGGCCCGTGAGCCATGGCCTCTGAGCCTGTGCATCCAGAGCCTGTGCTCCGCAACGGGAGAGGCCACAACAGTGAGAGGCCTGCGTACCGCAAAAAAAAAAAAAAAAAAATCCATATTTTTATAAAGGAATGGAAGTTTACATCAGTAGAGAATCTGTACCAGATCGCATAGTGGGAGGCTGGGATCTGAAGTGTAGCTCTGATGCTCCAGTCTGCAGGTTTCATCACAGTGCAAACATTGTGGCACCCACCACTTGGTGCTAGCCTTTCTCCTTCTCCATTTAAAGAGTTTTTTTCTTACACAAATTCACTGAAATGCATTTTAATTTACAACCGAATATCTTTAAAACCATCTGTACGTCATTGTTTTAACTTTCATAATCTTCCTTTCTTCATGGATTTTGTCATTTATATATCAGTTCAATATTTATACAGTGAAAAAAGGCAAGGTCCAGTTTTTAAGCGCCCTGTCTCTGAAGTCAGACTTTGTAAAGTGGGACTATTCATATTTAGTTCCAAGAATTGCCTAGAAGATGCCTTCTCGACCTTTGACAAGTCGGGACAAGTGCAGAAAACAATTCCACGTGAGCAGCTCACTGCGGTGTAGAGGCAAGGTTGCCTCAACCTCAGAGCCGTCTGGCTCTCAGTAACAAACACACCTGTCCCCACTCCTACCCCCCAGGGAGAAGTGCCGGCCTCAGGAATCACAGGCAGCCTCGATGGATGCCAGGGAACCTGGCACACAGAAGACGCTGCGTTAGTTCCACTTGGTTAGCTCGAACTAATGAGACTTTTCTGCATTTGATGCAAACTCATGAAAGTGAGGGAGCCTGAATGGTGTCTGCTGTGGGTCACTTGGTCACTGTTGCATTCCAGCATAACTCTTTATCCCATTTCATACCATCTACCTTTCATTGCTGAGGGCCAGGAAATGCAATTATCAAGTGTTTGAAATGATGTCAGCAATCCTAGTGAAGCTAAGCATGGTGCCCTCCCAGTAGGAATGTGCAGGAAACCAGTGGCGTGAAGAAGCGGGAATCACAGGGAAAAAAGAAAGTCGTGTCACTTCCTCTCCTTGTGCTGGATGCCCCTAGGGGTGGTCCTTCTTTCACACACTCCAAGACAGGCTCCATCCTTTTCTGGATGCTCTCACTGTGAAAAGGCCTGCGGCTTCTCTGCTCCCCAAAGCCTACTCTGTTTAGAAATCAAAACATCTCCTGCGGTGGGACCTCCTCAACTTGAGAGCTGATGTGCGGATAAAGGTCTCGTGTCAGCCTGGCGCTTCTCCAGCTGGACACCTACAGGGGCAGGGGCTGCGGTCACCCTTCTCCCCCTGGCTTCAGCTGGGTGCTGGCCCTTTCTCTCTTGGAGCCCGTACAGACACCCTCCACCTCCCACGACCAAGAACTGCAGTTTCCAGGACCCCTTTCTCAGGGCCCCCCAGGCGTGCTGAACATGTCTGGCCCCCTTATGGGGCATCTTCCTGCCCTTTCAGGGGACCCTTTAACACAAGATGCCAGACAACCCCTCCCATCCTCCTCACGCACGGCCCACAGGTCCCCGGGAAACACACACCTCAGAACTGTCATCGTGCCCGTGGGTTTCCTTCCCAAACATAGGACTCTGCTATAAGAGGTCTCTTCAGGCAGCTTCTGATAGTTGAGGTTTCTCAGCTATAAGCCATTTGTTGCCTTTGTCCTTCAAGTTCACGGAGCCCCTCGTGAGTTCTCTAGGCGGTGGTCTCGAAGTGAGTAAACAGCTCTCATCCTTCACTGTGGCTACAGGACGTGGCTTCACCTTTCCCACCCACTTCAATTCCAAACCTTGTGCGTTTTCAGTGAGTGCCCTAGGGTCACACAATAGGTCCTGGGACCCCTCTTGGTAGGTTCTGCATGGCTGGCTTAGGACCTTACTTGGGAATGCCAGACTGGTTTAATGGTTATCATCGTAAATCAACTACTAAACCAAATCAGAATTACTAGTTATATCTGAATAATTTGATTGTCTAGATATGTGACTTTGTGCAGGTGAAATAAAACTGTCTTAAAACCAGGAAAACTTCCTTTTTAAAAGTCATGGTTCATGTAGAAACTCTCCCAGGGCTGATATGATAATTGGGAGTAAATTCATCAATAGATTAAATCATTAGCACAGATTTTTAAATCATCCTGAAGAACATAGTTACATTTTAGATGATGTGAAATTAGAAATAATGTTTACAATTTTAGTATGTGAGACTGGCATTCAAGACAACCCTGAAAGGATATTAGAGGGCAGAAAAGTAATTATTCCTGTTACTCTAATCCTGGGAGGTTTGCCAGATTCCAGCCGATTATGCTGCCATCAGGACATCCTGGTGCCTTGGTTGCCCAGCAGCCGTGCTCCTCCCACTTTTTTCCTTCCAGAGGTACAGAACACCATGGCTTTTGGGATTGAAGTCGGCATATGAGAAATTCAATCTCATTACATCACCCAGGGTGTGTTTGCTGTGGACACAGACTGGGCTTTAATGCCAGACAAATCCAAATTCAAATACTGACCTTGGAAAAGATAATTAAGCTCTTTCGAATTTGCTTTGAAACTGAATACACATTTCCTTTGCTCTCCTAAAGTAGATCACCCCCGCGAAAGCTTTCGCGAGCCGAAATGGTGTAAAGCGAAGAAGCAGTTACCTTAGAACACCTCTTGCTGACGGAGGCACAAAATGAATCCGGATAAAGCACAGATGCTGCCAGACACAGATCAAGGTTCTGGAGGCTTGATGCTGAGATGCTGAGTGTGCTTCTAGGTAAGGGGCCTGGCGGGGCCCCTCTCACTGCTCGGGTTGTGCGCTGTGTCTGTAACAGCTCCACTCCCTGCAAAACAAATGTTGAATGCTATTTTCACTTCCCGCCTTTTTTCATAAAAGGCAAAATCCTTTTCAGATTTCTTGCCATGTGAAAACAGGTACTAGTGCAGATATTTTCTGAAAGCAAAGTGGCATAAAGCAAACTTTCGAAAAGCGGGGAGTATCCATAGTTAGCCAATTCATGGATTCATTTTTGCATTCAAAAAATAGTTACAGAAGAAAAACAACAAACAAAAAAAAAAAAACTAGAGACTTCCGTGGTGGTCCAGTGGTTCAGACTCCGTGCTTCCACGGCAGTGGGCGCGGGTTCGATCCCTGGTTAGGGAACTAAGATCCCGCATGCCGCATAATAGTTCCAGAGTGCCTCTCCTATGTTCTGTACATTGTGCTGGGCAGAAGGGGCTTAACAGTGAAGGGGAACGTGATCACTGCCCTCATGCAGCTAACAGTCTAAAGGATGCGGTGACGATACATGAGTAACTAAGAATGAACAAGAAGCTTACAGGCTGTGACTGTTGCCCGGGGGAGGAACAGAGGGTTGCAGGTGGTTAGATAGACAATAACAAGAGGAGACCTACCCCAGGTAGTGAAATTAGAGCAGCTCTCTTGAAGAAGGGACATTTGAGATGAGACCCCAAGGAGCCTGCAAAGAAGAGGCTCTGAGTTGGGGAAGATGTCCGAATGGATCAAAGCCCGAGGCAGGAGTGGGTTATGCCTGAAGGGATTTTTCTATTGGGTGGATTCAGCTGGCTGAGGAGTTCCAGAACACCCAGTCCCAGAGAGGCCCCTCGGCCAGGCCCCTAAGAGGCTGAGTGGCAGCTCAGGTCTCCAAAGCCCTGGTCTGCAGACGGGCTTGGTGGGGCGCTGGCAACCTGGGAAAATCCTGTCCTGTTCTAGTTCTTTGCAAAGCAAGCCGTGTAAAACCCCATGGGAGTGTGCTAGGACCAAGGGTGTTAGCTTACAGTGCAAAACAGTTTAATGCAAACTGGAATCCTCAGTTCCTTAAGAACACAGCTTAAGAGTGATTGTTCTCTGCTAAAGCTCAACACAGCTTTGGGAACATAGAGCAGGCGCTCAAGAAGTACGTGTAAAAGTCTGTGGGACATAAAAAACTGAATGGTCTGGGCACTAAAGAATGACCTAACACTAAACTGTTTATTACATCCACTGTAAATCTTAATTATGGTTTAAAATGATTGCATGAAGCCAGGAAAAAAGATTCTATGACGCCAATAACTATTGTTGTTATAAAGTCCACAGACTATAACCACTTATTCGGTCTCCTCGCCTGAATGCCTGAAGTCTCCTTGTTGAACTATTCATTTTTTCATTGTTATTTCGAACTTATTTATAATAAGCAAAATATGACAGTTTATCATTGTTTGTAGAAAGCAAGAAAACTGCCTGTAAACCGAGCCCCATCATTAGCTCTGTGACCTGTACGAAGAGAAGGGAATTCTCATGATAAATTAGCAATCATTTCGTCTGGGGGCAGCAAATAAACTTGTGCAGACTGCGTCACAGATTACTGCACACCCCGTCCCTTAGCTTCTAGGAAAGGATGGACTTTTCCCAGTGGACGCAGGTAGAGAGTATTTTTCAAACCTTGGTAACCCTTTTCTTTCTTATGACTTAGAGATCTTTTACCACAAACATCTGTCATCCCCATGTCACCTCCCCCCACCCAGAGTTATTGAACCTTCGAACCATAATTAAATGTATCGACTGTATAGATCTTTTTCAAATTCTCCTGATAATAACATACCTTAATGCTTATGTTTTAAATTTAAAATTATTTCCAAAGCCACCCAAGCGAACCAAAATAACTATAGGATAATACTAATTGAATAAAAGAAAAACAATCGGCCCCCTCACTAAGAGATAAATACAGTCTTACCTTTGTGTAAATGTCTTAGACAAACTTCTTCCATTTTGTTTGTGTGTTTACATATTTCATATTTTTTAATGTGATATGCCATCCATGGTTTTCATCAGCAATTTTTTAGCATAACTTATCCACATGTAGTTAAAATTATTTTATATTATCTCACTAACCACATATGTTTATACACAACACACATAACACATATATCGGAATTTAATTTTATCAATCCCTATTTCTTGACATAGAACTAGTTTTCAACTTTCAATTCTTCTAAAAAAGGTCAAGATAACCCCCTTA
Organism: Hyperoodon ampullatus; assembly: GCF_949752795.1. Classification (NCBI taxonomy): domain Eukaryota; kingdom Metazoa; phylum Chordata; class Mammalia; order Artiodactyla; family Ziphiidae; genus Hyperoodon; species Hyperoodon ampullatus. The sequence goes on along the minus strand of NC_136914.1, from coordinate 33,866,723 downwards.
AATAAATTTTGCACACACTTCTATTTCTTTTGTATATGGAAATGGAACTTATTAACCAAGATTTTATACATTTTTAGGCATGTAATACCATTGCAAGTTGCCCCCCAAAAATGTCAAAATTTATGCTCTCACTGAGACTGTATCACATAACCATATTCCGAAACTAAACAAAGGAGAAAGTATCAGGTAATGTTCAAAATTAAACTGAGATGAAATTATGTGCTAATTTTAATTAATGTGCAAATAATAATAACTGAAGTATGTGCTAATTTTGAAGAAGGATGATGTCTCAGAATTGCCTTAGAAAAACAGCCACCTCCGCTTGGGCAAATGCACGCACTGTGGCAGGCGCTCAACTCTGACTTATTTGGAGGATGTCTGATTACAATGCAACAGGCCTCGGAGGCATGAATTGCTGTGAAGGGCTTCCCTGCCTGTGCTTTGCTCTCTAATGGCAGTGGCCATTAGAGAGCAAAGCACAGGCAGGAAATGACCCAGCTCAGGAGGCCCTGTTTACTTACCACAGTCAGAGACGCAGGAGCTGCTATGATCAGCTCAGAGCTCATCCAGGCGTGAGAGCGAATAGGAAAAGTGTAGGTGTGTTTCTTATCCTCCAGAATCATTTTCATTTAAGGGGAAAGATGTGGACAATGGAAGAATTCCACAGCCATACAAGGCAGTATTTGAAAACTAACAGTTGAATTGCACAAGTCAGTATTAAGTTATAGTAGTCTGGGGTAAATGAAACTCTGGCGTAGTTTAATTAGGAATTTATGGGAAAAGGTGAAATGGGAACTGGATACTGAAGGACAGGCAAGGGTGGGGTAGGAAGAAAAGCAACGTAATCCAAATAATCAGCAATGGACATGAACATGGTGTAACGAACTCTAACCAGGCCCTTTGGTTGCAGAAGGAGAAGGCTGGTGCCAACGGTACAGCGGGATGTGGAAAGATTTGTTAGATGAGATGTGAAAGCGCTGGATTCTAGCATAAGAAAATTCTGCTCTAACCTATGAATTAGAATGAGTCATTTGAAGACTTCTGTGCAAGGGTATAAAATGAAGTCCTGATTCATCTGTTTGTGCAGACGTGCGTAACAAATATTTACTGAAGACCTACTATGAACCGCACATTAGGAAAGAGAATTAGATTCTTTTTTAAAGTTGCTGTAAGTATAAAGCCTACAGTTTGGGCAGAACTATTCATGGAAACATTAACTTTACTTTGGCTTTGCTGCCATAGACAAATCAGGGAAAAAGAGCTCATGCTGGGAAGATACTTTTCCCTTGTCATATGTCCCTGTATTCAGGGACTTGGGCTATAGAAACACTTCTGCTTCCCTATGTGGACTGCAGCTCACCAGGAGAGGAGAAGTCGTTTATCTGCAGTGTGGGATCGAGCCCCTCTTGGCTCTGTCCTGTGGAAACAGCCTGTCACACCTCCGCTCATACACACTGTGACCTTTCTGAGTGGGCTTTGCCCCTGCCGAGGGGACCCGGAATGGTCCAGCTCCATCAGTGACCAAGTGGGTAAGTGATCCCAGTAGGTGAAGTATTTATAAGCTCACTTGGCCGTACATCTGAAACCCCTGCCTCCGTCAACTTTGCCAGTAATGAAGCTGGCCCTTTGATGTCTCTCGGTAATCTCTGATACCTACCTCTCAAAGGGTCCTGAAAATACACAAGAAAGAAAGGAACCATTTGCCCCTCCCCCCAATGGAGCTAAATTGTGATATGGGGCAAGAAGTAAGAAATACCTAAAGTCGTTTTCTTTCAGGCTTTTGTTTTCTGAAAGCCTGAATTCAGGAGGATATTTTGCAAGTAAGGGTGAAAGAACCCCACACTATGAAAAGAGTGGGGCTCAAGCTCAGTGGGAAATGATTGAGGCCCCTAAGTCTGAGGTGGGGATGGGTCCCCAGAACTTTTGGTTTTGCAGGCCTGTGTCCAGAACCCTGGTAGATTAGAACGACCTGAGGGGTGCATCTCATAAGTCTGGACACTCAGCCCAGAGTTCCCAGCTTCAGGGGACTCCAGCGCCCAGGGCTGGTGTGAATGGGGCTGAGTTCCTGCATGTAAAGTGGGATAACCATGCACGTGAGTTTTCCTGGAACAGCCCTGGCTTATTTCTTGTTATCCTGGAGTAATTTTACGTGCTCCCCTTTCACTCTTCAGTGGGCCCCATTTGGGATGATAAATTGTAAAGTCACCCTTAACCTTTTTAAGAGACCAGGCGGGGTTGTGCAGTAAGGATTCTAGTGGTGAACAATGTGGGGAACAGTGAATTAATAAGAAATCCTCAACCAACGATTACACAGATGCAAGCACCTCCTGTGTAACCTAAACATGGCCCTTCCCAGGGGCTGGGGTTGGATCCCATCTTCTTCTTTCTCTGGCTTCCAAATCTTCACCCTCCCAGTCTGTGGCATAGGTCATGCTTCAGATGCTTCCAGAACGTCACGGGCAGATTTCTCACCAGGACCCAATAAAATTGGGTAAATAATATTCAATAAAACCTAGAAGTGCCTGGTATCAGGGACTGAATGTTTGTGTCCCTGCCAAATTCATATGTTGAAATCCTATGTCCAAAAGTGATGGGGTTAGGAGATGGGGCCCTTGAGGGATGCTTAGGCCGTAAGGGCGGAGCCCTGACAGATGGGGTTAGTGGCCTTACAAGAGGAGACACAGAGACTTGTGGCCTCTCTCTGCTCTCTGCCATGTGAGGGAGTCTGTAAACTAGGAGAAGGGCTTTCACTGGAACCCTGACCTTGGACCACCGGCCAACCGTGGGCAATGTTTGTGCTGAAGCGGTGCTGGAGCAGATAAGGCAGCAGTGCTCATATTTTTCAGCAGCTATTTTCTGACATTGGTAGGTGCTAAATAAATATTTGTTGTGAATCAAATGCGCATGCATACCCTTTAATATTGTAATGACATGAAGAATGGTATTTAAGGTGGCAGGACAAAAGTCCTGCTAGGTTTAATTGCCCTGCAAATATGTTTTCTTTAGCCTATGTTTACAGAGTTCCAAATGAATCAGTCAGTTGTCTGATTGGATGTTTCAAATAAAAAGTTTAGCTGGATAGGGGCTTCCCTGGTGGCACAGTGGTTGAGAGTCCGCCTGCCGATGCACGGGACGCGGGTTCGTGCCCCGGTCTGGGAAGATCCCACATGCCGCAGAGCCACTGGGCCCGTGAGCCATGGCTGCTGAACCCGTGTGTCCAGAGCCTGTGCTTCGCAACAGGAGAGGCCACAACAGTGAGAGGCCCCATACCGCAAAAAAAAAAAAAAAAAAAAAAATAGTTTAGCTGGATAATTCAGGTCTAACACCAAAACTGTAATGTCACTATTACCCAATTTGGCTATTTCCATGCATTCTATTAATAAGAATTTTCTAAAGTCTTCTCAACTTCTGATATTTATTGGTGAGAAATAAAAGAATGTACAGGAAAAGAACAATAATATTTATTGAATGCCTTTCTATAGGCCAACCTCCAGGCAAACACTCTATTCTTCCTACCTATTTATCTGTCTATCTATCTATCCATCCATCCATCATCTATCTATCTACCTATCTATCCATCTATCCATCTATCCATCCATCCTTCCATCTACCTATCATCTATCTCTCTATCTATCTACCTACCTACCTACCAATCCATCCATCCATCTATCCATCCATCCACCCATCTATCCATCTATCCATCCATCCACCCATCTATCCATCTATCCATCCATCTAATCATCTATCTGTCTATATTAATACACACATTCACACATGACACATGTAAAATATCATCTAAAAGTATCTAGAGAATTAAGGAAAGATAATTTTTCTCTTGAATCATCCAGAGATTTGCCTCAGGTTGACTCCAATTTCTGCTAAGAGAAGCTCTTTGAATATATTCAATTAAGTGTTATTTAAAATAGCACCTAAATGAATCCCCTTAAAAGTACTAGTAGCCTATGTTTTGTGAAGCATAATGATAAATCTGTCATCTTAATCTGCCTTTCTCTATCATTAGTTATAATGCAGTTATTAGGGTAACAATGCTACTGCTATATAGGGTACACTAATTTTACATTAAGATTAAATGTTAAGGAAAATTATATCTTCCTTCAAGAAAATTATTGAAGTATAAATATAGTATAATAGTGTCTGATTGCCTTTCAGAAAACATTAAGGGAACTGCTTTTTAAAGGGAAAGAGATCACTGAGGACACAGGCACTGAATAATCCAGGTTAGTATAATATGTTAAAGATGACCAATAATAGTATGGAAAATAGACAATTCTGAGTAATAAAACAACCCTGATGGGACTTCAGGAGTTGTTTACTTTAGAATTCTGGCAGATTTCAATTTCAACTGAAGGTCAGAGATCACTGGAGAATTCAAACACTTAAAGTACTTTGGAGGGGGTGGGATGGACAGGCAGCTGCAGTTCCGAAGCAAAGACGCTTCAGACAGTCTCCTGCCCTTAGATTCCTTCTACTCTCCTAACATATAAGTGAAAACATTTCTTTAGATAACTGCTGGAATGTATGCCTATAACTTTGATCTAAGTCAGTGTCAGCAAACTAAGGTTTGCTCAACTCTGCTCTTGCGGATGACAAGCTGCCTTGGACAATATAAGCGAATGGGAGGGTCCCAATAACACTCTGACTCAAAACAAAACAAAAAAACTAACTAGCCACATTCGGCCCAGGCCATAGTTTGTGGATCACTACTCTGAATAGCAAGTAGTATACTTTAAAGACTTAACGGCAAATTCTTTAAGTGGTACTGTCTACTTCCTAGTAGAACTCATGTGTTTGGGATATTCTTAGGTTTTAGATTTTTTTAATGCATTTTGAATAAGTTGTTCTTGTTTACACTTGCAGTTATCAAAATTAGGCAAATATTTATCTGCCCCTGAGTACAAGCCAGCCACTGCGCTAAGTGCTAATGATGCCCTAGTGAATTAAAGGACCAAAGACCTTTGCTTCATACTACCTACATCCCAGTGGGAGAGAGGAGGAAGAGAAAAATAAACATATAAATAAATTATAGTATTTTCGAAGGTGACACATGCTTTGGAAGCAGAATAAAAGTGGGACAGAGTAAAAGGGGTGAAGAGGGTGAAGCGGGAGATGGTTGCAGTTTGCTTCATCAAGTAGCGTGGGCAGGGCTTCCCTGGTGGCGCAGTGGTTGAGAGTCCGCCTGCCAATTCAGGGGACACGGGTTCATGCCCCGGTCCGGGAAGATGCCACATGCCGCGGAGCGGCTGGGCTCGTGAGCCATGGCCGCTGAGCCTGCGCGTCCGGAGCCTGTGCTCCGCAGCGGGAGAGGCCACAACAGTGAGAGGCCCGCATACCGCAAAAAAAAAAAAAAAAAAAAAAAAAAAAAAGTAGCGTGGGCAGGGCAGAGTTCGTGCAAATGAATTCCAGCCGACTGGAAGAGGCCACACAGATGCCTGGGGAGAGCAGCCCTGCGGAGGAGAGGCCAGAGCAAAGGCTGCGAACAGACAGGGGCCATGTGGTGAGAGCAGAGTGAGCACTGAGCGAGACAGACGGAGGCCGTGAAATGGAACTAAATCAGAGGCAAACGCCGGGGTTAGGGCCTTGAGACCCACTGGAAGTGCTTTACTTTTGCTTTGAAAGAAACACGGGACCTCGTCGAGATTTTCAGCAGAAGAGTGACTTTAGTCCCTAAACTGGTAGTAAAATGTGATGAAGGCTAAAGCTTGAGAGTGGGGCTCTAGTGACTCCAGGTATCAAAATATACCCATATTCTGCTCCTTGGATTTTGGAAGCCCACACTAGTTTTTTCCCAGAAACAGAATTGTCCATCTCTCAGAAAGCTCTGGGAGAGAACTCACCACCATTTCATGGGATACACTTTTGCTGAAGGGAAGTAAATTGTTTCCTCCTTATTTCTTCACGGCAGACCTAAGCGTGACCTGCCCACATCCCCACTGAGTAATGCGGGGCAGACCTTCGTGAGTCTTACACAAAGCTGTCTCTGTGACATGTGTTCACCAGCAGATCCCAGCCTTCACGCCTTCATTTACGCAGATCACTTTGTTTAGATAGTGCTTACTGGTAATACTAAGTAATCCTATTCTTGTGAATATTCTCCCCCGAACGCCAATTCATTTATAATGAAAACCACATTTTGAGCAGTGAAAAAGTCCAGCTGATTACCCTGGTAAGACCTTCTCATCTTCTTGAGCTCACTTCAGCGTTCGAAGTATTGCATATGCACGTGAGGCTTTGATTTCCGAGTTCAAGCTGAATGAAACATGAAGTCAATGACCTGCAAACGCCTCTCTCCTCTGCTACCTGAGAAGCTGTTGTCAAGAAAATGCTCTGCTCATCGGAAAAGTGCTCAGAGGCTCTGCTTAGCTATTAATATAATCTCTGATCAGATGAAGCTGCTCAACAGGAAGAAGATTGCAAAACTAACAGATGAGAAGAACTCAACCAGAGAAACACTACTCCAGAAGTGAGACACCCTAAGATACAATGAGCTGACTCCGAGCCGGCCCACCTACATGGCCACTGTTACCTTTCACCCCGCCCAAGCTCCTGCTTGTGGGCATAATGTCATTTGGTGCTGCCGTGTAAGAACCTTCACTCTGTAATTCCCCTAGGACACATGGTCTTCATGGTTTATGGACAATCTACACTTTTACTATTTCTGTTTATCCCCTCAGTAAAAGTACACTGGGACAGAGCTAATTTGGTTCCTCTATAAAATCTTCAAAAAAGGCATTTTGTTAAGGCTTTGTTTTTGTTGGAAGTTTTAGCAAAATCATGTTCAGTTAGAAAGCTATAACAATTTATATCTGGCTTCCCTGGTGGCGCAGTGGTTAGGAATCTGCCTGCCAATGCAGGGGACATGGGTTCAAGCCCTGGTCCAGGGAGATCCCACATGTCACAGAGCAGCTAAGCCCGTGCGCCACAACAACTGAGCCTGTGCTCTAGAGCCCGCGAACCACAACTACTGAGCCCACGTGCCACAACTACTGAAGCCCATGCGCCTAGAGCCCGTGCTCCACAGCAAGAGAAGCCACCACAGTGAGAAGCCTGCACACCACAGTGAAGAGTAGCCCCCACTCGCTGCAGCTAGACAAAGCCCATGCACAGCAATGAAAAGCCAACACAGCCAAAAATAAATAAATAAATTAATTAATTAATTAATTTTAAAAAAAGATATCTTTGTGTTGGTGTGTACGTGTGCATTTTTTAAGACTTTAATTTTTAGAGCCCTTTTAGATTCCCAGCAAAACTGAGTAAAGTACAGAGATTTCCCATCTACCCCTCCCCCCACCCATGTCCAGCGTCCCCCCAACATCAACATCCCCACCAGATGGTACATTTGTTATAACGGATGCATCTACATGGACACATCAGCATCACCCAAACTCCCTAGTTGACATCAGGGTCACTTTTGCTGTTGTACAATTTATGCATCTGGACAAATGTCGAACGACGTGTATCCCTCATTGTTTTTTTTTTCGACAACTGTTTTTTAAGCTTGTTTCAGTTACTTTAGGTCCTTGCGTATCTGTCTGCAACTCTATCCCTCAGTCTACACACGTATATTGAAAACGATTCTCAAAGTTTACAATTTGTTCGAGCTTACCAAAATTGAAAAAGTAGTCACACTAATGACCTCTAATAGTCATTAAGAAACTCACATAATAAAGGGACTTAGTCTCTCTGGTTGCCTGGCAGAAACTCTAACAGGAGCAAAGGAAATGCAGACACAGTTAGGAGACAGCATAGTAAAAAGGATAATGTGGATTCAGCCTTGTTGGTGTTGGCTTCAAACCTCAGGTTTGCTTTATAATAGCTTTATTATTTAAAGCAAGTCGTTTTTCAAAATTTATTTTCAGTTCTTCACTTATAAAATGTAAGTATTTCACCTAGCCCTTGTAAATATAAATCAGTTTATATATTGATACTTGGCTTTTTGGTTCTGTAGATCATAAAATATGTAATGAGAGTTCATATCTTTGTATGGGAATATCGCACAGTAGTATTGCATGCTGTAGATAAGCTACTATTTGTTTTTCTGTTCACTACTTGATGGATATTTGAGTTGGTTCTATTTGGGAGCTATTCCAAACAAAGACATAAAAGTCTTTGTGAGAACATGGGCTTCATTTCTAGGAGTTGAGTGATATTTTACTTTTTACGAAATGTCTAAATTATGTGTGAAAGTAATCATACCATTCTGTGTTACCACCAGCAATTTATGACAGTTCTAATTATTCCACACCCTCACCAATACTTGCTATGGTAAGTCTTCCTAATTTTAGACATTGTATTTTACATGCAGTGGTCTAATCAATGTGATTTTAATTTGCATTTACTAACAACTTTGAGAATCTTATTTTTTTCTTGTATATTTTGTGCCTTTTGTGTGTTTTTAAAGAGATTATTGTTAAACCCAAGGCCCATATATTTTTCCTCATGTAGTATTCTAGAAATGTTATAGTTTTAAACTCTTACATTTAAGTCTATTTCTCTTTTTAAAAATTTTATTGAAATATAGTTGATTTACAATGCTGTGTTAGTTTCAAGTATACAGCAGAGTGATTCAGTTATATATAAATATATATATATATATTCTTGTTAACATTCTCTTCCATTATAAGTTATTATAAGATATTGAGTCTATTTCCCTGTGATATACAGTAAGTCCTTGTTGGTTATTTATTTTATATATAGTCGTGTGTATATTTTAATCCCAAACTCCTAATTTATCCCTCCCCCTCTTCCCCTTTGGTAACCATAAGTTCATAGTTTGAAAATATACATAAACCCCTATGTTCATTGCAGCTCTATTTATAATAGCCAAGACATGGAAGCAACCTAAGTGTCCACTGACAGATGAATGGATAAAGAAGATGTGGTACATATGCACAGTGGAATATTACTCAGCCATGAAAAAGAATGAAATTATGCCATTTACAGCAACATGGATGGACCTAGAGATTATCATACTAAGTGAAGGAAGTCAGACAGAGAAAGACAAATACCATGTGATCACTTATATGTGGACTCTAAAAAAAATGATACCAACAAACTTATTTAAATCTATTTCTTGTCTTCTCTTCTGTTCCACTGACCTGCTTATCTATTCTTGCACCAACACGACACTGTTTTGATCCCTGTATGCTTATAAGCCTTGAAATCACACAGTTTATATCCAATAATTTGCTTTTTATTTAAAAGTTGTTTCATACATTCTAGGTACATTACATATTTGTATAAATTTTAGAATCAGATTATAAATTTCTATTAAAAACTCTCCTATAATTTCAATTGGGATTCATGATGAACCTACAGATAAATTTGGGGAAAATGGACATTTTAACAATATTGATTCTTCTGGCTCATGTACACAGTATATCTCTCCATTAGTTTAGACCTTTAATTTTCTTCAGCAATATTTTTTTAGTTTTCGTGTTTCATTCTTCTACACTTTTTCTTAAAGTTATCCCTAAATAATTTATACTTTGGAGGCTACTGTAAATAGTATTGCTGTTTTGTTCATTTAATTTTAATGAATGATTATCATTGCTACTATGTAGTAATGCAATTGACTATTACATATTGACTTGTAACCAACAAACTTCTTAACTCATTTTTTTTTAAGTAGATACTTTAGTGCCTGTATCAGAGGTCAGCAAACTATAGCACATAGGCCTAATTATCTGTCTTTGTGAGTAAAGTTTTGGTGGAGCACAGTCACAACTTACTCAGTATCATCTTTGCTGCAATAGCAGAGATGAGCAGTTGTAGCAGATGCTGGTCAGAAAGCCTGAGAGATTTGCTGTGTGGTCCTTTACAGAAAAAGTCTGTCAAGCTATCTAGTCTATATTATACATCCTTATCACAGTCCACCTTTAAGTAATGACCTAACACTTCATTTAAAGTACAGTCTTGGCCTTCCCTGGTGGCGCAGTGGTTGAGAGTCCACCTGCCGATGCAGGGGATACAGGTTCGTTCCCCAGTCCGGGAAGATCCTACATGCCGCAGAGCGGCTGGGCCCGTGAGCCATGACCACTGAGCCTGCGCGTCCGGAGCCTGTGCTCCGCAACGGGAGAGGCCAAAAAATCTTTATTGGTAAAGTACAGTCTTGTAACAAAATACTTCTCTTTCTCCTCCCAACTTGGGCTAATACTGTCATACATTTTATTTCTAAGTGTGTTATAAAGCTCCCAATGATGCGTAACTATTATTTTTGCTTTAAATAGTCAATTATATTTTAAAGAGATTTAGAAATCGAAAAAATATTTTATTTTCATCCACATATTTACCATTTCCTCTGCTCTTTATTCCATTGTGTAGATCAAGATTCCATCTGATATCATTTTCCTTTTGCCTGAAGGACTTCTTTTAACATTTTAATTTATTATAGTTCATGTCTACTGGTGACAAATTTGTTCAACTTTTATATATCCGGAAAAGTCAGTTTGGGGGCATTCATTTCCTAAAGATATTTTTGCTGGATATAGAATTCTAGTCTGACAGTTTGGGTTTTGTTCTTGGGTTGTTTTTTTCTTCCCCCTTTAAGAACTTTAATGACTCTGTGCTACTATTTCTGACTCACATGGTTTCCAACAGAAAGTTCTGCCATTCTTTGCTCCTCTGTACCTAATTTTCTTTTTTCACTGAAGGCTTTTAAGTTTTTCTTTTAATCACTGTTCTAAGCCATTTAATTATGATGTTCCTTGAGATAGTTTCTTTCATGTTTCTTGTACTTAGTACTTTGAACTTCTTAGATCTGCATTTCTATAGTTTTCATTAAATTTGGAAAATGATCTGTCCTTATTTCAGCTCCCCACCTATCTCCTCTCCTCTGGGGACTCCAACTAAATATATTTTAGACCAAGTATATTTTCATCTCTCATATTGTTTTTTCCTCTCTAGAAGTTCTATAAGGGTGTTTTTTTGTGGGTTTTAAAAATGTTTTTGGTTTCTCTTCAACATGTTTCCTCTACCTTCCTGAATATATGAAATAGAATTATAAGTTTACATCTACTAATTCCATCATGTGGGCATTTGTCAGTTTATTTATTTATTTATTTATTTTGCGGTACGCAGGCCTCTCACTGTTGTGGCCTCTCCCGTTGCAGAGCACAGGCTCCGGACACGCAGGCTCAGCGGCCATGGCTCATGGGCCCAGCCGATCCGTGGCATGTGGGATCTTCCTGGACTGGGGCACGAACCTGTGTCCCCTGCATTGGCAGATGGACTCTCAACCACTGCACCACCAGGGAAGCCCCAGTTTATTTTTACTGATAGATTTTTGTCTTAGCTATGGATCTTATTTTTCTGTTACTTTGTATGTCTCTCACTTTTTTGGTGCCAAAAATTATTATTGATACTATTTTCTGTGCTAGATATTTTTGTATTTCTATCAATATTCTGGAGATGTGTTCTGCAGTGCAGATAAGGTCCTCCAAAACAATTTTAAACTTTCAGTTTTCTTACTTGGGCCCAGAGTAGCCTATAGTCTGAGGCTAATTTATCTTAGTATTGAGGCAATCCTCTCCTAAGTAACATACCCTGTGGATGAAAAAGCCTCTCTGCTCTGGCAGCTGAGAACACAAGCTCTTCTCAGCAATTTGGGAGCTCTGAGGGTCAGAAGTGGTTATTTCCCCGTATCCAGTAAAGCCTTCAAGTGCATGACCTGATGAATATTCAGCCAAAAATTAGAAGGAGACGCCTCCAGCCTCTGTAATTCTCACTCCTTCCAAGGTATCCCCAGGTGCCCGCCTGTCTGCCCAACCCAGGGAGACAACAGGACCCTCTCCTTCTTCCAGAAATCACTCCCTGTGCTGCCTGATCTTAGCCTCTGATTGCCAGTATTTCATATATTCTCTTCTGTGTATTGGTCATTTCTGGTGGGAGAGTAAATCTGGACCATCTTATTTCAATTTGGCTGGACCATGTATGGTTTTCAGAGTGTGTTTTTAACACTTTGAAGTAATCTCTCCATATTTCACTTTATCCGACCTCTATAAGGTGTTTAAAGGGAGTATAATTATATTCACATTTAACCTTTGAGGAAATCCATACTATCTATGATCACCCCACTCCTTTGGTGGAAATTCCTGCTCTAGAACCCAGCTCCCTGCATCCAACCACATGTTTTCTCTAGACAACCATGTCAAAAAATAGCACTTGTACTTTGAAAGTAAATAACTTCGGATTAAAAAAAAATCACTTATATATGAGGTGATTATATGCATAACCTTTTCCTTAATGCTTTTGTTAAATTATTTCTTCTAAACACTGTTCCCATTTTCTTTTCACATCAAAGATTGAATCGTATTCATCTGGAGCTAAAAATTTCCAAATGAGTTGGAAGATATATGAATATAGAATTGACAGTATGTTATTAATGTCATCTTATCAAACACACCTTTCACTCTGAACTTTCTGCAGCTATTTTTTGGATTTTTGGTGTATAAATTTACTGCTATGGTTGATGTACAAAAATCAGACAAAATTTCCAAGGTCAATTTTAAAGGAGGAATTGAACAGTAAGTTTGCCAAAATATTATCCTCAGTAATGTTTCAGGAAAAGCAAGTGATCTTTTTCAACAAAATAAAAAAAATATATTATTATAAATACAATGCATCTTGTTAAAAAGATTAGAAAATACAAAATAAAAAGGAGAAAAGACTAAAATTACCCATAATTTCAGAATCAGAAAACTATCACTAACATTTTGGTAAATTTCCTTCCAGTCTTTATTTTTCTCTATCATATAGGTCTTTGTATATGTACTTTTATTATAAAATAATGTAATTAAATTGTACATATTTTGTAAACTTTCTTTTTTGTTTTAATTCAGTTAACAGGCTTCTAATAGCTTCGATTCTCCCTTTTTATAATTTAATATCAAAGTTATGTTTGCATAAACATCTTTTCTGTTTAAAAGCTAGATGTTTAACACTGGCAAATATTACTAAGCCTAACACTGAAAGGAACAAGTCAAAAGTTTATAAATAGAAAAGTAATTTTTATTTATAAAGAAAGGAACAGACACACTCAATATCCAAAATTTTAGTCTGCATTCCAAATAAAACATTCTGGATGAATATTTACCTTTGGTTAGTTATTTCTGGAACCTCTTTGTGGTGGACAATTTTTCTAAAGCTTTGTTTCAGGAACTTGCCCTTTTGGGTTTTTCACAAGGGGCTGGTAAATGTGTTAGGCCTGCCAGAGCCCTAGGAGATGTCACTCATAATGACAGCTCTCACTGTGCGTGCCAAGTGTCACAAGGGCTGAGGCAGGATGCAGGTGGCAGCAAAACCTGTCAGAGCCCATAAGTGTCCCGACTTTACAAGAGTGAAGAAAACTCCTGTTACTCAGTGATGCATGAAAGAAGACAGTATTCACGACACGCTTTCCAGCACAGATGGAGAATGAAGTATTCTCATAAAGAGAAACACACATTTTTTTGCTTCTGTGTTTCCCAATCAGCCTGACCTAAGCAGTCAGCTGGGGCCCTTGTTAAAAATCCAGATCCTTCTCTGTAATCCAGAACCACTGAATCAAAGGCTCCAGGGAAGATCCTACCTTTAACAAATTCTTCCCCAGGCAATTCTAAAGATGTGGCCAGTTTTTTTGGGGGGTGCGGGGTGGGGGAAGCAGCACTCTATATGAATTTGCTTTTCTCAAAGTATTAAACTTCAGCAAATAATGTCATCCTAGAGCTGTATTGAATGCATGCGTCTCTGCTGGTCCAGAAAAGGCATTTTACAAACCTGCTGGATTCCTAAGAGCAGCATTAAGAATACACATTACAAAACTGTTGCAAGAATGTGTTTTATGTTACATGTCTTTTGGCCACAATAAAAAGAAGAACATACATTATGATGGAATTTTGTAGGTTATAAGAAATAGAGTGTCCTGTTCACCAGATAATTTTTAATAGAAATTCCATGTAAAAATGCTGTTCAGGTGACTTCAGGGTGTCCTGTAGCTGTCACACTTGACTTGATGGTGAGCAAAGCACGGTTGTTACCAAACTCTAAGTTAGCTTGTGTAAATTTATTTGCAGCAGTGACGTGAATCATGCCTTTTGTTTTACCATCTCAATTACTCCTGCCATTTCTTATGAAATAACTCATTACTTTCTTGCTGACTGGAGTCAAAACTCCTTCAGGGAAAAGCCAGTTTCTCTATCAAATAAGGAAACCCCTGAAGAGAGCACCATAATCAGATTTACCAAAGGATGGAGACAGTGGGAGGTAAAGTAAAAAGGATTTGCCCATCAGAGTAAGGGAAAGGTACAGAAATACCTGTTGTGAGATAAACACCTCACAAGAGTGAAGATGTACGATAAGAACACAAGGAAAAAAGTTCTCTCTCAGGAGAAATTTATCTTCTTCTAAGGCTCCCAAATGGTGGCCTTGGAATATCGTGCCCTGGCAGCCCAGAAATCTGGACCAACTTGTTGCTAGGTTACCTGGTTACTAACAGCTCAGGCAAGCCCAGTAATTCCCGATTGCAATTCATTACTTTTCCTGTTTGAGGATTTTGGGGGTTTCTTTGACCCTTTGATAACCTTACCTATTCCTACATTTTCATCCTTACATAAGATTGTTTTCCATTCTAGCCCTTTTAATAATTATATGTCGCTATACAATATAGTAATTAATAAGTAATTAGTAATAAGGGATTGGTAATGTTTTTGTTAAAATTTGCTCCCGTTTATTTTTTAAAGTGCATTTTACTTCATAATACAAAGAGAGAAGAACGTAGCCGATTTTTCTTCCAGCAAGGAAGTAGCCGTGTGGATCACAGTATTGGAGCAAGCAGGGCAGAGTCTAATCTGTGTAATGTGACATGAGTTGCCAAATTTGGGGACACGCGCTTTGAGCTTTCCTTCCTTTAATCAGTAAATTGACTAAAAGCAAGCTGCATATATGGTCCTTGAGATAAGGCTTTGAAACACTGCAAAAGAACAAGGAAGGGCTTCCCTGGTGGCGCAGTGGTTGAGAGTCCGCCTGCCGATGCAGGGGACGTGGGTTCGTGCCCCGCCGGTCTGGGAAGATCCCACGTGCCGTGGAGCCGCTGGGCCCGTGAGCCATGGCCGCTCAGCCTGCGCGTCTGGAGCCTGTGCTCCGCAGCGGGAGAGGCCACAACGGTGAGAGGCCCGCGTACCGCAAAAAAAAAAAAAAAAAAAAAAGAACAAGGAAGACAAATTCATTAAATGTCATTCCTTGCAGTCTGGCAGACAGATGATAAGACTTCTGTTTTCATGAATTATAGAGCATGTGTCCTGCTCTTGGTCTTGGGAGCCTGAAACAGTCAAAGCTGCCTCTCCATGACATTTTATCCTCATCCTTAAATATCCATAGTTATTTTCATTACCTGTTTACTTTCTTTCATCAATGCTTTCAGTGTAATAGCATCAATGACCTCAGCAGCTGTTTTATATATATGCTACACCAGTACTTGTTACATTGTTATATTGATACTTAGTATATACACTGGTACATGGTCCATTCTCTCCCATTGCTTCAGGGTATATATTTGTGATATTGTGACTTATAAGGGGAAATATATATTTAATATTTTGTCACAAAACCTTTGGGATTTCCTAAGTGGTAAGGGCAACAAAGTTGTCTTTTATTTGTTGATGAGGTGGGTTTTGGACCGACCTTAGGTAACCTAAATGTGAGGACTGGTGGCCAAGAGAGCCCACCTTGTGCTTCGAGGGCTGGAACTTTCAGTCCTACACCCTGGCCTCCAGGGAGGAGGGAGGGCCCGGAGGTGGAGGGCACCAACAGCCAATGATCTAATCCATCATATCTATCTGACAAAACCTCCTAAAAACTCAGAAGGACAGAGTTCAGAGAGCTTCCAGGCCAGTGAACATATGGAGATTCCAGGAGAGCGCATGCCTGGAAGGGTGTGGAAGTCCCATGCCCTTTCCTCGTGCCTCGCCCTGTGCCTCTCTCGCATTGGTTGTCCTAGGCTGTATCCGTTTATAACAAACTGGTAATCTAGTAAATTAAATGTTTCTCTGAGCTCTGTGAGCTGCTTTAACAAATTAATTAAGCCCCTGGGAAGCTCTAGGTTATAGACAGTCAGTCAGAAGTACAGGTAACAACCTGGGCTTGCGGCTGGCAACCTGAGTTGGATGCGGTTGTGGGAACCTCCAGTCTGTAGCCTGTTGGTCAGAAAACAGGTGATGATCTGGGCTTGCAGTTGACGTCTGAACTTTGTGTGTTTTGGGGGTGGGAGGCCTTGTAGGACTGAACCCTTAACCTGCGGAATTCGATGTTCTCCCTGGGTAGATAGGGCCTGGATTGAGCTGAATTGTAGGACACCCAGCTGATGTCCAGACCATTGCTTGTTGGAAGTTCCCCCTCACCCACATGTTGGAATTTGGGTGCAGAACCAATTTTAGTATTAGATTGTGCTCAAGTTTTCAAGGAATTCTTATCTTGTCAGGTATAAGACAAACCCTCGTATATCATTGTGACAGCACAGTTTCTGTCAGGAAAGGACTACACAGGCATTGAATCCATTATTTCTACAAAGCTATTTTGCAGTATTATGCATCATAAATTTTGACAAAAAGTAACCCGCCAAACTCAAATGAAACTAACCACATTATTGACCCATACTGGTCCCCAAAGCCTTCCATTAGCGTGACTGGTGGCCAGGGTATGGGTGAGAGAAGTGAGAGCAGGGAGGGCTGGGTTCATACAGGATGAACTGTGAAAGGACCACTAGTTACGAATTCACCAGCAGACCCTGCCAAACACCACCTCACCTGCGAAAGAAAACTCATTCTGAGAGATAGAGATCATTCCCACTTTACTGATAGAGTTTCCAAGGGTAAGCGAAGTCAGAAGACGTGGCAGTGCAGGTAACTCTTCTGTGAGAGGGACTGGATCACAAAACTCTCTGCCTTGCACTTACTTATTTTACCAGATCACACTTAGGTCATTAAGAAACACTGTTTTCTTATCAAGTCACGGTTATTAATATCCAATACTGTCCTTCGGTGTACATTATGAATTATGGCCGTTACCATTTAACTCTCAAAATGTAGGCTCATTAATTTGCTTAATTAGGAAAGGGACTCATCCTATCATATCATGAATTACAAAACCACAAATTGGAGTTGGATTTGACATCTCCAGTAGCAGAAGTTGATACGGCCTCCCATGTTTTAAATAAAAAATAAATTAATAATAATATTATATTCACTTCTCTATGTAAAACCTGTATTGTTACCTAGCGGACATTCATATTCAGTGGCATAGTAGAATTACATTATATTACGAATTGAAGTTTGTAATTTATTTCTATTAGGAATTTTTAGGCAGTGGCCTTTTACCAAAAGCATCCAGGTTAAAAAAAAAAAAAAAAGACTGCCTTGAATATAACTCTGATTTTCTTTACATGAATCACCCTTAAATAAAAGGCACTAGGGTGATTTTGGATGTAAGTCTTCTGAAAAGTCAACCTAGCAGTGTATCACAGTATTGGAATTCTATGACTGTTTTGGAAGATATTCCTGGTGAACTTTCCTCCAGATTTAAAGAAGCGACTTCTACCCTGGCTCAACTCACAGCTCCTGGAGGGGCCATCTCAAACACATCTGACCTAGCCCACCATGACCGCAGACCCTCCATACCCCTCTCCTACTGCTGTCTCCATGTTACCAGGCTTCAGCCGGGGTTGGCCTTTTCCCTCTCCCACCTCCTTCTTCCTCAGAGCCTTTTCACAGGCTGTTTTCTCCGCCTCTAAGGCTCTCCCCAGGATCTCGGTAAGGCCGGCCCCATCTTGCCATGTGCACCTTGACATCACCTCCTCAGCAAAGCCATCCCGGACCGCAAGCCAGAGAATCTCACCATTATTTATATTACATTGCCCAGTTTTTTTCCTTCATCACACCTGACTTCTTAACAACCCTTTACAGCAATTTTTCACAATATTTCCCAGGAGTAGCAAAAGGTCATAACAGTGTCACAAAATGTAAGAGTTGGAAGACATTATCTACGTCAAAGACCTCAGTGTCAGGTCACGAATCTTAAAGTCCTAGATGCAGAAGTAAGTAGGTAATCAAACCTCACTTTGTTGGTCAGTGTCAGTGTCAGACCAGCAACCAGCCTGCTGTCTCGCCTTCGTAAAGAAAGAGCCAAAGAAACTGCAGCTGCTACCTAAAGGGAGAAAAGGAGAAACAGCCTCTGATGTAAACTCTGCTTTTTCTTCGGTGGTTGAGCACTTAGAACACCCACCCAAAACCCATCAGACCCTACTTATCCTATTAGGAATCCTCTAGCCTGTACAACTAGGGGAAAGGGAGAGATTAAAACCCTCAGGAGTGTTAAAAACTGCAGATCATGCAAATGATATTAAAGAAAATATGAAAACTGGAAAACAACCAGCTGCTCCAGATCTGAGTGCTCACAGGCTTCAGGAGTTACAGAGACCTGTCAATGTCAGACCGAAAGAGGAAGGAGAGGGTCAGGACCTAGAGAGAGGGGAGAAGTTTCCTTCCTTGTCAATAACCAACCCAATACTATTTCTAATCAATAGAGTTATCAGGTCATGGAAAAAAAGTATATTTTCAAATGTATATTGTGTTTACAAGGTATATTGAGTATCACAATCACATGTACAGCTTCAACCTTTCATGAAAATAAAAATAAAACTCAGAAGTAGTGCACCTGCTGATTCCTGTCCTTCAAGACTTTTCTGTCTAATTAGGCTAAATTGGAATCGCTGGACCAGAGTCCACTCTCATGCTTTCGTCAGTTGGGTGATGGGTGAACAGACAGGTGATTCGAGGGGCAATGGGTGACCTCGGCCTGAGCAGCTCAGGCCGAGGTAAAATGGGAGGTCCAGGTCCCAGGTCCAGGAGGCGCAGAAGGGCCAGACTGGAGGGCGTGAGCATGGAAGCTGTGTTTGGACTCCCTCGTGGGTGGAGGTGCAGAGGGGTGGGAAAGTCCTGAGCCCCCCGTTCTCCAGTGCTTGCTACCTGCCATGGTTATTCTAAGTGCTTTACACTTCTCTCTCACTTATCCTCACAGCAACGCAGAGAAATAGAAAACTCAAGCTCAGAAGGCTTCAGTCTCCTGTGTGAAATCCCCCAGGCTGAAAGTGATGGAGCTGGTGTTCCAATCCAGTGGGTGTTCCAAGCTGGTCTTGTGCTTCTCTATTCAACACTGTCTCTCAAGAAAGGAACAAAGAGAGGAGGTTGGATTTTCATGCCCTCAGTGCCGACGCCAACATGGTCTCAGTCAGCAGCCACTAGAAGAGGAAGGAAGGAAGGAAGGAAGGATGGACGAGGACTTGCAGCGAGGAGAGTTCGGGAGAGCCTGGGAGAACCATTCGGGCAGCACAACCCAAGACAGGGCCACACGCAGGCCCGTCCGGTCATAGCTGCTTTCTCATGATCAGGACTTCTCGTCTGGGCCTTAGCTTGCAGATATTTGTTGTTTCTTGCAACACTTATTTCATTACAAGTCTCAAACTCGTGATTTTCTAAGTATCTCATTCTTTTCACAATGATTAGTTGGAATACTTTAAAAAAAAAAAAAAAAACAAAGCAAACCATCAACTGGGACTATTTGGTAACTGAAACCTTTTGAAGGGGAAAAGCAGAAAAAGCTTAGAATTTCGTGCTTCCCAGGTGACTGGTCTGGGGCAGTGGGTGCTTCCTGGGTGCTTTGACTAAGAAGACCCCTATGGCCACCACTTCAGGGAAGCCACTGCAGCCCACCCAGCAGCCCCAGGGAGTCACATCTCTGACTCAAGGCTTTGTGTTGTTAGAACACAAGCCACAGAAGCTGGACGTACCCCTAAATACGCTTGAGGTTTTGAGGCATGGCGGGAGGCGCCGTAACTTTGTGTAAAGCAGGCAGAATAGAGAATTATGGATTCGGCAAAGGCTATAGAAGAGCTGAGTAAACAGAGAGGGCTTAAACATGCTCACCTCCCCGTGAGCCGCCCGCATTCTGTGACACATTCATCAGAGGAGCCCCGCACTCTGGTGGCCCCTTGGGAGGGCACCTCAGTCTAACCCTGAAGCCCAAATGGGACCCAGTGATGGGTATGATTTCTCCTTCTCCAAAATCTCCACGCCGACGGAGATGGGAAATGCAGGCCTCCCCTCATCTGTGGAAATACACTTCCATCATGCCTTAGCCCCAGCTGTCGGGAAAAGTGAGACTCTTTTTGTCCTAACAGGACCCAGCGTCTCTTTCTGACGCAATCCCTGTCATTTATAACCACCGATTCACACGGACCTGGAACACCGTTTACGAGATGACAGCATTCTTTTCTGAGTAGCGCTTCCAACAGGAGAGAACGTAAATCCAACATCTCGCCACTGACGTCAGAGTCCTTAAGTCACGCCCTGCTCCCCCACCCAACTCTCACCGTCTACCTCTGTGTCCATCGCTGGCTATTTTGAAATAATGAACTTAATCCAATGGATCTGTTCTCAGAGGTGACACTTCTGGCCAGAGATGATACTTCTGGCCAGAGATGATTTTGAACATAGCTTCTGTGTCTTTGTATTAATAAAAAAATAAGCAATTCACAATATTTAAATATCATCCTAAGCTTTTAATTTGAATACAAATTTCAGATGTGGAATCATTAATAATCAAAAGAATGTGGGCTTCCCTGGTGGCGCAGTGGTTGAGAGTCCGCCTGCCGATGCAGGGGACACGGGTTCGTGCCCCAGTCTGGGAAGATCCCACATGCCGCGGAGCAGCTGGGCCCGTGAGCCATGGCCACTGGGCCTGCGTGTCCGGAGCCTGTGCTCCGTGGCGGGAGAGGCCGCGGCAGTGAGAGGCCCGCGTACCACAAAAAAAAAAAAAAAAAATAGAATGTACAGGGATATATTTTTGGTGAACCATCCATCTGAATTTTTAGTAACTCCATGCACAATTTGAGGACCTAATCCAAAATCATGGAGCAATTGTGGTTCATAGACGTTTATGTTATTTAACATCTTTAGTTCTCAGTTTCCTCACTTTTAAGATAAAGAAAGAGAATCCTTATTTCCCATGTAACCATGACTCTGTGATCCTCCTGCTTTTATGAAAAGCTTATCAGAAGCTGCATTTTGTATCTGAGCTTAGATGACTATCGTGAAGGAAATGTGAGGTATCCGTTTATGTGGTCTGTTCTCAGAATTAACGGGAAAGACTGAAGGTGCTCACGTTATTCGTTGGAAAGCAAAGGACACTTGGCCTCACTTTTCTGTGCCTGTAAGTCCATGCAGGAAAGAGGGCTGGTGCTTGCGGTACAGCGTATGCAGAAAGGACAAGAAGGCAGATCAGCACCTGTCAGTAAAAGGGTTTGAAGGGAAATGAGTTTGGGAAGATTTGTAAGTCTTGGTAAACACCATATAGTTTAGGAGACACAAACAAAATTCATCCTAATATGAGTTGTCCATGAAATCCAGACGGCTATGCTTACGTGGGTGGTCGGCAATGTCTTGCTGAAGTTTGAACACGGGCACACACCGAATTCAACAGCTGCCAAGCATATGAGCTGTTACCTTTTTCCTTTTTTTAAATGTTATTTAATTTTATTTTTTATTGATGTATAGTTGATTTGCAATGTTGTGTTAGTTTTAGGTGTACAGCAAAGAGATTCAGTTTTACATATATAGATAGATAGATAGATAGATAGATAGATATATTTTAGTTCAGATTCTTTAAAAATGTACATGTTTACTTTTCCACATATTATTTGCTTAAGATTTATTAATTTAAAAAAGGCCCCATGTAATGACTATAATTTAATGTCATTAAAAAAATTTTTTCCTTGCAAGAGCTAATTACTGTGAGAAACTTTTGTTAATGCTTATCAGTAAATCAGACTAGAAGAGAATGTCATTTTTTTTGCTCGCCAGTGCCAAAATTCTGGATCGTAGATACATGACAACCGTTATGTTCTTATGCCAGAGTTTGAAAATATTCTGTTTATTTTGTTTTCCCAGACTGATCAAGGCCAAGTTCTTCACACAAGAATAAAAGCAACTTGCCGATGATGAGTTTGGGATCGAATGTGTTTTCCTAAATTTGGAAAGACCTTTTATGGACACTGCAATGCCTACAGCATAGAAGTATAGATTATGGATATCCATAAGTGTGTTTTTAGTTCTTTACTGTTAAATCCTTTTAAGATGATTATGAATATTACACAAACCACAGTGAAAATGAGATACCTTTGCTGCTCGTTTGCAATTGCCTTCTCCTCTCCTTTTTTCCGGAAAGGGACACCTGACATGTGAGGGCAGACGGGAGGGCTCAGGTCTCAGCTCGCGCTCTCCTTGGCCATAAGAGAGGTTTCCCTCTCAGTCCAGCAAGCTTCCTGGCGACGGAGCACTATCTTTTAGCAGCGCTACAGCATACCTGTTCAGCTTGAAACATGCCTGTGAGGTAGGCACCCAGACTTCAGGGCCCAGGACAGAAGGCCCCTGGGGAGGCAGCAGAGACTGAGACACCCAGTGGGCCAGGGAGCAGCCATGTCATCACAGGAAAGGACTGGCTCCTGGGGGAAAGAGCACAGCTTCAGCCCACAGACAGCTAACCGCTGGCGTCTAACCTCTGCTTCTTTATGCTTCTTCTTTCTTTCCTTTCTTTTTCTCCTTTCCTTTCTTCTTCTATGCATTTTCTTCTTTCGTTTCCCTTCCCTTTCTCCTGAGTACTCTTCCCTTTTCTCTGGCACATCTCCTGAGCTCTTCTTCTCTTTTTCTACTCCTGCTCCAGCTTATTTTTCTTCCTCACAGCCAATTTTCCCTTTCCTTTTCTTCTCTTCTCACTTCACCCACTGTGGAGAAGCTTATGCCTTTCCAGAGACCTGTGGTTCATCCCAGCAGGTACAACATGCCCAAAAGACATGCTTAGGGTGTCCTAATGTTTCAGTGTGGTTACTGAAAGTTAAAGGTAGATGTCAGAGGATGTAAAGGGTAGGGTTCTAACTGCTATGTTCTGCTAGGAATTTGCTTAGTCCTTTTTTTTTTTTTTTAAGATCTTTATTGGCGTGTAATTGCTTTACAATGGTGTGTTAGTTTCTGCTGTATAACAAAGTGAATCAGCTATATGTATACATATAGCCCCATATCCCCTCCCTCTTGCGTCTCCCTCCCACCCTCCCTATCCCACCCCTCTAGGTGGTCACAAAGCACCGAGCTGATCTCCCTGTGCTATGTCCTTCTTACTCCATTAGGATACTAAAGTTTTCTCCACCTGATGCTGTGGAACCTTCACCTTAGAAGCAAACCTGAAGGACATGGGCCATGACTGTTTCTGAGGGACTCGAGGTTTTCCACCAATAGGCAAGTCCTAGAGACCCATCCGTCAAAAGAAGAACTGACGAGGTCTGTTAACTTTAAATTGCACATTGTCATTGATACCTTTGCTTAACAAGTCAAGGTATTTCCAACAACAATGCACTGAAAAATTAAACTACAGTTCATCCTTGAGCAACATGGGCTTGAACTGCAGGAGCCCGCTTATGTGTGGATTTTTTTAAGTAAAACAGATCTTTAGATTAACAAAGGGGGGGGGAAGTTTGCATCTGATGAAAGATCACAGTATGTGGAATCAAAAGGACTAGGGTTTGAGTCCTGATTCTATCCAAACCGTTTCAGCTTCTTGCCCTGGGGTGAGTCCTTTATCAATTCCTTTGCTTTTGAGGCAGATGCAGAAGTTTGCACATTTGCACCTGTGAGGGGTCAGAGCCCCTCATCCCCCATGTGTTCAAGGGGCATCTGTATGGTAGTTCCATCTGGCACTGACATTGGAAGAGGATCGGTGTGTATGGTCAGAAATGAGATTCAGAGACTGCAAGTTCAAAGCTACTAAGTGAATAGTTTCCTTTACCTGCTTCTGTGTATTCAAGAAGGACAAGATAACAGCTTCATATGTTTGTCTCAAATTTTCCATTTAAGGAATATCCTGTTTTAGCACTGTCACCTGCCTCAATATAACACCTACTCTGTGTTGTTATAAAGTTTTTTGGTTAAAGTTAATGTTCTTTAACTCTTTCTTGGCAAAGATTTTAATGAGGAATAGATATTACTCAGGTGGCAAAGAGTAGTTTATACTTCTTTCTAAAGAAATTATATTTTTCACAAGAACGAAGTAAGAATGCAAACCATATAGACTGATTTAATTTTCTTTGACTATCATTCAAAGTACACTTTGCCTTCTGAGGCTTAAATTCCTATACTGACTGAGGATTATTATTTCTTTCTATCTTTACAAAAATGACAAAATTAGAAGTCAATTATCTTTTAAACCCTATGTATGAAGTGCATATAAATGAATTGTACAAAATCAACACACAAAAAGGAAATTGTCAGTCAGATTCTCTTATGAGTTCCACACCTGCTAGAAGAAGCAGCATTCTCCTTTTAGAATCAAAACAGTCCCACCTTCTGTACTTTTCTACTTGATAAGAGAAAAACAGATTCCAGACAGTTAACTATAGAATTCACCACATTACTGTTCTTCTCTCCATCTAACTAAAATTTTGTTTCTTCCATTTCTCTTAATTGAAGTTATTAATTTCATCTAAAAACATCTTTATACCAGAGTCAATTAGTCCAACCTGAAACTGCGTTGTATGTATTTGAGGCTAATACATATTATAAAAATTCAGACCTTTTTGCACCTTTTCCAGAGCAGTGACATGTGAAGCCAAAATTAAACATACTAAAGGAAGATTTTTAGTACGAAAGTGCCTGGCGTGTTCATTTGCATTAAATTGTTGACCTAGGGTCTAGTCGCAGCTCCACACTCACTGATATTTCTGTTTCCTAACTCATGGAGAACAAATGACAGGCACCCGTGCTTAGCAAGGAAAGAAAACATATCCAATCCTTTCCAGAAACATCCTGAACTTACTAAAGTAGGCTGAATGGTCCATGGGGAAAATTTATTTGCTCTTGGTCAAAGGAACAATTAATCCAAAACAGATTTAAATCAGGGCAGCTGTAAGGCATTGGGTTGGAAAGAGGAAAAGGAAAAGAAAAAATTGTTTTATGTTTCAAGAGAGTTTAGGAGATTTCTTTCGAGTCTGAATATCACAACCCAAAGAACACAAAGCTTAACCAAAAATAACAGCACTACAACTCTTGGCAAAGAATCAAGACTTTTTTCAATAAAATATTCAGTACATCTGAGTGATCTACTATACCAACAATCCAATAATATCTATATTGATGTTGCAATATGGAACAGTGTATATACTGGACCAAAGTTGTGCTAAAATGAGGCAACACAGCACATGTCTGACCACAGACGAGTTATTTTACAGTGTAAGCTTCCATTAATAACAACATTCATGCATATCATCAAACTGACCCTCGAAGTAGATGGAGCAATCATTCCCACAGTTTGTTTTCAATAATTTCATATTAAGTGGTTCCATTTTAAGTCAGTTTCCTACTACACAAGACTATCAAATTAATGTAATTTCATATTTCAAGTAGAGAACATATTACATATTTTATTTTATTTTTGAATCGTCTCTAAAGATTCAATGAAACCATGATATCGTGCATGTATAAAAATGCATTAGGGGATTTCCCTAGTGGTCCAGTGGTTAGGACTTCGCCTTCCAATGCAGGGGGTGAGGGTTTGACCCCTGGTCAGGGAGCTAAGATCCTACATGCCTCCACGTCAAAAAAAAACCAAAACGTAAAACAGAAGCAATATTGTAACAAATTCATTAAAGACTTTAAAAATGGTCCACGTCAGAAAAAAAAATCTTAAAAAAAATGCATTAGGGGCTCTTTGTGTAATGGATATCTTACGTTTTATCTGAAAAATATGATGTCTATAAAAACCATACAAATGTTTGCAAAAATACCTTCTAATATTAACTTTTTTTACTTTGTAAATATCTAAACCATTTGTAAGAAAGAAAAAACTTCTTTGTGCTTTGATAATTATCTATATCAGAATTTCCAAATTAATAGAACAAAATAGGAAAAAAGAACTTGAAGCCATAAGTTATATTTAGTTATTCGTCAAGAAGCCAGATTCCATTGGTTTTGAATATCTGACCCTTTGGCATCTTCCCACATAATCAACCCTTTAACCCAGACTTGGAGTAAAGGGAATAACAGTATTTTTTTCCCTTCTCTGTTTAACTTGGCTTAACTTTCTGTAGAAACTCCTCTTTCCCACAGCCTAATT
Organism: Hyperoodon ampullatus; assembly: GCF_949752795.1. Classification (NCBI taxonomy): domain Eukaryota; kingdom Metazoa; phylum Chordata; class Mammalia; order Artiodactyla; family Ziphiidae; genus Hyperoodon; species Hyperoodon ampullatus. The sequence continues at coordinate 33,840,521 of NC_136914.1, read as the reverse complement.
CCAAACAAATTGTAATGTTCACAATACCCTTACCGTGGTTATTTCTGTCATTTTGCCAGTTAACCTGATGAAAGGCCAACATTACATCATTTCCTTTTTAGGTGAGAAAGTAATTGGGAATTTCAACCTACGATTGACTTGTATTCTTATTACTGAATTTCCTTTTTTTTCTTTCATTGCTTTTGAGCAAAAATTTCCAGTCATGGAGAGATCTTAACAAAAATAACATGAGGGAGATAATATCAAATGATCTAGAAAAATATACCTTTCCCTTCCCAAGTAACCAATAAGTAATAGAATGCTAGAAAATGGGCCACAGACAAACCTTTGAAATGGTCATTTTTCCAGGGTAAATTTGAGAGGGTCAAATGTCGTGTTGCTTTTTTTGTAGACTTTAGAGAGAAAATATACAGATTTGAGAAATAATTGTTTTCTAAATCAGGAGAGAACAAAGTAAAAAAAAATCTGTGATGCTTTTGATAGAAATTAAATAGCTGGGGGCTGAAGAGTAAGCCAGTTTCACCCTATGTGAGGGGGGGGACGTGACTATAGGGACAGATTATTTCAGCTTTGTTCATTTGACAGAAAAGCAGAAACGAGGACATATGAAGAAAGTCTCCCTTGGCCTTCCCTGGTGGCGCAGTGGTTGAGAGTCCGCCTGCTGATGCAGGGGACACAGGTTCGTGTCCCGGTCCGGGAAGATCCCGCATGCCGTGGAGCAACTAAGCCCGTGAGCCATGGCCGCTGAGCCCGCGCATCCGGAGCCTGTGCTCCGCAACAGGAGAGGCCAAAACAGTGAGAGGCCTGCGTACTGCAAAAAAAGTCCCCCTTCACGGGGCAAATTGGGGTCCAGGGGCTGCAGAGCTGCTGCACACAACACTGGGCCAGCAGCTGGCTGCTCTGCGTCCACGTTTTCTAGTCCAGGGGTCAGTGGGGCACTACAGCCCCGCCAAGCACTTACGTGATGGCCACAGTGGTAGGGACGGAAGGTCGGGGTAGCAGCGTTAGTGATTACATATGATTTAGAAATTCGACTAATGCATTCATGGTTTGAACATTTAGTGTTAAATAAATGCTTTAACTTTATCTAATACAGTGCTGCCCACCTTAATTTCAGTAAAGAACTTTCCCTTCTGTCCCTCGCAGCACACACACACACACACACACACACACACACATACACGCACGCACACACATCATCTTTCAGAAACCAGAGGACATAGGTGTCCTAAAAAAGTGCGTTTTAGTCAACGATGGTCTTTGCTGTTACCAGTTGTCTGAACAGAGGGTTGGGCATATTGGTGAAGGATGTTGGAAAATACCAAGGACTTTGGAACTCCCAGGACATATATTCAACCCTCCTTATCCATGGATTCCTTGTCCTCAGATTCAACCAACCATGGATAGGAAATATTTGGGGAAAAAAAAATCCAGAAAGTTCCAAAAAGCAAAACTTGAATTCACCTTGCACCTGGAAACTATTTACGTAGCATTTACATTGTATTTGGTATTACAGGTAATTAGAGATGATTTAACGTGTACAGAGGTTGTGTGTAGGTCACATGCAAATACTACACTGTTTTATAGGAGGGACTTGAGCATCCATGGATTTGGGTATTTGATGGGGGTCCTGAAGTCAATTCCCTGTGTACGCCGAGGGAAGACTGTATTCAGTGGTCTAACACTTGATGAAGGCTAAGCTCAAAGGACTGAAAAATGAATCACGTCAGAGCTCCACATTCAATCATTTCGAGTAGTCTGTGCTGACCAGCAGGAAAATGAAATCTTTTTCTTCGTTCTGTGTATCTAAAATAGGCATCTACCATTCTTACTCAAGGTTGAGTAGACATGGGGACCAGTCTTTAAAGACTTTTCTTCCTTCCTTTGTTTTTATAGTTAATTGACTTTAAGATCTCCTCAGGCATTAGATACTTTCTAGAACTGTAGTTCCCCTCCTTTCCCATAGAAAATTAATTTTTCTCATTTAGATAGGATCATAAGAGCAAATACTACCTAACCCTTATTTCAGTCATGAATATTCTTGAATGCAATTGATGTATGTGGCATTTTTTGTTTAATAGAGGACATAAAAATGAAAACCTGGCCCTAGAAAGATTTATTGGATAAACCTTGCCTCTTCCTACACACTGTAGGAGGAATAAATGTCTGAAGAAGGAAGAATTGGAAAGATATTGAAGATATTATGATGTAAGGAAAAGTGTAAACCATGAAATCTTTTGAAGGACTCCTCTGACTTGGAATTAAAATATTTTATTGCTCAATCCTGTAGCTTCCAACAGTTATGAAATAGCACACTCATAAGCTATTGTTTGGGGTCATTTTATTTTTTATGTGATCCCTATACTCTGAAGATCTGCAGTGTGTCTAGGAAATAGATGACCCTTTTACTAGTAACAAAAATATCCACTCTCTATTGGTGTTGGGGGAAACCAGGGGAAACATACTTAATGTCTTTCTGCACTTAGTATGATGACCTGAATACAGCAGTCACTTAATGATACTGTTATGATTGTATTCATGTCAAATTTAGGAGAATCCTCACCCCCATTGCTGGAAGGTGCTAGGAGGCTACACAGCATAAAAGAAGAAAATAAGGTGCATATAACAAACATTTATTTAGCAGGACTCTGAGTATTAGCCCCTGATTTGTTTCTCTATTAATTCTGTAACTGATATCAGGTCAATTAATCCTTCTGACATTCTGACATTTTCTTTCTGGACTAGAGATAATATCTCCCATCTTAGGACATGTGGTCTGTGGAAATTTCATCATGATGAAACATATTTTGAAAAATGCAAGTTTCTATATTTCTTAAGATAGTATTAAATCATGGCTCTTCCACAAGTTTAGAACCACAAAAAATGGCACTTTTTCCTTTTCCTCCATTTTTCTCCACTATATCTCTTGACTTAGTTTGGTCAAATGATAGCACAATTTTAAAAATATTCAGTTCTCAGAACATAAAATCTTTTAAAGGATGTAAAGAAATGTGATCAGTCTCAAAATCTTCAAAGTCACACATTTCTTTAGGTATAGTGTCCTGGGTCATTAAATGGTAATTGTCATGTACAAAAAACAAGTTGCTATTATAAAACTTAGGCTTATTCTAAGATAAGCCTTTTTTTTTTTTTTTCGGTACACGGGCCTCTCACTGTTGTGACCTCTCCCGTTGCAGAGCACAGGCTCCAGATGTGCAGGCTCAGTGGCCATGGCTCACTGGCTTAGTTGCTCCGCAGCATGTGGGATCTTCCCAAACCGGGGCACGAACCCATGTCCCCTGCATCAGCAGGCGGACTCTCAACCACTGTGCCACCAGGGAAGCCCTGAGATAAGCCTTTCTTAATCTAAAAAAAAAAAAGCATGGCTAATTTTATTAAGAGCCTACAAGACACTTAAGCAAGTTTTTTTAGCTTCAAATATATTTACAACAATTATGTGTGTGTGTGATACTATATATATATATATATATATATATATATATATATATGCACTAATGCCCAAAGCATCCTGCTAAAAGATTAGCAATCCATGCTAGATGCAGAGATTCTTAATGTTAGTCTGTTTGGTAAACAAATTTCACAGTTTTGTAGAGATAAAGAGATCATACTTATTCCATCCCTGGAATTTTTGTATAATGAGTTGAAATTACAGAAAAGAGGGCTTCCCTGGTGGTGCAGTGGTTAAGAATCTGCCTGCCAATGCAGGGGGCACGGGTTCAAGCCCTTGTCCAAGAACATCCCACATGCCGCGGAGCAACTAAGCCTGTACACCACAACTACTGAGCCTGCGCTCTAGAGCCCGCAAGCTACAACTACTGAGCCCATGTGCCACAACTACTGAAGCCCACACGCCTAGAGCCAGTGCTCTGAAACAAGATAAACCACCGCAATGAGAAGCCCGTGCACCACAACTAGAGAAAGCCCGCGTGCAGCAACGAAGAGCCAACACAGCCAAAAATAAATAAATAAAATAAATTAAAAAAAATACATTAAAAAAATTATAGAAACTAATTACATATGTCATGTAATGAAGCTATTTTCTAAAGCTACCATCCACCCATTCATTTATTCACTTACTCACCAATATTTATTGAGAATTTCACGTGTGCTGAGGACAGAATGGTGAGCCTTTCAGAAAGACTAGGGCTCCACAAAGTCATGGAATCCACTCTCTGTCTATGTCCACATGTGTTAACCTTTCTTGTCTAGAAATTAGCTGAAAGAATTAATGTCCCCTTTTCGGATTTGCTTTCTTGTAGACTCTACATTTGATAACTTAATTTTTTATCCTTGGACTTTAGAGTGTCCTTACTTCAAATTAATTCAAACTATATTTGAAACGTAAAAGCGAGCAAGGCTCTTCATGGAATAGCTAACAGCAATGTTTCACAGATTTGTTGAAAACTGAAGTTTGCTCAAGATCCCACACACAATATGGCTGATTTAGCTGTGGTAACAGCAAAGGAAGAAGATTAAAGTTATTCTATATGTAATCATATTGCCTCGAATGCTATATGTGACTAAAATATGATTTCTGATGGAAAAATAAATGAGGTCTGCTAAAATGTCAAGAAACCTAATCATTGCATTAAATAGTGATTTTCATACACTAGACGGGCATATTTCCCTAATACCAGACAGGGGGTTTTCAGATGTCAAAAGTGTTTCACAATTTAGATATCTGGAAGAACTGGTAAAAATTACCCTCTTAAACAATAATTATCCTGCTTTCATTGATGTTTGGGTTATATCAAAAATAGGTTAATGGGAGCAATTAGTTGGCTTTTTTTCTAGTGTAATGTAATTTATCTCAGTTGTGGTATTGGTACAAATGAGGACGATGATAGTAAAACCCATCACATTAAAATTTAATGTGTGTAACTTATTCTATTTGTTTCAGTGGCTATAATGCTTCTCTCTCCACCTTTGGTCACCCCACTCCCACCAACACACTTTGTTACGTGTTTGGTTGATTTACCCCAACTCCGCCGTGTTTGATTTTCTCACAGTGATGTTTGAACCCCACCACTCATACAAGCACACACTCTCCATAACCAAATTTGAAGACAATGATAATTTCAGACTTCTCAAACTCATCTGTATTATGGCCTCCTTTAATTCACCAGCTACTCATTCCCTGACCCCTACAATGTAACATCTAACCTTCCACAGACCATTGAGTCTGACCCCCTTAAGATGTTCAAAGACCTCTTCATCTTTAAATATATCCCCTCCTCCATCCTTGCCACCCCCAGTGCTACTGGCAGAAACCATACCTCTCTAGGCTCCCGGAAATAACAGGAAGTCACCTTGTGTGTCAGACAAGGTGCTTTGTTGCAACAAACTGGTGCCGGCCATCTTCAATAGGACAGAGAGGTCGTGCACCATGATCAAGTGAGATTCATCCCAGAGATGCTGGGGTGGGTTGACATCTGCAAAGTAGTCCATGTGATGCACTACATTAACAAAACAGAGTGTAAAAATCATACGATCATCACAAGAGATGCAGAAAAAGCATTTAACAAAATTGAGCATACATTGATGATAAAAACCCTTAATAAAGCAGGTGTAGAGAGCAGGTACCTCCACATCATAGAGGCCATGGCATGGCCAGGCCACTCACGAGGGCTGCTCTCTTGTTCTCTGTGCATCCCCTGCCCGACTAGTCCCTGCCCGATCCACACCCACTCACATGCCCCACCCTCCATCTTAATCATAGACCCCAATCAGTAACTGCCTGTATGCTCCCCCCACCTACCTCCCAGCTAGTTATTGATCCACTGTGATAGTCTATCAAAGGGAAAATATCTGCCTATGTTGGTCCTTAGTGTGAGGGCTATGAGGGACATTTCCCTCTGCTGGTTTCCCTGGAAACACATGAGCCAACCTGATGTCAATTTCCCTTATAACTGGTAACCTCCCTCTCCCCCCAGTAGCAAAGACTGCTGCCATGTCCTGTCCTGCCAGCCCGTCCGCAGCACACTGGGGGGTGTCGCTCCAGGACCTTGTTTCATATGTGTAAGATTCCCTGTCCAATAAACCATTGATGTTTCTGTCGCTGACTCTGGACTCTTTCATTGGTCTCAAAGCTGTGCTTGCAGGCCTGCGGAGTGCAACCCAACTGTCATTAAGTGACAAGTCCACTATTAACATCATTGAAAACAAAGTATCAGAGAAAAAAAGAAAACAATCCTCTTTACATTTACATCCAAAAAACAAAGCAAAATACCTATGAATAATTTTAAACAAGGAGGTGAAAGACATTTATATTGAAAACTAAAAGACATTAATAAAAGAAATTGATGAAGACACAAATAAATGGAAAGATATTTCATGCTCATGGGTTGGAAGAATTGACATTGTTAAAATGTCCATACTACCCAAAGCAATCTACAGATTCAATACAATCCTTATCAAAATTCCAACGTTGCATTTTTAATGGAAAAAGAAGAAATAATTGGAAAAATTTGTATGAAACCAAAAAAAAAAAAACCCCAAATATCCAAATATCTAGTAACTTACATAGTATGTTACTGGTATAAAAAAAGACACATAGATCAATGGAACAGAAAGAGATCCCAGAAATAAACCCGCTCATATGTGGTCAATTAATTTACAACAAAGGAGCCAGGAATATACAATGGAGAAAGGACAGTCTCTTCAATAAACTTTATTGGGGAAACTGGACAGCCACATGCAAAAGTATGGAATTTGACCACTATCTTATGCTATATATAAAAATTAACTCAAAATAGATTAAAGACTTGAATATAAGCCCTGAAACCATAAACCTCCTAGAAGAAAACATAGGTGATAAACTGCTTGACATAGGTCTTGAAATAATTCTTTTAATCTGATAGCAACAGCAAAAGCAATAAGAGCAAAAATAAACAAGTGGGACTACATCAAACTAAAAAGCTTCTGCACGGCAAAGGAAACAATCAAAAAAAATGAAAAGGCAACCTACTGAATGGAGAAGATATATAAAGAACACATACAACTCAATAGCAAAAAAACAAACAATTTGATTTTAAAATAGGCAGGAGAACATGCCGCGGAGCGGCTGGGCCCGTGAGCCATGGCCGCTGAGCCTGCGCGTCCGGAGACTGTGCTCCGCAACGGGAGAGGCCACAACAGTGAGAGGCCCGCGTACCACAAAAAAAAAAAAAATAAAAAATAAAAAAAAAAATAAAAAAAAATAAAATAAAATAAAATAGGCAGGAGATACGAATAGACCTTTTTCCAAAGACCAACATACAGATGGCCAATAGGTACATGAAAAGATGCTCAACATCGTCAATCATCAGAGAAATGCAAATCAAAAGCACAATGAGATATAACCTCACACCTGTTAGAATGGCTCTTGTCAAAAAGACAAAAAATAGGGCCTCCCTGGTGGCGCAGTGGTTGAGAGTCTGCCTGCCGATGCAGGGGACACGGGTTCGTGCCCCGGTCCGGGAAGATCCCACATGCCACGGAGCGGCTGGGCCCGTGAGCCATGGCTGCTGAGCCTGCGTGTCCGGAGCCTGTTGCTCCGCAATGGGAGAGGCCACAACAGTGAGAGGTCCGCGTACCACACACAAAAAAAAAAAGACAAAAAATAACAAGTGTTGGCCAGGATGTGGAGAAAAGAGAACCCTCATGCACTGTTGGTGGGAATGTGAATTGGTGCAGCAACTGTGGAAAACAGTATGGAGCCTCTTCAAACAATTACAAATAGAACTGCTGTGTGATTCAGCAAATCCACTTCTGGGTATTTATCTGAAGAAAATGAAAATACTAATTTGAAAAGATCTATGCACCCAATGTTCACTATAACACTATTTATAATATCCAACATATGGAAACAACCTAAGTGCCATTCGATGGATAAAGAAGACGAGGTGTATATAGATATAATGAAATATTATTCAGACATAAAAAAGAATGAAAGCTTGCTATTTGTAACAACAAGGATGAACATGGAGAGCATTCTGCTAAGTGAAATAAACCAGATAGAGAGAGACAAACACCAATATCGTTAAGATCTCTCTTACATGTGGAATTTAAACCAAACAACACCAACAACAAACCCAGGGTCCTAGATACAGAGGACAGATTGGGGGCTGCCAGAGGTTGGGATGGGGATGGGAGAAGTAGGTAAAGGGGTTCAAAAGCTTATAAAAAAGTAATAATGATAAGATCAGATAAAATAAACAGATAAATCATTCATATACATTACTTGTAATCTGCCTTAGAAGTTATGGAGACACACCAGAATATTAAGTCCTACAGAAGTAAATAGAGAACTATTTAATACAAAACTCAGATTATTATCAGTCTTATCCTAAGGAAAAAAAGTCAATTTTTAGCAGACGGGGGCCTCGTAGGCAATGGGAAGCTGATGAGCACGAGTCCTTGTGGCTAGAGCTGCTCTCATACTGCAGACACTGTGCACAGTTCCACCTCCAATCTTCTGCAGGAACACAGCAAAGTCTTCCTTCTTCAAATAAGAGCGAACCTCTCCCAGTCTACATCTTTTATCAATCTGGACATTTCTTCTTCTTCTCATCTTTTTTTTTTTAAATCTCCACTGCTTGACAGATATTTCCACTTGGATGAATTACTGTCATCCCAAATTCAATATCTTTAAACCGAAATGCATACTCTTCCCTCTCCTCTTTCCTAAAAATCCTTAATGCCACATTATCCCAGGCACATCTGTACTGTCAGCCTTTTACCAGGCTGAAAACCTTGAGTTATTTTTAATTCTCAGTAAACTCCTACTCTGGTTCCTATGTTCCCATCCAACTTGTCCATCTGAAATATCAGTTTATTTAATTTATTCTCCACTAGTGACCCCATGTGCAGAAAGCCCGGGCTTTGAAACAGGTCCCCTGCTAGGCTTCACTTAAAATGTCAACAGCAGTAAGTCCAATGGGGCTCAGAAACTATATGAGAAATAGTCACTGTTAATAGAAAGAACGGAAGGAGGAGGGAAGGAAGGAAGGAAGGAAGAGAAGAAAAGAAAAGATGAGATGGTGTAAATAATAGAGCACTCAATAAAAACTTAGGAGACCTGGGTTCTACTTGCACACTTTCCACTAATTAGCTCCAGGGAACCAGTAAACCAGTAAACCATTAAACATGCCTTGGTTTTCAGAGTCTTCATCTATGAGATGAGGTATTTGTGTGGCATGAGATCTTTCCTACTCCTGACACTTTATGACTTTTCTTCAGAAATCCCTGTTTTCCAGGTTGTAACGTTCAAGCTAAACTATCAGAAAGCCCTGGAGTCAAGTAGAGATCCCAGCAGGACTCCAGAGGTGCTCAAGGCTCCTGGAGGGGAACCATGAGCATGTGATTCTCCAATTTCCCCTCCTAAGAAATCAGGACCTGAAATGTTGAGCCAGGTCCAAGTGCAGTATCTGGGGGCCTGATTCAAGTACAGTACAGGGCATCTCTCACTTGTGGACTACAAGGTGTGGTACAGAAGAGTAACCCAAGACATCATCTTAGGAAGACTAAATCAAAGCTGACTAGACCTCCCAACAAATCAACAATCTAAAGGGCTTAGGCACCAAGACATGGAAACAGCCTAAGTGTCTATGAATGGACAGAGAAGATGTGGTACATATACACAATGGAATACTACTCAGCCATAAAAAAAGAATGAAATAATGTCATTTGCAGCAACATGGATGGACCTAGAGATTATCATACTAAGTGAAGTTAGTCTGACAGAGAAAGACAAATATTGCATGATATCACTTATATGTGGAATCTAAAAAAATGATACAAATGAGCTTATTTACAAAACAGACTCTCAGACATAGAAAACAAACTTATGGTTACCAAAGGGGGTGGGGAAGGGTTGGACTGGAAGTTTGGTGTTAGCAGATGCAAACTATTATATATAGGATAGATAAACAACAAGGTCTTACTGTATGGCACAGAGAACCATATTCAATACTCTGTGATAAACCATGATGGAAAAAAATATAAAAAAGGACGTATATATATTTATGGCTGAATCACTTTGCTGTACAGCAGAAGTTAACACTACATCGTAAATCAACTATACTTCAATTAAAAAAAATAAAGGGCTTATGAAGACAAGAGAAAAATATATATGAGGCAGAGAGAGATTCTAGGAAATTTCTCTTAATAGAATTTTGTCATGGGATGATCATGAGCTCATGTTAAAACTGTGACCTGGCTGTGTGTGTGTATGTGTGTGTGTGTGTGTGTGTGTGTGTATCTGTCTCTGTGTGTCTGTGTGTGAATGTCAGTTTGAATGGAGTATGAAAGGTAAAAGATAAAAAAAAAACAATGGGCTAAAATGTGAATGAGATATTAGAGAATGAATGTGAGCATATGTAAATTATGCTGTTAATGTTTTCAAGACATTTGATAGAGTGAAGGAAAAATATAAGCAATAGCCAGATGAGAGTATAGACTGAAAATAAATATTTGTTGTGAACCTACTGCATGTATGTCACTAAAGAATCAGCAACATATGACACATATAAGGACCTCAAGCTATGCAGTGGTTTTAATGTAAAACTAAAATTATCACAATTCTAGACTAAAATTATACTGTCTAAAATTATCCATCTTGGATAAAAACACACATGATGAAGAAGGAACTGTGTCCATCAGCTGAGGTAAGGAAGACTGATTTGCCGAGCCTCCTTGCGAAGCTCCTGCAGGTCTGCCTTGGCATTTGTGCTGGAGGATAAACTGCCCTCCGAGGCCGTGGGGTCATCACGGGCCTGACTGCAACAATGACATCGAGCACATTCAGGGGATTCATGGGACAAAAGCGTAGCTGAGCTATAATCTACGAATAAAACTTTCCTCCCAGCTCTGTACTCTGCAAATGTGTGAGAACAGAGAGAGAGGTTAGTGCAGGTGAGAGGTCAGTTATGACGGATTTTCTTTCAGCGTTCTATCTGTCACTGCAGCAAAAATCCCCAAGTATCATTGCTGCTCAGGCAGCTCTGAAGCTGATTTGCATGTGAGAACCAGTTTACTCTTTTTTTGTTGTTTTGGGGTTGTTTTTTTTTTTTTAAGTATAGTCGATTTACAATATTGTGTTAGTTTCAGGTGTACAGCAAAGTGATTCAGTTATACATACATATATATTTTTTTCAGATTCTTTTCCTTTATAGGTTATTACAAAATAGTAAGCAGAGTTCCCTTGGCTACACAGTAGGTCCTTGTTGGTTATCTATTTTATATTTAGTAGAGTGTATGTGTTAAGCCCAAACTCCTAATTTATCCCTCCCCCTTTTCCCTTTGGTAACCATAATGATACTAATGAACTTAAATACAAAACAGAAATAGATCCACAGAACTGGTTTCCTCTTGACTACTTTTCCTCCATTTATTTATTTCTCATTCATTCATACAACATAGCTATTGGGGAACACTTATGCACTAGGTACTAAGAGATAGAAATAAAGTGGTGAAGAGCAAGAAGGGAGCTGTTCCCACAAAAAGGCTAGTGGGAAGCAGCCACATAGCACAGGGAGATCAGCTCGGTGTTTTGTGACCACCTAGAGGGGTGGGATAGGGAAGGGTGGGAGGGAGACGCAAGAGGGAGGAGATATGGGGATATATGTAAATGTATAGCTGATTCACTTTGTTATACAGCAGAAACCAACACACCATTGTAATGCAATTATACTCCAATAAAGATGTGAAAAAAAAGGAGTCCACCATCTAGGAGCGGATACAAACAATGACCGAATAACTGCAATGCAGTGAGTGTTATTGTTATGGGGAGTACGGAGTGCTACGGAAACACAAAAGCTGTACCGCATCAGGACTTAGAAGTAGATTGGAAGAGAATGACATTTCACATGAGACAGTGAATGGGGGGAGTTAGCTGAGCCAAAAGGAAGAAGACCCTTGCAGACACATGCATCAGTCAAGGAGGCTAAATCATGCTGAAATAACAGAAAAGACCTCCAGGCCTCTGGGGTTTATGTGTCCATCATGGGTTGGCTGTAGCTCTGAGATAGGCTGGGACCTGGGACTTGGGACCCTTTGCTGCAGTGCTGGCACCTGGACACGCCTCTCCTGGAGCAACAAAACACAAAGAAACCATAAGGGACTAAAAATAACTGCGTGCATGTGCACTTGGGGCAAATTATGGACAACAAGATACAAAAAGATCAAAAACCCAACGGCCACTTCTGAAGAGCCAGGAGCAAAAACAGGGCACTGCACACACACCCCTGCACTCAACACCACCTAAGGGTTTGCTGGACCACCTAAGCTCCGCCTTCGGCCCAACCCCTGGACACGCCCCTGCCCTCACCCCACGTAAGGAAGCAGCCTGCCCCGCCTTAAGGAGTGAGCAAGGGCCCCTGTTGCTTGTTCTCGCTCCCCACTCCTGCAGCAGGGGCCCCAATGAAGCCTTGACTGAATTTCTTGTCTGGCCTCTAGTCAATTTCCTTCTTTCTTCTTTTTTTTTTTTGCTTAATTAGAGTATAATTATTTTACAATGTTGTGTTACTTTCTGCTGTTCGGTGAAGTGAATCACCTTTACATATACCTATATCCCCTCCCTCCTGTGTCTCCTTCCCTCCCCCCATTCCACCCCTCCTCCCATCCATCTAGGTCACCACAGAGCACAGACCTGAGCTCCACGCACTCTACAGCAGGTGCCCACTAGCTATTTGTTTTACACATGGCAGTGCACATCTAGTCCATTTCTATTGATTAAGGAGGCCAAGTACCCCATTCGGTATCAGCTCTGCTGTGCTCCCTGCCTTCTTTTCTCCAGGACACAAGTTGACAGGTCATTCTTCATCTGGGACATCGCCTGTCTTGTGGCAGAAGGCAAACATCGTGTTGAAGCACAGAGCTGTCATCCCAAAGTGACACGTGCCACTTCTGCTTACATATCACCAGGCAAAGTAAACCATACGGCCAAGTCCACCAGGCAAGGGTGTGTAATTTCCAAAGGGCAGGGAGGGACACCACATTGTGAACTGGACTTGGTACCAGAAGAGTGAGACCACCCATCATTGTTGTAAACAAAGCAATAGAATGAGGATAGAAGTTGGAACAGCCTCAGACTTACACTGATTGCAGTGTTGAGTGATGTCACGTGGTGAAACAAAGGGATAAGGATGAAGCCAGGTCACGTAGGCTCTACAGGCCACTTTAAGGAGGGAGAATTTCATCACAGATGCACCGGGTAAGATTTGCTGGGTGATTACTGTGTGGAAACTGGATTGGGGAGAAGCCAGATTGAAGGAAGTGTGGACATTAATCCAGGTGAAAATTTATGAGACCTAAATAAAGGCAGGAGGAAAAAGACAATAGAATTTAAGAGGTGTCTGGAAGATTGAATCAGCAGTGGTTGGAGAATTCTTGTATATGAGGGATTAACAGGGAAAGATGTAAAGATGCAGCCAAGTTTTGGGGTTTTTTATAATATTTATTTGGCTGCACTGGGTCTTTGTTGCTGCATGTGGGATTTTTCGTTGTGGTATGGGCTTCTCTCTAGTTGTGGCGTATGGGTGTTCTCTCCTCTCATTGTGACTTGGGCTCCACAGCGCGTAGGCTCAGTATTTTGCAGCACGTGGGCTCTCCAGTTGAGGCGCATGAGCTCAGTAGTTGTGGCGCGCGGGCTTAGTTTCCCCGAGGCATGAGCGATTTTAGTTCCCCGACCAGGGACTGAACCCGCGTCCCCTGCATTGGAAGGCGGATTCTTTACCCCTGGACCACCAGGGAAGTCCCCCAAGTTTTGTTTAGTTCCGAGAAGAAAGGTGTCAATCCCAACCTAGAAATACAGAACGGGGTCAGGTTGGGGAGCAAGATGGTAAATTCCATCTGGGGAATTTTGAGTCTGGCTCTCCTGGAAGCCATTCCAGCAGAGGCATGCGGTAGGTGAGTATATACTTAGGTCTAAAGTTATGAAGGAAGGGAAATCTGACCTAAAGTTGTGCGTCTGGGACTTATCAGGATGTAGGTGCAGACTGAGCTGAACGATTGATGTCAACTGGGCGATGTGTGAAAAAAGAGGGGAAAGGGATGAAAAGATAAGGCAGCACAACAGAACCATTTTTCCTGCCGAGATTTTCTTCGGCTTTTATTAAGCGCATACCTCCCTATATTTTTATTACTCTGTCCTAGAGGAAGGGCAATCGTTCCCGAGGACGAATCACAGGTTTTCCCACCGCCCTCAACATAACATGGTGAGAAGAACAATTAAATCATGAGTCAGGCAGCTTGGGTTTCAATTTCCACCTTCACTCCTAGCAACCATGTGTCTGTGGAAAACCTCTTAATCAGCCGTGTCTTAACTTTCTCACCCTGAAACAGGGGTGCTAACACCTTGACTCCCTCCCTTAGGAGATTGTCAGGGCTGGGAAAGCTGCATGCTATGGGTGAAAGCTCTTTGAAAACTGAAAGTATCTTTTAAACACAAGTTGGTATTACAGTGTTCACCCTAGGAGGGGAAATTCCAAAATCTATTTTGAGATCTCATAAAATATGAAGAAAATAGAAAGCCCTTTGCCAAATCTCATAAAAGCAAAATTGACAACATTTTTGACATGACTCATTCTTCCTTTGAAAACCAGCTATCAGATAAGGGTCAGCTCCTTTCAAAAAGAAACTTAAGGAAAATAGAACTTGTTGGAGTGAGACTGTTGTTTTTCACATTGATCATTTTCAAGGTGTCTATCATTATTAACATATGAGTTAGCCTGTGGCCTTAACTCTAACCCTAATACATGTATATTTCCCTTCATGCAGATACATTTAAATGGTGGAAAAATAGTTAAATTTTCCAATTGGATTTCAGTGATCTTTTTTATGGAGCTCTCGGTGTTAACCAAAAGTTCTGAACATCCACATACTTACAAGAACATTAATTCTAGAAGATTTGTCTAGAGATGAGAAGCCAGGAATCAGAGCGTTTACACTGCCAATGGTCCAGGGACTCTGTTTTCTATACCTTACAATTTCAGACAGTAATTATGATCCCCTTTCAAACAGTTTTTACTTATTTAAGATCAGAGCCAACCTTCATCGTCATTGCTTATGTGCATTGTTCTTGTAAACTCCAATTTAAAATCACTCTAGTACCCTCTATCCCAGCAGCTTATGGGAAATTTTGGATTATTGGTTGTAGGTCAAGTGTTATTGTAAATACTTTGTCAAGAGTGGGACTTGTGCTTTCAGCTTTACTACATTTGTTTCATTTTATCTTCCCAACCAAAAGGTGCCCCAAACACAAAAACGTTATAAAATTCATCATATACCACTGAAAGTACCAACTATGACTTAGAGATTAAAAGAACTTAAACCTTCACTGCACATTTAATTAAATTTCTTTAAGTTTAAATGTTGAATATATGTTCAGAGATATATAAGTAATAGAATTAGTTTTGTCCTTGAATTAATTTCTAAGCTATACAACCTCTAGGGGTAATAACTATTAGGTATATGGGCCATCAATCACCACACTCACCCCAAACATCACTATCATTATAAAGTTTCTCAGTCAGTCCTCAGAATCTTTCTCAACACAACACCCCAGGAAGCCCCTTCAAATCACTTACCTGTTTGCCACCCTGAGGCCAGCAGTCTACATAGGTGATAAATACCAATAATAAAATGTATTTCATCCTACTTTATCTAAAGTAGATGTATCTTGTCCATAAATTTTATCTTTGAATGTAAAAAATCTTCCTCAGAACTTAATTTATGCTATAAGCACTAAAGCTATAGGCAACAACCTATTTTTTTTTACAGGTATTAACACTGCTTATGGAAAGATAAATTATTATTGTCCTACCAGTACTCTCTCTGTCACCCTTCACTACCATCCAAGAATAATGAAGTGTTTGCTAATTGTTAATCACTAAATGCTTATTTAGCAATTATTCCTACACTCATTTCAAGTAAACTGTTAATTTAGGAAGGAAAGAGTAAGCTGATTTTAAATCTTATGCAAACTTTGTTTTATCACTTCCATGACTACAGCCTATTTTCTCATATCTCAGCTAATCTTTTCATCACTGTTTGTAAAGCAGTAATAAAATGGACATTTATTGTGCACTAATGTGGAAAGTTATCATTATTCTTCTAGAACACATCCTTTGCCTCTTACTGAAAGGCATTTTCCTCTTTTTCACATTCTTTTGGACTCTTCCAAATGAAACTTCACTAATTGTATCATAAAATCGTACCATGTAGCTTTTGAGATCATGCAGATGTGTTTTGACAAAATAGCTATTTCAAACTTTGTACATGGCCTTGAAAAAAGTGTTTTAATGACTAGGAAAGGAGATTTGTTCAAGTCAACAAGTTGACAGTAAGCAGCTGTTTCTGTTTTATACATTCCATCTGTTGGACCATATTTTATATCTGTCCGCTTTTCAAATCAAATTTTCAACAGATTCATCTTAGTTATCATTTAATAGTCAGTGTCTGGTCGGCTACATTTCTGATACTTGTGATAAGCTGGTTGGTTGAGTATTACACTGTATCCCCTGGCTGGGAGCATTTGGCAGCTTTACTGTAGTGCACAGTTCTTAGCAAACATCATGAAATCGATTTCCAACTGCCATGGAAAAATGCAGTAATGTCTCATTGTCTATAGCACTACAATGTGAGATCTTAAAACTACAGCTCCGGTGAAAACACATCTGAAGGACTTCTCTGGTGGTGCAGTGGTTAAGAATCCGCCTGCCAGTGCAGGGGACACGGGTTCGAGCCCTGGTCTGGGAAGATCCCACATGCCGCAGAGCAACTGAGCCTGTGTGCCACGATTACTGAGCCTGCTCTCTAGAGCCCGTGAGCCACAACTGCTGAGCCCACGTGCCACAACTACTGAAGCCTGCGCGCCTACAGCCCATGCTCGACAACAAGAGAAGCCACCACAATGAGAATCCCGTGCACCGGAACGAAGAGTAGCCCCCGCTCGCCGCAACTAGAGAAAGTCTGCACGCAGCAATGAAGACCCAAAGCAGCCAAGTAAAATAAATAAATAAACAAACAAATAAATTTATTTATTTTTTAAAAAACCCATCTGAAAATATTGGCTTCAGAAATGTGTTTGGTACCAGCACATAATATGTCTCTTTGCAGAGAGTCCACACTTAAAACTCACTTTGAATCAAGTTAATAAGGTTTTGATGGCTAATTATAAGTCTCTTTATCTTAAAAAAAAAAAAACTAGCCTAAATTGTTATTTGTTGATTTTGTATTGTACATGTGGTATAATTGTGACTGTATAGTCATTAAAATATATTTAGACTACACGAATCACTGCTTACACACCTTGAATAACCTTGTAGTTTCTACCATAGAAAATATTCTGCTGGCCCAGAAAGGCTCCCAGGTCACGGGCTAGATCATAGCACTACCAATCTCTCCTGAATAACCACATATTTCAAATGAGAATTAAAATGAATTATGCTATAACTGTGTGGCCTTGCTGACCACCGGAGAGCTTAAGAGGTCTAACTTCTGTGACTGAAGCACACTGGTCAGGGAGAATGAGAGTTCTGCTCCTGGAACCATAAATCAATGATTTAAGGTTTTCTAAATTAACTATATGACATGCTGTTAAGATTTTACTAGATAACAATAGAACTATTAAAATGTCACTCCACAGCAATCATTTAAACAAAGAACTATTTAAAATTTAAAAGTTTTAATATGTTCACAGATATATATGGGTAGACCATAGCTGACAATCTGATTTCCTCTCAATATTGTCATCAAAAGACCATAGAAAACTAATCTAATGAATGGACTTAGAAACATCTGGAATGCACTGTTGGTGAAGCAGTGATCAGTAACTTGGTATTGACACATCACATACTCCCCTAGGAAGAAGCCACAGAGACCCTGCAACCCTGAGTTAAACCGTACAGTTGAAGGCTACGTGTGACTGGGGTTCTGGAGCTGTGCAGGGTGCAACTCTCACGACGCTTGGAGCCCTGAGAGCCTGTAAAGGACTTAATATCAATCTTTGGATCAGTAGTTTTGAAGATAGAAAATGCAATAGTATACTATGATATGACTCTCAATTTTATGTCAAGATTGTCCCTCAGTTTGTTAAGAGAAGATTTACTCAGTCTTATTCAGAGAACTTCTAAGTCACGGTTTGTCAAGATCAGCTTTTTATTTTTTAAAAAAATTTAAAGACATTTATTTTATTGAAGTATAGTTGATTGACAAAGTTGTGTTAATTTCTTCTGTAGAGCAAAGTGATTCAGTTATACATATATATACACATTCCTTTTCATATTCTTTTCCATGATGGTTTATCACAGGATATTGACTATAGTTCCCTGTGCTCTACAGTAGGACCTTGCTGTTTATCCATCCTATAGGTAATAGTTAGTTTGCATGTGAATATCAGTCTTGAAGTGTGTTCAAAATTTTACTTTTTAGCAAAGCACTCAAGTATGTGCAAGATTTGCTTGAAAAATAAGTGACAGTAGATCCAAGAGTCAAGATTCTCCCTACAGCGGTGTCCCTTAATCCGCATGGCAGTGTTTCCTTGAGCAGGAGATGAGCGGGAGCACCATAAGGCTCTGTGAACCAGCACCCTCTCTGGTCTGAACCTCATCCCTACTAGACCACGAGTGTGTGGCTTGGGGCACGTCATTCTCTGTGTGGACAGACAAGGAAAAGCATCTCTACTCCGAAGAATAAATTCGACGCTCAAATTCAGACCAGTCAAGGGAGCTCAGACCTCAAAGAACTTGTAGTCAAGTAGTGCAGACAGGGGTAAACAAAATGCTGCAATAAAGCATCTAAGTCCTAAAAACTCATATGAGCAAAACAGACAAGATGCAGGCTCAACTTGTGTTCAGGTTTTGGGTGTCGAAAGAGGAGACCTCACACATGAGAGAAAGTGAGAGCGGGTGAGGGAGCTGGGATCCAGGACAGTGTCAACACCACTCTTGGTCTGTCTGATCTCTGGAGGGTGAGAAGAAACCTCCATGGGAGGGTCTGCAAGGTGCTGCGACTGGGGCTGCTCACAACACATCCAGGAGGTGGAGATGCCTTCTGGGGAGAAGTACAGATGTATAAGAGAATGGAGTACAAGCAGGGTCCAAAACAGGTGTGGGAACAACAGAACGTGGTCTCTGACTTCTCCCTGGACCACAGATCAGAGTCAGAGGCTGCTGTTCTCATGCATTGCCTAGACCACCATTTCTCCATTTGGTCTTTTGTCTCTATTCTTTACTCCGTTCCAGTCTCGGTTCTTTATTCCTTTCAGCCTCCACACCAACTACATTCATCTGTTTTCAGTTCTCTGACATGCTGCATTTCCTGTCCTCAGGGCGCTCGCATATACTTTTCCCGCTGTCAGAAACACTCTTCCTTCCCCGACACTCTGTTCGGTTCCCACAGACCCTCCATATCTCAGCTCCAGCTTCACCCCCTCTGACCACTACTCCACCTTCCACCTGCACCTACAAAGATCAGGTTCTCCTTTTCTCATACTTCTCTGCACTTTTTTTTCATAGCACCTGGGCTGTTTTTAATTGTATGGCTGTTGCTTCCCATCTCACTAACTATGGAGCAATCAGCAAAGTATTAAACTGTTTTGCTCACCACTGTATTTTGTTAATGTGTATCTGGTCTCGACTTTATTTAATAAATAAAAATTATCACTGACTCAATCTGAAAAAGTTATCTTTGACACACTCCTCCCCTGTGTCTCCTGTGATATTCCCCGTTTCTGAATCTCAGCATGGAATGCTCAAACCAGATGTTTTAGTCCTTTTCCATTGCACCCTCTGTTCTATAATCTCAAATACCCAAAGGGAAACAATCTTGGCTTTTTCAAGAGCAAGACTTAAGGGAAAATCCTTAGTGTCCACTTTTTCATCTTTGCTGTTCTTTTGATGTATCTAACTTGACAGTGATGATAAAATTTTTCTTCTGAGAAAGAAAAGCGCTCTGAACCGCAGGCCTTTCTAATGTGGGGCATAGGAAATCTCTGTCATAAACAGAGGAAGTCAGATGTTTCCTTTTCCATAACTTCTAAGAAAATTATTATTGTTAACATCTATTCTCACCTAGGAATAAAAGTAATTTAATACAAATCCAAGAAAATTCCTCATCACAGAAATTGGTTGGCTCCATCTAGAGAAGCAGATGTTAAACCACAGTCTCATCAGCTTGATGGGGATATTTGCAGTTTGCAAACAAGATAGACAAGCATAATTTACTTATTGACAAGACTATGCCATTTTCTGATAACCCAAGGACATGATTTTATATTTATCAAATATTTGGATCTTGTAATGATAATAGATAGTGAGTCTCTGTAGATGAAATGAAGGCATTAAAGTCAAACACTTTTCCAGGTCTTTGTAACTGTAGGAGCTTGAGTCTTCTCATATAACTTATAGTCCAAACCAAGGAGTTTTGAGTGCAAGAGGATACTAAAAATAACTGAAATTATATAACTTTTGAAATGTTCATTTTTTTCTAATAAGACAACTTTTGTATATTATGGAGATATGTATTTTTTCAAAATATGTCTATTTTCAAAACATTTCCTTCTTAAATTAAAAGTAACATATCTGGACAAACTAAATAAGAATGGTATTTTTTTCTTTTGTATATTGACTATCTTGACTATAACATAAGCAGAACTTTCAGTCTCAGCTCTGACAGCTCTAAAGAACTTAGAAGTTATCACTCCCATCTTTTCAAGAAGAAAAAGCTGAACTGGACCAGGGTGAGTCCATGGTCTTCAAAGGATCCCCACGCTTTTGTGGATTTCACATCTAGGAATCCTGTGAAGTTCTAAGCGAAATGCCCTCCCAGCTGTGGTTGTGAAACATGCCCGGTGTCTTCTCCAGGGAAAAGGGTTCACCTGATCCTTATCTTATCTGGAGGAAGGGCATTCCTCTGACTTCAACCTTCCTGCATAACCCAAGGGAGCAAACAAAAGCTGTGCTACTGGAGACGCACTTGTGCAAGTCCCGTCCCACTACATGGCTGAGATTTCACCCTGAGATTATAGAACACTTCTCCTCTCCCCCACTTCACCACCACACCAACAGGGCTCTTGTACAGCAAGAGTGGATGACAGTTGAAATTTGCTGCAAAATGCAGCCCAGAATCAAGAGGAGATAAAAACAAGAACGCTCAAGGAATTTGAAGCCTCTGGCACCTACAGCTAAAGCAAACACCAAGAAAACCCAATACTTCTCATAACATAAATCCTCACACTAAATGCCTATTATCTTGTTTCTATTATTCAGTATAACATGTCCAGCTTTCTCCAAAAAATTACAAGCCATGCCAAAGTCAAGAAAAAAGTCTGAAGAAACAAATGAAGTATGAGAAGCAGACTCAGATATGACACAGATGTTGGAATCATCAGAGCAGGAATTTAAAATAACTAAAATTAGTACGTTTAGTTGTCTAATGAAGAGGGGACAACATGTAAGAACAGGAGGGTAATGCAATCAGGAAGTGGGAACTCTAAGAAAGAGTCAAACAGGGTACAAATGAACTTATCTATAAAACAGAAATAGAGTCACAGATGAAGCAAACAAACTTATGGTTACAAGGGGGAAAGATGGTGGGGAGGGATAAACTGGGAGATTGGGATGGACATATGCACACTACTACATATAAAATAGATAACTAATAAGGACCTACTGTAGAGCACAGGGAACTCTACTCAGTACTCTGTGATAACCTATATGGGTAAAGAATCTAAAAAAGAGTGGATATATATGTAAGTATAACTGATTCATTTTGTTGTACACCTGAATCAAACACAACATTGTAAATCAACTGTGCTCCAATAAAAATTTTAATGAAAGGAAATTATAGACATCAAAAAGAGTGTGCCAGAAATGAAGAATGCTTTTGACTGATTTATTAGTAGGATATGACTCAGCCAAGGAAAGAATCAGGGAATGTGAAGATTAGGTCAATGGGATCTTTACAATGTAAAGGCAAAGAAAGAGTGAACAAAAAGAATAGAACTTTTAAGAACTGTGGGGAAATTTCAAAATGTGTAACGTATGTATAATTGGAACGCCAGAAGGAGAAGAAAGAGAGAACAGAGCAGAAGAAATATATGAAGTCATAATGGTGAAGAACATTCCAAAATTAATGACAGACACCAAATCACTGACACAGGAAGTTTGGAGAGCACCAAGTAGAATAAATTTCAAAAAACTGACACCCCGGGGCTTCCCTGGTGGCACAGTGGTTGAGAGTCCACCTACCGATGCAGGGGACACGGGTTCGTGCCCCGGTCCGGGATGATCCCACATGCCGCGGAGCGGCTGGGCCCATGAGCCATGGCTGCTGAGCCTGTGCGTCTGGAGCCTGTGCTCCGCAATGGGAGAGGCCACAGCAGTGAGAGGCCTGCATACCAAAAAAAAAAAAAAAAAAAAAATAAGGTGAACATATGTGCATGGGTTTACCTCTGGGCTTTCTATCCTGTTCCATTTATCTATATTTCTATTTTTGTGCCAGTGTCTTGATTACTGTAGTATTGTAGTATAGTCTGAAGTCTGGGAGCCTGATTCCTCCAGCTCCATTTTTCTTTCTCAAGATTGCTTTGGCTATTCGGGATCTTTTGTGTTTCCATACAAATTGTGAATCTATTTGTTCTAGTTCTGTGAAAAATGCCATTGGTAGTTTGAAAGGGATTGCATTGAATCTGTAGATTGCTTTGAGTAGCATAGTCATTATCACAATGTTGATTCTTCCAATCCAAGAACATGGTATATATCTCCATCTGTTTGTATCATCTTTAATTTCTTTCATCAGTGTCTTATAGTTTCCTGGAGATAGGTCTTTTGTCTCCTTAGGTAGGTTTATTCCTAGGTATTTTATTCTTTTTGTTGCAATGGTAAATGAGAGTGTTTCCTTAATTTCTCTTTCAGATTTTTCTTCATTAGTGTATAGGAATGCAAGTGATTTCTGTGCATTAATTTTGTGTCCCGCTAGTTTACCGAGTTCATTGATTAGCTCTAGAAGTTTTCTGGTAGCATCTTTAGGATTCTTTATGTATAGTATCATGTAATCTACAAACAGTGACAGTTTTACTTCTTCTTTCCCAATTTGGATTCCTTTTATTTCTTTTTCTTCTCTGATTCATGTGGCTAAAACTTCCAAAACTATGTTGAATAACAAGGGTGAGTGTGGGCAACCTTGTCTTGTTCCTGATCTTAGAGGAAATGGCTTCAGTTTTTCACCATTGAGAACAATGTTGGCTGTGGGTTTGTCATATATGGCCTTTATTATGTTGAGGTAAGTTCCCTCTATGCCTACTTTCTGCAGAGTTTTTTTATCATAAATGGGTGTTGAATTTTGTCGAAAGCTTTTTCTGCATCTATTGAGATGATCTTATGGTTTTTCCTCCTTCAATTTGTTAATATGGTTTATCACATTGATTGATTTGCATATATTGAAGAATCCTTGCATTCCTGGGATAAACGCCACCTGATCATGGTTTATGATCCTTTTATGTGCTGTTGGATTCTGTTTGCTAGTATTTTGTTGAGGATTTTTGCATCTGTGTTCATCAGTGATATTGGCCTGTAATTTTCTTTCTCTGTGACATCTTTGTCTGGTTTTGGTATTAGGGTGATGGTGGCCTCATAGAATGAGTTGGGGAGTGTTCCTCCCTCTGTTGTATTCTGGAAGAGTTTGAGAAGGATAGGTGTTAGCTCTTCTCTAAATGTTTGATAGAATTCGCCTGAGAAGCCATGTGGTGTTGGGCTTTTGTTTGTTGGAAGATTTTTAATCACAGTCTCAATTTCAGTGCTTGTGATTGGTGTGTTTATATTTTCTCTTTCTTCCTGGTTCAGTCTCAGAAGGTTGTGCTTTCCTATGAATTTGTCCATTTCTTCCAGGTTGTCCATTTTATTGGCATAGAGTTACTTGTAGTAATCTCTCATGATCCTTTGCATTTCTTCAGTGTCAGCTGTTACTTCTTCTTTTTCATTTCTAATTCTATTGATTTGAGTCTTCTTTTTTTTCTTGATGAGTCTGGCTAATGGTTTATCGATTTTGTTTATCTTCTCAAAGAATGAGCTTTTAGTTTTATTGATCTTTGCTATTCTTTCCTTCATTTCTTTTTCAATTATTTCTGATCTGATCTTTATGATTTCTTTCCTTCTGATAACTTTGGGGTATTTTTGCTCTTCTTTCTCTAATTGCTTTAGATGTAAGGTTAGGTTGTTTACTTGAGATGTTTCTTGAGGTAGGATTGTATTGCTATAAACTTCCCTCTTAGAAATGCTTTTGCTGCATCCCATAGGTTTTGGGTTCTCATGTTTTCATTGTCATTTGTTTCTAGGTATTTTTTTGATTTCCTCTTTGATTTCTGCAGTGATCTCTTGGTTATTTAGTAGTGTATTATTTAGCCTCCATATATTTGTATTTTTTACAGATTTTTTCCTGTAATTGATATCTCGTCTCATAGCGTTGTGGTCAGAAAAGATACTTGATATGATTTCAATTTTCTTAAATTTACCAAGGCTTGATTTGTGACCCAAGATATGATGTATCCTGGAGAGTATTCCATGAGCACTTGAGAAGAAAGTGTATTCTGTTGTTTTTGGATGGAATGTCCTATAAATATCAATTAAGTCCATCTTGTTTAATGTATCATTTAAAGCTTGTGTTTCTTTTTTTATTTTCATTTCTGATGATCTGTCCATTGGTGAAAGTGGGGTGTTAAAGTCCCCGACTATAATTGTGTTACTGTTGATTTCCCCTTTTATGGCTGTTAGCATTTGCCTTATGTATTGAGGTGCTCCTATGTTGGGTGCATAAATATTTACAATTGTTCTATCTTCTTCTTGGATTGATCCCTTGATCATTACGTAGTGTCCTTCCTTGTCTCTTGTAATAGTCTTTATTTTGAAGTCTATTTTGTCTGATATGAGAATTGTTACTCCAGCTCTCTTTCGATTTCAATTTGCATGGAATATCTTTTTCCATCCCCACATTTTCAGTCTGTATGCTTCCCTAGGTCTGAAATGGGTCTCTTGTAGACATCATATATGTGGGTCTTGTTTTTTTATCCATTCAGCCAGTCAATGTCTTTTTCTTGGAGCATTTAATCCATTTACATTTGAGGTAATTATCCATATGTACATTCCTATTACCATTTTCTTAATTGTTTTGGGTTTGTTATTGTAGGTCTTTTCCTTCTCTTGTGTTTCCTTCCTAGAGAAGTTCCTTTAGCATTTGTTGTAAAGTGGATTTGGTGGTACTGAATTCTCTTAGCTTTTGCTTGTAAAGGTTTTAATTTCTGTGTTGAATCTGAATGAGATCCTTTCTGGGTAGAGTAATCTTGGTTGTAGGTTTTTCCCTTTCATCACTTTAAATATGTCCAGCCACTCCCTTTTGGCTAGCAGAGTTTCTGCTGAAAGATTAGCTGTTAATCTTATGGGGATTCCCTTGTATGTTATCTGTTGCTTTTCCCTTGTTGCTTTTAATATTTTTTCTTGGTATTTAATTTTTGATAGTTTGATTAATATGTGTCTTGGAGTGTTTCTCCTTGGATTTATCTTGTATGGGACTCTCTGCACTTCCTGAACTTGATTGACTATTTCCTTTCCCATATTAGGGAAGTTTTCAACTATACTCTCTTCAAATACTTTTTTCAGTCCCTTTCTTTTTCTCTTCTTCTTCTGGGACCCCTATAATTTGAATGTTGGTGTGTTTAATGTTGTCCCAGAGGTTTCTGTGACTGTCTTCAATTCTTTTCATTCTTTTTCCTTTATTCTGCTCTGCAGTAGTTATTTCCACTATTTTATCTTCCAGGTCATTTATCCGTTCTTCTGCCTCAGTTATTCTGCTATTGATTCCTTCTAGAGAATGCTTAATTTCATGTATTGTGTTTTTCATCATTGTTTGTTTGCTCTGTAGGTTTCTAGGTCCTTGTTAAACGTTTCTTGTATTTTCTCCATTCTATTTCCAAGATTTTGGATCATCTTTACTATCATTACTCTGAATTCTTTTTCAGGTAGACTGCCTATTTCCTCTTCATTTGTTTGGTCTAATAGGTTTTTACCTTGCTCCTTTATCTGCTGTGTGTTTCTCTGTCTTCTCATTTTGCTTAACTTACTGTGTTTGGGGTCTCCTTTTCACAGGCTGCAGGTTTGTAGTTCCTGTTGTTTTTGGTGTCGCCCACAGTGGCTAAGGTTGATTCAGTGGGTTTTGTAGGCTTCCTGGTGGAGGGCATTGGTGCCTGTGTTCTGGTGGATGAGGCTGTATCTTGTCTTTCTGGTGGGCAGGTCCGTGTCTGGTGGTGTGTTTTTGGGTGTCTGTGAACTTATTATGATTTTAGGCAGCCTCTCTGCTAATGGGTGTGGTTGTGTTCCTGTCTTTCTAGTTGTTTGGCACAGGGTGTCCAGCACTGGAGCTTGCTGGTTGTTGAGTGGAGCTGGGTCTTAGCGTTGAGATGGAGATCTCTGGGAGAGCTCTCACCATTTGATATTACATGGAGTCGGGAGGTCTCTGGTGGACCAATGTCCTGAACTCAACTCTCCCACCTCCGAGGCTCAGGCCTGACAACCGGCCGGAGCACCAAGACCCTGTCAGCCACATGGAGGTTCCTGTTTTTTCCCAGCTCTCCCAGGAATCATGAAGTCTGCGAAAGCCAGTTATGTAGAGCTGTGATCAAATTTAACAAGTAAAGCAGTGCCATTCGAATTGAGCTCCAGATACAAATGTTGGTCCAGGAACCGTTTGATTCTGGTCTTTAGATGGCTTGCATGAAATAGATTTTTGGTCAGTTACAATAAGGCAGAATGGAGGAGACTCCTTGCCTGACAGCAGTTTTCCAACAGCTAGATGGAGAAACACATAAGGTGGGGTCCTGAACGAAAGATCTCCTGTCCTAGTGGAGTTTGGGGACCTGCCCAATGGACCTAGGTAACACTTCTTAAAATTCACAGCAGTTAGGTTACTAGGCAACTAATAAAATTTTATTGAATCAAGTGAAATAAGAATTAATTTGTTAATTAATGGAAGCATTAGCATTAAATGGCATTAGTTGGTCTCATGAAATGGTAGAATAAATGTTTAAATGTGTGAACTTAATTAATTCATATGAAATGTAATCGATTGAACTAATGTTTTATCACCCTTGATGCCTTGAGATTTCCTCATCTACCACCAGTCCATAAGGGGACACCCCCTGGCAGAGCTGCTTTTCCTCTCAGCCACCTCCCCACAGTGTTCTTTTCCAACCTGGTCTTTTCCTAATCCTGTCTCTCTGTGGCCAAACGTCTATTTAATTAACTCAAAACTGGTGGCTTTATTTACAACTTAGATGAGGAAATTTAATATCCTATAAAAAATAATATTGTATTTGGGAATGGGCCAAAACATACTTGTGCAGTACTTGCAATAGTGTTTCAAGCTTGGCTCTAGGCCAGATGGTCTGTCATCACCTGGGCATCAGCCCCGCCCCTTGCTATGGGCTCTTCCGCACCACAAGCAGGGAGCATGGAAACTACGGTTCCCAGAATCCTTCACCAACAGGGCTGAGACCGGCCTGTGGTTTCACTGAGACTTAGAAGGCAGAGAGAAGAAGCAGGCATCTGGCGTCACTGACATCTTCCTCCCATCACTACACTCCTCGTCAAGGCCTTCCAACAGCTCTGTTTAAAATGCATCAAGGGTCAAGTGATGTCTGTTTTCCTGCAGAAACACAATCTGACATAGGGGTCATAATAAGACTGAGATATTAAAACAACATCCACGACTTATTGGTTAGAGTCGGTTGACTCCCTCCCCTCCCACCTTCCCACCCCCGGCCCATCATCCTTCTCTGCTGTATTTTTCTCACATCCCATACCACCATCCAATGTCCTGTAGTTTTGTTTGTTCATATTTTTAGTTGTCTGCCATAGTGGAAGCACCATGACAACAAAAGCCTTTGTTTTACACACTGTTAAGTCCCCAGTTTCTAGAACAGGGCCTGCTGTGCGATTGGTATTCAATAAAAATATTTTAATGAATGAGTGATTCTGAGGGAACGTTATTTTTTTCTGGCGAGAATTTGTGTTTGCTTCTGCCAGGCTCCTGCAGTGCTCCCAACACAGGACCACTTTAAACTCAGGGTTCTGCCTGCAGAGTTTCAAGCCACTGAATGTCTGTGCGTTTCTGAGCCAAGACTGTGCATGTGCAGGAATACTTGGGAGAGACTGTGTTCTCCCCATTCTGAGTCAACACTGAAGAGAGAAAACATGCCTGCAGGAATTCTACTGTGGTATCATTTCCTGTTCCTGCTGGTTCTGTCTTGTCCCCTTGTACCTGCTTCCACTGGCCCAGTCCTCTGTCCACCAGCTATAGGTGATGACAGCCGAGGAATTCCAGCTACTCTGCTTCCTACCAGTGAAGCCTTTTTTTCTCTTTATTCCTTGCTGCAGCTTGTTACCCTTTCTGGACATATGGCCTGCTTAAGCCCTAAATTCATGCTTAAATTTTATCCAGCACTGCCAGGTGTTCTGTACTGGGAAGGGTTTCTCTGTACATCTCCTGATGTGTTGGAAAGGGAAGCCCCTTTTATCACTTGCATCACTTTTATAATGAGACCAAAGTAGATCCTCTGGAAAGGAAGAAGAGTTTGGTAAGACACTACTTCCCCTAGGTCATATTGTTGACTGTTTAAACACAGTATTTTATAAGTATAAGAGAAGCACCCATAACTGTCATTTTCAGAAAGTGAGATTTCAACAAGTCTGTCTCTGCAAAATTTGCCTTTCCTTTAGGTCAAAACAGAGTTCTCTTTACATGGAAACTTGAGTCCGTTTCTTGTTTTGAACCAGGGCTCAGGATATGGCTTTGGGCCCCCTCTGGCAAGGTGATCCCTTAAGACCATCTTAGTCTCCTTGGCAGTTTTGAGGTCTATGTGCTTCATGTTTGCCAGAAGGAGAAGCAAACCTGGAACACTTATGAGCAAGGATCAAAGGAAACATCTTGTCTTTGGAAGTAAAGAGAAAAACAAAAGCGACAGTGGCACCCATTGGTTAGATGTTTCTGGCACAGACTCTGGCTCACTAGTACAGCACATCATCAGGGCAAGGGAACAATGGAAATTATCAGGCCTTCCTCCCAGGGGACTGCTCAGTGAGAGGCATATTATTTTTCTCATACCATATTTTGCAGCTTTAAATTATGCAATATTATATCAGAAGCAGAAAAATGTTTATCTGTTAACAATATTTGAAAGGAGAGAGAGCACTTTATTGACTAGAGTATACCTTTCGTTCCTTTCACTGGTGTCTGAAAAGTTGCAAACATGTCTTTCTACACAGCTGGCTCTTTCCCGTAGGTCAGTAGGTCGTGTGGCTTTGGAATGTTTCTCTTAAAACTTAAGGGCTCATAGATTTTCCCATATTTGTATTCACATATAAAAACTCTCCTCATTTGGATTAAATGCATTCTTCTAAAAGTGATATTCTTTTAAGGCTGTGATTTTTTTCACTCTGTTTCAGTTCATCTAATGCAGGACCCCCCTGAAATAGGAGACTCGCACCAGGAGACTCGCATCCTGGCGAGGAAGATGCTTGGGAGTTTCACCTGCAGGAGCTCTGGGGTTACTTCCAAGTCCACTGACCAGGCGTGGCAGGTGCTAAGGGATTTTCAGCTCTTTGTAAAAGGCATACACGTAATGGATGCTTATTTTCTAATATGCTTTGCCATGAAGGGAAGCAGGGACCTGTCAAGCTTTATGACATTTGAAGAATTGGGATAAGTTTACCTGAGTGTGATTTACTTAATATTTTCTTTTATAAGCAGCTTTACGAATATACTTCCAATGCTTTGCCTACCTGCTTCAAGAATCTTCCTTTGCCCTTTCCTTCCTCTCTTCCTTCCTTCCTTCCTTCCCTCTCTCTGCCTCAGTCTCTCCCTCTCTTTCATTCTATAAATGCATAAATAAATGGAAATGCACTACGACCATTTAGTTAACCTTGCCATTAGGAAATAAAGCTCTTGAAACTCGTGTTCTCCACTGCTCACATGTAGCTTAAACTAAAGTCAGACAAGGAAATTAAAGGAGTATATAAACAGTTTGAAGTGCCAATGTTGAAAATCCTATTGCATAATGGTGTCGGGAATGTGTCCCCGCCCAGGGACTTCTTCACTAAGACAGCTTTACTACCAAGATATATTTAGTGTTTCTGATCATGATCCTCAAATATCAGAATGATCTACAGATGCTTGTTAAAATGTAAGTTCCTGGGACCTGCCAGTACCCAAAGAATCTGATTTAATCAGCCTGAGCTGGGGCTTTTTGTTTTGCATAATTAGCAAGCTCTTTGCAGAATGACCAGAGGCATTCACACCCAGGGTTCCGAACCAGGCCACCTGAGTCTGAGCCCTGCTTTTGCTACTTGCTAGCTGTGTGATTTGGGGGAAATTGCTTAATTTCCCTATAGCTCAATTTTCTTGTATGTAAAGCCAGATGTAGTAATAGTGCTCAGCTCAAAGGATTATTGGAGGAAAGGAGTGACCAAACACATACAGTGCTTGGAATAGTGTCTGATACATAATTACATCTTGCAGTGCTAACTACTATGGTTCTTTCCTGACAATTAACATTTTAGAACCCCAGAAAAGAATTCATTCATCCTTCTCTTAATAACTTTGCTTGTTGTTTTCAGCTCTCATTTTAATTTTTTTTTTTTTTTTTTTTTTTTTTTTTGTGGTGAGTGGGCCTCTCACTGTTGCGGCCTCTCACGCTGCGGAGCACAGGCTCCGGACGTGCAGGCTCAGCGGCCATGGCTCACGGGCCCAGCCGCTCCCTGGCACGTGGGACCTTCCCGGACCGGGGCACGAACTCGTGTCCCCTGCATCGGCAGGCGGACTCTCAACCCCTGCGCCACCAGGGAAGCCCTCAGCTCTCATTTTAAAGCCAACTTTATTGAGATACACGTACGTACGATAAAACATACACATTTTAAGTGTAAAATTTGATGAGTTTCGATAAATGCATACACCCTCATTGCACCTACCACAATCATAATGTGGAACATTCTCAGCACCAAGAAAGTCCCTTCTATCCCCACCCTGGGTCCAGGCAACCAGGGGTCTGCCCTCTGTCACTACCAGATTGGTCTTACCCTTTCTAGAATTTCATGTAAATGCAAACATTCCATATGTACTCTTTTGTGTCTGTTTTTTTTTCCCCTCAGCACAATGTTTCTGAGATTCATCTGTGTTGCTCTGTGGGTTAGTAGTTTCTTCTTTTCCTCTGCTGAGTTCTGTTTCATTGTATGGATGTACCATAATTTGCTCAGCTACTCATTTGTTGCTGGATATTTGAGTTGCTTCCAATTTGGAGTTATTATAAATAACTCAGATAACTTCTGTGTTGGCAGCTAGTTTAGTTTTTCTATTTAAAAAAGAGTAAAGTCAAGGACTCAGAAAACAGAATCTGTCTTCATATGATCAATTTTGGAATGCCTAGAAGTCTTGCAAGAGCAAGATGCAGGGGAAGAAAAAGCAACATTGAAAACTACGTGTATTTTTTAACTAAGTTAGAATGAGCGCTTAACCTTAGCTGTGGACTTTTTTTTTTCTTCTCTCTTCACAGAAAACATATCTTTGTGTGGCTGAACTGTTTTTTTTAAACTTGGCAGTTTTGCTCGTGTGAAATATCTTTTACTGGATAAACATAGTTACACTCAATAAATAACTTTGAACTAGTTTGTCAGATCTTTATTTTGCAGTATCCATTAACCCATTCATCTTCGGAACTTTTCATGTCACTGTTTCTACCTTATGCTTTCCTTTCAATTTCCTCTAATCAATGCAGTTGTAAGTTATTCCTACGGGGGGAGCACTTTAAAAGCAGCATTAAATATATTGAGGTCTATAGGATACCATTTTGGCTTCCTTTTTTTAAAATTTTCGTTTATTTATTTTTGGCTGCGTTGGGTGTTCGTTGTGGTGTGCGGGCTTCTCGTTGCAGTGGCTTCTTTTGTTGTGGAGCAAGGGCTTTAGGCGCGCAGGCTCAGTAGTTGTGGCTCACGGGCTTCAGTAGTTGTGGCTCACGGGCTCAGTAGTTGTGAACACGGGCTCAGTAGTTGTGGCTCGCGGGCTCTAGAGCACAGGCTCAGTAGTTGTGGTGCACGGGCTTAGTTGCTCTGTGGCATGTGGGATCTTCCCGGACCAGGGCTCGAACCTGTGTCCCCTGCATTGGCAGGCGGATTCTTAACCACTGCATCACCA
Organism: Hyperoodon ampullatus; assembly: GCF_949752795.1. Classification (NCBI taxonomy): domain Eukaryota; kingdom Metazoa; phylum Chordata; class Mammalia; order Artiodactyla; family Ziphiidae; genus Hyperoodon; species Hyperoodon ampullatus. Next base: position 33,808,289 of record NC_136914.1, on the reverse strand, counting down.
GGGAAGCCCCTTGGCCTCCTTTTGAAGCACAAACAATTTATGAATACCAGGGTTATGTAATGATATCAGGGCCAAAAGAGTCACTATAATTATTACTCTAGGACATCAAATTAAAATATGGGGATCTGTTGAGTCAATATATTTAACAGATGTTTCAAATATGAGAATTAACAAAACCTCTCAGGATCGCCAAAGCACAAGGACATTATGTTTACCCAGAAAAGGGTGGTACACCATGCTTAAGCATTCAGATAAGCTGAGGATTTCCCAACTCACCAAGTCCTGGTTCCTTTTTGCTTCCTATCTCTTCCTTCAAGCTATCTCTCTCCTCTCACCTTTTACAATAAGCAGCAAGAGGAAACCAGCCTGTGTCTTCAACACATTGCTTAGAACTTGTCTCTGGTAAATATCTAAATATTCCCTGTTCCCGCATACCTGCGGACTACAGTTCTGCTGAGTTTCTGCCACTGTATAAGGATCTCCTTTCCCCCGTTTTCCAATAACGGGTTCATTTCCAGCTGTGCCTTCACTGGCAGTGCTTTTACCACCTCTGCTTCTGCCAGCTGACCACTTGTGACCTGTTAGGGATTCTCTAAGATGATGGAGGTTTTCTCTGCTGTGCTTCTGACTCGTTGAGGGCAGAGTGAACAGCCGTATGTTTACTAACAGTACACTCAAAGCAACCTAGGCTTTCTAAAAAATCATGCTCCACGAGATTCTTCCAGCCTGCCCCCTCCAAAGCTACTTTCACATTTTAAGGTATTTTTTAGAGCAACACCCCACTTCCCAGGACCAAAATCGGTATTAATTTCCTATCGCTGCTGTAACAAATTGCCCAAATCTAGTTACTTAAAACAACGTATGTGTATTGCTTCACATTTCTGGGAGTCAGAGGTCTGAAACGGGTCTCGCTGGACCAGAAGCAAAGTGCTCACGTGGCTGCCTCTCCTCTGGAGGCTCAGGAAGTAGGGCTTTCTAGCCTCACCCTTGTCCAGAGGCTGCGCACATCCCCGGCTACTCACCCCTGTCCACCTTCAAGCCAGTAATCGCTGGGCAAGTCTTCCTTACACTGCATCCCTGTGACTCTCTCTGTCTCGGACCCGGACTTTCTTGCCTTCATCTTTCATTTATAAGGACCCTGTGGTTGCGCCCACACAGGTAATATGGGGTAATCTTCCCACCTCAAGGTCCATCGGTTACAATCCTAATTCTGTGTGCAACCTTAACTGCCGCTCGCCATGTGCCACAAAACATAAGCTATTCACAGGTTTCAGGGATCGGGACATGGCATCTTGGGGCCGGGGTGGAGGGCGTGAGGGCATTATTCTAACAACCACCCTACTGAACGCTGACAAACACCATCTGTTTTGAGAAAATATAATGAACTCTATTTCCGTCCCCACTGGAATCTCTTAAAGCCCACGTTGCTTTGTGAACGTGTATATCAGGACCAGAAATTTAGGGACTCCGACCTCCTACGTTCTGCTTTCCTTAATTAAAACCTCACATTCCAAAAGAGACGTGGAATGCTAATGTGGTCCCAGTGATTGATCACAGGTTACCAGGGCAAAAGACATCTAACTAGGTGCGGTTCAAACAAATTGAATGTAAATGACCTTAAGGAGGAAAAAAGAATAATAAAGAGAAAAACAAAGATAATGAAGTTTGACAAGTTACCTTGATGTGATAAACAGTACGGGCAATGGTTTGTTTGCTAATATGTAAAAAGAAGTTCTACCTCTGACATATTTTTAAAAAGTACATGTACACTAGCGTACAATTTCCTCACATTTCTTCCCTTCCACCCTCTCCCTTTTCTAAATTCCCTTGGTTTGTGAACTTGTGTTTTTTTGTTTATGAACTAGACCGAGAAGCCAAAAGGATGAATCCATTAGTCCCATTAGTTGATTTGAACTGATATGGTAATAACATCCCAGAAAAAAAGAAAGAACCTTGCTCTAAAAATCCCCAGGTTTAAACAGATTCATAAAACCCATTTCCAGGTGGAGCATGCTTAATGAGCCGACTGCAGACCAGTGGTTCCAAAACTGTAATATGCATACGAGTTAACCAGGATTTTGTTAAATCAAGTTCTGATTCGGTAGGTTTGGGGTGAGGCCTGAGGCCTGTATTTCTGACAAGATCACAGGTCATGCTGTTGCTGCAGATACACAGGCCACACTCTGAGTACCAAGGAGTTAGATCGCACCTCTGATTGCCATTGTCATCGGCAAATGTGAAAAGAATACACAGCTGAATGCTGAATGCTTGTGTGCTGTTGCCAATTGTACATACAGGAAAAACAAAGCATCTTGAGAAGAAAAACTTGAGCTTTTCTGCCTGAGAGACAAAGTTACAGAAAGTCACTTTAAACTGAATACTTGTCCTTGTTAACATTTTGATGAAGTTGTCATGACAACTTTCCTATTCTCAATAAAGTGGAGGCAAGTAGTTTTTTTTTTTTTTTTTTTGCGGTACGCGGGCCTTTCACTGTTGGGGCCTCTCCCATTGCGGAGCACAGTCTCCGGACGCGCAGGCTCAGCGGCCATGGTTCACGGGCCCAGCCGCTCCGCGGCATGTGGGATTTTCCCGGACCGGGGCACGAACCCGTGTCCGCTGCATGGGCAGGCCGACTCCCAACCACTGCGCCACCAGGGAAGCCCGAGGCAAGCAGGTTTTAACCTATACATCACTTGTAAGACAGAATAGATCTCAAAGATGATGAAATATTCAAGTGTTCATTTACCATTCAATGATTTTACCGAATCCCTCTACTGTGATCCACGTTCATCGCTAAGCACTTAGGCTGGAAAGATTACTTCCCAACATCAAGGAACTCTTAGTAATTTTTCAGGGCATATCAATCATCCAGATTAGAGAATGTCTCTCACAATCACGCTTTGGTGGTTCCTGTACCCCAGGCTGGTTGCTTTTCCCACACACCCTATAGAGAACAGGGGAGGACCACAGGCAGACCTCTTTTTAGTACTTCCCTTTATTGCGTTTTTTCTAACAAATTGAAGGTTTGTGACAATCCTGCATCGAGCAAGTCTATCTGTGCCGTTTTTCCCACAGCATTTGCTCACTTCATGCCTCTGTGTCACATTTTGGTAATTCTCGCAATATTTCAAACGTTTTCATTATTATTGTATTTCGTTATGGTGACCTGTGATCAGTGATCGTTGACTTACTACTAAGACTTGCTGAAGGCTCATTGATGGTTAGGATTTTTTATCAACAAAGTATTTTTTTAGTCAAGGCAGATACATTGTTTTTTAGACATAATGCTATTGCATACTTCATAGACTACAGTGTAGCGTAAACGTAACTTTTATATGCACTAGGAACAAAAAATTTGTGTGACTCGCTTTATTGTGATATGTGCTTTATTTTGGTGGCCTGGAACTGAACTCACTACGTCTCTGAGGAATTGGCTGCACAGGACACTCTCTACCTGAGAGCTACCCTTGGTGAAACTGGGTAGGTCCTGGTAGAAAGTACTGAGGTTAAATGTACTGCTTACCAAGGAGTCTGTGTGCCTTAGAATTTGAGGCTGGTAAAGGCAAGAATGAATGCGTCTAGCAAGTCATGATCCAGGACGAAGGGTATGTTGACAAGAGTCATGACAGTACAGAAAAACAAAAAACAAAAAAACAGGTTTTATATGAGGCTGCAATGCATGACAACTAGAAGGTGGGCAGATGAGGCCATCTGGACTCAACTTACCTTTCTACCTCATCTGCTTATACTTTTTTTGGTGTACTTTGCAAATGACTCCTTTTAAAATTTATTTTATTGAAGTATAGTTGGTTTACAATATTGTGTTAATTTCTGCTATATAGAAAAGTGATTCAGTTATGTATATACATATACATTCTTTCTTATATTCTTTTCCATGATGGTTTATCTCAGGATACTGAACATAGTTCCCTGTGCTCTACAGTAGGACCTTGTTGTTTATCCATTCTATATATAATAGTTTGCATCTGCTAATCCCAAGCTCCCAATTCAGCCCTCTCCCACTCTCCTCCCCCCTGGCAGCCACAAGTCTATTCTCTATGTCTGTGAGTCTGTTTCTCTTTCATAGATAAGTTCATTTGTGTCATATTTTAGATTCCATATCACATGTGATATCACATGGTATCTGTCTTTTTCTTTCTGACTTACTCTTAGTATGATAATCTCTAGGTCCATCCACTGTTGCTGCAAATGCCATTACTTAATTCTTTTTGATGGCTGAGTAGTATTCCGCTGTGTACATGCACCACATCTTCGTTATTCATTCATCTGTTGATGGACATTTAAGTTGCTTCCATGTCTTGGCTATTATAAATAGTGCTGCTATGAACATAGGGGAGCATGTATCTTTTCGAATTATAGTTCACTCCGGATATATGCTCAGGAGTGGAATTGCTGGATCATATGGTAGTTCTATCAATATTTTTACTTTTTTAAGGAACCTCCATACTGTTCTCCACAGTGGCTGCACCAGTTTATATTCCCACCAACAGTGGAGGAGTGTCCCCTTCTCTCTACACACCCTCAAGCGTCTGTTATTTGCAGACTTGATAATGATGGCCTTTCCGACCCCTGTGATCACCACTCCCTTTTTGAACATCAGGGTCCTGCCTTCCCACCTCCAAGCCTTTGCTCACAAGTTTGCCTCTGCCTGAAAAACACAGAAGACAAAAACTTCCTCTATTTTATCTTTTCCCAGATATGATCTGTGCTTTAAGGCCTGACTCTACTGCCACCCTGATATGAAATAGTCTCCAGTCAGACGGTATCTGTGCTTCCTCTGAGCTTTCAAATCATTAGCTTTATCTTTCTTAAAATACTATGAAATCCTCTTTCAACTATGCGATACCGGGTACTTCTCATTTGTTTCCTCTTAGGACTTAAATTCTCTGAAGACAAAAGCCCTTTTGACCTAAGAGCTTATCATGCATCGGGTGTAGAGAAACAGATGGTTTCAGAGATGGCAGAGCCAAAAAATGCACACTTAATAGCTCTGGACCAGTTGCCGGATACTAAGGCAAATTTTAGTTAAACGCCCTTTTTCTTATTTAAATGTCTTTTTTCTTACTTAAATGTCTGTTTATTCTGACTGATGTTTGCCTTGAGGACAGCATAGTTGTCAAGGCTGCGAGATGAGTCTAAAATGGAGAGATTATGTGGGTAACTGGGGAGAGATATACGAATTGGAGGTAACCACGAACAATGTATCTCAGAGTTCCTGGGTTTGAAGAAAGATCGCATAATTATCATGACTAATTATGAATTCAAAATGAAACAGCATAATGAGCTTTTCTGAGGTCGGAAAGGTGACTCAAAACACTTATATAAGAACTTATTTTTCTGTTCTGGAATACACACACACACACACACTCACACACACACACCGCACAACCAACAAACAGAACGAAATGTTCCGAACCAAGCAGAATCAGGACCTTACTGGAAAGATGTAAATGCTCTGCAGCCATAGAACTGCATTTGCAAATGAGCAGATTGGCTTTAACCTGAGAACCAGGGCATGAAAACCTGAAAACCATCCATGCAGAGACATCAATTTCCCAGCAGAAATGCTGGAGTTTCTAACTACGGAGAACTGAGGTTTTTCCGGCCCAGTGCATAGTGGAAAACATTGTTTTTTAAGTCGGCCAAATTTTCCTTGCGTTCCCTCCCTCCTTCTCCTTTCTCTTCCTTTGTCCCTGTTCCCTGGTCTCCGTCTCCACACAGGAACTGCTGGGAAGGCGACTGGGCGGCTGGAGTACTCAGTCCCCCTGCCCTAGTATAGTCGCAGTGGGTGACACTCAGCCCCGACTGGCTTTCCAGGAGCAGATTTCGGTGCAGTTTCCCTACAGTTTGGCTGCTAGAGTCCACGCAGAAAGCAGGGAGCCGCCGTGGGAGCCCCCCGCCCCCCAGGCGACCGACACTTGCGGGGAGGGCGCGCCGCGAGCGGACCGGGGCCCGGCGTAACCTCACCATGGTGCGTTTCAGCCGCTGCTTTTTCTCAGTCTTTTGGTGCAGGGAAGGGGAGGGGTTCCGAAAAGACCGCAGGGAGAGGCGCTGCGAGGGATCCTTGGGGCTGAGAGCGGGGGGAGGAGAGAGGGAGGGAGAGAGGGAGAGAGAGAGAGCTGCAGCCCGGGGCCGGGGCTGCCTGAGCGTGGGCGCCGCGCGGGAACCGGGTTTGCTGCGCGCCGCGCCCGCCCCGCCTGTTGAGCGGCAGCCGGGAAGAAGCGCGGCCGCCGCCGGCGGTGGGGACAACGGTGCAGGGACCGGCAGGTGCCGCCGCCGGGCCCCCCTCTGCCGCCCGCCGCCCACTCTCCTCCTGCGCGGGCGGCGCGGATCTGCGAGGCGCGCCCCGGAGCTGCCGGCGAGCCGGAAACGCAGCCCGAGGTCGGGACGCCCCCGAGTAAGTGGTCGCCGCGCGCCCTCGCCGGCCTCGGTTCCCGGGGGGCGGCCCTCTCCGCGGCCCCTCGTCCGGGCCCTCGTGTGCCCCCCCGGAAGCCCTCCTGCGCTCCCGGGGCCGGGCCCGGTTCCCACGCCGGGGGCAGTTCCGCGCCCCGGGGCCCCGCGGCGGCCGAGGGCGGAGGGCCCGCGGGGAGTGAGGCCGCGCGGGCGTCACCGCAGCCTCGTCCGGCCGCGCTGCTCGTGAGCGGTTCGCGCTCCTGGGGGCCGGGCGGCTGCGACCCCGGGATCGCTCAGAGGGGCCGCCGCGAACTTCCAGGGGGGCTGCCGGGCTCCGCCGGGGAGTGTGCGTGTGTCTGCGTGCGTGTGCGTGTGTCTGCGTGTGTGCCTGTGCGCGCGTGTGTCTGTGCGTGCGTGTGTGCGCGCGCGCGTGTCTGTGCGTGTGTGTGTGTGCGCGCGCGTGTTAATTACTGCTTGGGGATCCGATGCCCACTGTGACCGCGGCGGCCTGGGGAGCGGTGGGTGTCGGGCCGGTGCCCGCAGCCTGTCCTGGGTGGGCCGAGCAGCCTCGCGGTGGCACTTGTGTGGACGCTCCGCTGCGAGTGGTCATGTGATTTCAGGTTATGCATTCCGTGCGTCTTTCCTTTGCTCCCTCGTTTCCCAGGGTTGCGCCTTCATTTTGCACTTGGTGAACAGTGTGTATCTTCTGAAGTAAGCCAGAAGGTTGAACGTGTCGCTTAATTGTGACTGGGGCGTCTTGGTTTCCAACACACTGAAACCCCCTGGAATTTTAAGTAGAACAGGTCATATATATACAGTTTTAAATTAGAGCTTGATTTACATACCAGCGTCAGTCCTGTGATAGTGATTTCATCAAATGCTTACCTCCTAACCAGAACTGCTCTTGGGAGGAATATCGCTGACCCTCTGATGACACGTGGATAAGCGTTAGAGCCTTCAGTGATGGATGTAGATTTTTATACCTTGGTTCCTAGTGTGGAACTAATCTGTTGCTTTTCCTGAAACGGCTGTGTTTTTTTGTTTTCTTTGGGAGTTGTCATTTCAGGTACTATATTATGAAGAGTGACAAAAATCAATAATAACAGCAATTAACAGAAATATGATGTCTAAAATTTCGAAGCAAATCTTAATTTGTCAAAAAGCCGTGTCGGCAGTGTTATGCTTTTGGTGAAGTTTGCCGGTGTAGTCTGTGCTCTCTGTTCAGTTATTACACAGCTCGGTCTGTGAATTGCTTCCGGGGATCCTGAAATTGTATTTAAACGTTTGAGTCTCTGCATTTTTGGGGAGATAATCCAGAGTCCTCAGATATCTAAAGGGATCTATGACCCAACAGAAAAATAAGAAGCACGGAGTTAAAATAAATAAGCTATACTTTTCACGTCAAAACAGTAGGCTCTTTACATCAAGCCTGTAGACATAAAGTAGTAGGAAAAATTCTAGAATAATTATTGGTACAGTAATTAAACATCTCATATAAAACAGACCCACTTGTATGTTTTTAAATGTATCAGCGAGGAAACTTAAGTAGCTGAAGTTTATTTAATAGAAATTTGTAATGAATAGATGGGTATTCTGTTTTTTCTTGTGCTGTAGGATCTTTTTTCTAATGTATGACAGAGAAAATAAGAATTTTATTTTTCTCTCTTTGAGACCCAACACAAATAGAAAGTACTTATGCTTGGTGTGGTGTTTCATAGTGTATGACTATAAAAAGCCCCTTTAAGTCCCCCTACTAGGTATCTGGGTATAAAATAACATGTCCAAGATACTATTTTGTCATTTTTTTGTCGTTCTTGAGAATGTAGAAGGAGACGTAGCTTCCCAAGGTTTGGTCCTCAAATCTCATATAACTATGGTTTATAAAATGATCTTGTGTTAAAGCATTATTTTAAAAAACTTTTAAAATTAATATTGGACTAAAGACTAAAGAAGTAAGTGATAACTCAAATTGTTATTTCCATTATGAATGTTAGATTTTCCAGGAAGTTGCTTAGCTTTCCTTTTATTTGCTAGGATATATAACTTTTGTATCATTGATTTTTATACCACTTAATTATAAATATTTACCCAAGCAACTCTTCTGAAACATTACAGTTTATTACTTTTCTGCATATTTGTAGAAACAGTTGCTTTTCTTTCTAAAATATCAATAATTTCACTGGTTTCTAGTCTCTGGGCCATCTAGATGTTTTCAGTAAATATTTGTTAGGTGCCTGTGCAGCAGTTTTGGTTGGGGCTCTCCATCTTAATACAAGAAAATCTTTTGTCAAGTTTTAGGTCTTTAGATGAACCAATTTAGCCGCTCATAGATGAGTTGACTCATTCGGCATTGGAGTGATTTTGTGGCTATCCTGACTCACATTTGCTTCTTTTGTTTCTCTCAAACAGTTTGGAAGTGTCTGACCTAGTTCATCTATTTCTCGCTCCCCTGAGTGCAGGCCCACAGGCTTGTTCTTCCTGCAGCCTTCAGGCTTACAGGGTCTGAACAGAATTATTTGCCAGGAGTGGGGAGCTTTAGGCCAGTCCCCGCCCAACAGCAGTAGAAGAGTGACTGCCTTATGAACCCTGAGGGGCTTTGGGCCATGATCCTCCCTCCCCCAGGCCCAGCCACAGAAATGTGATTATCAACTGCGTGTAGTTGCTTGCCTGGAATCCTTTCTGGCCGTTAATAATCTTTTTATTAAAAATAAACTCTCCCTTTCAGAAAATCAAAGGCAGCTTAAGTTAATTCACTCGGGTACCACTTCTTCCTTCTCACCACAGTAGGAATTAGCAAGAAGCCAACAGAAGACAGTGGCTTTGGGAGTGAACACCCCAGGAAAGGCACCCCCAGGAAAGCTTCTTAATCCTGAAGTTTTTCCAGGTCTGACATAACTATGTGTCCCCTTTCACTCTGCTACCTTACATTAAAAATACCTTTTTAGGGACTTCCCTGGTGGTCCAGTGGTTAAGACTCCACGCTCCCAATGCAAGGGGCATGGGTTTGATCCGTGGTCAGGGAACCAAGATACTAATGCCGTGCAGTGTGGCCAAAAAAATAAATTAATTAAAAATATAAATAAAAATACCAGTTCAGACAGGGAAGCCAGAGAAAGACAAATATCATACGGTATCACTTGCATGTGGAACTGGAAAAAAAAAGATACAAATGAACTTATTTACAAAACAGAAACAGACTCACAGACATAGAAAACAAACTTATGGTTACCAAGGGGAAAGGGACGGGGAGGGATAAATTAGGAGTTTGGGATTAACAGATACACACTGCTGTATATAAAGCAGATCATCATCAAGGACCTACTTTATAGCACAGGAAATATCTTGTAATAACCTACAAGGGAAAAGAATCTGAAAAGGTATATATATATGTGTGTGTGTGTGTGTGTGTATGTGTGTGTGTGTGTGTGTATATATATATATATATATATATATATATATATATATATATCTGAATCACTTTGCTGTACACCTGAAGCTAACACAACATTGTAAATCAACATACTTAAGTTGAAAAAGAAACACCTGTTCAGATGTCTGTATTGCTACCAAACTCAGATCTCCCTCAGGATATTCATCCTTGGATTCGCAGTACCTGGCACATAGTGGATGTCTTCCTAATTATTGATTTAAGTTTTTTGATGCCTTGGTGCTGTAGGTATTCTGTTCGACAGTACCATCTCAGGAGTAGTATCTGTTTTTCAAGGAGGCTACGTGGACTGTTGTGGTCTTGGTCCTACACACATGCCTGTGCTTTTCTCCCATGGGGCCTGCAGGCTGTTCAGAGCTGCTTCTAACTGTTAATTCTTTCACCATCGCCCAGCTACCCTTGGTCTTTCTAAATTTACACCGTTCACGGGTGTTACCCTCTCCCTGTGACCAGTGCTTATTGACTTCCTGAATATTCCACTTCCCTTGGGAATCTACGCTAACAGAGGATTTGCTTCCTACACTTTGATCAGCTGTCATTGCTCAGAAGTTCATTCAGCATCTACACGCTGGATCCACAGGACCTCAGCCTGCGCTGCTTCGCTTTGGGAATCCACTGGTGTTCACCCCCCGCCCTCCGGACCTTCCCATCACTCAGGGCTGCCCAGCTGAAAAAGCTGAGCCTTCCATATTCTCTTTCTGACCCCACCTCCTGTCCTTCCAGTAAGCCCCTCATTCGGCACCGCGCACACCCTCCTGTCCTGTGACTGCTCCTTGGCCAGTCCCGGTCTTCTCCGGTTTTCCTCTTTGCTCAGCGCACTGACGTTGGACAGCCATGTCAGCTGTGCTCCATCCCTTAATCTCTTGCCACTAGCCCTACCAGCACCTGAGTCACTCCACCTTCAGCTTCAGGGATGGTTAACATTGCTCGGAAGTTATTCTATTCTTTCCTGGATAATTCCTATCAAATTCCCCATAAGACATGTTCCAGAGTCCTCCAGGTTCTCCAGTTCAAATTATCTTTATTTTTTCACTTTTAGCAGATGATCTTATTTCCAAATTCAAGGAGAATATGAAGATCAATTTAGGCGAGCTACTGATCAAGATTCATCTTGAAAGTCAAGGAGAATATTAAGATCAATTTAGGCGAGCTATCGATCAAGATTCATCTTGAACGCGGGAACGTTCCTTTATTTCACCTGCTCTGAGCCTAAGAACTCTTTCCTTATAGTGAACTGTACTATTTGCCTCTATAATATTCATATCCCAATTTTTACCTCTTAGGGTACTTATACAGAAACCTTTTCTACATAACAGAGATATAATATGTCTATGATCTCTATGGTAATATTCATTTCCTTCCACTTGTCCTTAATTGGCATAGGTCGAGAATCCCATTATCATCAAGGAATTTCTCCTTCGGATGAATTCCTGTTTTTCTGAAAGTGTGGTCCTGAGAGCTGGGCAGACAGGAACGGACTAACATCAGTGGACTTGTCTGGCTATCTCCTCTGGGTACCACATGGTAAATCATCCTAAAGTCAAATTTGTCCTCTCCCCTTCTATATTTTTGGCATCCATACTGCACTATTTAATTAGGCCTCTTTTTGCATACTTCTCTGCAAGTATACTTCTTTTCCTCAATTTGTACATTTGGCGACTAGATTTGGGACTTAAAAAAATACTTATTGCCATTAAATTTAACCTTTACCTTTCATTAGCCTGTTGTTCCAGAAGGTCAGGATATTTTTGGATGCTGATTCCATGATACAGATTAGCTATTCTTCCCCATTTAGAGGCATGAGCAGATGTGATCAGGATGCAGTTAATATCTTCATCCAATAACTATGCAGAGTGGAGAACGGGCAGGACGTTTGGTCCTAGACGCCTTCCCTTGCTTTGCAGGAGCCCATGAATTAGTGGTCTTTATAAGGCCATTCCGGCAGCGTTATAGTCAAGTGATTCTCCTTCCTCAGCGTTTACATTCCTTCATGTGGGCGGGGCGCATGCATTCTGTGACAGACGCAGTCAGGTTCCTTGTTGGACTGCATTTCCACTTTCTGCAAAATAGCTATGAAGTAACCCTGTAAAAACAAAAGGAAATAGCCCTGGGCTCCTTTGTAATGATGGGTTCCTTTGACCTCTCCCTAGCTGGTAGGTAACAACACTGCACATTTTGGGCGCTTACAGATGGTAATGTTAAGAATCTCGTGGGAGGCGTGCCTGGAATCAGTGTCAAGCTCTCAAGGCTAAAGTTGGAATCTACCTTCTTTGTTTTGAAAATTGAGACCGTGGCTGGCTTCTTTGCTCCCTGTCAACCCTCCCTTCACATAACATTTTAAAAGATGATTGTATCTGTTCCCTTATCACATCCACACGTGCTTTCAGTACTTTGTGATGAAATTTTTCCAAATTAATGGATTTAAACTCATTTAGAATATTGAACATCATACTATGGCTTGGGCCTTAAACTTGTTACTTGATTTTTATCTTGCTTTTGCCAGTATAATAATATTTTCTCGAGGAACTGAGATGGAAGCAAACCAGAATCGGGTAGTTACGCTGGTCCAGTCAGTCACCTTCGTCTGAATTTCTTCACCCCCAGCAGTTAGTGTGCTCTTCCTACAGCTAATAAACGCTGTTAGCACCACTGTGTCTGGCAATAATAACAAGAATTTTTTTTGAATTTGTAGTCTTTGAAAGCTTCAGCTTATGTTATGTTTTATGACACACTTTTCAGAGGTTAGTCACTTTTTTGTACCTCTCAGGATGAAGTGTATTATGGATTATGCGCGTTACTGAGGAAGATGCAAAGTTTATGACATTCCTGCCTGAAGGGGCTTAAAGTCTGTGTGTGGAGATAACCACCCAGAAACAGCCTTGGAATTACACATGTCAGCACTTTACCAGGAGCTTAATATTTGTGCTGCAGTTTTAGAAACTTCTCAAGAGCTTGAAAAGCCAGAGTCCCACAGGAGGGTAATGCTGAAGAAGGCTTTCTAGGGAAGGTCTGGCGCTGAGCAGGGATTCTACAACAGGATGAGGATGCTGGACTTTGCAGGACCTGTGGGATTTAAAGAGTGGGAAGAGCGGAGTGTGAGGGTGTGTGTGAGGGTGTGTGAGGTTGTCAGTGCCTGTGTGTGTGTGAGGGTGTGTGTGACTGTGTGAGTGTGTGTGAGGGTATGTGTGTGTGTGAGGGTGTGTGTATGAGGGTGTATGTGAAGGTGAGTGTGTGAGTGTGTGTGAGAGTGTGAGGTCAGTGTATGTGTGAGTGTATGAGGGTGTGAGTGTGCATAGGAGAGTGTGAGTATGAGGGTGTGTGGGGTTGTCAGTGCGTGTGTGTGAGTGTGAGGGGTGTGTGAGGGAGTGTGAGAGTGTGTCTGTGTGAGTGTATGTGTGTGTGTATGAGGGTGTGTGTGAAGGTGAGTGTGAGTTGTGTGAGTGTATGAGTGTGTGTGAGGGTGTGTGTGAGTGTGAGGTCAGTGTATGTGTGAGTGTGAGGGTGTGAGTGTGTGTGTGTGTGTGAGTGTGTGTGAGACGAACCTATGGATGGAGAACCGGCAATGCCACTTCTCACCCCATACTCTGCAGCATCCCTTTGTGGGAAAGACTGCGACCTCCCCTCCTCTTCTGGATTCCCTGGCCCCTTGCTGGGTCTTTGAGGGACCCGTGCCTACTCAACCTTTACATCTCAAACTAGGCTCTACTTCCTAGAAACTTGCCCTGCTCTTCCAGGTCTGAATCGAGGGCATTGTTATGTTTCCTTGCACCTCCCTGTTCATCCCCTGTGCTATTATTTATCCTTGGCTATAATTTTTTTATTGAAGTATAGTTGACTTACAGTGTCATGTTAGTTTCAGGTGTCCAGCAAAATGATTCACTTATATATATATGCATATATATATATATATTCTTTCTGAGATTCTTTTCCATTACATGTTATTAAAAGATATTGAGTAGAGTTCCCTGTGCTATACAGTGGTCCTTGTTGATTGTCTGTTTTATATACAGTAGTGTGTATCTGTGAATCCCAAACTCCTAATTTATCCCTCCCCCATTTTCCCTTTGGTAACCATAAGTTTGCTCTCTGTGTCTGTGCGTCTGTTTCTGTTTTGTAGACAAGCTCATTTCTATCACTTTTCTAGATTCCCCTCTAAGCGATGTCATATGGTACTTGTCTTTCTCCATCTTATCCTCCGCTGTAATCACTTGCTGAATTGACTATTCTCCCCAATGGGAGGAGATGCCATTTCAGTTTAGTTCCCATTCTGTTCACAGACACGTAATAAAAGTGCTCCAGGGATCACGAGCGTTTGGTCAGAATGTGTGATGTGAAATGGGCATGTCAGAGCAGTGAGTGCTAGGAAATACCGACAAAAAGAGTTAAGGTTAAAAGGGGTTAGGTTACAACTAGACCAGGATGTCCACTGAACCTTTCTTTGTTAGGTTTTGCGGAACCATTTTGTTGTTCAGAGTTTTGGGGAAAGGATGTGTGGCATATGCATTACTTTTCAGTAGACCTTCATAGTCAATTCCAACCCTTCAGAGTTTTAGATGCATCTCTAGACTTAGGGAGATTGTTTGAGTCCTCACATTGCATCAGGTGTTTCCATCCATGAGGTTGACAAACCCTAGAACTTTAATAATGCGTATTTTTATTAGAGGAGTCTGGTTATGTTACTAGTCTAATTTTATATGAATGCACTGAAATTGCTAGCTGCTTCTTCTCATTCATTTTGCAGCTTCAGATATCCTCTATTACAAGTAGTTAAATGATACATGGCTCATAGGATTAACTTAATTAAACACAGGACAAATAATTTCAACATTTCACTAGTATAATATGAACTTTTAATTTGTGTATTGGTGAATATAAAACTGAATCAGTATGGGTTAATTCGGAATTTAGAGGATTACAAATGTAATGTGGAAGATACTTGGATAAACACAGTCACATAGTCGAGACTTGATAGGTCAAGATTTGAGGCAAGAGATTCTTACCCTGGATCAACACTGTACGTTTCCAAATGTGCTTAGCAACAGGCAATCCTCCCAGTGAAAACTCGGGGTAAAATTTCATTTTTCAATGTCTTAAAATATTTGCAGTCACTAATGACTAATGACTCACATTCTTCTTTGTTCGTCTCTACTCCAAGTAACAATATGCCACAGCCTCTATTTGTGGATCTTTTCTGTGGGGACGGTTTAGAGTAATGTTCTTAAGCTCTTGTTGTGTCATCTTATGCTGAAAAGTGTTCCCCTGGTGGTGTGTGTGAGAGCTGTGATGTTTCTTGACAGAGCCTGTTGCATAGCAGGCTGTCCTAAGTGAAGTTGCTGTCTTCTGGTCCTCCTCTTTCCCCGCTCCCTCTGAAGCTCTAAGAGTTTATCCTGACTTAGGCTGGGTTGTCACCTGCAACTCACCTGCTGGCTCGGCCAGGAGCAAGAAGGTTGTGTATCACAGGTATCATGAGGCCACACCCCACAAACGTTTCTCTCCCATCGGCCCTGCCCTGTGGCCAGCTCATTTGGATTGATGCGGTCCTGTGGAGTGTATCTCTGGAGGCCACAGGGAACTGTTTTACCCAGAAAAGCAGCACAAGCTTGTTTGTCCAAGAACAGAAGTCACTTTTATTATGTTGCCTTCTGCCTTCAGTCAAGACCATGGTTTCTTGAATATAGACTTTCAAAGTCAAGAGAAAAAGGAAAGCAGTAGACGTCGCATGTGGGGCTTAAGAAAGGCAGGTGAGTCGGGTGCCTTGGGCAGCAGGGCGCTTAAGCAGCGAGGAGGAGGCCCGGGGAAGCCCTGGGAAGAGCTCTTTGTTCACGTGTTTTCTTCCCTGTTAGTCTTCTTTGTCGCTGATGAAGAAGCATCCCCTTAACTGGGGATGGTTAGAACATTTTTGCTCACCAGCCTTGATCATCCGTCTAAATCCAACTGGAGTAAAATCTGTTTAGTTATTCCTGTCTTAATACTGGCTCTGTTTCAGTGCACAGTGGATGTTGGGAGCTGTGTGCCGTCAGTCTGTTTAACGCACAGTGAAATGGTGTTTGGCTGTGGTTGCCTGCATTAGTTGTCTTTGACAAATAAGCGTTGGTCACTGCTTGAGTACCAAGAAGTGGTGCTGCATGCTGCGTGTCACACGCCGTGTAAAGTGGTGTAGAAACGGCGCAGTGCTCACAGCTTCCACTGGGTGATCTGACGGCCGCACTTCACCTCTAACTCTGCTCCCATGTCTCAGTCACCCTCCTACTAGAATGTTGTGTCACAGCCATGTTGTCACAGCTGCAGTTTGTCACCAAACTCTTCCCTGTTTTCTCTTTCTCTTTTGCGCATACTTTTCTGCTCCTTGGAATACCTTTTCTTGTTTGTTATGCCTTGTTATTTCTTACTTATTCAACAAGGCTCAGCTTAAGAGTCATTCATTTGAGGGAGCACTTACCAATGTACCGTGTCAGCGTTTGATGCAGATTTTCTGTGTCCCCATCACAACATGTCATGGTAGTTCACACTTCACTGAATTTGTGTGTTTTTATCCTGTTCACCCACCAGCCCCTACATGAGACCCTCCTTTAGGGTTTAATGTTGGCTTCTTTGTATTTGTTTGTTTTTGTTTTTAATTCCTGAAACCTTATCCCTTAGAATGTAGTAATAGGTGCTTAATAAATAATTTGCAGGATGTATGAACAAATGAATAAACGAATGGTTGGATGGATGGGTAAATTCAGGAATTCAGGTAGACAGAAAGATTAAAGATTTTACATAGGTAGAATAATTAGAAAGAAGGGTCTTAAAGAAAGCATCTGTGATGGAGTCCAGAGCAGAATATCAGCTTTAAAGGAGAAAGCTATGGTCTTGTCCGGCATTGGAGAGAAGCATGCGTTGCCGGATGGAGAGTAGTGTGATGTGAAGGTAAAGTGGTGGTGTGTCCACACGGTTAGTGAGGTTGAAACTTAAAGTTTAATATCTGTGAGCAGTAACTATGCATTTGGTAAAAGAACCCACAGTCAATATACAATCGTTTGAAGTGAAAAGGAATATGTTTTCTATATTTAACACATTCAGGTTGCTCTAGTGGAAGTATGAAAAAACCCAGCCGTACACTGATGCATAGTTGAAAAGGGAGGAGGGGTTTAATATGTTTTAAGACAACTGTACATATTCTTTTGGTATAAAAAATTCAAAATTTGAGAAGTGATCATTTCATAAAGGTTACTTGCCACATGGGTTCTGAAACCATGAAAATCCATTGTTCTGTGAATGGAGCCTTTATTCCTTCATGAATTTGGAACACCATGGTCACTGGAAAATACTGGTTCCCCTTGTTTTGCAGGTCTTCCAAATGTTGACAAACTTTACATTTTATATTATACAGTATCAAAATAATCACATTAATTAACATCACCACTGATCTCATCAGTACTGGGAAGCTGTCCGGCTACCATGGCAGATGTACATGGTGCAGCTGTGGATTGAGGACATTTTCCAGTTCCCTCTTTCTAAGCAAAAAAATCTGTCTTTAAGTAGAGGAAAAGTATAAATAAATTTTTCTTTACATTAGAATAAGTATTATTGAATTCTAAAATAATAACTTAAAATAAAAATTTTAAATTTGGAAAAGCTAATATAATTTAATATCATTGCAAGACAAAACTCCAAAGTGTAGTTACTTCTTGTGTTTACATGTAGATGTAAGAAGAACTTGGGAATTTCAAAATAATGATTTTTTGGACAATAATGAGGTTACAGAGATCAGAGCAAGTGTAACGAATGAAAGGTAGAAGGAGCACAGTAGAAGTTCGGAGAACAAATGGAGTTAATACCTGAATATACACATTCATACCCTAAAGCTACTATGGTAGAAAAATCTACAGGGGCATGCATTTCATTAGCTGCAAAATGATGACCTTGTAGATGTCATGTTAACTTCCAGAAAGCTGCACTGTGTACTTGAGAGAGAATGAGAATGGAAAGGACACATGGTATCCCAGTGCTGTTATGAAAGCAGTTCTGACCTTGCACCTTCTAGGAGAGGCTCTCAGGGCACCCCAGGGTGTGCAGAACTTGGAGCCCTTTGACAACTACTGCTTTGTTAACCAAGCCTTGAACAAAGTAGCATCAAGGGGCTAATGTAAACCTAATTTCAGGTCATAATAGTCAACATTCATTAAGTACATACTATATTCCAAGCATTGTTAAAACGCAATTACCTTTCTTGAAACCCTTCAGAGTGTTCTACCCTTATCATTTAATTTAAGATGAGGAAACAAAGTCAAGAGTAGAAAACTAATTTGCCTAAGTGTCATACACTGAATTAGTGGTGGAACCAGTCTTTTTAGCCAGGCAGGGTCCATCCTCTAAAAACTATGCTTTAGGACTTCCTTGGTGGCTCAGTGGTTAAGAATCTGCCTGCCAATGTAGGGGACACGGGTTCAAGCGCTGGTCCAGGAAGATCCCACATGCCACGGAGCAACTAAGCCCGTGAGCCACAGATGCTAAGCCTGAACTCTAGAGCCTGCAAGCCACAACTATTGAGCCTGCGCTCTAGAGCCCACAAGCCACAACTACTGAGCCCATGTGCCACAACTACTGAAGCCCATGAGCCTAGAGCCTGTGCTCCGCAACAAGAGAAACCACTGCAATGAGAAGCCCACGCACCACAACGAAGAGTAGCCCTCGCTTGCCACAACTAGAGAAAGCCGGCGTGCAGCAGTGAAGACCCAATGCAGCAAAAATAAATTAATAAAAATAAATAAATTAATTAAAAAAAACCTATGCTTTACCACCTTAATGGCTTACATATAAGTTTTTCTGTTGGTTTGTATATGATTTTACATATAATCAGTAGCACTTGTTTTTAAAATAGATTAGACTCTATAGCATTATGAGCTTTAGAATTAGGTTTTGATGATCTATGAACTTCCACATAAAACACATAAAACCAGAAAAAAATTAATACATTTAATACAAATGATAGAAATTCAGTTAAATTAAAGTAAATTCTCCACCAAAGTTATGACTGTAATGTTTAGGAAACTTCTTTTTTTTCATATTAACTCGAAGAATATTTTGTTGGATTTATAATTTAAGGTAAAGAGGGTTTTTTTCTTCTTTCAGCCCATACATTTTTTTGCATTATCTGGTATTCTCTATTCTGGTGAAAAGTAAGTAAAAATCATTTACTCCCTCTTTATTATATTTCTTTTTTTCACCTCTGGATGTTTTTTAAAAGTTTTCTTTTTATCTTTGAATTTCAGAGGTTTGATAACATTATGCCTAGGTGTAGTTTTCTTTGTATTTATCATGTGTGGGGTTAAATGAACTTCTTGGATCTGTGTTTGATGCTATCATCAAATATGGAATATTCCCAGACATTATTTGTTCAAATGTTTTTCTGCTTCCATTTCCTCTCTTTTTTTCCCTGGACTCTAGATACATGTATGTTAGACCTTTAGATATTGTTCTACAGATTTCAGATGCTTTTCTATTTTATCACTCTTTATTCTCTTGGTGTTTTTGTTGGGGTTATTTCTGTTAACCTGACTGCATGTTAACTGATCCTTTCCTCTAATGTTAAATGGAACTCCTTATTCCCCTTGCTGTGATTTTTCATTTTTAACATTTCCGATTGCTTCTTTTTCTTTATGTTCTGTTTCTTAATGGAAACTCCCTATTTATGCCTGCTATTCAACTAGGCCACTGGATTCTTTAATATATTTATCACGGGTGTTTTAAAGTTCCTGTCTGGTAACAACATCTGGGCCATTTCTTGGTCTCTTTCTGGTGACAGTTTTCTCTTGACCGTGGGTCACTTTTTTCTTCCTCTTCTCATGTCATCTATCAGGTCTGTGTGTCATGTACCACATACACATATTAGGCTGTGAGTGTGGAGGACCAGCCCATCTTAGCTTCGGGGTCCTTTGTGATCTAATCTCTTCTCCAGCAGCTAAAAGTCTGATAGACATTTAACCAGCCACTCTTGACCCCGGCCTGTGGGAGATTCTGCCACCTTCCACCACTTGATCTGGGATGAAAATAGCCCAGGTCTCATCTCTTCCATGGCTTCTTATTTATTTATTTTGGAATTTAGTTCATTTAGGTTCTTTTAGTCCTCCACTGAGTTGGGGTTTTTTTTTTGTTTGTTTGTTTGTTTGTTTTAATGACCTGGCTAAGGTATGACACTTACAATAAACCTCAAATACAAAAAGTATACAATTGGGTAAGATTTGACAGGTGTATAAACCTTTAACCCGTCACCACAATCAAGGTAGAAGTCGTTTCCGTCACCCCTAAACAATTTCTTGTGTCCTTTTCCAGTCAGCACCCCTCCTCTGTCTCCAGGCAATCATTGATCTGCTGTCCGTAAGTCCGGGTTTGCTTGCAGTGTCTTGGTTTTATACAAAGTACTATTACAGTGTGGACACTTGTATGTGCAGTCCCATCACTCAGATAATGATTTTGAGACTACCTTCTTTCTTTCATGTTTCTGCTGGATAATAGTCCTTTTCACATATGGCTATACAACATCTTTTTCATTCATTCACGTGATCGAAGACATTTCAATTGTTTCCAGTTTTTGATTGTTACAAGTAAACCTGCTTCATGAATGTCTGTGTTCAAGTCTTTGTTTGTATATGTATTTACCTTTCTCATGAGTAAATACCTAGAAATGGAATAGCTGGGTGTTATGATAGGGTGTGTTCAACCTTTTAAGAAACCACCAAACTGCTTTCCGAAGTGGTTTGCTCTTTTTTACTTTCCCACCAGCAGTTTACGAAAAATTCCCGTTATTCCGCATCAGCATCAAGTCTTGGCATTGTCAGACTTCTAAATTTTAGACATTCTAATGGTTTTTTGTCTCACGACTAATATTACTGAACATAAGGAGATGTTTATTGGCCAGTATTAGGTTTAGGTGCGGGTGGGAGTGTTGCCGAGTCCAAGCTCGCTCCGCTTGCCACACAGCAGGATGATATATCGAAAGACGCGGTGTTGACGCAGGCAATAGGGACTTTATTCGCAAAGCCGGCAGACCGAGAAGATGGTGGACTAGGGTCCCGAAGAAGCATCTTAACCAGGTTTGGATGCTAGTTTCTTTTATAGAACAAGGAGAGGGAGGTGAGGAGGTAAAGTACAATTAAAAAGGTAATAAGTTGTAGCAGATATTTCCGGTTCCACCCAGACTCCAGAGGGGATGTACGAATTTCTTCCTTCCTGCAGACGTTCACAGGTGGGCCTGGTCAGGGTGTTTCCTGTGAGCTGAACAAAGGTATTTTAGCTTCATGCTCATGACCTGGGAGGCCGGGTTCCCAGAGATGGGCCATTATGGATAATTTAAGCTTATAGGCAACTTGATTATAGTGATTAACTTGTAGCAAAAAGCAACAGAACACAAAGGTTAAAGTAAAAGAAGCAGCTCCAACGCGGAGTCAGATTTGTTCTTCCCTGTTACAGGACCTCATGATGGGATTAAGTGCCCTTTTAAGAAGAGATACCTGAGAACTATTGCGTCTCTCTCTCTCTCTCTCTCTCTCTCTCTCTCTTCTCTCTTGCCCCCCTCCATGTGACAAGGTAGGCATCTGCAAGCCGCAAAGCCAGCTTTCACCAAAACTCGTCCATGCTAACACCCTGCCATTGAAGAACCTGAGAAGTTCCAGCCTGAAGAACCTGAGAAGACGTGTTAAGGTTGTCGCGGGCACCCAGTTACCCAGTTTGTGGTGCTGAGTTACAGCAGGCCTGGCTGACCACCACACCCCCTGACCCTTTTCGGTCTCCCAACAAACCCCTCTGTTTGAACGTGTGTCCTCTTCTTTTTCATTCTCAGCATACTTTTCTGATCTCTGCTTCTGCATCTGAGTCATAACATCCTTCTTCAATTCTTAAGTACGAATATTCCCCAGAGTCATCCATTTGGCCATCTTCTCTCTCTTTTGCGGCCCTTTGACATTGAACAGTTTGACTTAAAGTCCTGATTTAAATGGCTTCCTCTATCTAGAGGACCACAGATTCATCTCTCTAATCTGTTTTACACTCCTTAATTAAAGACTTCAATTTTCAGGTGCATCTCTACCCAGATGTCCCGCTAAGAATTCAAGATCCATGTGTACAAAACACAGCTGACCATCCCTTTGTCAAACTGGCTTCTGGGGCCTCTTTCTATTAATGGCCCAACATCCTTCCAGACAGAACCTGAGTCATCCCGCTCCTCAGACCTAGTCATTGGCCACTGATGCCAACTTTAATTTTGTAGTATCTCTAGCACCACCCTTTCCTGCCTTTCCCACAGCTTCCTGCATTCCCCCCACCCCGTTCACCTCACTGTACTTCCTCCATGGCGTGCCCTTTTGCTCATGACTTCATGTCCAGTCTCTTGTCATTTTCAAATGAGCTTAGTGAATTTCATGCATTTCTATGTGTAGTGAGATTCTTCCTTTCCAAAAAAGGTAAACATTAAATAATAAAATAATGAAAGTGATAAAAAAGAAAAGGAAAATAACTGGACAAAAATAGTAAAAACGAATAGGACGGCTCACACAAAATAATAAGATAGAAAAGGGAAATACATAGGAAAACTTTTTGAAAATGATTTCTTCTCCAGCTGTGTGTTGCTTACATATGTGTATTTGTGCTGCACGTACAAAAGGATCCAGGGAAAATAAAGGGAAAAGACTGAGTGAACCATATAATAAGGACTTAATATATCTGTATCCCATCCATGTTTATACCAGATGACTCCAAGCCGGTAGTCCTGTCTTTTAATTCCAGCATAAAATTAACTTACTAGGAGCGTAAAGTTAGATAAATTGTGACCTACATTGGCTAGTTAGATTAAGGCTGGAAACATACTTAACTTTCAATTAAGTGGCAAAGACAGGGTAATGAGTAAGTCAGGCTATTTAGAAAATATGTTTAGAGAATTAAAAAAGGACTAAAGATAGCTTCTTGAGAAAGTGCAAAAGGTGATGAGAAAATCGTGAAAAAGAGCCTGGGGAAGTGTTTCAGAAACTGTAGACAGCCAAGCCAGTTTTGCAGCATGTATTGATGCTGGTGCGAGGTGAAGAGGAAGGGTGACCCTCTGACCGGACCAAAATGGAGCATGTGTGGTAACTCTCAGATCAACAGGTGTGGGACTTGAACTCCGAGGACGGAGCGTGGAAATGTTCTCGAAGCATCACAGCCATTGCGGGGCCTCCACGGATGGAGGGGGCTTCTCTGCCTTTCAGTTGAGGAGGTGACCAGAGTGTGTGGAGTGATCACGTGGCCTCAGCTGCTGAGCGAGCTCTGTCCCTCAGGAGCTTTGGGGTTTGGGCCAAGTCACGAGAATCTGGATTTCTGTTCTGCCGTCTGCGAGTGGGAAGGACTGCAGTTAACAGCCTCTAAGGTCTCCTCAAGTTCTGAACTTGTATCATGTAAGTGCCTGTGTCCTTATGTTGATTTTTGTGTAAAAGATACTGAAACACAGGAGACACATTGTTTGTGTTCGCTGTGAACAGGAAAGTTCCTTCGGACCCTCCCTCTTTTCAGTTGGTCAGAGATGAGAAGGCCTTAAAACAATGTAGTTGTGGTTTTGGGTTTAATGGGAAAGAACTTGCTCTCTCAACATGCCCCTTGGGGTGTCCAGACACACACCTGCAAATCTGTGTTCAGAAGCCAGGTGTCATTTCTGGTAATGATTTCTTCTGAACTGATCCTAATGTAGAAACTCAGAAAGAAGTGAATTTCTGTTGGAATTTGCTGCATTTCTTCGGCTGGCCTGGTTCCAGCATAAGCTTCAAGGACCGTGTCTCAGTGTCAGTGACAGAAGGCCATTTTCTGTCTCAAGAGTCAGAAAGAGCTGAACGGAAAACTCTAGAAGGCCCGTGACTGCCCAGCAGCCTCTAACCAGTCAGTGACCTGTGTACCCCACTCCCCTGGAGCTGCCGGAGAAACCTCTCTCCCCCAGCCGGAGGTCTCCAGGACGGGAGCCTTGGGTGAATCACAGAAAAGGGAAGATCTAACTCAAAAAATCTAACTCTCTTCTGTGTCAACATTACTCTAATCCAGCTCTGTTTTTTTTTCACCTTTATTAGCCTTTTCCCTAGGATTTTAAAGGAAAATTTCTCAGAAAAATATGCTTTCCCATAATTTATTCCTCTCCTTTACAATAAAGATGCTTTAAGTGTGTCAGAGGCAACCACAGCCTTTCTAGTTGTCTTTTTTTTTTATAAATTTATTTTTGGCTGCGTTGGGTCTTCATTGCGGTGGATGGGCTTCTCATTGCGGTGGCTTCTCTTGTTGCGGAGCACGGGCTCTAGGTGCGCGGGCTTCAGTAGTTGTGGTTCACAGGTTCTAGAGTGCAGGCTCAGAAGTTGTGGCGCACGGGCTTAGTTGCTCCGCGGCACGTGGGATCTTCCCAAACCAGGGCTCGAACCCGGGTCCCCTACATTGGCAGGCGGATTCTTAACCACTGCACCACCAGGGAAGCCCCTCTAGTTGTCTTCTGATTCTACTTTGATTCCTAAAACCAAAGAGGCTCAAAGTGACATTTTGCACAACGGGGTCTCCTTAGAGTTCACGGGGGTCCCAAGAGGGCCCCTCCCACCTGCGTTTCCGGGATGTCTTCATTCCCTCGGTCCCAGGCCCAAAAGTCTGACCTTCATTTTAGCAGATAAATTTAACCTTTGTTTTCCCCGACTGTATGTACTGCCAGAACAATTTGAGTAATAATCACTATGGTATGTAAAAGTCCCCCATTTTTCAAAGTCACCCCAGAGCATTGGCTTTATAACCAGATGGGCCTGGGTTCACCTCCTGTTTCTGCCAGTCACTAGCAATGACCAAGGACAAGTTCCTTAATCTACATTTTAGATTCTTCTTGTGTAACATAGACACACTCGCTCCCCATCAGATGGTTGTGAAGATTCAATGAGATAATGTATATGATGTCTATAAGGTCAGCAGACTGAATCTATAAAGGACCAGACAGTAAATATTTTAGGCTTTGCTGGCCTTGGGGTCTCTGTTGCAATTACTCAGCTCTGCCACTGTTGTTCCAAAGCAGCAGCCTTAGGCCACAGGTAAATGGATGCGTTTGTAAACATTGAAAAGCCCTGTTTTCCTCCTTTCATCAGTACTTCACTTAAAACAGCAACTGTGTGTGTTTCCTCCCCAAGAAATTCCCGACACCAGCTGGGCGTCCTACAGTTTCATTCAGTTCTGAGACCGTATCCCATGGATTAAGGGCTCAGCTCCACAAGGCTGCCCCAACTTCAGAGCCTAATCACAAATTCATGCCCACAACCAGCTCTAAATGGAAGCTTCCCACGGCCCACCCCTTGGGTTCCATATTATGCTAGAGGAGATCACAGAATTCAGGAAACAGCTTGCTTACTATATTACCTGTTGATTGTAAACGGATACAATTCAAGAGCGGCCAGATGGAAGAGACCCACAGGGCAGGTGTGGGGAAGGACCCGGAGCTTCCATGAGCTCTGGGTGCATCATCCTTCTACACCTCCACGTGTTCCCCAGCCCAGAGCTCACCCCTGCGCTTGGGGTTTTCTGTGGAGGCTTCGTTATGTAGGCATGATTGTTTAACTCATTGCCCATTAGTGATTAACTCAACCTCCAACCCCCCTGCCCGCCCCGGAGAGATCTGGGAGGGATGCAAAGTTCCAACCTTCTAATCTCAGGTTGGCTTCCCTGGCAAGGAGGCTCCGTCCTAGGCTGCCCAGGGGCCTCCAGCCACCAGCTACCTGGTTTGCGTAAAATACACCATCACTCTGGAGATTCCAAGGGTTTGGGGAGCTGGGTACCAGGAAACAGAAAAGGGCGAGAGTGGGCAGAGACCAGCTATATGTTTCTTATTATGGCACAACATGGCTGTGCTCCAGTGAAGCTGTATTTGTGGACACTGCAATTTGAATTTCATTTCGTGCTTGTTTATCATGAGACATTCTTTTGGCTTGCCTCCATTACATAATGTGAAGACCATTCTTAGCACAAAGGCTGGACGAAACCGGGCAGTAGGCTGGACCTGACCCACAGGCCAACTCCGTGAGTGCCCAGTGGCCTGCTCAGGGCTGGCTTAGCTTCATCTGACCCTCCCGTTGGCTCACCACCCGTGCCTCCATTGCCATGCATTTCTTTGGGTCTCCTTGGTTTTCTCTTTGTTGGTGCCTGTGTGGCCAGGCGTACGCATCTTGATTGATTTGTTCTTGGTGAGGCTGGGAAGGTTCTGTCTCCAGCAATACTCACAGATCTTAAGTTTTTATGACTCTGTTAGTTTGTGGTCTTTCTTCTCAAGGATCTTGGGAAAAGTTCCAAGGGCTGGATTAGAAGAATCCAGAGTCATTGTTGTGTCTTCTTCCATAATCTTCCTTCCAAATATGACAGGTTAGAGCCCAGATGATTTGACTTTCTTCCACCATAGAGTGAATTCTGTGCTCGTAAGGTCACCCTTCCTTCCCATCAAGGAGAAGCCACCTTAATGCCTCCTCGTTGTTCAAAATGTTAAGTCAGATGCTCCACAGATATGACAGTCAATCCCAGAATGTACTATACTCTTGTCACAAACCCTGTTTTAGTCAGTCGCTGGGTGAGGTACCTTGATTTCACAAATATCTTAAAATTAACATTCCAATAAGTGTCTCACCTCTCCCACCTCATCACCTAAACCTTTCTACAAAGTAAGTCAACTTTGAGAAGGTAAGTAGATAAAAGGGTTAACACCGAATCAATTTTGAGAACAGGTAACTTATCAAAGTAATGATAGGAGAAAAAATATTTTTATAACAAATACTAATCATTTGTCAATCTAGTGTTCTAGGAAAAGAAAATCAGATACCATGGAATTTCTATTTTACCTTGGTTGTTATGAGTTTATTTTGTTTAAAATATTTCCACATTGGGGATAATGTGTATTTATTGAAAATAATATGCACTCCAATGACATATTTGCTCGATTGATATAACGAGTTTGGTTTAATGAGTGGAAAAAGAGATGTTTATTCTAATATTTTATGAAAGAAATTTGGCATGCAACTTATTAGCTAATAGAATTACATAAGATGAAACCAAAATAGCATCTTAGTGCCCTGGGCTGTGCTGTAAACTCTATTATTTTGTAATTCAATAAAAGGAGCCCTAACTATTGACATAGATAACAACTTCCTTGGTATGCAGTAGTGTTCTTCAAGTGGAGAATGATTTTTATATTTGTGGGACACCAAGCACCTGATATAAATCAGAGTTCCCTTAGCTTTGAAAAGTGAAGAGAAAAAATATCATAGCTTGAAAATATTACCTGTCTTTCTGAGAAGATAGAATACATTTGTCAGTCATTTATTTAGTGACCTTCTGTGTGATTGTTCTGTGGAAGGCCTTTACATATATTTTCTCTGATCCTTCGTATATCCCTGTTTCATACCATTTTACCAGTGAGGTAACAGAAGCTCAGTGAAGTTAAGAAAATGGTTCAGTGTCACACTACTGCTGAGAAGGAAATGTGCTGGTTGACATTTATTCAGCACATACTGTGCTAGGTGCTTTCCTAAGTACTTTATATGTATCGATGTTTCCCTTCACAACACATGGATGAAATCGTTGTTATTAGGATCCCTATTTCCACATGGAGAAAGTGGAGGTGAAGTTAGGCTAAGAATTTGACTCAAGTCACAGAGCTGGTAGAGGGTAGAGTAAGAGGCAAAGGCAGAGCCTCTGGTCCCAGAGCCTCACTCAGCTCCTCACATGGGGTCCATTTGGAAAGATTCATCAGGGTATATATACTACCTAAGTCATAACGAGATCTGTAGAGTCTTAGAGAATGTGACTTTATTGGGTTTTCTCCCATGTAGTTAACTAGGCTTTTCAACTTATCTGTTATTTATTTATTTATTTTTTGGCTGCACAGCTTGGGGGATCTTAGTTTCCCAACCAGGGATTGAACCTGGGCCCTGGGCAGTGAAAGTGCCGAGTTCTACCCACTGGACCACCAGGGAATTCCCGCCTTACTTGTAAATTTCAATCAAACATTGTTGAGAATACAGGCACTTCTTATACAACATAACTTCCTAAAAAACTGTGTGTTGCAAAACTACACACTAAAAATAAAAGGATTTATGGGAAGAAAATATGTTGGGGTGAAACCAGTCAGCACTTATGGACCCTAACAAAAGGTATAACAGTCCTAACAAATATACAAGCTTAGTTAAAAAGACAAGCTGAATTCTGATGAATACCGCGCTACAGTAGTTATAGGACTGATTTAAGGAAAAAAAAGGTAGCTTGATTGGAAGGGACTATATTATAGGAAAGCACAGAGCCTGCTGAGCTATAGAGACAAGGAACCCATGAAGGAAACTCTGTAACAGGTTTTTCCAAGACAGGGCGTGTGTTCAGACTGAGCTGAGGGGACCTGCAGGGGTGGGTGGGTGTCTTCAAATGTGACCGCTACTTTACGCCGACATTATTCCCCTATTTATTAGTATGAGCCAAACCACAATGCAGAAATACACAGTGTTTATCTGCAAATAGATGAAAACAAGATGGCTTTTTATAGAGTAAAAAGGCCTTACTCGTCTCCCTTAACCCTTTTCATAATAATAATCACTATATTTTCTGTAAATGTTTTTATTTTTATTTAATTTTATTTATTTATTTATTTTTGGCCTCATTGGGTCTTCGTTGCTGTGCGCGGGCTTTTCATTGCGGTGGCTTCTCTTGTTGCTCTAGAGTGCAGGCTCAGTAGTTGTGGCTCATGGGCTTAGTTGTTCCGCGGCATGTGGTATCGTCCGAGACCAGGGCTTGAACCCATGTACCCTGCATTGGCAGGCGGATTCTTAACTACTGCGCCACCAGGGAAGCCCCTGTAAGTGTATTTTTAAATGACTATGTCTTTGTAAGGAACTATTTGAGCAGTTTAACTATGATAGGGATTAGAGGAATAGCTGGAGATTATTTCATGTGTTTGAGGAACAAAATATCGAAACGTTTATCTGATTTCCTCATGACCTGCCATAAGTGGGAATGATATTTAATTTGAAGAGATAGTAACTGTATGCATTCAGATTTCAGTGGTGATTGTTAAAAGCACAGATATTTAGGATTTATAGTCCCAAAGGTTTTACTCTTTAATTAGTTATAAAGCATCCTGCAGACACTTTGCTGTAACAATTGAGAGTCAAAAAATGATCATTCTTAGAGTTAAAAACCTCCCTACTCTAGAGTGCACTGAACTTCGCTCTTACTTCAAACTTGTCACTGAATTGCCTGCTGAATGCAATAAGAAAGGTATGGATCGCAGCCACCTTATTTTCAAGAAAGGATTAATGTAGTGTGTTAAACATAAGTTATGTCCCGTAGTGTAGCTTTAGTGAGGCATTTGTTTCCAGCAGGGGATGCAGGTATTTTGGGTCCCCAGAGCTGAGGTTGCCATGGACTTTAGAGTTGACCTCTTAGTTTTGGGGAGGGTGACCAGTACTGGCTCTTAGGAGCAAAAATATTTAAGAAAAGCACCCTCCACTCTTGCAGAGAGCTAGAGACGCCTTTCACCGGGAGGGTGAGTCCCTGGCCTGGAATCTGAACAGCAGTCAGCTTGCCCACGTCTGGGCTTTTGAAGAAGGAAGAATTGCTTCCCTAAAGGGGGTTTCAGTAGGAGAGTTGAAGCATCCAGCTCCCACGAGGGGTTTTGCAATATTGAAAACTGCACATCTGGGCTTAGTGATGGCCTAATGACCAAATCCTGGGAAGTGAACTGCGGACCATTTTGGTGGCCGTCCTTGGACCCTGGTCTCCCCTCCGCGAGGCTGGGGTATTGAGAAGGTGAGTCCGGGGCCTGTGGGCTCCCTTTCCTTCATCGCCACGTCCCCCCAGGAGACACAGCCTGTGGGTTCTCTCTCTGAAACACTGCAGGGGTTGATCCACTTTTTATCCCCAAGGTGTCTCGGTAATCCCACCCAGATCGGCCGCCTGTCCAACTCTGACCCATCCTTCATCCTGCATTTCAGATAATCTTTTAAAAATATCCCGGGCTTCCCTGGTGGCGCAGTGGTTGAGAGTCTGCCTGCCGATGCAGGGGACACGGGTTCGTGCCCCGGTCCGGGAAGATCCCACATGCCGCGGGGCGGCTGGGCCTGTGAGCCATGGCCGCTGAGCCTGCGCGTCCGGAGCCTGTGCTCCGCAACGGGAGAGGCCACAACAGTGAGAGGCCCGCGTACCGAAAAAAAAAAAAAAAAAAAAAAAATCCCGATCTCACCTCTTAGTCACTCGGCTGATTGCCCTCAGAAGAGAGGGGTGGCTTATGCAGTGTGGATTACACGCTTGCGTCTGGACTGTCCTGGCCTCCCCGGGACTCCCCGACTGCTTGCTCCAGCCGGGCTGGGATTGGTTCAGTTCCTGGAACGTGACTGGGTCCGTCCTGGCCTCCAAGCGCACTGTTCTCTCTGGGGCTCTCTTCACCTGGCTCGTGGCCACTGTTCAGCTCGCTGTCTCTTCCTGCTGGGACTGGGTTTGGATCCCTCGTGTCCCTCCTGGATCGCAGTGTGCCTGTCCTTTAATAGCACACATCACACTGGGAGCTGTCGTGTCAGGAGGAGTTTTCCTAAAGGAAGCCCTCCTACGCTGCTGGTGGGAGTGTAAGTCGGTGCAGGCACTGTGGAGAACGGTATGGAGGTGCCTTTAAAACTAAAAATAGAGTTGCTGTTATGACCCAACAATCCCACTCCTGGGCATCTATCCGGGGAAAACCATAATTCAAAAAGACACATGCACCCCAGTGTTTGCAGCAGCACTGTTTATGGTAACCGGGTCCTGGAAGCAACCTAATTATCCATCGACAGAGGAATGGATAAAGAAGATGTGGTACGAATATGCAATGGGATATTACTCAGCCATAAAAAAGAACGGAATGATGCCATTTGCAGCAACATGGATGGACCTAGAGATTATCATACTGAGTGAAGTAAGTCAGACAGAGAAAGACAAATGCTATATGATATTGCTAATATGTGGAATCGAAAATATGGTACAAATGAACTTATTTACAAAGCAGATACAGACTCACAGACAGAGAGAACAGACTTGGGTTACCAAAGGAGAAAAGGGGTGGGGAAGGGATAAATTAGGAGTTACAGAAAAAAAAAAAATAGTTTTTCTACTGGATTGTAAGCTCCATGTGGCTGTGATGTCTTTTGTGTGTGGCTCTGCCCTTGCGTCTGGAAGAAGATCCCACACAGTTAGGTCATCCATAAACGCTTGTTGAACAGAATGAAAGTGAACAAATGAAGGAATGAAGTAATGAAGCAGGAAGCAATCCAGGGCATCAAAGAATCCATGGGAGTGGAGGTTATGAAAAGCAAAATGCCAGCGGCAGGGGGAAGTCAGGTGTGTGCAGAGCTTTAACAGGAGCTCATGGTTGAATTTAGCAAGGAGGTTTGGGTGACGTCGTAGAAGCAAAGCCAGGGCCTTGTAGGCACAGGAATAAATCTCGTCTGAGGGGGTGAGCACAGCCCAGGGGCTGTGACCAGAAGGGGAAGCAGAGCGGACTGGGGAGCTGGGAGCTGGGGCTTCGCTGGCCCTCCCTCCGCCCAGCACTGCACAAACTTGGAAGTTCTCACCAGCTTTTCTACTACTTTGTCCTGCTGTCCTGATCTATTGCAGGGGAAAGTTCTATAAATATTGCTTACTGCCAGGTGAAAAGAAACACATTTTAAAGGCCTGATTTTTGGATTTTTATTTAATAATTTTTCAGCTTTTAAGGAATGAAAACATTGGATTTTCTGACCATGAAGCTGTCTTCTTGACGTTTATTTATGAAAATGGTTGCTACAGCTTGGGCCTGGGTTGGCACATTTTATCCTTACTGAGGGAGTTTGTTTTGAAGTTCTCTCTTCTTTCAGCTACTCTTCAAAATCTGGACTTTGGAATTTAATCTTAAAACACTTATATTTCTTGAATCACAGGTTTCAGCATGGCTGGGCGCTAAGTCTGGCATTTGACCTGCTGTTGGAAAACAGGCTTTCTGTGTGAGAGAGTATGCATGGGGTGCTTTCTTCAGGTTTTTTTTTTTTCATGTGGTAACAAGGGTTTTGTGCTTCATTCTCTGCTAGAGGTTCATGATGGAGAATCCCATTACCTGCACAGCAAGGCATCCTCATTACTTTTTAAAATTTTTATTGGAGTCTAGTTGCTTTACCATGGTGTGTTAGTTTTAGGTGCACAGCACAGTGAATCAGTCATACACACACATAGATCCACTTTTTCTGCCTCCTGGTTATTAATTTGAGGCCAGTACATGGGTCTTTATTCTCACCCTAGTGGAGTTAATCACTTACCGGTAAAGGGAGAGAGCAGTCAATGGATTTGGAGGCCGTTTAATCATCAACCCTGGGGATGGCAAGTACCTCTCCGAGTTTCTGAGAATCTCTCTCCCACTGCTTGCCAAGGCCTTGTCACCAAATTTATCACTTTGATTCACTTGTTTTTTCCTTCCCCTGTCGTTGCCATCTCTACACCCAGCTCTGTACTGGATTCAGGAACTGACCCAACTGTTTCTGAAGTTGCTGCTAATGTTACACGTAAAAATCGTCATTCGTTCTGTTGAAGAACGTAGTCTGTCTTCCTGGCAAATGCAAGACAGACACGGGTTTCCAAGGTTTCAGCACTGGGTGCATCTGTTCATAGTGTAATCTCATCAGCTGAGCAGATGATGGATGCTAATTGCTTGTTGATACATATGTGATTTAATGAGACTAAACACTTAACTGATCTTGAAGTATGCACAACTTGTTTCCTGTCGCTGTTTTTAGTTTGTTTTTTTTTTAAAAAAAAAAACCATGTTAGTCACATTGGCTGGAAATTAGAGCATTGTGCCATCTCAGAGAAGAAAGAATTTCCAGGAACGTTGACTGGTCAGTTGTATCCTGCTCTAGTGAGATTGAAGAGAAGATGAGGGTAAAATATCAGGTTTGGGGACAGGGGTTGAAACCCAATTTAAATGAGAAGATTAAGCATAATGGAAGAATTTTCATAAACTACATTATGTCAAACTCCTAGGTCCAATACTAAAATTATAATAGGTACCAGGATAACTTATTTGAGGAAGAAATTCCAGACCTGCGTCAGCTCCAACATATAATCTTGTATTTTTTGTGGCCTTCTTTTTTTTTTTGAGTGACCTCTTTTCTAGTTATTGTATTATATGTTTACATAACTGAAACCATGGCATTCAATTAATACTGTTCTTCTTCCTAAAAATTCATATAAAATAATGGTATTATAATTTTTATGAATGAATATTTATTTAATATTATCTACTATACTCTCCTTTATTATCTTCAAGTTCCACAGAACTGGATCCACAGAGGTTCTTTATTTTAGGGGTGGGATGGGGAAAAGAGGTGAGGAAGTAACTCTGACCCTATAGTCAAAATTATATTTGGATTAAAATGCTTCAGTTAATTTGCTCAGCTTTTTGCAAACAGCAGTCAGCACACTATGGCCTGTGGGCCCAGTGCAGCCTGTTTTTATGGGAACACGTCCATGCCCGGCCCTCTGTGTATCTGCTGTGGCTGCTTTCCTGCCAGCAATGGCAGAATGGAGCCACTGACTGCAAAGCTGAAGTGACCTATGGCCCTTTACAGGAAGGTTTGACCCTGATCTACAGTGTGTGTGAGGACAGGAATTAGTAAACAGTAACAGTTATGTTGAGATACATTAAAGACTGAGAAACAGACACTTGTAGAATTGAATCTTAAACGAAGCCTGGTTGAGAGCCCTAGACCTGTAGGTTTTTCAGAATCCAAGTAACCGTTCCTGCATCACCAGATTACCTTTGGGCCACTCAGCAGCCCGCTGACAGAGACGGTGCCCTCTTCTCTGCCCGCAGAATAAGGTTTCTGCTCCTGAATGAGGAGGATCGTCCTTGGAACCTTCTGAAGATGAGTAAATGACGTGTGATCACAGACTTGGGGCTTGACTTTAAGAAACGGAGAGTCACTTATATGTGGAATCTTAAAAAATGATACAAATGAACGTATTTACAAAACAGAAACAGACTCACAGACATAGAAAACAAACTTATGGTTATCAAAGGGGAAAGACAGGGGGCAGGGATAAATTAGGAGTTTGGGATTAACATACACACACTACTATAGAGATAACCAACAAGGATCAACTGTATATCACAGAGAACTCTACTCAATATTTTGTAACAACCTATAAGGGGAAATCATCTGAAAAAATAGGTATATATGTGTATAACTGAGTCACTTTGCTGAAACTAACACAACATTGTAAATCAACTATAGTCCAATATAACATAAAAAAATTTTTAGAGAAAAAAGAAAAAGAAGCAGAGAGTCCTGGCAGCTTCTTCTGGCCAGTCAGCATCCATCATCTTCCTCAAACCTGATAACCCAGCAACACCCCAGGGGCTGTCAGATGTGAATTTAGCTTCCTTATTTGTCCCAGTTTAGGAAGTGAATTGTCCATTGTTGTAAGCTTGTTAGTAACTTATCTATGACAAGTTACAAGCTGATGCTTATACATATTAGGAACATACTGAGAGCACTGAGGGGCATAGAAAAGACAAAAAAATAATCAAACTCCAGTTCCAAAGACCGAAATATAAGATTTTTTTTTTAGCATCTTTATTGGAGTATGATTGCTTCACAATGGTGTGCTAGTTTCTGCTCTGTATAAAGTGAATCAGCTATACATACACATGCCATAAGATTTTATCCCAGATGATTCAAGTACCACCAGCCAGTGAGCAGGAGAATTATGCTCTTGTTTGCTTTCTAATGTAAACTTAAAAACCATATCTTTAAGATAAACTAATCCTACTGTATAAACTAAGCCTCATTATTTAGAAGCTAGTCTCACTTGGTAAAATATGAGTTTGGGTTCATCTCGAAGGCATTGGCTGTGGAGTCAGATGGACCTACATCTGAACCCTAGTTCTGGCACTTTCTAGCATTTCAAATGGAATGACCTAAACTTTGAGCCTCTGGCCCATTGGAGATAATAATACCTATTCCCAATGGTTGCTGTGTGGCTTAAATGTAAATACAGAGTTCCCAGCCCTGTACCAGGCACTTAGTGGTGTTAAGTAACCATGGGTTCTTTTTCACTCTTTTTTTGTGCTTTTTGATTTTCCAAGTATGGAAATAGTTGGTGGACCCAAGTTAATCAAGATCATTGTATTGGTTTTTTTTTGTTTTGTTTTTAATAAATTTATTTTCTTTATTTTTATTTTTGGCTGCGTTGGGTCTTCGTTGCTGCTCACGGGCTTTCTCTAGTTGCGGCGAGTAGGGGCTACTCTTCATTGTGGTGCACGGGCTTCTCATTGCGGTGGCTTCTCTTGTTGCAGAGCATGGGCTCTAGGCATGCGGGCTCAGTAGTTGTAGCACGCGAACTCAGTAGTTGAGGCTCACGGGCTCAGTATCTGTGGCTTGCGAGCTCTAGAGAGCAGGCTCAGTAGTTGTGGCTCACGGGCTTAGTTGCTCCACGGCATGTGGGATCTTACTGGACCAGGACTTGAACCCGTGTCCCCTGCATTGGCAGGTGGATTCTTAACTACTGCGCCACCAGGGAAGCCCAAGATCATTGTACTGTTGATAAGCTGAATTTACAACCACACGGTTCCACTGAAAGGTAACTAATGAGACGTGGGTTGTGAATTGTGTGGAGACTCAGTCAGAGCATCAACAAAAACAAAAGTAAGAGGGAAAGTCGGCCAGAAGGGCCATGCGTGTGACTTCAGGGACCCCTAGGAAGAGAGGCTTTCTTGGTTTACCCCGGTGTTGTCTGGATTCGGATCCAGAGACCCTTGCAAATCCAATGGCATGGACTTAGGAATCAGGAGTTCTTTGAAAAACTATTACGTGTTTTGCATTTTGGTGATATTTTTATGTTATTTTACTATTTATAGAGACAAGTATCTTCTTTGCCAGTAATCATTTCAATTAATTTTTTTCATGTAATTCTTTTCATGTAAAAGTCAGTGTTTCAGATCTAATCACATATACTTGGGCCTCATTATATACATTTTTTTCTTTAGGTATGTTTAGGAGACATTAGACATGCTATTCTGATTTTTCAGAAAAGACAGCACAATGAGAATGTAGCAGTACCAGCAGTGACATGACATAGACTGAGACTCAGCCTCTGCCATAAAACCCTTGTGTTTCACTCTTGTGGCATCACACAGGACCAAATGGGCTATAAAAATGAGAATCAGTAGTTTGTGCTAAAGACATTTTGGAGAAAATTGCATTCCGTTTGAAAAATATTAAAATACTAAAAGGTAGTACTAGTATACTAGGATGCATACGTATTAAATAAAGATCTTTACCAGATGTTCCATCCATTAATTGACATTTGAACCAGAATTTTTTCCTTTTACTTGAAAATGACATAGCACTGTATGGTCTTTGCTTTTTCACACCTGCCTTTCTCTGTTTCCGTAGGAATCCAGAGTCGCCCGTCTTTCTGTTGTGACCTTCTGCTGCCCCTGGACGTTACAGTCACCAGTGTCGCTGGTCCCGTAGTGGCTTCTGTGGCTCGGTCCCCGTAAGAGCAGCCGCCAGGAGGTGATCACCATGTTTTGTGCGAAGCTGAAGGACCTGCAGATCACGGGGGACTGCCCCTTCTCGCTGCTGGCCCCGGGCCAGGTCCCCAACGAGCCCGCGGGCGAGGCGGCAGGGGGCGGGCCTGCAGCTCCGCCCCAAGGGCAGGGCCTCTGTCCCGGCGACCCCGGGAAGAAGCCTCCCGGAGGGCTTCCTCAGAGAAAGAGCAGCCGCAGCCGCGTCTACCTGCACACTTTGGCAGAGAGTATTTGCAAACTGATTTTCCCGGAGGTGAGTGCCTGGCCTTTTGAGATTTTACTGATATTTTGAAAATGGCAAAAGGATGTTTTCCTAAGGAAAATGTGAACACTTGCTGTCTCACTTTCAAGGCTACAGTCGATGTAGACTGTTTTCTGGAAACATTTTAAAACATTTTTTTAAAAGCAGTCATTTTCTTAAATTGTGTTTAATCTGAAAATGTTTAAAATCTTTCATGCTCTTCCAAAGCATCCT
The DNA here is from genome assembly GCF_949752795.1 of Hyperoodon ampullatus. Classification (NCBI taxonomy): domain Eukaryota; kingdom Metazoa; phylum Chordata; class Mammalia; order Artiodactyla; family Ziphiidae; genus Hyperoodon; species Hyperoodon ampullatus. The sequence continues at coordinate 33,771,371 of NC_136914.1, read as the reverse complement.
GCACTCTGACAAGCTTTACGACTTTGGGCCGCTGCTTCACCCTTTGGCCTCAGCATCCGTACCTGAAAATGGAAATGCTCACACATAGAGTCTGCACGGGCATTAGGTGAAATAATCCACAGCTCTCGCCACCCACAAGGACCCATTTTCTACTTATGGATGCCAAGCTAGTTTTTATGGATTCATTAGCTATATTTTTAGAACTGAATTCCTTGAAGAATAACTCATTCCCTGCTGGGTTTTCCTAAGAGCATCATCTGTTCCCTGGCAACTTGCTGAGCTGGGAAGACCGCCACATCCTGCTGGTTGAGTCTGATGTCTCCACTCACCCCAGGCCTGACCTGCTTCCTTGAGTCAGGGTCACGGGCCTGCCCGTGACACCCACCTGCCATCAGCTCAGACACATCTTGGTGTAGCTCTGTGAGCTGGGCTGCACAGCCTGATGCCGTTTTGAGATGTGGAGCGCAGCCTTTAAGGGAATTCTGGAAAGACCGATGCTGTAAGGTCTCACTTACATCTGGAATCTTAAGAACAAGAAGAGCAACTCATAGAAAGTACAGACTGGCAGTTAAAAGATAAATGAGTGCTAGGGTGTAACATGCAGCACCATCACTGGACCTGGCACTGCTGTGTGATGTGTAGGAAAGTCGTTAGGCAAGTCCTCTGAGTTCTCATCACATGGAGACTTTGTTTTTCTTTTTTCCTTCTGTTCTTTTTACTGTATCTATATGAGAAGGTGGATGTTAGCTGAACCTATTGTGGTAATTATTTCACACTCTGTGTAAATCAAGCTGTCATGCTGTGCCCCGTAAACTTAGACAGTGATGTATGTCAATTAGTTCTCAATAAAACGGGGGGGAAAAGAACTCTGGGGACAGAGCATAGACCAGGTAAAATATCTTTGGAACGGATGGGGCATGTGGAGGGTTCCTTGCCCCTTGGGGTCAAAGAGAAGAGCTACTGAAAGGCTTCATGGTGTGTCTTCCTCCCTCTGTCGGTGTTCACGGTTTTATATAAATTCGTTTCAACTGGGAGACTGGGGATTGATGTGGTCAAGCTCCAGCTCTCATCATCCACGGATGATTTTTAATTGACTCCACACCACCCTTGTGCCTGTGTGAAGCACTGAAGACTGGTGACTTTTAGGACTGGAAGGGACGTCAGAGAGAAACTTGTTTCACTCCCGAGAGGGACTAGAGAGGCTAAGTGACTTGACCAAAGTCACACAGCTTTGGAAGGATAGAGCAATTACTGCTGTCAACCATATGGACTCGAGTGACAAAGAAGAGACTTGAATTGAAGCTTGAAGGATGGATAAATTCGAATTAACAGGAAGTTGAGGGAACTTAACGTCAAATATAAAAAAACACAGTAGGGCTTCCCTGGTGGCGCAGCGGTTGAGAGTCCGCCTGCCGATGCAGGGGACACGGGTTCGTGCCCCAGTCCGGGAAGATCCCACATGCCGCGGAGCAGCTGGGCCCGTGAGCCATGGCCGCTGAGCCTGCGCCTCCGGAGCCCATGCTCCGCAACGGGAGAGGCCACAACAGTGAGAGGCCTGCGTACCGCAAAAAAAAAAAAAAACAAAAAAAACAAAACCCACAGTAGTACTTTGGTTCGTGGCCTTTGAGATGGAAATATTTAATTATTCTCTCCCTGCTCCAGTCACTAGCCAGCCAGCTTTGGCTGGGGTGAGGGATGTAGCCCTTCTCAGGCAGGTGGCTGGCATCACAGTCTAGGAAGCGGTTGGTACTCTCATTTCCAAGGACAGAGCAGGAGGCACAGGGATGAACAGATGGTGAGGATGGACGGCTGGAGACCTTCCATGCTTTCCCTGGGTCTTGTCATTACCATGTTGGCTTCATTATTCTGTTTGATACATTTTGAGTTCCTACAATAGAAGTCATACACATGTTGGAACCTCTTTTAAAAACATTCTGAACACCAAACATATATGTTCCTGTTTTCCTTTTCTTTACTTAAAAGAATCTGTGTTGTTTGTTCGTGAGCTCACAGGAATAATCATCAAGGTTTGACTGCGCTGTCATGTAGCAGGGAAGGCGAGGATGTAGGCCATCCAAGAGGCAGGAGGTGACCCTTGGCATCAAGGACCAAGACTCTTTTCCCACAACTGAGGCCATTTTCATTAAAACTGGGAATGTCCCAGGGCCGTGTAGTAAACAACCTAGATTACTTCATCCCCTGTCCGAACATCTACGTGTCTTTGATTAAGTAGGACTTTTTTTTTTTTTAGTTTCTGCTTTATAACAAAGTGAATCAGTCATACATATACAGCTGTTCCCCCATCCCTTCCAATTTATGGATAACTGATTCTTTTTAAGTGGACAGATTTAATGCTTACCCTACTGTTCAGTTTCAGTTCTATCAGTAACCCAAAGGAAGAGACTCCAAATAGCATTTGATGGCACCCTAGTCCTTGCTTTCGATAATCAGATTTAACGCCCCAATTATGGGGGGACAAGTATATCCTTAGCAGATTTAGAGTGGGAGATGGCTTTCCAGAGTTGTGGAATCATAGGTTACAGAAGTCTTTTTGCTCATCTAATGCAAACTTTTCATTAGTTTGAAGAAATTGACACATAAAAGGCCACTTGCTTTAAGTAAAAGATAACTGAGGAGACGGAATGTTCTCTGCACCTCATTCCTAATCTTTTGCTCTTTCTGTTACATTGTTAGCTGATTTTTCTTGAATATTCTCCCCAGTAATCCTGTAAGCTCCTCAGGCAGAATGTCTTTAAAGAAATTATGATATGATATTAGCCACAGTTGTAGCAAATCAGAACCCACTTCCTGAACTGAATCAATTGAGTCAGATATACTTATATAAAGGGTATCATCCCAAATCCAAGACCTTGTGAGATTAAGAGGGTCTGAGGGCACTCCTGAAGTCTCTAAATGTGCTGCAAAATATTGGGTTGCAAGAAGAAAAAAGAGAAGCAGTTTGACAGCATCCTTATGAGGGAAATATCCTTGGTCTAGAAAATCATTAAAAACTGTAGAAAACACCCCATCCCAGCTCCTGCCATACTTAAAACCTTTCAATGACTTTTCATTGCTCTAACATAAAAATAAACTTTCTTAATATAGCCTCCAGGCCAAAAAAAAACTGTAGAAAAGTTTAAAATCAACTGAAATAGCAACATATCCATAAACCAGACCAAGGAAATTCCATTCAGAGTGTTCCCAACAATACTGCATCAAACAGCAGTTGTACCTGAAGTATTAATATATGAGTATCCTCTAGGGCCGTCCTGCAGTGATTGATTCTGTGTCATGAGGCCTGAGGTCTCAGGAAAGTTGAGTCCTGCTCATGGATTTCTTGTGAACTGTGTCATGTCAGGGTCTAGGCTCAGGTTGTATTGTAGAAGCCCTAGCACCAAGGTAGGAAACTATGCACCAGCAGCCTTTACCAATGCATGTTTTGTCTGAAAAGCTTGTTGGTTTTGTTTTGTCTTGTTTTGAATTTATAACAAGTTTCCAGAGGTGCAGTGGTGGGTGATGAAAGTAGACAGGAAAGCCTGGTAAGCCACAATATCACCAACTTATGCTACTACAGCTTGGCTAGGACTTTGGAACTTTCTTCTTTAGAAAAACAATTTTTTTTTAAATTTTATTGGAGTATAGTTGTTTTACACTGTTGTGTTAGTTTCAGATGTACAGCATAGTGATTCAGTCATCCATATGCATATATCCATTCTTTTTCAGATTCTTTTCCTGTATAGGTCATTACAGAGTAATGAGTAGAATTCCCTGTGCTGTACAGCAGGTCCTAAGTTCTGATTCAACATGGAAAGTCAGGAAGACACCTGTTCCACAAACCCCAGCAATGAGAGAGGGACCATTTCTCCTTTCTTACAATGGCAGCATATATGCTAGGAGGAAAGGACTAGAAAAAGAAGTTCCTGGTGGCAGTGGGAAGGAAATGAAAGACCAGGAAGAATACAGACTGGCAAGGATAAAACCATGTATCTGGTGTTTTAACCGAAAGGTCAAGAGGAGGAGAGAGAAGGGTGCTGTCTCAACTAGCGCTCGGGGCGAGGAAGGAAAAAGTCTTTGGTGCCAGAATTGGATGGACTCTCTTTTCTCATTGCTCATCCAGAGGTCCTGGTCAGAGCAGCAATTCATATATAAACAAATGTAATGAAACTATTTTAAATTGGAAACAATCTAAATCCATTTTTGAACAAGCTGAAAGAGTAACACCTCTGTACTGGCTTATATCTTCTCACTGATAGAAATGTTATGGACCAAGCCTTCAAGACTGAATAGCTGATGGGGGCACGGGGGTGATGGTCATTCATTCATTCATTCATTCATCCCATCACTGTGTAGCGAGCATCTCCTGTGGCCAGGTACTATCTAGGTGCTGGACATGCAGTAGTGAGCAAAACAGGTATTCCCTGCCCTTTTGGAGTCTCTATTCTAGTGGAGAAGACAGAAAATGAGAAACAAATGTCAGGTAGCAAATGCTTGAAAGACAGGCTCGTGCAGAGGCAGTGACCCTCATTACGCGGCTGACCCCTCTTCCCGTATGAATAGGTTTTACAGAAAGATGGATGGGGTGGAGCTGAAACTGGCCATCTCATATATAACTGATAAGAGTGCCAATTGCTACAAACTTTTATGAAATTAATTTGGAAAGAGCTACTGAAAATTAAAAATCCACAGACTTTAAGGGTTTCACTGAAAAAAATATAGCTTATGGACATAAAAAGTAATATATGAGAGAAAAAAAAAAGGCCCTTGAGAAACTGAAGATTCTTGAGCACCCCCGGCTGATCTGCCCCATTTATGGTCTTGGGTTTAATGTTCCCTTCCTCCTGCCCTGATTCAAGCGATCTGAGGAACAGGCCCCCATTTCTCTTCCCAAACCCGTTCCCCACCTGCCAGGCATCCGGCCTTTGGTCGGAATCTGCCCACTGTTCCAGCTCTTCTTTCCTCCTGAGGCAGATGTGTCCTCTCTCTCCTTACCGGAACCGTCAGAAAAATGGTTCTACGTGGTAAATCTAAGTTCTCCTTTATTTCTTTTCAGCCCTTGTATTTTCTTTCAAGAAATTTCACATTTCTTTTCTAAGCTCTATATGCTCTTTAAAAACCAAAAGTTTTGGGGCTTCCCTGGTGGCACAGTGGTTAAGAATCCATCTGCCAATGCAGGGGACACGGGTTCGAGCCCTGGTCCAGGAAGATCCCACATGCCGTGGAGCAACTAAGCCTGTGCACCACAACTACTGAGCCTGTGCTCTAGAGCCCGCGAGCCACAACTACTGAGCCCACGTGCCACAACTACTGAGGCTGCGCTCTAGAGCCACAACTACTGAGCCCGCCTGTCACAACTACTGAGCCTGCGCGCCTAGAGCCCGTGCTCCACAACAAGAGAAGCCACTGCAATGAGAAGCCCGCGCACTGCAATGAAGAGTAGCCCCCACTCACCGCAACTAGAGAAAGCCTGCACGCAGCAACGAAGATCCAACACAGCCAAAAATAAATAAATAAATAAATAAATAAATAAATAAATAAATTTTTAAAAAACACCAAAATTTATTTTCATAATTCATTTCATTAAAACAGAAGCTTGGTCTATTTTGCTTAAGTTTACTGTCTCACTTGACCAGTGGAAATTCCAAGAGAAATATAAATAGTTCTCAAGGAAAAAGGAATTTCACAACTTGGGGTATAGCCAGAGAATTCTCCACTGTCCTCTGGGTAAACCACACAAAGAACTGGTGGCTATATACACACATAGATACATATGATTTTTTTACGGAATGCAAAGAAATTACCAGTGCTTTACTTCCCACTTATCAACAAGCTGTTAAGAGAGATTAATAGTATTGAAACCAGTGTTTAAAACTCTGAAGGCTTATGTACAACTATCTTGCAATCTAGGAAGATTCATGAGATACTCAGAAATCAATAGAAGAGAAGAACGCTGCAAGTATTTGGTGAAGATTATTCGTTCAAAGAAAGGAAATGAGTGCAAGATGGGGGAAATCTGAGATTTGTTTCAATCAGTGATCAACTGACCTTGGTGACAGATTGGATTTAAGGGATAAAAGAAAGGGGAGGGACATACTCAGGAGTTTCCTAGAGCAGGACAGGTAAACCGTACATGAGAGAGAAATGTGGTTTTGTGGGAAGGGTGGAGGTCACTGGGGTAGCTGGTGTGGGTCTGTGGAAGGAGTGTGAGTCTCTTGGCTTGAGCGCCCCTGAGACTGAAGTCCTGGCCACACACCCAAGCTGTTTCCGGCCCCCGAGGAAGGGGTGCCCGCAATTCCTCCACGAAGGCTTGACTTCACCAAACCAGGTCTCCTGTTTGATTCCAGCTCAATGGCTGTCAGTGAGTGCCCACCGAGGGCAAAGCCCACATCCAGACCCAAGTGAGTCTGAGAGCTTTGCTTCTGCCCAAGTGTGAAAAACCCATAGAAAATCTATCCCTTTTTCCACAGTGTCAGTTCACTACACTTATTAAAGTAACTGCTTCTGCTTCTTCATAAGGAGCTTTCAGCACCAATTTTCTGTAAAGTATGTATCTTCAAGAATATGATTATTTAAGGGAATGTTTTAAACTTTTCCTTTCAATTTTCAGTTTGAGCGGCTGAACCTTGCCCTTCAGAGAACACTGGCAAAACACAAGATAAAGGAAAGCAGGTAAGTTGAATCACTTTAGTTGCACGAATCTCCTGTTGTAATCGCTGACACAGCTACTAATAACCAACACTGAGTGATGCATGCATGTGTTTTGAATCATTTTGGTATGCCGGGAACTGGGCTAACACTCATGAAAGCAAATGTATTCATTTTTCACATTTTATATATCACTAAGCTCAGGTTCCTGTAAAATATCTGGGCTCGTATATCTGTTCAGGCAAAGGCAGAACTTAGTTTCAAGCCTGGGGTTTTCAGAGCCCATGATTTTAACCATGTTGCCCTGTGCTGTTGCTTTTAATAAGCTCCCAGAAGGCCTGTTCTTTCTTAGCAAGGGATAGCTTCTGAAATGTTTTACAAAGGTAAGGCATGGTCAGAGCAGAGTCCTTGCTGGAAGAACACTGCCGAGAGGCTGGGGCCTGCCTGTCCCTCCCCCATAGCCTCGACCACAGGTTCAACTTCCAGCTCCTGCATCAGGAGGATGGGAAAGGATACAGGGGCAAGAGGATGGCCACTCAGGGGTCTGGGGCAGTACTAAGGGAGGTGTTTCACTATTTTCCTAACTGGTTCGGTTATACTGGTGTGCGAATACCAGTTCCGTTTATACTTTGTTCTTTTACTCTGTCTTTGAAATTTTCTTTAAGAAAGCTTTCTGTAGCGGTTTCATATATAAGGTAATTTAAAAAAAAAAAAAAAAAAAAAAAAAAAAACCTGGGGGCTTCCCTGGTGGCGCAGTGGTTGAGAGTCCGCCTGCCGCTGCAGGGGACACGGGTTCGTGCCCCGGTCCGGGAAGATCCCACATGCCGCGGAGCAGCTGGGCCCATGAGCCAAGGCCGCTGAGCCTGCGCGTCTGGAGCCTGTGCTCTGCAACAGAAGAGGCCACAACAGTGAGAGGCCCGCGCACAGCAAAAAAAAAAAAAAAAAAACCCTGACTTTTAGAGTTCATTTTAAAAATACATCTCGGCTCATTTACTGCTGGTGGATAACTTGATTTGGCCTTGTTTTGGTTTTCCTGAAATCAAAGGATTACTCCATGTGCAAATAATACAATAAACACTTGAGTTCAAATTTTCAGAATTGAACTTGGAAGTTTTGCAAACCAGTATCATTGTCGGGAATATTTTACAAGTTCATTCATCTGTCTGCTGCTCAGGAGTGGATAGTCGGCTCTGCGGATTATCAGGGCTGAATTTCCCTTGCTGACTAACTGGTCCCACACTGTAGGCAGCAGGCAAAGCCAAGAAGGGGTCAGAGACAGGTCCAAAAAGAGAGAGTGTGAATCTATGTGTCTGACAGAAGCTGTGTTTACAGAGTGATATGGAAAGCATTCCAGAATGCCTCTGACCTTAATTCTCAGTCAGGCTGATAAGATAGCCAACAAGTTCTGTAGCTGTGCTACTGTGTCTGTCTGCCTAGGGCTTTGGCAGACAGTTTACTCAGAATTTATTCTCAGGGCCTTGTGTCCTGAAATGTGCCTAAGCTAGATGCAGATATTCAGTTAGGATGTGTTCCCAGAGATGTATCTCTTTAAAAAAAAATTCTCAAAACTTAAAAAAATTATTTTATTTGGAAATTTAAAAAAATCTTTTACCACTTCCCTGACTTCTTAAAGAGTTGATCACACTTTTAAATTGTCCTAATCACTATTCCAATGTTGAAATAAGATGAAGGACCTTTTTTCTTATGAGACTGCCTGCTGATATGCTTAAATGGCTTCTCTCTGCTTTCTTTCTTTAGTTCTTCGAGACATTGGGCCTTTCTCCCCATCTTTCTGGCAGGTCAGCTGCCGTTTCTACTGCAGTCAGTTTGCTGCCTGCTGAGGGTACCTTAACTGCCCCATCTGCCACCTCTGTTAAGTGAATGAGTTTTAGTACAGCCCGTTATTATACCTCTTTGGGTTGGTTGCACAGAGAGCTTTGGGTTTGTTTCTTTTTCTAGGACCTTTTGATCACATCACAGCATCATGTGTGAACTTGTGGCTGGTGTGTGTGTCTCTGTGTACAATATATGCACATTTGCTGGTGTCCATGCAGGCTTACACCTCTTTTTTTATTTTTTTTTGAGGGTAAAGAAAGGGAGCTTATTTTGTTTTTTGTTTTTTGTTTTTTTTAAAATAAATTTATTTATTTATTTATTTTGGCTGCGTTGGGTCTTCGTTGCTGCACTTGGACTTTCTCTAGTTGCGGCGAGCGGGGGCTACTCTTCGTTGCGGTGCACGGGCTTCTCATTGCGATGGCTTCTCTTGTTGTGGAGCACGGGCTCTAGGCGCACAGGCTTCAGTAGTTGTGGCGTGTGGGCTTCAGTAGTTGTGGTTCGCGGGCTCTAGAGCGTAGGCTTAGCAGTTGTGGCGCACGGGCTTAGTTGCTCCGCGGCATGTGGGATCTTCCCGGACCAGATCTCAAACCCGTGTCCCCTGCATTGGCAGGCGGATTCTTAACCACTGTGCCACCAGGGAAGTCCCAGGGAGCTTATTTTGAATCGCACTATGTGTTGTTTGGATTAGCTAAGCTTTGCTGGGAGTTAGCAGAAGAGGTCTCTGAGCAGCTTTGTTCTCATTCTTTAGAAAAAAAAAACAGAAGTTGCTTAAGGGAGAAGAAGGAGCAAATGTAAAGACTGGAAACATAACATAATATATAACAAAGGGTTAGGGGGTCTCTAGATAACATAATATATAACAAAGGGTTGGGGGAGTCTCTAGATTCAAACTAGATGTAATCAAACTATTTAGATAAGAACATACAGAAATATATATTTCTAGTAACCTAGTATTTTAAATAATTATAAGCAGTATACCTTTATGCGATCAAGTAGACAACAGAGCAACTTCCTTCTCAAAAATGTTTCCTTTTGAAACTTCTCTACATATATCAAGCTTTACTGAAATCTTTTTAACATTTTAAATTCATGCCTGTTTCCTCTTGGCTTGTCTAATGGCAAGCTGAACCACAAGTAGAACTTGGGTGTCTTTTAATACACTTCAGTAGTTTGGCAAAATTGGTCATAATCAGTCTTCACTATCAGAAATCATCAAAAAACAATTAGGCAAACAGGAATCAACAAGTTGTCCAGTTGAAATTACAAAAACCTTTTATCAGTCAAAATGTATGCTATTATCCACTTTTGTGCTACATAAAGCAGCGAAGAAATTGAATAAGGAATAGATTTCTTTAGTTACTAATTTTTATGTAAGATCAAGGATAAAAGTTTAATGTGATGATGTCTGAGACCTAAATATATAGAACCCAAAACTCAAAAGCAGGATGTACTATGTATTTGCTTTAGAAAATAATTAAGAACTTACTTAAAAGTGAAATCCCTCAGTACAGAGATTTTTCTTCTTGGTTGGGTTATCAGAAAACCCCATGCTGATTTATTATCATCTTTTCCTGCCATTTCATACCACTGGTTTTCTGCCAGTACAGCCTCTATACTATTAACCAATGTGAAGTTAGCTTCAAAGGTAAATATACTTTATAAGAAATGATGAAACACTCTAAATCAGGTATATTCGGGGTTTTTCCAACATTGTTTTGGGTTTGTACATGTCACTGCTCCTTTCCTGTAAACTTGACAGTCAAGATTTGCCTCTACAGAAAAGGTAAATTATTTTCTGTCATCATTTCTGTATGTTATAATCTGAAATTTTAGCATTCACTTGTCAGTTTATAATTTAAGTTATTGAAATAATTTCAGGAAATCTTTGGAAAGAGAAGACTTTGAAAAAATAATGGCAGACCAAGCGATTGCAGCAGGTAATAGAATTAAGTATATGCAATTAGGAAATAATTATACTTGTAGAACTAATGTTTTACCTGTAAACAAACATTTTCTATTCCTAGAAAATATTTACCTGGAGAACTAATATTTTCTTTAAAATATTCATATTTATTTGTTGGTAGCTTCCAGTGTGAAATATTAAATATCATGTTTTGTGTTAACACAAAGAATAACTCTTTTTCATACTATATGTCTTTGTTTGACCTCAAACATTTCCTCTTACAATGTTTATTTGCTGAGAAGTAGATGAAGCTGCGTGGGAGGCTGACTCATAGGCATTCACAGGCTTTGGTCTTGAACTTTAAGTGTTCCTCATTTATGCATGAAAAATTCTACTCAGCAAAGTAAAAGAAGTAATTTTTTTTAAAGGTTGGAAGCAATCATGGGGAAAAAAGTGAGCAGTGCTCTCATATTAATACCTAGTTTGGAGGAAACAAGCAGATGAGTGACTTTGTCATACTGTCCTTTTCAAAGTTTGAGTACATGAACCAAGAGGTTAGATGTTTCTCAAAGTACAAGATATGAAGAACTTGATGATGATGATGACAGTGACGATGGCTGACTTGTACTGAGCCCTTCCTCTGGGTCAGGCGCGATTCTAATGTGCCCGCCAACCCTGCCATGGCAGTGCTGTGGACAGGGCACTTGGGTTTCTCTAAGTCACAAATGAGAATAATGTGGTACACAGAGTGTAAATAAGAGAGGACATTAGAGGGAGAAGCTGTGGAAAGTAGATAATATATTCCAAACACCTATTCAGTCAGGTAACATCAAACAAGAATGCTATTTTACTCAGAAAAAAATTAGTTCATATCATCTCTAAGGAAAAATGACAAAATTGAGTTTCACCACCAGTGATTTAAATTAATTCCTGTATCTGATGCTTATACTCCAAGGGGGCTGGGACCCCTTCACCAACATGTACCACTGTTTCCGTTGTTAACAAGGTGGGAGAGCTTTTTTCTGAAATGGACTTGATCCTGTGATTCCAATTGCTCTTTTATAGTTAAATTTCAGGGAGATAAAAAGTCATATATTATACTCAGTTGATCATTCTTACGTAATTAACTGACTTGGGATTCATATTAGGAGTTAGCCAAATTTTAGAAACTAATTTATTTAGATAATTTAAACACGGGTAGTTAATTTTGGCTGGAAATCTTATTAGCAGATAGAAAGCAAACTAACTCGGCAGATAGAACAATATTAAAAACAGTAACAGCACATCTCTGCTAAGATGGCGCATTTGATACGGCAGAAAATGTATTATATGCTTTCAGGAGTCCCGGTGGAGATCATCAGAGAATCTCTCGGTGAGGAGCTTTTTAAAATATGCTACGAAGAAGATGAATACATCCTAGGTGTGGTCGGAGGAACCCTGAAAGACTTTTTAAATAGCTTCAGCACCCTTCTGAGACAAAGCAGCCACTGCCAGGAAGCAGAAAAGAAGGGCAGGTTTGAGGACGCGTCCATCCTATGCCTGGATAAAGATCCCGATTTCTTAAACGTTTACTATTTCTTCCCCAAGAGGATCACCTCCCTGATTCTCCCCGGCATCGTTAAGGCAGCTGCTCGCATCTTGTACGAGACCGAAGTGGAGGTGTCCTCGACACCCCCCTGCTTCCACCAGCACTGCAGCGAGTTCATGGACCAGCCCTGCCTGCTCTACTCCGTCCACGTCAAGACCCCCCGACCGTCCCCACCCCCGGGGAGGCCCCCGTCCTCGCTGGTGATCCCCGCCTCGCTCTTCTGCAAGACCTTCCCCTTCCATTTCATGCTGGACAGAGACATGACCATCCTGCAGTTGGGCAACGGCATCAGAAGGCTGATGAGCAGGAGAGACATGCAAGGGAAGCCTCATTTTGATGAGTACTTCGAGATTCTCACTCCAAAAATCAGCCAGACCTTCAGCGGAATCATGACCATGTTGAACATGCAGTTTGTGGTCCGCGTGAGGAGGTGGGACAACGCCGTGAAGAAATCTTCCAGGGTAAGAAGAACGTTATACTGTTGTGAATATGGAATCCATTGTTTCCCATTTAAAGACTAGCGATAAAAAAGGTTAAACTATACGCATTACTTGAGATGTTTTAATACAGCATTTCTGTTTAAGACAATTCTAAAATACTTTGAAGGGTGGAATAAATTTAAGACAAGATTCCTTCTGCATTCATTTGCTTGCTTACTTAAGCCATCACTGCACAGGTATTTGTTGAATGCAGTCTACCTTTTACCATCTTTATGGAGTATTTTATAACTGAATTAGAAAAATATTGATGTAAAAGTATGGTTTCAATCATCATGAAATAGCTGACTTAAGTTGGAATGATAAGAGGAATTCTACAACAAAGAAACAAAAACTTGTTTCTTACAGGAGGCAACTAAATGGATTTTTTCAATATTTAATAGACATGGAAAAAAATCAATAACTTGTTTGATTAACTGTTAGAGAATGTGGGAAAAAATGTTCTGCTCTCATCTCATAATAGAGAACCATGGTAATGATTTAGAAAAATGTTTGGGAAATCACAGCCGACAGTACAAGCGAGCTCAAAGAAAGGCTTATGACGCATCTAACTTCTGGACACACATAAACCAGCAGACATGCTGTCTGTCCCCCCAGATGAAAACAGCTTTATTACTTTTTATCATAAAAGTAGTATAGCTAAGTGTTTTAAAAATAGGTAATACTTAAAGGTGTTCATTGCAAAATCAAAAACATTAATTATACACATTTTTGTTTAAAACAAAATATACTATTTACAACTTTTTTTTTTAAATCACTAAACGATATCTGTGGGCCTCCTGCCATGTCATTAGATACCTGTCTGTTTCACTTTTTCAAAGGCCGTGTCGTATCCCATCGTGTGGTTTTCCATTTAACCGTTCACTATTGAAGGACACCTGGGCTGCCTTCTTCCGCTTTGCTGCCGTGAACACACATGTACACGTTTGTCTCATTCACACAAGTGACCCTGTCATCCAGGACAAACACATGAAGCCCCCGTCGCTCAGGGCTCCTCGTGCCATCCTTTCTGCTGCTGTCCACAGAATGTAGTAGCAGAAGCATCCGCGTGCCACATAGTGAGAAAGCCCTGAAGCAAGAATTTGGGGCTCTGTTGATTGAACATCATGAGTTCTGTGTAGCGTGTACTCCAGTATATTCTCCAAATGTCTGCATGCATTTTAGAATTCATAGTAAATTGCAACGATAAGAAAGCATATTGTTTTTGTTGACCAGTAGAAAAAAATCAAGTCTAAAAATAAAAGGAGGGACTTCCCTGGTGGTCCAGGGGTTAGGACTCCACGCTTCCACTGCAGGGGGCGCAGGTTCGATCCCTGGTCGGGGCACTGAGATCCTGCAGGCCTCACGGTACAGCCACACACACAAACCAAAGGGATTATCCCTGTACCCACCTCCTCACCTTTTGTCTCAAAAAGCTGTTGGGAGCTTGAATAAGCCACAACGGTTGGTGCTTCTTCCTACGCAGGTGATGGACCTCAAAGGCCAGATGATCTACATGGTGGAGTCCAGCGCCATCCTGTTCCTGGGCTCGCCCTGCGTGGACAGACTGGAGGACTTCACGGGCCGGGGGCTCTACCTCTCGGACATCCCCATCCACAACGCCCTGCGGGACGTGGTCCTGATCGGAGAGCAGGCCAGGGCGCAGGACGGCCTGAAGAAGAGGCTGGGCAAGCTCAAGGCCACGCTGGAGCAGGCCCACCAGGCCCTGGAGGAGGAGAAGCGGAAGACGGTGGACCTCCTGTGCTCCATCTTCCCCTGCGAGGTGGCGCAGCAGCTGTGGCAGGGCCGCGCCGTGCAGGCCAAGCGGTTCGGCGACGTCACCATGCTCTTCTCGGACATCGTGGGCTTCACGGCCATCTGTTCGCAGTGCTCCCCGCTGCAGGTCATCACCATGCTCAACGCGCTCTACACCCGCTTCGACCGGCAGTGCGGAGAGCTGGACGTCTACAAGGTAGGGGCCGGGCCGGGGGCGGGGGGTGGGGTGAGGCCAGGGGCCCCGGCCTGGGAGCAGGCGGCGTGCCTCGGCCGTGCGCGAGTCCTCCGGCCCGAAAGGGCTCCGAAGCCGCTCATTCCAGAAAGGACGAGCCTGTGCCAAAGAACAAGCACAGAGGGCAGGGGTGACAGAGCCAGGGGGCGGGCCGTCGGACCCCGAGAGAGGGCAAGTTTAAAAGACAGCCTGGGCTTCCCTGGTGGCGCAGTGGTTGAGAGTCCACCTGCCGATGCAGGGGGCGCGGGTTCGTGCCCCAGTCCGGGAAGATCCCACATGCCGCGGAGCGGCTGGGCCCGTGAGCCATGGCCGCTGAGCCTGCGCATCCGGATCCTGTGCTCCGCAACGGGAGAGGCCACAACAGTGAGAGGCCCGCGTACCACGAAAAAAAAAAAAAAAAAAGTGAGCCTGAGCCTCGACTGTGAGACCCCAGATGAACTGTTAAGGTGAGATGTTTCAAGGTCAGCCTTGCACAGGCAGGACGTATCCTTTCTCTCTGCAGAAGGAAAGAAGCACGAGGACTGCACGAATTGTCTTCGAACGGATTCATTCAGTACAGGGTAACGGGATCCTTTTCACAGCCGGGGAAGAGCAACCCCAGTCAACGGCTTACGGGGTTACTGTACCCAGGCCAAGGGCAGAAGGAGGCGTGTCTTCAAATCTCCTTTACTGCCTTATTGGCTTTGTACGCAGAGAAAGTTAAATAACCTTTCTTATTTCTGAAACAGAGGATATAACACCCACCCACAGAGTTTATATGCATGAATAACATGCATTATGTCCCGTAATCTTCATGAACACGACTGTTACAAAGATTACGGTAAAAAAAATAATCTGTCCTTCATCAGCCAGCAGGCACTGAGTGCCTACAGGGTAGCAGCCATCATTCTAGGCTCTGAGGATGCACAGAGATTGTCCCTGAAACATAAGAAACTATTTTTTAAATGTAACTTTTGTTAATAAGAGAACCAATGAAGACATTTTGTGTCCAGCTTATTTCTTTAGAAGTAAAACATATCTTCTTGCTGATTTAAAGTATTTTACATTGTCCTAAATACTGGCATAAGCAATAAAGCATGCTTCTCATTTATGTGGCTTGAATCATCTTTTAATTTGCCCCGTAAAAATCTGGCATTTCAGAGCTTAATGCAACGTGAAAATAAATAAATGATTAAAGAGGAAACAAAAATTATTTATGGGACTCTATAAGCCCCTCCTTTGTTCCAGTCTAGATGCTCGAAGTAAAATTTTCCTTTTAAAAAATGTGTAACAGGAAATTCCAGACAGAGCTATGATTCCCTTAGGAAAAAAGAGGTCCATGCATAATTACAGATAAAATAATTGGCTTCACTTAGGTTAAGCCTCATGGCCTCTTGTGGAATTCACTGTATTTATTTGTAGACAGTTTATGTCTTGAGAATATCTCCTCTCAGAACTGGGAGGTCTCCCTGTCTTCTGCAAACTGCTGTGACTGCTCGCAGAAGCTGCCCGCCGCTGCATGGTTCGCACTGTTGAAACTTTAAAACATGGGTCATTCCTCCCCCGCGTTCAGAATCTTGTTCCTCACGACGAGGATGCGGGCGCAGAGCCCCCTGGGGGCCCAGCCGCAGCCCCAGCCAGAGAGCCTGCATCCTTATTTCACCCGCTCTTCACGCCGACTCTGCGTGGAAACACCTGGAGGTGCTGTGAACAAACGGGGGAGGGTCCTCGCCTTGGAATAACCTTAAGATATAGAGAGTGTTCATCAGGGCTGACCTGTGCCCGCGGTGGCTTCCAAGGAACAGTCAGGCTTGTTTATTCCAGGACCCGATGGACCAGGGCTTCATTCAGTTGCATTTCCCTTCTGTCTTTCAACCTCTAGGTCGTTTTCTGCTTATCTGAGTGTGTATTTGTCTGTTGTTTCAGCACATCCTTACTGGTCCTCCAGCGATGGCCAGCGTGGGGTGGGGGGTACAGTCCCTGTGAAAAGAGTCCACGGCGGGGGGACGGGCAGAAGAGGGACACACAGAGACGCACAGGGCAGATTCCCTGTGACACTGGGGACGCGATACCACTCTCACCTCTGCAGGGGCTGCAGCAGCACAGAGGACAGCACCCAACACCCAGTAGGGGCGAGGGTGCCCTTCTCCTACTTAGTAACACTTCCTGAGCCCTGTGACAGGTTAGCCGTTAGCCTGAGCGCTTCTCTGCCTGTGGTG
This sequence comes from Hyperoodon ampullatus, assembly GCF_949752795.1. Taxonomy (NCBI): domain Eukaryota; kingdom Metazoa; phylum Chordata; class Mammalia; order Artiodactyla; family Ziphiidae; genus Hyperoodon; species Hyperoodon ampullatus. Next base: position 33,754,720 of record NC_136914.1, on the reverse strand, counting down.
CCGAGGAGATGCTCTCGGGATGCCCGGCCGCTGGGCTGTGTCCGTGGTGAACAGCCTGGGCCCCAGTGATGGAGGAGTTGATGAGACAGACTCCAAGAGCTTGTGTCCCACTGGGAGAAAAGCCAACCAACACGGGCGTAACTCCACAGCATCCCCGTTGGTGTGCTCTCCTGGTAGGAAATGGAGCAGGTACGGGGCCATGGGCGGGATTGGCCTCCCTCGCCAGGTGGGTGTCCGCAGGGCCCGAGGAGACCAGGGACACGCCAGGTGGCCACCTGCAGGAAGACTGTTCCAGACCGAGGAGTAGCAAGTATTTGGTATGTTTGAGGGGAAACAGGTGGCCGCTGGCTTGGAACACAGTGCACAAGAGGGAGAATTAGGAGATGGATCGGGGGCAGCAGAAAGGCAGGGCAAGAACTTGGGGGGCATGTTAAGGGCCCCAGCATTTATTCTGCATGAAATAGGGAGTCACTGAAGTTTGTCTCCGTTCTCTTCTCCTCTCTCGTCTCCGTCCCCCTAGATTGGAAGCTCTGGATCAGAACAGTGGTATGATCTGATAAGTTACAATTAATATTTAGAGGAGAAAAATGTACCTATTACAAATTGGTGGCTTATGTGTGGATTTAAAGTAACCATTAGCTTTCTGTACTCAGGATCACAGACAGATAAAAATCACTCGTAGCAACAGCAATCATGACAATGATAATAATATACATGAAAATTACAGAAGAGCCTGATTTCCAATAGCTTTCCAGTCACCACTGTCTCTGCCCCTGGGCTTGACATCTTGGTTTCTACACTTTGTGATTAATATTCATGTGGACAGTCTAGCGTTGCTATGACAACCCCAAATGTCCTTTTGAAAAGCTAAAATGGCAGTTTTAACCTGGCACATCCTTATTAAATTCATAAGGCCTTGATTCAGTAGTGACTTTGTTCAGAACGCTGTATTTTATTCTGAGAGGGTATAAAATCACCCAGTATCTTAAAACAGTTTAGTATAAACCCAAAGTATGTCATTTGCTTCTACAAAGCCCTTTTACGTGGTGGGGAAAGAAGGAGGTGACTCAGTGGCGATCCTGGGAGTAGAAGCCCCTCCCGACACTGTGTTCACAGCATGGCCCTGCCGCTCACCTTGTGCGTTTCCTGGGAAGGAAAGCCTTTTCCAAGAGTCTGTGATTTGCTCTGATGTTCCATTGGCCCTGAGCGCTGAGGTGTCTGCTGCATGATTCTTAATTTCTGCTTTATGATATGCACTGTGATGCTTCCTCAGCTTCTGTTTGTAACGTGGAAAATCTGTTGTGCGTAGGTGGAGACCATCGGCGATGCATACTGTGTGGCTGGGGGCTTGCACAAAGAGAGTGACACCCACGCTGTTCGGATCGCACTGATGGCCCTGAAGATGATGGAGCTCTCTGATGAAGTGGTGTCTCCCCACGGAGAGCCCATCAAGGTGAGGCGTATCACGTCCTGGCTAGGAGATGTCAGGACAGTAAATGCTGATTAGTTAGATCCCAACAGAATGGTCTCCAGCTTGCTTTACTACGCGGTGTTAAGTGGCTTACAGATCACTTAGAGACCAAAGACGCCATCCATGGCTTGAGCTTTGAAAAAATGGTTCCCAGACCCACACTTCAGAACCACGGCTTCCTCCATGACCTGGAAGCTGGTTCCAGAACCACACAGCCACAGCCAGGCAGGGAACCACTGTGCTCGGAAAGCAGCTGTGTCCACTGCTGGCTGCAGAAGAAAGTTGCAGCTACTTTAATTGCATCAGCAACGTGGAAATACTGCATCACGACTCTTCCAGAATGAATGACTGGCAACTGGGCTCCCGGCTAAGCAGGGGAGAGAGAACACAAAGGCTTCCCCAGCCGTGCTCACAACGGGAGTGCAGGCAGAAAGTGCAGGCAGAAATGCAGGTTTCCAGAGCTCATGCAAGGGCTTCTGATTCACCACACCTAAGTACATCTAGAACCTTCAAGGGACTTTGGAAAATGGAATGTTTAGTTTTTTGATCCCTGCAGGGGAGGAATTACACGAGAATGAAGTGGGCTGCTAATCCACCAATATTTTCCAGGACACATAAAATTCCAAAATTTCTAGATGAGCCAGATCCCAGAATAATAATGTCTTGTAGCAGATGAGAAAATAAAATTAACACGCTAACCATTGATTTAGTAGATAAAACATGAGTGGAATATCCTTATTTGTCCCACTTGAAGTGAATCTGCCATTTAATTTTTATAGAACAACCTCAGTTGATGACCTTCAGAAATGGGCCTTTGAAGTAATATGGAATCCTATGTGGCATGATATAAAATATATAGAGAAGGAGGAAAAAAATTGGAAGTTTAGCCAGGGCTCTCTCCACTGTTAATAGAAGCCGTATGTGTAAGCCTTCACAACTATCTTCTAAGTCAACTCTCATCCCAGTTATATACCAATGTGTGACACACTTCCCTAAAATTAGTGGCGTAAAACCACAGAGCTGTGATTTTGCACTGATTCTGTGCGTCGGAATTTGGATGAGGCAAAGCAGGAATACCTTGTCCATTTCTCACAGTATCTGGCACCTCAGCTGGGAATCCTCAGCGGTTGAGGGCGCGTAGGGTAGCTGGGATTACATGACTTGAACCAGAGCTTCACTTGCCTGCCTGGTTCCCTGGGTGGGGCTGGCAGAGGGCGGGGCCCAGCCGGGACTATCAGCCCAGGTGCTCACCTGTCACGCTCCGCTGGGGCAGCCTCAGGGCCATCCCACTTCTTAGATAGGGGCCACGTCCTGGTGAACAGGTCTGCATCCACTGCATGGCCTTTATGCCCTGACCTGAGGAGATACACTGTGACACGTCCATTTTGTCCTACTGGTCACAGCAACCCTAAGCCTGCCCACAGGGGAGAAGACTGAGACCCCAGGTTTCAATAGGAAGAGTGCGACATAATTTTCAACTGTGCTTTAAAAGCTTCACAGTATCTGACTTTTCCAGATGCTTAATTTCTGTACTTTTTTAGAAGAGAATTATGTGTTTTTTTGTTTTGTTGTTGTTGTTGTTTTGTCTTTTTTTGGTGAGGAAACTCATAGCATCAAAGTAAATGCTTAAAATATCCAGATTAATAATAAAACCAGTGATCTCCACATAAATGGATTTTGTAATTAAGATGTGTATGTTTGGGGCAGGGGGGTTAGTGGCATGATTTTTGATATTTGTAGAAATACACTTTTAGAGTTTGGCAATTGCAAGAATTATTTATAGCTAGTTTCAAAGATAATTACCTGGGTGATAATAGTTTAGCTTTACTGACCTGTAAAGTCAGATGTTAAACCACCTTTTTCTTTGTATTGACCTGCAGTCCTAGGAAATATCTGACAGCCTTAGGGGCTACTCATGAAATATCACAGACGCAGAAGTGCAGAGTAGTTTTAGTAGAGAGAGGAGCACTAATGTGTATCACAGGGCGCAGATTGTGACTTAAACATCATCTTATTTAAAATCTTTATAACAACATTATGAAAAGGCATCCACAATTCACTGCTAGACAAGAGTAGTCGAGTCTCTCACGGATCCGATTTGGAGTCATGTGTTTCTTACCCTCCTACCCCATGGCATAGAATCACAGTGAAAGAATAGGAAATATTTCCTTTTTTTCTTTTCAAACTCTATGTTTTCTCCAGCGTGTCATATGTACAAACCATCTACGCACTTACTCCTACCGACTTCCTCACTAATGTCCACCCACTGAGGCTTGGAAGACGGTGGGTGGACACTATCTCATGATGGAGACCAGGGCCAGGCTGAGTCAGGAGGTGCAGAGTGAACTCGGACACAGGCTCTGGGAACCTCCCTCCCAGCCCCAGAACCTGTGTGCAGAGGGGCTACATCAATAGTGGCCCCAAAGGGGAGACTCCCCAGCAGGTTTCCACTGGGGGCGTGATGGGCCTGTTAAACTTTGGACTATTTTCATGCTTGTAAATTTGAAAAGTTCCCAGATAAGGAAGCTTTGGAGTTGAGTGTGAGATTCAGGGCTGGGGGAGGGGAGTTGGGGAGCAGGCTAGGAAGCAAAGAGACACCGGCTTTGTCTGCGTTGTTTGGATGTTTATGAGGAAGATGCATTTCCATATTACTTATGCAATAGAAACAGTAAAACGCCATGATAAACTTGTATTAAAAGCTAGAATGACTAGGTACAAAGAGAGAAACTGATTTAACCAGAAGAGTGCCCAAAGACAGTAAAAACTTCTAAAATTCTGCCTGATATTTATAAGCAGAAGATAGCCTTTTGTCACCTTATTTTATGTGTTTACATTGTTCACTGTCATAGTGTTTACATATAGAACCATATTCTCCTAAGGAAGAAAAAGCCGGAATGTAATAGACATTTATGTTTTTCTGCTTAAAGTAAAACTTGGATGAAGAAGGAACTTTAGGGCTTCCCTGGTGGCGCAGTGGTTGAGAGTCTGCCTGCCGATGCAGGGGACACGGGTTCATGCCCCGGTCCGGGAGGATCCCACATGAGTGGAGCGGCTGGGCCCGTGAGCCATGGCCGCTGAGCCTGCGCGTCCGGAGCCTGTGCTGCGCAACGGGAGAGGCCATAACAGTGAGAGGCCTGCGTACCACAAAAAAAAAAAAAAAAGAAGGAACTTTAAAAATAATCCAACCCTGCATTTTTTAGGTGAGGAAAGAGTACAAGGGAAATTTGGAGATTCAGAGAAAGTCAGACTACCAGATGCAGAGAAGAAACCAGTGGTCCCAGAAGGAAGGGGTTGGAGGGAGGGGAACGTGGGAGTGAGGGTTAGATGTACAGACAACTGGGTGTGAAATAAATAAGTTACTAGGATGTAATGGACCACACAGCAAGTACAGTTATTTTATGACAACTCTGTGGGGAGTGTAATCTATAAAATATTGAACAACTGTGTTGTATGCCTGAAACTAATATAATATTGTAGGTCAGAGTACCAGCTATTAGCACAATTTTGGTTTCTAATACAAATTTCCTGATTCATGATGTAGGGCTTTTGTTTGAAAATTTTGCAGAATTCATGATTTGACATGTTATAAGCCAATGATTCTCAGAAGTTTCTAGAAGAGGTCTGAAATTAGCTGTAAAACTAGGGAGATCAGGAGTCTTCTGGATTCTAAAGGACATCTAAGTCACTGAGTACTTGGCCTCTGTGTACAATACGCACATCTAATAAAACTTGTTTTAAATGGTCAGCTAAACATAGAACTGAAAGTAATGTGCATGGTATCTGTCATTTAAAACATCCCCCCTTTAACTTGCTTTGCTGCAGCAGTAATTTAAAATCTGTACATCCTCTGAGATCAGCCAGTATTTGGAGCTTCCAGAAGATCCCACTTTATTTTTATTTTTTTATTTTATTTTATTTTTTTTTGCAGTACGCGGGCCTCTCACTGTTGTGGCCTCTCCTGTTGTGGAGCACAGGCTCTGGACGCACAGGGTCAGCAGTCACAGCTCACAGGCCCAGCCGCTCTACGGCATGTGGGATCTTCCCAGACCGGGGCACGAACCCGTGTCCCCTGCATCGGCAGGCGGACTCTCAACCACTGCGCCACCAGGGAAGCCCAAGATCCCACTTTAAAACACTGTCTAACTGCTCTCCAGATCATTGATAACTTTCAGGACGCCTCACTGCTGTGGCCTCTCCGGTTGCAGAGCACAGGCTCCAGATGCGCAGGCTCAGTGGCCATGGTTCACGGGCCCAACTGCTCCGCGGCATGTGGGATCTTCCCAGACCGGGGCACGAACCCGTGTCCCCTGCATTGGCAGGCGGACTCTGAACCACTGCGTCACCAGGGAAGCCCCCAGATGTTTTTGACTGAAATGTGTGTAGTCACTATGACGCAGGCGTCAGCAATGCCAGCTTTCCGCTTCCTCCATCATTTTCTGCTTAAATATTACAATTCTCTTTCTGCACTTGGTCATTTGAGTAATGAGGTAGTGTTTGGCATAAAGTCCTTTTAAAGCAAAACACCTAAAAACCCGCCCTCTGCATCCTGAGCACTGGCTTCTGGGACCGCGTTGGGAAACAACTTCTGGGCTCCGGAATCAGGTCTCTCTCACCGATGGACAGAGCAGGTTCACGTCAACAGTCCACGGGTACTTTGGTCACCATGGTGACTGTGGTCCGTTCGTGGGGGGCTTCGATTCAGATGTGGAAGACAGTTGAGATAAAGGATGCTCTGTGCGAACAGCGGCGCAGTGGTTGAGAGTCCGCCTGCCGATGCAGGGGACGCGGGTTCGTGCCCCGGTCCGGGAAGATCCCACATGCCGCGGAGCGGCTGGGCCCGTGAGCCATGGCCGCTGAGCCTGCTCGTCCGGAGCCTGTGCTCGCAATGCGAGAGGCCACAACAGTGAGAGGCCCGCGTACCGCAAAAAAAAAAAAAGAAAAAGAAAAAGAGGCGAGGCTGATGGCGGCCTAGTGGTTTTTACGTGGAGGTGGGGAGCAGAGGGGAATCGGCTGCAGGCTTGGAGGAAGGAGGGGGTGAGGGGAGAGCAAGCAGCCCAGTGGTCTCGACAGGCACGCAGCCGGCGCTGACTAGCGGCAGTGTTCACCCGTGACCGGAACGTTGCGTTGCTCTTGCTTTCAGATGCGCATTGGACTGCATTCCGGGTCGGTTTTTGCCGGAGTTGTCGGAGTTAAGATGCCCCGTTACTGCCTTTTTGGAAATAATGTCACCTTGGCTAACAAGTTCGAGTCCTGCAGTGTCCCCCGGAAAATCAACGTCAGCCCTACCACCTACAGGTATGGATCCCGTTCAGTGCCTGAAGTCTGTTCTTCTCATTCATACGCAGTCGTCATTTTTGCTTATTGGTTTGTTTCATTCTTCATAACTTGTTCTTGCTTAGATCATCTTAAAGAAAAAGAAAAGCCATAACTTGTATCATCCTCACTTTAACTGTTTTTTTTTAACTGCTCGTTAGCCTCATGGGAACTTTGATCTCCAGCCCGACCCATGATTCTCCACTGAGCTAGACTCGTACGTTCTGACCTGTATTTCTGCTCGGGTGACTAACTGGCCCATTACAGCCAACGTGATCCTATTAGAACAGCTGATTTCCCCCCCACCCCCGAAGACACCCACTTCCCACCAGCCAAGCTCCATCCGTCTCCTGACTGGGTGGTAGAGGGCCGCCGTGCACCTGGTTGCTGGGACCAGCACCCTGGGCATGCCCTCTCCTTCCCCGTGCGTGCCCCGTCCCCAACTGCAGATGAGTATGCTGCATGCACCGCTCCTCGCCCCCACCCCGTGCCACTGCACGCAGGGCTCCTCGCCCCCCACCCCGTGCCACTGCACGCAGGGCTCCTCTTCCCCCGTGCCACTGCACGCAGCGCTCCTCGCCCCCCCACCCCGTGCCTCTGCACGCAGCGCTCCTCGCCCCCTCCGTGCCTCTGCAAGCAGCGCTCCTCACCACCCCAGCCCCCGTCCTGCTGCACGCAGAGCTACTCACACCCAGGCTCCCCTCCACGTGGTACCCATGTTCTCTTCGTGAAGCACAGGTCAGATGCGTCCCCCCGCCTTACAAGCCAGAGCAAAATTAAACGTGCAACCACGGACTCACGTGCTTCCTCTCACCAGGGTCCCGCCAGACCCTACCCCCAAGGCTTCTTCCACTCCCTCCTTATTTCACGGATCTCCTGCAACCCAGACTCGTTTTTATGCATCACACTCACCAAACCGATTCCTGAATGGAGGATGCTTTCTTTGCATTTTTCTCCCGGGTCATCCCCTGCCTTCCTCCTTCTCACATCAGACCTTAAGTCAGAGGCCGCGTCTTCACAGACACATTCCTCACCCGCCCTGGACACACCCTCAGGTGCTCATCTCAGCTCATCCTGTGTTTCTTAAGTTCAGGACAAGCGGAGATTCTATGAGAAGTTATACAAATATGAAAGGTAATTATTTCTTTGCAGAGCTTTATTGATAGTACATTGAATTCAGGGATGGCGTTTCCCAATACAGTAATATTAGGAAGTGTTAACTTCCTTGATATATTTATGAAGCACATGTAACTTTAGGACACAGACTGCATACCCACAACCAAAAATATCCATTTCCTTCAAACTTCCACTTCCAAATTCTGATCAGTAATTTAGAATGTAATGGCAATTAGACATTCCTTTCTTTTAAATGTCATGAGGAGTTTTCTTCTAGGGGACAGTTTCCCACATTTTTGTTTGTTTTTACTGAAGTGCAAAGAACGCACAGACACTAGGTTCAATATCGTTTGAGTTTGGGGTCAGTGGATTAAAAGGAGGGATGCATGCAGTGATGCAGGATCATTAAAGACAAAACTGGCAGGTGCCCCGTGCGGGCGGGAAAGTTGACCAGCGACACAGAAGCAGGACTTGAATTCCACCAGGGAACAAGGAGAATAAGGGATTATGGGACGATGACCAAATTAGGAGAGTTGATGCAGCCACTTGCAGGAAACTGTGTCCGGTCAGGAGAGATAAAGAAAAACTCCCTCCACATGTGAGCATCTGCCCTGGGACTGTGGCTACTATTCTTGGATCTTACTCAAGCTTTCTTCTGAATGGTTTTATTTTTCCAACCTGTTTTTCTTACAAATTTGGATCTTTTTAAAAAGATGATTTAATGAACAAAAAATCTGTAAGTCTCTTTAAAAAGCATGGGATTTGTAGGCAGAAGACATGTCCTACAGCACAGGGCTTACCAGATGTGTGATCTGGAGCAAGGCTCTTCATACATTCAAATGATTTGCTTTAAAGCCACTTCTGAATGCTCCAGATAGAAGAATAAAACCAGAGAAAAACAGATTCCACCCATACCCTTTTGCAGCTTGCCTTGAATCCACTCAATACTATGTTTTTGAGATTTTTTTTCTTGATGAAATATAAATCCAGTTCATAAAAATCTGGTTCATTTATTTACAGTATTCCTAATGCAGTGGTGTGCTGGTAAACCAGCCCGCGGAGTGAAGTGGATACTCCCTGACTTCTAGCATTTACCAGTTTTTAAGGTGTAAATACTATCACCGTGGCAGGTTTCAGGCTACCGATGGTTTAACTGGCTTGCAGAATTCCAGAGTGTTTAACAGCTGTTTCTCACAAGCTGGTACGAGATAAATCTAGCATGTCCCCATATGTGCATGTGATATAATATGTATTCTAGAGTATAAATAAGCCAGTCTGTCTTCTATCCATGGGTAATTAGAGGATTGCCAGTTTTTCATTATTATACAACGTGATTTGATAAATATTCTTATACATATGTGTCTAGATAATATACCTACGAATGGTATTCCCAGATCGTGGGCTATACCCAGTTTCGGCTTTACTAAGCATCAGTTAGCTGTCCAGATTGGTTTCACCAATCTATTGGTATATATTGGTAATATATATCAATAGAATCCACGGTGTCTGAAGGTTTCTATTTCCCAGTGACTGATATTATCAGATTGATTGTTACCAATATGACAGGTGTTATGTGGTATCTAATTGATGCTTACTTAATCCTGTTCAATTTATTTAATCTTCACAACTGTCTTAAGAGACATGTATTATTTTAATTCCCATTTGAAAGGCTAGAAATCTGACATCTTTGCTGTTATTCAAACCTACATCTACCAGACTTTGAAGCTTATACTTTCAATTGTGTGGAATTCTGTAATTTTTCATTATATATTACCAAATACTATGCCTTAAAAATAATAGGTACTCGGGCTTCCCTGGTGGCGCAGTGGTTAAGAGTCCGCCTGCCGATGCAGGGGACACGGGTTCGTGCCCCAGTCTGGGAAGATCCCACATGCCGCGGAGTGGCTAGGCCCGTGAGCCATGGCTGCTGAGCCTGCGCATCCGGAGCCTGTGCTCCGCAATGGGAGAGGCCACAACAGTGAGAGGCCCACGTACCAAAATAAATAAATAAAATAATAAGTACTCAAAATATTTACAAATCCATGACTAAAACATCATTTCATTAGTCTTATGATTTTGCAGACTACATATTGGTGCACTGATAAAAATTAGTTGATTGAACACTCCATGTATTCTACTTGAGGTCTGTGATCCTCGAGACGTGCACCTCTGTCCAGCGGTTTCCTCAGCACACAGAAGGGCGTCAGGGTCCCGAAGTCTCGTGCAGCATCGTCACTCTTTTCATTGCAGACTGGGGAGTGGAAGGGGAGATATGAGGAGAGATTTTCTGCAGAAGCTGGTTTAGAGCCTGTTTCCATCCACGGCCCGAGTAATAGATCAGAGAGATGCTTATTAAGTTTGCATTTGACAGAGAGCTAGAGAAGCAAGTGGGAAGAGGAGACAGTAACTTAATCAAAATGATTAGAGTTTCAAATGAGTTTATCATCATGGACAAATGCAGCAAATAATAAAAGCCTGTAGAACATCTGAATTTAAGGTGAAATTTAATTCTTAAGAATTTAAGAAGAAAATATATTGCAAATATCAGATAGTAAGTAGAGTGTCGATATATACAACTAAATCTCACTTTAGTCCTACTAACCCAGAATTCATAAAAATTCTATTGAGAGATCCCAAAGTTACTCTCACATTGTATATATAGATATATATCTTATATAGAATTTTCTTTCACAAGTTCTTGCCCAAGCTTACTTCTCAGTAATATTTAGAAAACGAATGAATTGACAGACAATGTCTTATCTCTTTCAACTCTTCCAGTTCTGTAACATTATTTCCATGTATTTTTTGCTATTATTAGACTTTTTGCATTGTTTTGGGTTTTTTTCCCCACTGCTGTGAATTGCACTGTTCTACAGATTATAGATGATACCTTTATAAGACTATTTTATAGTTATTTTTCCTCATATGAGTGAACTACATTATTTGGTATGGCTTTCTATTATTGTGCATTGATTCCTTGCCGTTCTTCTGTGAAGATGCTTATAAACATCATTAGGATTTTTCCTGTCAGTGACACTGAAGATGTCTGGTTTATTAATATTCTCAGGAACGTTCCTTTAGTTATGTCACCTATTCTTGATGAGACAGTTACGTCCATCTTAAGTTTTATGATTAATATTTGCATTTCAATATTTCCAGATTACTCAAAGACTGTCCTGGTTTTGTGTTTACACCTCGATCAAGGGAGGAGCTTCCACCAAACTTTCCTAGTGACATTCCTGGAATCTGTCATTTTCTGGAAGCTTATCAACAAGGAACAACTTCAAAGCCATGGTTCCAGAAGAAAGATGTTGAGGAAGCCAATGCCAATTTTTTAGGCAAAGCATCGGGAATAGATTAGCCAAATATACACCCAATTGTTAGTCTCTGGGTTTGAGTCCTTGGAGCGTGTGTGGACCTTCTGAGAGCACACTGGGATGGCAGCGAGCTGAAAAGCGGTAGTGACATTTGGGGAGCTAAGTCACCATCTGCTTTTCCTTCCACTTAACATGAAAAAAATGTATTCACCTCAATATTCAACTCTTCAGTGAAAAAGAGAGAGAGAAAGAAAGAAAAGAGAGAGGAGAGAGAAAGAAAGAAGGAAAGAAAGAAGCCTCAAACAGTGACTTTGGGGGAATATTTCTGATATATAAGAATAGCTTATAACCTGTACTCAGAACTCAGCGCCTTGTTCATATATCGGGTGATTGTAGTGACCTGTACAGCCTGGTGGAGTCGCCTGCCTTCTGCCCTGGCCAAACACCCTGGTTATCAAAGCGCTTCTTCTAGTGTTGGTTGCCTTAAAAATGCTTTTTGAATAGAAACCATAGGATTTGATACCCTAAGCTCTTTGAACCTTTCAGGTCTGCATTTTGTTACATTTCCTCATTTAACTGTTAGCATACATAACAAAATAGAGTGAGGCTTTCTTCCGTTGCACTTTTTTCTTTTTCTTTTTTTAGAGAAAATAAGCCATTGTGGGTTAGATGCAATATGAATCTAAAGTAGGTCTTCTGTAAATATCAAAGATGATTTTATAAAAATATCCTCCACAACGTAATGTGTCGTAACAATAAATATTTCCTTTTCTGACATTTTTAAAAGTCTATATATGGGAAAGGCTATTTTAATCCATAAGAGCAATTTCATTTCTCTTAATTCATTTTTGTGTCATAGTCTTCAGAATAAAAGATGGTTACAGTCTACATTAAAATGCAATAATATTATTCTAATTTACTTTACCCAGAAGCAACATGGAGTAAAGGCAGCATTCAGGGAATTAATCATAACGTACAGAAATAAAACATATACACACACAGCACTAATTTGGACCTATTTCAGCAGACACCCTCCATTGCCAGGCTGAGCCATATAAAGTTCCATTAGGAAAATCTAAGTTCAGAAGTGGGAAACAAGACTTGTTCTTTTTGCTGATAGCTTACTTTTTAAGTGTTTGTTCAACACTTTGGTGTGTATATATGTCCTTGGAACCATCAGGACTCTTTGTCTTAAGTACACATCTGTGAATTTTTTATTCTAGCGAAATTAATTCAATGATATTTTTAAAGAGGGTGTTAATATTGATGAAGAAAATTATGCTGTGATTTCATTGTAGAAATTTCACAACATTTTTCTGGAACGTGAACTTTTAATAATGTTAGTCTAAGATCTCTGGTGAACTAAGTAACATGTAGAGTTTGGTTGGAGATAAGGATCTGATTTTAAAAAGAACGCAACTTCAAAGCAAGAGAAAGCTGAACATTACAGTGTTTAAGTCAGTATTTGCAGAGCTATAGATACACTGAACTCTTATTTGGGGATCTGAGGGGTAAGTCAGCTGGAATTTTTAAAAGTTATCTCCACTAGTCCCCAGGCCAGTCCATGGTGACCTCAGGAATAAAGGCCATTACTGGCTGGCCTCTAGCATCCCTGGCGTATTACTATACATATCACAATAATTATTATTTACTCAATGATGCTCCAGTGTCTTGAGGTACTGAATAGGGCTCATTAAATACCAATCCTATTATTGGAGAGTTTCACAGGCCTTGGGAAAATATCGTCTCACAATTATATGAAGTTAATAAAAGTATTTAAAAGGAAAGTAAAGACTTAAATACATTTTTCTTTCTGGAAAATGAGCCCTTATTACAGGGAAAATATTAGGAATTAAGGGAAATTAAAAAGCATAAAATAATGTGTCTTATTTATCACCTATTTAAGCAGACCCAAACTTGCTAATAATTTATGTTCCAAAAGTTGTAAATTAATTAGAATTCAAAAAATATTTTCTGTGTGTGTGTGTTTACACACACACACACATATAGAACCAATGGAGGAAAATGTGAACAATCTGTGTAAAAGCTCCATGGGAATTCCTTGTACTATTCCTGCAACCTTTCCATAAGTTTGATATTTTATCCAAATAAAAAGTTACCAAAAATGTATTTTCTCGAAAACATTAAGTCATCTGTGATAGATTCCCCAGGCCAGCCTGCAAAGGCTCGTTAACTATGGGATACCTCAGAGCCCTTAAGCAAGATGGACATACAACATATCCATGATGGAAGGCACTCAAAATCTGCGACTTGGATGCTAAAAACTTTAAGGAATCCCTTTTCCATCTCTGTCTGATCCACTTTGGAGGGTGGAGGTGAGGGAGACGTATTCCTGGCCAGACCACTGAGGGTAGGCAGGGACAGAGCCCGAGGGTATGTTCGCAAGGAAAGTGAGGGACCCGGACGGGGGCTTGAGGCTGGCGTGGTGTTGAGGATGCAGAAGAGGATGGACACAGAGGGTCTCTGACAGGGTTGGGAGCCAAGGGTTCTGAATCTTACTGCCAAGTGAACTGTCCTGAAATATATATAATGTGGGTCCCAAGACACCTGTTCCTCCTAAGAACGCCAGGAGCGGCTCTTCAGGTTCTGTTGTTTCCATGACTTCTTGGGTGGGAAGGGCTGTTCCAGCATTTTACTGGCCTGTCCTCCAAATCCCTCCTCCCTGACGTTGCCAGTCCCTCCGGGGCAGCTATGGTGAGGCACAGAGCAGGCTGCTTGGCCGGGGCCGGGGAGCTAGCAAGGGAAGGAGGAGTGACGTGGGGAGTGGCTGGGGGCAGGCTCGCCCTCGCCCCGCGAGCGCTACCTGCAAAGCCCCAGCGATGCCTAAGGCTGCGTGAGGCTGGAAAGCCACGCCCAGTGAGCCGCTGGGTGCTTGTGGCTGTAAATGGTGGGCTTTACCTGGATACGTCGTTATTCCTCAGTGGAAGGGACTCTACAGGACATGGCCCTTCCCCGAACCACAGAACGCAAAGAGCTGTCGTGCCTGCTGGTGGTCTTGGGTGCGTTTCCCCCTGGAGCCGGCTGCGTGGGAATAAGTGAAGTGAAGGCCGGTTTGCAGGGTGAAGGATGTGGTGTGACACACGGGCGGGGAGAGGGCGGTTCGGAGGGGCTTGGGCCAGAGGGGTTGCAAAGCCTATAAAGGAGCACAAAACCTCAGGTTGCTGCAGAGACGATAGGGAAGTGCGATGCCCTTGTCCAAACAGAGGCTAAAAGCAGGGACAGCTTGCTTTACTCAGCAGAGAACACCAAGAGGTAAATGTAAACCAGAGTTTACAGTGTTGTGACCTACATTCTCTGCTGGAATTCTTCCTCAAATTCTGGGAAATCTGTGTTCTTTTGTGAGAAAGGGAAGAATAATGCCTCCCACTGTGAGAGGCGAGAACTTCTGGAAGGGATTAGCCCTTTGCAGTCCTGGTTGCCCTCAGTTTCCTTTTGCTCTTTGCCTGTTTGCTTCCAGACTGCAGGAGAAGTGTGGCTCCCTTTAACTGCTTCTTTTATGGTGTTGGTGACGTGTATTCACTTGGTGTTCGTACTTTAAGCCACCTGCAACGTTTTGCACTTTATTGCCACCTATATTTCTCCTGAAGCAGCCTTGCCCTTGACCTGTCACACCTGCATCTGTTTCGACCAACTCACACAATCCACACACTTTTACCTCTAAAACTGTCCTTCCTGTATTCAGTGCCTGCAAAACCAAAATAGCATAGGTTTCATAAACGCATAGCTTTCAAATTTTTAAAACTAAGCTAAAGGGGGAAAATGTGATATTCTAAATGCTAGGCTTCTTTTACTATCAGTGCAAATTCATTTTCATCGTAATAAACTTAGTTTCAGGAAAATGTTAATATCTAAGATTTAAACACAGGGATCGAAATCAGGACAAAATTTAATTTGCAGATCTAGGACTTAAGCTCAGATATTTTGGTAGAAGATTTTCGATAAGGTTGTGCTGCCTTTCCATTTTTTTAAGTATTTAACGTTAAAACATTCTGCCATTTGCAACAATGTGGATGGATCTGGAGGGTATCAGGCTTAGTGAAATAAGTCAGAGAAAGACCAATTCTGTATGCTGTCATGTATACGTGGAATCTAAAAACTAAAACAAACATGTATATAACAAAAAAATATTAAATTGCAACTAAACCTTACAGATGGTGAAGATCACTTGGCAGAAAATGAGTTTGCATGATGCCCAAATCTTATAAAGCATCAGCTAAGATGTTTGTTTAGTCTGAAAGGTTGCCAAACCCATCTGTATTGAGGGAAGAGCTATGAGGTCATCTCAGGGAAAATTAAAGCAAAACAAAATGCTGTTACAGAAGTCGAACAATCCATCGTATTACCAGCCCGGAATAAAAAGGTAAAGCTGAAGCCTTTTGGAAAGTTACAGTGACAATGCTCACAGAATTCTGTGCCTTTGGAAACAATGATGCCCCACGAGGAGGCATCCAGGACTGTTCAGTCACAGTGAGCTGCTTTCTTCCCCAGATAAATTGTATGTCGGAAAATTGAAGTGGATGAAAACGTTTTAGTCTTTGAGAATGTACTGTTCCTTCACCTCCTCCCACATGTAAATTAGAGATGCTCTGCAGGATCTACGACACAGCTTGATAGTTAGTAATCTAGAGCAGTGTTCTCCAGACTTTTGTATTCTGCACACCATTAGTAAAATCTTTAGGACGCTGACAATCAATTATAAGTACATAAAAATAAATTTCATCATATAAGTATTATTAATATTTATGATTAATAAGTATATAATACGCTGTTCTCAGTCTGAAATAATATAGTAATAAGCTTATTTTTAAGCAAGCATGAATATAAATAGAAATTCTAGTATTTTCTTCACTTACCCCAGTGAATCTTCTTTATATTTTACTCTAGAAACTGTTACAACAGGCCAGTGGGTCTCCACGTTCACTGAGTCACAAATCACTTTGACAACTGGATAAAAGATAAAAGATATAGGCCATCACCCTTCTAAAAATGTGCATATGCCCTTACACCCCAAGACTGACGTGTATTTCCAGAGGTTTGGGGATTCCCTGGAATGTACTCCTAGGCCACCGCAGTGAGGTAGCAGAGACCCTCAGGCTAATAACTTATTATCTAAAAGGGAAAAAACAGCAAATCCTATTTGAAATGAGAAGAGAATGAAGAACTAGAAGAAGTCTGTGAGTTTTGGCATAGATGTGACCCCTTGATTTTTGAGGAGAAAAGGGAATAAGTTCTTTTGCTCCTGATTCTATGGAATGATTGATTCATGGGGCTTCACATATGAGCAACTATATCTTTTTAGCAAATATTTAACATATCTCTCAATACATTTTCTCAAGTTTTTGGTAAATGTGCACTGCTCTTGGTATCCCACTTTTTCTTCTAGTTTAAGTGCTTCTTTTCATTTTTCCTCTACGTGAAATAGGATAGCTGTTGAACCTCGTGTTGAAAACCTTCTTGATACTAACAACACTTCTTTTATGATTACTGTCACAGTTGCTTTAAATAACACTGTTTATTTTGAGTTCTGCTTCTGGTAGAGTCGCAAAGTCTATCAAAATTTTATCCTGTGTCTCAGAAGCTTGTTAGATATTGTTGCCATATAAATATTGTAATAAAAGTGTTAAATAAAAATCTCCTTAAAATTTAAAATGAGTTCTGTTTAAAGAGAAAATGAAACATCGAATCAAGTAAAAACAATATTTAATACATTTGTTCTGTTGTGGGTCTTGCCGTTTCAGACAGAGGAAACCTCTAACACAACAGTGGGGAGAAAAAGGACCAAAAACTCTTAATTCAGGCCTTTGCTGTGTATCGGTCAGTGTATCCAAAATCCCTTTTGAAAAAGTTATTGTTGAATACAGTCCCGGTATAACCAAAATACATTTCTTTAGATCTGTAAAATTCCTATTTCCAACAAAACTCATATTCAAGTTTTTCAAATCACAAATAAAACCAAAACCATACATTTTTTGAAAACCTAAATTTAAGAATAAAACTGTGCTCAGCTCATCCGAGTGTAACGGTGAGTAGCGTGAGCTCTGGGGTCCATTTGCTTTGGCTGCAGGTTGCTAGGAGACGTTTTTCCATCACTCCCTTGCCTTTTGTAGAGAAGCAGGAGGACTGGCTGCCTTTGATTCACACGATCTTTTCAAGAATGTCTGTACAGCAGGCAGCCTTAGCAAATAGAGATAATGCCCTCCCGCAGAGCAAAAGCGCAGCCATATTTCCTGCCCGTTATGCAAGATTTGCATTCCTAAGCTCAGGGCTTCTGTCCTATAATGCAGCTCACTGTGTATGAAGAGATCACATTGTCCTGTGGAAGTGAGGACCCAGGAAGCCAGTGCAAGATGAGGCTGGTTCTCCATGTCTCTTGACATCGTTTTGAGTGGTTTTGACCCAGGGATCTCGTGTCTTCCGCCGGAATTCATGACACTATGGCAGTTTAACGTGTTACCTCACAAGTAGAGTAAAATCTTGCTCTTCTAGTTCTTGACAGTTTGGCAGCGAGGAAGGGATGCTGATGGAGACACGGCTTCCTAGAAGAGGATGGACGAGGCTCTTGTGGGCCGATCAACAGGATTTGAAGGAAGAGTCCATGGGATTTGGTAGCAAAGATGGTGACCAAGTTTCATGTTCCACAGGGTAGTAAGTGGTCGTCTGTTTTATTGTCTGCTAGTGAGGAAGGATTGGGGGTGGAGTTTCATGTCATGTACCAGGCAGGAGGTTCAAATTCAGCTGTCTCAATGGTGGCTGCGTTGTTGCTGACACCCTTCTGGATGAGAACCTTTCTTCCCAGTCAGGTTGCCAGCCTCAGATGTATGTTATCGTCATAACCACTACAAAGAACAGTCCTGGACTAGAGCAAGGTTCCAGCCCTCTTCAGACAACAGTAATGGAGAGGGACATTTACACTCAATGAAAAGGAAGACGATCCACATGCCCTGTGAGCAGAAACCAGGTGAAGCACTGAAACGATGGCTAGTTCACCTGCGGATGCATCATGCTTGTTGGGAAAGGATGGCAACAAGGGATTCCGAGGCTTAGCTCTTCCTGCAGACTTCCACGCCAACCTTAGATCTTTGCAGAGATGACAGTCAGAGGTCTTGGACTTTTTCCGTAGTCCTGGCTGCCACGAGGGAGCTTGGTTCTTTGGGGGAGATTTCCCTGAGACACACCAACTCCCGTGGAAACCACAGATAAGGCATTGCTGTGGGTTGAACCGTGTCCCCCCAAAATCCATATGTGGAAGTCCTAGTCCCCGTTCCCTATTTGGGAATAGGGTCATAGCAGGTGTAATTAATTGAGATGAGGTCACCAAGAGCAGATAGACTAGACCCCTAATCCAATATGACTGGTGTCCTTAGAAAAAGGGGAAATTTGGACGCAAAGTCACCCAGGGAGAACCCACGTGAAGATGAAGGCAGAGATCTAGGTGAGGTTTCCACAGGTCAAAGAATATGAATTATTGCCAGAATCAACCAGAAGTTATGTGAGAGGCCCAGGACAGGTCATTCTCACAGCCCTCAGAAGGAACCAACCCTGCTGACACCTTGATCTTGGACTTCTAGTCTCCTGGGTTGGTTGACAGTAAATTTCTGCAGTTGCAGCACCTGGATACTTTGTTCTAGCAACCTGGCAAAGTCAGGTAGGCAGTATCTGGACCTTTCATGCCCTGAATTGGATTTACGATGCTGATTCAAGTGACTAGACAGACTGACAAAGACAAATGACTGAGGTCAGACCCACGGCCCTGGAAGACGCCCTAGACCTTGCACATCAGCTGGGCAAGAATTTAAGGATATTTTCTTAGTAATAGGGCAACTCATGCCCCAGATTAAAATGATCCCCTTAAAAAGAAGTCACTGCTATGCAAGTCAGCCCCTCATCAGCTGGAATGAGCGAGCCCCACGGCCCCGGCTGGATTCAGCGTTGCTGGGCTGCTGAGTGCAGGGTCCCCAGGCCGAGGTAGACGGTGTCAGTCATGAGGACCCGGCCTCGTGCTCCAGGGTGCCGGACCCAAGACTTCGGAGGCTCTTTTTGTGGAGCCACAAGCTGGCTCCAAACTACAAGTGAAGACTCCTGGCTTAGCGGGTTGCAGCGGCCCTCTCGCTCTGCATTCCCAGAAGGGCCTCTCTCTTTCAGGAGAGAGTCAGTTAGGGGTGAGGCCCAGGTCTCTCTGCCCCTGGTGTGTGTGTGTGTGGAGTCACGGGTCTGAATATTGGGGGGTGGGGAAGGGAGAGTGAAGGGAATTGAGGTTTTACGACTGTGCTGTTTACAAGTCGCCCTCCTAGCTGGTTCCCTGGTGGGATGGGCATGTGAATTACATTAATGGGGTTTAGGCAAGAATCACAGTGGAAAAGGGATGCCAATGTGCCCCGTGGGGGGCCTTTTAGGCTCATTCACTGTACTGTGGTTACACGCCTGTCCGAATGTCCATCTGGAGTTGACCTGTCCGCGCTCCTGCTTCCTTGGGCCTCAGCGCCCGAGGGGCCTCTCCTGACGGCTCCGCAGCTGCAGGTCCTCGGCTGCAGATCTCTGGTCTGATAACTCTGGTGATTACAGCCCTGACGGAGAGAGTCAGCCTTCGCTGGGAGAGCCCTCCTTGAGGGTTAGACCTTGACAGCGACCTGCAGCCCCTACTGCCCAGCCTTACTGGTCTGCTGCTGTGAGGCTTCTGTTAAAGCCGAACGCCTGACCCGGAGGGCCGTGGGGCTTTCCAGCCTCTGCTTCCATTTGGGGCAGCTCGACTCAGTCTCAACAAGTAACAGGGTGGGAAGGGCCCACAGCCTCACCTGGTAAGTGGAAATGGCTTGTTCAGGAACACAACTAGCCTGGCCCCTCGGCCTCTCAGCTTTACAGGAAAAAGTGGCAGCTGTCACCTTGGGGGCAGCTTTACACGCCCTCGGCCACTTAACAGCAAAGCTACTGGTTTAGCCGAGCCCTCGGTTCACAGAGGTTTCCAACACGTCTGGGCCTGGTTCACTGATGGTTCAGCTGAGCTGAAACCCAGGGTCTTGCTGTATTTTCACTTATCCTTGGGTTGCTGCTAATATTCTAGCTCCTTCAAAAACTGCATACCAGCAGACTAAAGGCTCACGTATTTGGGGTCTTGACTGTGGAAACAAATCACAGTTGCTGATGCTATTTGCACCGTTCGTGGTAAGTGCCTCTGACAAGGGCCTGCTCTCCGAGGAGGCCGCCTGGACTCCCGGGGCTGAGTGAGGCTGCACTCACGTTCCCGCCATCACTGCCTGGATCTGTCCTTGTACCAAACATAACACAGTTGCCATCACAGGCCAGGCGCCCATATGGTTCGGAGTCAGAGATTACCCCTGCCGCCAGGCTTGTGATTCCCACCAAAAGCGGCCCCACTTGTCTCCTGGTGAAAGTGGCCAAATGGCTTGGAGCATCCCCCTTCCCCCAGTCCTGCAGACAGACCACGTCACACTTGGACCCCGCGTGAGGCCACCGGGCTGCACCACCAGTGTTGACACTTTTCAGGTCACAGTGCTTAAGTTCTAGGCAGATCAACTCACTGATGTCACATTATTATAGCCTTTGAAAGTAAACTGAATATTGTTTTCAGGTTTGGGGAACAGTTACAGTCTAACAATGGCGTATTTTTATTGCGAAATCCACTCAGCTATGTGCTGATAGATAAGTTCTTCAGCTGGCCTTCCTTGTTTCCTACCACCCACCAGCGCCCGGGACTGCTGACAGGAGAACAGCCTTCTCAGAAAGGGACTAAAATTTCTTTTGGCTCCACCCCCATCACCTCCTCCTGGTTTACACACTTTGATAAGGAAGCGTGATGGCTAAGTGCAGTTGTCTCAAGAAAGGAATCATCTCCCCTCGGCTGCTTCCTGGGTAGTGAAAATGATAAGGATGAAAAGAATAACTAACAGTAGGGCTACCATAGGACCCAGCAATCCCACGCCTCAGCATATATCTGGAGAAAACCATAATTTGAAAAGATACCTGCACCCCAGGGTTCACTGCAGCTCTATTCACAATAGCCAAGACATGGAAGCAACCTAAATGTCCATCAATAGATGAATGGATAAAGAAGATGTGGTACATATATACAACGGAATATTACTCAGCCATAAAAAAAGAATGAAATAATGCCATTTGAGACAACATGGATGGACCTAGAGGTTATCATACTAAGTGAAGTAAGTCAGACAAAGACAAATATCATATGCTATCACTTATATGCGGAATCTAAAAAAAGATACAAATGAACTTACTTACAAAACAGAAACAAACCCACAGACATAGAAAAAAACTTACCAAATTTAGGAGTTTGGGATTAACATATACACGTTACTATATATAAAATAGATAAGCAACAGGGACCTACTGTATAGCACAGGGAAGTCTACTCCATATTTTGTAATAACCTAAAAGGGAAAAGAGTCTGAAAAAGAAAGTGTATATACATGTATGTATGTGTAACTGAATCACTTTGTACACTTGAAACTAAAAAAGCATTGTACATCAACTACACTCCAATAAAAAAGGATAATGGGAAAAATAGACCTAATCTGAAAATTTTGTATTTTGCTCTGAGCTTTTCTGCACAAGATGCTTCTCTCTGTCTCCCAGCAGAAACCAGGCCAGTACAGCTATACAGCCTCTGGGTTGGCAGCCCAGATACAAGAAGACCTAGAAAATTCAGACTTAATTCTGGTTCATCCGCCTGGGTTCCCTTGCGGGAGTGACCTGGCTCCAGATCGTAGGGATGAAGGGCTCTGGACTGAGCTTCCTCCTGTCAAGTCCCTGTACAGTGGCTCACCCGGGCACGAGCGGGGAATAGAACCCATGTCTCTAGGTTTTATAAAAAATGCCCTTGTGTTTCCTGTACCTGATTATTCCAGATGAGTGGTCTGGGCAGAATTAGGGGAGAATTGGGAAAAGGCTGAAGTTATAGCTACTGAAATAGGACCACAGATTCACGGTGGTCAAGGAGCAGCCATGGTAGTCGGTGGCCCCTGGGGAGGGAGCACCTTGTCCCCAGGAGATACGGCAAAGAGAAGGGTATTCATGGTCTTTATGGTCCATTGTCAACCCTGGAGCCTTTCTCACAAAGGAAAAGGCCCCAGGGTGGCTACCCAAACTGTTTTAAATGCATTGAATTGTATTGATTTCTGGGGCTGCCATTTCCTGCCAGACAACTCTGAAGGTGATTTAATTGCCTTTCCCCTTAACCTGACTGATTCTATCGGCACAGCAGGGTGTAGCTCCAGCTCTGTAGCTCCTACACAACTGTCTGTCTTCCCCACCCACTCCTGTAGCTGCTTCTTGGCCTTTTCTGGGGCCAAATGGCTGTCTTCGGCTGCTGGTGTGGGTCTGTAGGGCACGCACGCAGGACCAGCTGCCCTCAGGCAGGGCCTCCATCAGAAAAGACTAGACTCATTCATTCCAGCTAAACCAGGAACACTCACGCCCACAGCTTGCCGGGCAGGGAGGAATAAGGAAGAAATACCAAATCTTCAAGTGCTCAGTGCACCACCAGGAATTGGTGAGGAGGCCTGGGCGTGAGGACCGGGACCTCTCCAGAGTGAGGCCATCCTTGTCTACTCAGGGAGGGTAACTGACAGATTCTTTACGCATCTACTGCAGGTTGTTACCCCTGTGATGAGAAGGCTGCTATGAAATATTCCCCAGTCTTAGCTGACGTCAGAGACACCACCCAGGTCCTGGAGGCGTTCCACTTAGGCTCAGCTCAGTGGTCAGAGTCCTTAGGGATGATGATAACACTGCCTTGGACTTTCCCCTTGTGGTCAGTGTGGAGTCTGAGCCATCACTAGCAGGACCGGCTGGAGAGCACAGGCTTTGGAAGACAGGCCTGGTGGTTGCTGGGACTTGTTCCGCCGGCCGGGTCCAGAGCATCCGGGGACAGGGCGTGCTTAGGGTCAGCCCTGCAGGGTGGCCTAATAGCTGCTTGGAGTCCTGTTGACAGTACCTGGAATTAAATGCTGTATGAGGCAAATTGAACACATTTGGGTGCAGATCTTTCAATCAGATTAATCCAAGTGCTGTACTGGTAAACTTCCCCAGATGCCACGACGATGTAGAATTAGGGGTAGATGTCATTGCGAGACAGCTCTCCACGGGCCCCTCATACGTGTGCACATCTTATGACCAGAGGCTCTGACTGCCTTTGGTCCACACTGTCTTTCCAAGGGTGTGTGTATAGCCAAGTGCCTTGGAAATGGAGACAGTATCTCCCTCTAGAGCGGAGGGAGGGATGCTTACCATCCAGTACACAGGATTCAACTCCCTAAGCCCAGGGCTGCTATCCTGGAAGAAAGCCCACTGCACGCACAGCTGTCCTCTGGCCCTCTTTGTGTCTCCCTGTGGGAACTGGGACTTGGGAAACTGACCTCTCTGGCTACTGCCGGGGCTGTGAGGGATACAGTGCTCACCACCATTCTAGGACTGTCGTGTCTTCTGCCAGCATCCTTGAAACAGCATTAGGCTAACGTGCTGGCTTGCAAGTGGGATGTGGTTAGGACATGGTGCCAACATTTTAAAATGAGACCATTTTGCACAGAAGCCTAGATCACAGATCTCACTCGGGAATCTCAGTACATTTGGCATCACCGTCCTATCAAGGAATATCTGTCCCTGAATCGCAGCAGCCGCATTTGGGCTGGTAAGGTTTCAGCAGCCTGCTGCAGTCTCCAACACTCCCTGCTATCTGAAACTTGTGCTAGGGAAGAACAAACTCCACCTTGGAGCAGCTTCTTTTACTCTAACCGTTGTATCCCTTTGCTCTTGCTACAAGTTAAGAATGTTGCCTACATCCTGAAATATACAAGGTAGGCTCTTCTCAAGGCTCTAGCCTAGGTGTAACACTTTACATTCAAATAGAGATAAAAAGTTGCAGAACAGAGCATAACAGCTGCAAGAACAAAGGATTCCGACACCAGCAAGTTTGCAACAACTAGCCACACCCCCTCCCCTTTTAGTGTAAAAGCAGCCTGAATGCTAACTTGGGGAAGATGGTGCTTTGGGACAGTCCACCATCTGCTCAGCCTGCTGGCCCGCCCAGTAACAGCGTTATTCCTCGTGCCAACAGTTCGGCTCTCGATTTGTTGGCCTGTCCAGCGGTGTGTCCAGCGGTGAACCGTAGGAGCTTGGACTGGGGAACAGACCTGCCCACACTGCCCCATCAGCTTCCATTCCCTGCAGCCCCGTGGGCTTCAGAGCCATGGTCCGTGTATACCTCCTTAGTAGAGCAAAACCTGCTCTGTGAGAATTATGATAAAAAGGACTGTTCACCACGTCAACAGCCCTCCTCTGTCGACTCCCATAGTTCATATTAGGGTTGCCTTAAACTTCTCCCCTTGGCGTGACTAAACGTGACCTGATTCATGGTCTTGAGAACTGTGTGTGTTGTCAAGAATACAGGTTCTGTACAGTGAGGTTTGCTCTAACACACGTTCTGCCGTAGTACTGGCAGGAGACAGCCGTGTGTGTCTCTTTTGTAGATGCCACAGTGGTGGTCGGTTTGCATCCCGGAACTGGCCATAGAACAGGATTTAACAGCCCTGGGTTCCGTCCTCAGAGGGTCCACTGATCGCTTGCTGTGACACATCCCAAGCCCTCTGCCTGAGGACTCTGACTGAGATCAAAGTCCCAGCTCACACCTGTGCTTCCTGCTTACGGAAAGAGTAGCCGTCTTGACTGCAATCTGGATCCCTAATGTGAGGGCACGTCACAGGCCCACCCGAGTCTGGACGGACAAAGCCTGGGGGAAACAATTTCTTCAGCTTCCTGCCCCCGGGGAGGCTGTGTGTGGTACAGAAAACAGCAGCATCCCTAGGGTAAGCAATCTTCCCTTTGCAAGGCTGCCAGCCGGTACCGTGTTCATTAAGACAGGCGGATCCTCAAACAGACCCCCGTGGTCTGGCGCCCACAGGAGCCATTTATTTCTCACATAACCAGACATTCAGGGCTTGACCGATGAAGCACTCTCCTCGGCAGTGTCCCCCGGGCACAGACACCCACCCCGTCGGGCAGATGGGAAAGAAAATGGGCAAGTCCCTGTGGAGGGTTATGTCCAGGGCTGGAGGCGAACATGCCCCTCCGTTGGCTAGAACCCTAGGGCGTGGCCAGCCTCCCTGGAAGGGGCGCCAGGAAGTAGGCTCCCTTGGCTGGTCAGCCTGACCTCTGGCACAGACGTTTACCCGGGTCCCACTCGGTGCCACACGATACTGGAAGTTTCCAGAGAACAAGGAGATGAGTGATGTGGGCCAGACCGGGCCCGTCGTCAGTGCTGCCAGAAGCAGTGTAACCCGCAAAGTAGGTGACAGAGAGAGAGAATCGCAACGTGGCAAAATCCACCCGCTCCTCCACGGAGGGACTTGGATGCCCCCGCTCTTCTCCCGTGTCAGGAGGCCGTGGACGCTGCACGCTGAGGGAAGCGTCTTCCCAGGATGAGTGTCACACAAAGAGCAGCGTCCCTGCCAAGCGACTGCTATGCTAACAGAAGCTCATTGCTGCCAGGGCTGGACGCTGTTTGCACAGAACTTTCTGGTCACCGATACGCCCTGCTTGAGAACCTCTTGTAGTTTTCCAGGGGGAGTTTCTGCCGTTCGTTTTCCAACCTTGGCATCAAGGGAGAGAAGCCAGGAGAACTGAGCATGAGACGTACCCTGGGGACCGGACAGGGGACCTCTAAATGTGGACCATCTGCTTTAGAATCACTGGAGGAACGGGGTGCTTGGTAAAGTTGCAGATTTGCACAAACAACCACAGACCCGTCAATTAGAATGGCAGGGTCGGGGCCCCAGAATCTGCATTTTAACCAAACGCCTCAAGAGATCTTTTTAATCAGAGTTTTCAATTCCAGGAGCCCCCTGCAGACCTCCTCAAAGGGCTGGGTAACTCTGCCAGTGTTTACCCACCGATGGCAGGGTCTGCTAACCACAAATACCTCTCCAGCCATGTGGATTTTGCTATGTAAGCACTGTAACCCGCAGTTCCCTGCTTCCTGGGTCATAGCCACAGTCACGGAGGTGGAGGGACCTCAAGCTTTCTGGGCTTCTCTCCCCGGCTCAGTAGGTTACAGGGATGATCCGCCTGGTCCATTACCCCGAGTCTAGAGCAGAAGAGATAGACCATCCATGCTGGACCACACACCATCAGGAAGACAAAATGACAGTCAGTAAGAACCTGTGCCACGGGGTGGTCACTAAGCCACAGATCAAAGATGAAACAGTAGAACTAGGATCTAGAAATGCCAACCACTGGGTCCACAGGGGTTTTTTTCCTGCATTTTTTTGTTCTCCATTGTACAATCAGTATCTTCAACACAATCCGTGATAAATCAGTTTTTGGTTTGTATTCCCAAGCTCATCCCTGAAACGTGACTCATTTCCTCTGGGTTTTTTCTCTGCCCCCAAGATGAAGAGTTTCATCTGCTGCTCCCCCACTCTTTTCCCAGCCTTCGAGCTTCACTGCTGGCTCTTTCTCAAATCACATTCTCAACTCTCCGGATGAGCCATCTCCCATTACATATTCCTGATGTTCAAATGTGATTAAAAAAAAAAAAGTGTTTGGAAACAGACCAAGGATTTTGATGGTGAAAAGACAGGCAGGAAAATACTTTAGACCCTGTAATGCACCTACCAGCACAAAGAACTCCCCAAACCAAAAACTATTAAATAACGCTATATCCTTGTAAAAAAGTCACACACCCCCGCAATCCACATACTTATGTAATACATGCAACACAACTGACTCTTTGGGGTCACCTTTCAAGGAGAAAATGAGTAGAATTACACATAATTTACGTTTTCCCCACTATTTTCGTAATCTTCCTCATGATTCTCATTATTCCTAAGTTTCTTTTACATTTAAGTCAGCCAAAGATTCTGTTGCTTGCAATACAGAACTCTGACTGATGGAGAGACCAAATTCCATGACAATTAATCCTGGGGAAACATCCTTCTTTCAGAGAAGGCTGTGGCTATCCATTCCAGGGTGGGTGTCCTACACCATATATAAGGTACATCACTGAGATGTACGTCTGAATCACAGCACAGCCAACAGGGGAAAAGAGACAGATGCACATAGTGACAGGACATGTGCAACAAGTGGGAGACCTTCCACTGCCATCCACACCTCTGACCTCGGCTTCTACCATCACATCCTCCCTGGCTTTGACACCCCTTACTCTCTATTATACGGACTTTTGTGATGACACTGGACCTGCTCAGAAAATCCTGGGTACTCTCTCCATATCAATACTCCTTTTTTTTTTTTTTTAACATCTTTATTGGAGTATAATTGCTTTACAATGGTGTGTTAGTTTCTG